>NC_135095.1:8635000-9250000 GCF_051107435.1 Chaetodon auriga | reverse complement strand
TTTCAGTGAGTAAATATATAACCACATGGCCTTTATAACCTGGCCAAGCACACATTAAAAACCCATGAAAATAAACTCAAACAAATTCTGCGTGGGACTGTGAGCTGACATGAAACAAAAGGCCCGGCTGAAAAAAAGCACTCCCTCCTCAGATAGCTCTTAGCTCAGCCTTGTGTGGGCAGCCTGCAATCTCCTTTCTAATCCTCATCCCCTGACCCCACCCTGCACGGCTTTCTCCGGCCAAGGAGTCACAACGTCTCTCGCTCGCAACAGCGTCGAGTCGGGCTTAAGAAGTGACCCGGAGCGTAACTAAAAAAGTCTGAGCTGTCTCAAGACTCTTAGTAATTGTGGCACACAAAACATCATTACTGTGATGTGGATAATTACAGTGCAAAAGGGTGGCCTCTTAAGCATGTAATGCACTCTTTTATCTTAAGAAGTCAATCTCTCCGACTCTGACAGCTTGCAGCATATGATCCTGGTAAACAAATACTTTTGAGCGGCACAAAAGTGCCATTAAAGGCCAAAACTGTCAACACAAATTCCACTCTTGGAGAGGGAGGGGGAGGAGGGAACCGAAGTGGGAGGGGGGAAAAAAAAAAAAGGGACTTGATCACTTGTGGTTGCTTTAACTTGCATGGAGGTTGTCATGGAAACATTTCTATGAAGTTAGCGGGGATAAAACCTGAACGTTTGCCATTTAATTGCATTTAAGCTTAGGAACGGCGCCAAAGTTAGCTTACACGTGAAAACTGTGCGGGTTACGTGGATGAGCTCAGTAAGATGTTTAGAAAAAGTGAGGCTGGTGCAGCACACCCGTGATTTTCTTAGCCATGTCTCCCCCAAATGCAGCAACACCTCAAGGGTTGAGCGAGCAGTCTGTTTCATCACAGAGGTGCTGGGGGATGGGCGATGGTGGCTTTTCATAAGCTAATCCAAAAGTGAGCATGTGTTTCATTGCCTAAGAAGAAGCATGGCTCAAAACAGAATTGATGGGATCTGTGCATGAGAGCCACTTTCTGGACTTTTTCTATTCGCACCTCTCCTGCAGTGCGAGCAGCATTCCCAGCGACAGCACCCTAAGTTTCCACAGGATCCCCAGAATGACAAACACAATTGCAAAGCTTTTTCTCCTTCAGCCCCAGCTGGAAGCAACAATTTCCACATCGAAGATAAAAATCAGGCATCAACCGGTGTCCGCTGAGCTGAAAGCTGAATCTTAATTTTGATAAATGATTGAAACGTATGACAGGGTATACACATTAATCCTGTGGAGGACATTCATTTTCCTATTACCATAATGTGGAGCACGACCGCCCGATGATGAATGCAGCAATCAAAAAATGGACGCAGAGTGGGGAGAGCCGGGGTAATAAGTGCGCTGCTCCCAACAACGGTCAGTCTTGGAGGGAGACTAATAGCAAGCCAGCTCTCCTTTTGCATTTAAGGAGGGGGGGGGGAAGCATCCTGTTTTACTAAATCAAGTGACCCTGCATGCACGCACCACCCCGCCAACAAGCAAACAAGAGAGCATGGACTGCTTTAAACATGCTCTGAGAAATAATTACAGGGGCACTCCAACAAAGGGGCCGATTGTGCACTGTCGCTGACATATTTCACAAGGGGCATTTATTGCCGCCTGGCCTTTGAAGAGTGAGAGCTGCTGAGTGAGGGGGGAACTGGCCCACACCTGCATAACTGAGGAGGGAACACCTGTGCACCCTGCGGCTTGAACAAGGAGGGTCGATCCAGCTAATCCAGGGGTGAAAGCTGATCAGAGGACAGGCCTGGAGAGTTCAGCGGCTCCCACTACCTTGTTAGCCTTTCTTTACCCAAAAAAAAAAAAAAAAAAAGTGACATCTATTGATTTTTTTGGGCCACAGTGATTGCACGAGAACAGCGGCGAGACACAGAGAGTGAGACAGAGGAACTAAGCAGAAGCTTTTATGAGCTTTAGGTTCATTAGATAGAATTTGAGGTAAATCACTATGAAAAATGATATGCCACCAGCTTCCCTGTTTGTTTCTTTCTGGACAAGGAAAAAAAAAAAAAGATGGAATATAAAAATGGAGCAAGGTAAGGTGCTGCTAATCACAGATATTGATCAGGCAGATATTGATCATGCAGATAAGGCATTGACAATTCTACTTTAAATCTATGCTTTAAATCTACTTGCAGTTTATTTTTTAAAAACATGGCTGCTGCTGGAAAAACGCTTTTACAGCTACATCCAAGCCCTGTGTCAAAGGTGATAAAACCACATCTGCAACACTGAAGGAATTTTAAAGACAGCAGTAATGCCATTTTATAAACAAGACAAATTAATGTGATACACCTACAACGACTTGTTCTACACACAATTAATTCACTGCTCACTTCAGTTTTTATTATAAATAAGTGCAATATAGCAAGAACCAATAAATTACAGCAAGCACTAGACAGTAAAATAGATTCCACTATGCAAATAAAATGTGATATGTCGTCAAAGGCGCGGATGGATTAAAAAGAAATCTACAAAGGCAGTTAGAAACCGAATTCAGCACAAGTATGGACAGCACGCGCTTGAACATTACTTTTCAGATGCGTCATTTATCACGAGGCGGCACATTAAAATTGGGATGCGTTTGTAAATTGAGGTTGAAACAACGTGCACGCAGGGAAACAATAAGTCGGCTTTAGAAAAGTCAGCGTGGAGGCAAAGCCTGAGCAGCACTGAAGGTCCTCACATGAACAAGCCGAACAGTCCGCGAGGTGAGACACGTTAACAGCTGCTCGCTAATTAAACAGCACAACAAGCCCGCGCGCAACGTGGAAATAAGAACGTTGCAAGTCAAGTTGCAAAGCGCGAGACAACACAGGACAAAGTTTGTGGCCGGCGGACCACTTCCTAATTCAAGTGCAGTGGACAGAGCAGTTGGAAAAAAAAAAAAAAAAAAAGTCAAGTCAAAGCGTGCGGACAGAAATAAGCTGTTGGGCAGAAAAACTTACCAGGAAAAAAATGGCAGGTATATTTCCCTCACGGTAAAGTCAAAGGGACACGCCGGGCGAGAAGTCGTCGTCCTCTACACTCGCGCAGACCTTCACACGTGACTGTCCAAGTTCACCATAACGCGGAGAAAATGAACAACAAGCTGCAGAGTAAATAAAAAGCTCAAATATTCCTCCGCTGGGCACCGCTGTCGGAGACACACACACACACACACACATGCACTCTCTCCTGCTGTCTCCCGTCAGCGCCGCTGTTATTACTAATGCAACAGAGGGAAAAGCAGTACACCGAGTCCTGTTTGAATGACGCGCAATGCGAGGAAGACGCGGCTTGTTTTTTTTTTTTTTTTTTTTTTTTTTTCGTTACGATTCAAACACACATCAAGCTGTATCCCAGCAAGCAAGTATATTTGGGACTAGAACCCCCCCCTCCCTCCTCCTGCTCCTCCGCCGCCCCCCCACCCCCCAGGGGAGGCACTTGCTTGTGCGCGGAGGTGTGTGTTGTTATTTTTGGGCGTACTGCGACCCCGTGTGCCACCTGCTATCTAAACAACGGCCACAACAAGAAAAGTTTGTTTCCTCTCTTCCAAACGTTTCACGGCGCGGCGTGTCTCAAGCTGTCTTCAGCGTCTTGTGGCAGGAAGTGTCCACGATTGTCCCACGTTGTTGTTTTTGGAGCTTGAACCGGTAACCGGACGGTCCCTCCTACCGAAGGATAAGTGCGCCGGTTGCTCTGTCTGATTCACTTGTAATCATATGAAGATTACCAAGAAGTTGCTTTATTGCAAATACATCCGCTGCTGGAAATTATATTAAAAAGAAAACTATATTTATTCCCGTAATGTTCCTGAAATATTCCAATAACACCGACCACAGAGTGACCGACGTCAAATATACTGTCCTCCTCACTAATCTTAAAGATATGTCTACAAGAAGTTCTGTGTCCTTCCCGTCGGATTAAGGAAATGCATGTGAAAATTAAAGCGGAGGAATCACATCGGTGCAAAATTCAAGATAAACATTTGTGTAATAGTGTAAATATCATCGCCAGGGAACAAAATAGACCGCAGCTGCAGCATCCTTCGAGGCAGAGCTGTGCGTTCAGCGTCAGTTGTGGCACTTTTGGTCACACATTTTAAATTAGCCTTAAATGTTAAATCCATTTTAGACGCGCCTCGTTCAGTCATCAGTTTGCAGAGAAAAAAAAATAGATCTATAAAGGTTGTCTGCAAGTGTGTGTATGCACGAGAATATGCACACGCTTCTTGTTAAAATGGGGAACCTGAAACTGTAAATATCTTTCAAATGATTATCATTATTGTATTATAGAAATATGCAATTGCGTATTTTAATGACAAACTATTCTAAATGTCATTAAATAAAATCACTGCTGAATAAATACTTCATTGAGAAAAGAGGAGATATTAAGATGCACAGATTGACTGAAGGAATTTTTCTTACCCATTCTGTCACACCTTCACAAGGTAATTTAGCCTATTAATTCATTTAATAGTAGATCCGAAGCCAGGCGCACACTGAGCTGGAGTTAAAAAGGTTTGCTTTATTCTGCCTCCTCTTTCTTTTCTTCTTCTTTTATTTCAAACCGATGAGACGTTCACGGTCAAGAAATGAATGACCAGATTATTATCAGCTGAAGAAGAGAAACGGTGGGGGGGCAAGTTTTGAAACATGTAAGAGACGCGAGAAGTGTGTCTGGTTTCATTCTCCCCGCTGTCAACATTTTAAAATGCTGTTTCTTATGTGATGTTTATATCAGGAATGACTGATTGTGAGAGATGTGTTTTGTGCGTGAATGATCGCTTGTATTTGTTTTGTCTTTTAATGAGAGGAACACAGTTTGCAGCCGGTGTCACATTACTCGTGTGTCAGTGTGAATTTAAATTGCATTAATAAAGCGGAGATTTTTATTATTATTATTATTATTGACTGAAAACAAAATTCTCGACATCTCATTTATAGTTATTATTGTTAATTTGAGTATTACGGGTAAAGCCCTAGTGTTTGTTCAACTATTTCCCACTTTGTTGGACCAGAATGGAGTATGCTGCAGTGGAGCCATACAGTACATCTAAAATGTCTTAAAACTGGCCCAGCTTTTGAAAGAAAAAAAAAAAGTTTCTATTTCTATTTCATGTGATAATAAACAAGAGTTGAACTAGCTCAAATATGGGACAAGCATATCATATTGACGACCATGCAATGATATAAGTCCATTAGCTAATTGCGTTTTTGTCTGTGTTACAGATCCTAATTGCTATTTTAAACACAATCCAACAAATATAAGCAGGAGGAGACAGCATCTGGGAGGTGAAGAGAATGGGAAGAGAAAACAGGTATCATGGAATTGTGGTGGTGTGCTGCCACCTACCGGTCAACTGTAATAACAACCTGTGCAGCGCAACACATAAAACAATAGACTGGAAATGAGACTTGGGGAGTCGTCTTGTCTCTCATTTCCCTCCGTGTTGAATTTTTTTTTTTTTTTTCCCCGACACTATCTGCTCGCTTGGAACTCATTGTCACTGAGGAAGTGCAACTTGAAAATGCAAACTCAATTGGCTGAGGTGCAGCCTAATCTGACGTGTTTTAGTCTGATCACATAGTGCCATCTACTGATATGCAGTAGACGTACAAGTTGTCCTCTGTTGTAAATTCAAAGGGTTGACAGGAGCAAACACATTTTTGTTAAGATTGCTAAAGAGGTGCTGATTCAGCTCATTTCTCTTATCAGCAGTTTGCTGTGTGAGCTGTCCCTGATATTTGGACCATTTCGTTTCTAAATGTGAACAGAGTAACACTTAAAAAAATGTTAGGTTGTTATATTATTACAGACTGTTGATGGATTTTTAAAATCTTATGTTGATTAATAGATCGCACTCGTAACACTTGGTGATTTATATCTGCCTTTACACAAGTTGTAAAAGAGAAACTGATGCTGAAGAGCAAAACTGAAATGAAAAGTAAAAAGAGAACCTCTTTGGCTTCAAAACGAAGTACAAAGAGTCCTTTGAGGACAGAAACCTGCTCACCTACCTGTGAGGGATTGTGTAACCAACGCTAAAGTCTATTTACAAGATAAACTGGATTTTGGGGTATAGTTACACAGCATATCAAGGATTAGTTGAACTTCCCATCTGAGACGGTGGCACACACACACACACACACACACACACACACACACACACACACACACAAACTGCTACAAAGAGCAGAATAATCTTCAATCTTCTGTTCCAAGATGCAGTGAACCTCAAAAATGAAGGCTGCCTCCACTGACAATAATACGAGAGGATCCGTAGATACTCAATCCAGATGCCACTGCTCACTCAGCACAGAGGCCGTTCAAGCACAGTGATAGAATTAATCATCGTTTGAGACATAATTGATCTCAACAGGGAAATTATCTTTGTTTTTGCAGTCTGCACCTGCAGGTCAGAATCAGCCCCCCTGCAGCAGGTACGGTGGCTTGTCTTGGGGCCGCTTCAGTACTTGCAGATGGGCTGGAAGTGCTTAAATTGTGGCCCGTCAGCTGCAGCTCTTCTCACGGCAGCATCCTGCTTCACAACATTATGTCAATTCTCTCTATTACAGCATTTCTAGTGCATCGTAACCTGAGTGGTCAAACAGCTGCACGGACAGCTCTGTGAAGCTGAACCAAAGCACGGCGGTACTTTGAGCAAAATGCTAACATCAGCATGCTAATGTTTACACTGATGTTGACTGTATTCACCAAGACATTTGCTAGTTAGCCTTAAGCAGGAGGTGTGTTTGAGGATGATGGGAATGTCAGTTGTCGTATTTGGTCCAACACCAAAATATATAACAAATGTAAAAATTTGACCTGATGATGGCGCTAGATGAAAAGTCAGGGCATCACCAGAGTTCTTCATTCAGAGGTGGACCTCAATGTAAATTTAATGGCAATCCAACCAACAGCTGCTGAGATATTTCAGTCAGTAGAGGATCCACTGACACTGCCATCCGTGACAGAAAACATCTATTTATACTTTATATTTTAGACATTTTTTCCATGCACATTTTTCAGACTTCTAAAACTGGTTTTAAGCAAATAATAGTCGAAGAGGAATCCAAACTTCAAATCAGAGCAATATGTGTATCTGTACAGGGTGTGTTATTTGGTAAGAATGGTTGCTGCATTTTTATTCATTGTCCAGGTAAAGCAAATAAAAGCAAGCTTTCACTTTTGCAAATCCTGACAGAAGCTCCGTCACCATCTAGCTGAAAGCTGTTCAGATGTATGTTGATGTGCACAGATTAGATCAAACACTGAGTACTGGGACATACAGTGAAACATCTCGAAACAGTTAAAGTTTCTGCTCAGGGGTGAGTGCATGGCCTTAAATGTTTTGTTTGTTTGGAATGTTTTCATATGTGAAGGAGAAAAATAAAGACACCCAGTCAACACACTTCCAATACAGACTTGTTTGCGTGCTAGTTTTGCATTATTAAAGCTATGGTTTCATTTTGCAACTAGCAAACATATTGTGCGAGGATAACTGAGAGGATAACTGCCCAGCCCTGGTCTGGTTATATGTGTCCTATTAATAGGCCTGGCTCAGACTCACAATGTTCAGCTGTAACCGAACTCCATCTGTCAAGTCACGTCCTCTTCCCCACTCTCCCTTCTACAGTGTCACTGCAGCCAGGCTAGGGGCACTCTGGTCTGTGCCACCCTTCAAGCCAGACAGAAGGCAGGACGGGCAGACAGCTGCCTCTCAGCCCATTGCACATTATGGAGGCTCTGTACATCCAACCCTGGAAAGAGGATGGGGTGATAGTGAAGGAGGAGGAGCGGGAAAAGAGTGCGGAACAGGAGGAGGAAGGCATGGAGGCCTCGTCCCCTGCGGGTTCCACTACGGACGAGGAAACGGATGAGGACTCTGAACCGGAGCCCCCGCTGGCCATTAGGAGGAAGGTGTCATTTGCCGACGCATTTGGCCTCAACCTGGTGTCAGTGAAGGAGTTTGACAATGCTGAAGTGACAGAGCCAGAAGTCAGCCTGCCCCCTGAGAGGGAGGCATCCCGTCCCTTGGAGGAGTTCTACATGTCCTGTCTGTTTACTGTCCCCTCGTCCCCAGAGGAGCTGGACCTCAGGCTCCAGGCACAGATGGTGGAGCTGGAAAGCATCGAGCTCCTCCCGGGAACCACCACAATCCGTGGCACCGTCAGGGTGGTCAACCTCTGCTACAGTAAGTCCGTTTACGCCCGGATGACCCTGGATCGCTGGGCAAGCTGCTTTGACCTGGTGGCGGAGTATGTGCCTGGATCCAGTGATAGGAAAACCGACAGGTTCACCTTTAAGTACACCCTGGTTCCTCCCTTTAAGAGAGAGGGGACCAGAGTGGAGCTCTGTCTGCGTTATGACACTCCAGTGGGCACGTTTTGGGCTAATAACAAGGAAATGAACTATGTGCTGTTCTGCCACCAGAAAGGACATGTAAACGAGCACGGGCCTCATGTGCAAGAGGAGAGTGTCAGCTCCAAGAGCAAAAGGAGCTGTCTCAAGGCTAGCAGGTGAGAGAATCTGATGCTGAATCTTTTTTTAAACATGCCTCTGCTGTAGCTGCGTCACCGCCCAGTGTCATCAAGTAATATGGAGGATATTTGGATCTATCAGTATGAACTTTTCATAGAAATAAAGCTATTACATGTTCTCACCAGGCATAACTCAACAGACAAGAAATAAATGTAATTTTCTGTGCGAGGAAATTTTGAAATTTGACCCAGTGTGAGTGTCTAAGCTGTGCAGCTCTTCTCATTATGTGGAAGCACATGCTGGCATTGCCTGCTGGCCGGGCCATTGTGTGTTTACACTAAGCTGTTATATAACTTTGCAGTAATGGATGTTTGGACTGTGGAAAACATATTGACCATTTAAGGTCAGGTGTCCTTGCAGATTTCCATGACGTCTCACCACAGCAAGGGAAGTCAGATATCCTCACTTTATCCTCCCGTCACCAATTCACAAGTAGCTTTTTTTTCCGATTTAGGAATGGTGGGGCCTTAATGTGCATGTGTGCATGATGTGGTCTGACTTGCTGCTGTGGAAGTTATGGAAATGTGATCATAGAGCAGATAAACACATTACAAACATTGAAAATGTGTCAGTTTCAAAGGTTGCTGGAGCAGGTACATGCTGTCTGCATGGAAACAAGGATCACAGCTATTTGTGTACACCTCTTGCTGTATATCATAATCACAGCAGGGCCAGTACTGCTGCTATTACAGTGCAAGTCAGATGAAGAAGAAAAGAAAGCATAAACTCCATCCTACAGCCCTGACTCCAAAAATGTTGATGAAGCACAAATAAAACAGAATATGATCATTTACTAATCTTTTTTAACATGTTCTATAAAACAGCACAAAGAATATTTGAAACATTTTGTTAAATAATTGCTGAAACAAATCTGCATGTTTTAAATGACTCTGTGTTTATAACACTGTAAAATATATCTGTGAGCATATGTAATGTTTTTCATCCTTTATTTTGAACCACAGGAGGGGAAGTGCAGAGGAAAAGACCAGGGACACCAGTAACACATGTACAGTTGTTGCAGGTGTGTATACTTGATGTTTACATGTGTATGTGCGTGTACATGGACATGAATGTGTAAGTGTGCAAACACACTTTGACCCTTGTGCTTGTCTTTTGTTTTTGGCAGGAGCAGAAGCCACAGATAAAGCAGAGGAGGCTGACAGAAAGATGATGGACAGCGCAGAGATACAACCGTTACTATACCGCAAAGAACACAAACCGCTGGTGAGGCTCATTTATTATCTTTTTGACAGACTCTTCTTGAAGTCTGGGGGAAAAAAATAAACATAACCCAGAGGTAAACAATTCTTGCAACAACTCACGATCAGTTCCTGTCAAATGTTATGTGGTCACACAAACACCATGTGTCCAGCTGCAGATATAGAGTGTAGATATGATGTGTGAAAGTTACGGGAGCCAGAGAAGCTTGTCATACTGCGCAGTGCTCAGAGAGACCCAGGATATGAAAAGTCAGCTCACCTGACACTCGGGTTCATGTCTGAAATCACTCATGTGCAAACTATGAATAATAAATGCAACCCGCTTGTAAACATGCAGTAAAGTTGATGATGTAAACAAAACTAAACTCATGTGCGGAGGTTGCAGCGCTGTTTCAACACATTGCATCATCGCAGTAATGCTTCATGTCAAAGAATAGTCAGTGAATGGGTCATTATATTCATTTTTTGTCATCAGGCCCAGATTAGCATTTTCAGCTGATGACCTGAAAGGCTAACAAAACCTTGTGCTGGTATCCTCTGGTTGTAGTTCAAGTAGTTCATGCATTAACACTTGGTTTGACCTTTGGCCTTTTTGACAGGTGGATAGCAATAAAAGCAGACACAGAGCAACACATCTGGCACACGCGCAGGACTGTCTCTCCCAAACGAAACAAAATGTACCGAAGGCTTCTTCACGTGACTCAGACGACTGCCAGAAAGTTTCTCCGCCTTTGCCATCTCCGTGGGGTGACTCTGCCGCCTTCCTCCACAAATGCCAAAAGACACAAACCAGCGAGAGCCCACAGGTGCTCACTTACCACCAGATTCCTCTGCTTACGCTGGACTGGAACAATGACGCATCCCAACAGTGGGGGACTGATCACATGGATGACATCTGGAGTGGGAGAGCTGAAATGACCCTGTCAGCAGTGGAAAATATAGAAGATACACCATCTGTTAATGATATGTGGGAGAACTTTCTTAACGGTACAGATGATACCACTGATAGAGAAAGCTCTGTATGCGATGCATGGCAGGCGTTTCTTAATGGGCCGAGCTGTATGGACCATTCTGGCGTTCCAGAGTCAGAATGGTTGCAGACAGCGGCGTCAGTGTCTCCCTCAAATGATAAAGAGCCCAAAATCCAGTATGCGGTAAGCAGTCAAGAGTATGAATTTCAGGTGGGCGCGGATACACCCACCACCTTACAAGCGCACACCTCAGCCGCATGTCAGCTGCTGCCAGGCACTTGCGAAACATCGCTGGCTAATGTTGCCTTGAACACTGCAGACCACCAGCCAGCAGCGGCAAGTGTCAGCAGCCAGAGATATGACAACACAGCAGCACAAGATGCCTCCCAAAGGTCAGAGACAAACTCCGTAACAGACACTCTGCAGGAATTCAGCCTCGAGGGGGCAACGCCTGTGTCCGAGGGCCCTGTTGACGGTTCAGCTGAGTGTCACAAGCATGCGGCGTGGGCGCAAGAAAGAGAGGGGATAATAGGAGGAGCAGAAGGAAAAGGAGAAGATGAGCCCTTCACGCCACACACAGCTGACTTGGTAACAAGCTCAGGGGAGTCTGAGACAACAGACATGACAGCAACGGCAGAGTCTCAGAATGCCAGTGGTGTTGATAGGATCTCACAGGGAGCGAGGCTGGCTGAGGGTCTTTCTTCCAGCAGGGAAGGGCAGGTTACAGGCAGCGCACACAATACGATGGATGACACGCTGGCATTTAGGGGGACAATCAGGCAGGGGACAAAGGACGGGGAGAGGTTTGTCGTACCCACATCCAGACAGGGAACGGAGGAAGGGATCGCGAATAGCTGTACGGAAAATAAAGAATCTACAGGAGAGGAGATATTTAGGCCACAGAAAACAGAGGAGTGTGAAATCTCCCAGAGGTATGCAGATGAAAAGCAAGATGAGGAATTCAGGCTGAACCAGAACAGTGAAAATCCTTGGCAGGAGAATGAGAGCGATGAAAATGAAATAAGACCTGCACAGTCACCCGCAGACGAATTCAATGCAAACCAAACTTGTGAAGACGATTTCAAGCAAAGCCAAGTAACGGCACGCAACTTGAAATGGGAGGGCTCCGAGAACAAAGACGTCGCATCAAATAGTGAAGACTTGCAGGTATTCAAAAAGACAGAGGTGGAACTTTCCTATTGTACAAGCGAAGAAACAAAGAGACAAATAAGTGCAGAAGGGGAAATCATCCAGGTGTTAAATCAGGAAGCTTCACAACTGGATTCATCACGGCAGAGCGGAAACACATCAGTCATTTCAGAAGCACATAATACACAATCAAGAACAATCCAAGCAGGGGAAGAGCAGTGCATTCAGAAAGAGGAGGAGGACTCAACTCTGACACAGATACAGGAAAATATTAAACTGAAACCCGGAACAGTTGATATTTTAGTCTCAAATCAGTCAGAGGAAGGAAAATGCTGGAGTTGTGATGGAAAAATTCAGGAGCAACAGGAAATAAACCCATCAGCACAGACAAGACACACAGTGGAATCAAGGGAAATGAAAAAGGTCCAAGACCCATTCAGACCTTTTCCAACAGATAAATGCAACCCAGGCCCTGTGGAGGTGGTAGAAATGAGACAGACTCATTCACAGGACAATATGAAGGGTCAGAAAGAGGATGTAGGCCGTGAAATAAACCCAGAAGAAGTTACGGTGAAGGAGGGCATTGCAAAGAAAAACACTTCAACAGAACCTCAATGCCAACCTGAGAGATCAGAGAGAATAGAGGAGGATATGAGTCAAAGAGACAGAGATGAGAGGGTGAGTACTGGAAAGCTGAAAATAGAAGCACTGGGGGAGTTGATGGGTAATGTGGGGATTCCTCAGGGGGAGAGGCAGAAGGCTCCAGCTCAATTGAAAGAACAAGAGTTGTCAGCAGAAGTTGAGAGCTCTCCACGTGTTGAATATAAGAAATTGTCAGAGGGAACAAAAGCTATTATAGCCGAAAATACTGTAGCACTTGAAGAGATAGAGTCGGGATTGGAGGAGATGCTCATAGAAAGATTTGGAGAAGATTTGGTCAGAGGGATTTGGGAAGAGGTGTTCGATCTGAAAGTACGGGCCTGGAACAGGGACGCAAATATTGTTGACGGAATGGGGGGCAAGCTTGCAGATATACATGATATTACACAAGATTGCCATCTTCTTTATGAGAGAGACTTCGATGATGCTTTTGATTCGGGTGTATTTTCCTTGACAGAATTACCATCCGATCCGAATCCAAGTCCCTGTCAAGGTCTAGAGCAAACCTCAGCGTCTGAGAGCAATGAACACTCACCAAAAGAAAGAAATCAGCCACTCGCCGCAACAGAGCAAGCTCACTTTCTCTCAGAATCGCAGACAGATGCAAACTCAAGCGCTCATATCAGTCAAGGGTTTGCCGCCATTGTAGGCGCTCAGAGCAGGCGGCCGTCGACTGAATCAGCCCAAAGCTCACCAAAGTATCAGGAACACTGCCCTCAAATCAAAGAAAGATCAGTCACCCGTCAGGAGACAGGTAGACAAATAGAGGAGTGTGCAGTCACCCACAAGGAGAGTTTTAATCGATCAAATCACTCATGTCCCAAACATCTGAGTCCCTCCTCTGAGAAATTAAAAGAGTCCAATAGTCTCGTATGGTGGAGCATGTTATACATCCTCAGTCACGTCACCCGACTCCTAATCTGTGTCTTCTTAGTTGCTGGGTTCTTCTTCATCGTTTTCCTGTGTGATTTCCCAGCATTCTTTGCGCTCTACGTATTTTCGCTGAGCTGGTGGTTTTATAAGTGGAAGAGGCATCGAGTGACGACAAACAAGGGGATGGTGGGATAGGCCGAGCGTGAAGAGGGAAGGAATGGTGTGAAAAACTGCAGTGTGGAATGTTTTTAAACCTCAATACATCACCTTCAAATGGACTGTAATGTCTTTAGTGTCTTTATATGGTGCACTCAGACTGGTGAGACCATTGTGAAGATGATTGGAAGCTATGACAATGGGTGCAATGAATGGTTGTATAAAGATGGATGACATGACAGCTCCTCAAAAGTGAAGCCGAACCGCCTCGATCGCCCCCTGGTGACTGGCTGCAGTATAGGTCATGGGATGTCTTCTCTGATAAGTTTGGGTTTAATTAGTTATTTGATGCCATTAAAGGAGGCGGAACGTCATGATTGGGCTGGACCTCGATACTGCGCTGATTCTGCTCCAAATGATGTCACCAGTGCAAGACGGCAGCATTCGCATCCTGTAAATTTCAGCTTCATTTCTGTGGACACGTCATCCATCTTTGGTCACAGTTATCGGGTGCAATAAAACAAAATGCTACACAGAAGACTAGTAGCATGTTTCATGGAATTTCGGAGAAAATTCATCTGTTGTTGAATGCCTTGGTGAATGCTGTTGTGTGTGTGTCCTGTGTGAAAGCTTTGCTGTGTTGTATGGACCCAATCTCACTTTCCAATGTACCAAATGGAACAAAGTGAATACGTGTTTGATTCATGTAGATAAAGGGTGCGAGAGTGGGGCATTAGCCTTTTGAAACATTTCTCTTTCTTTGTGTTTCTTCAATAAAAAAATTCAACTACTTTAAACTTTTTTTTTTTGTCTTTTGACATTTTTACATTCCATTTTATGTGTTTTACTACATTTTGGCCCCACACAGGAATGTTGATGTGAGACAGTTGCAGTTTGCTTAGATTCAGCCACCACATGCATTTGGTTAGGTTTAGACTACAGAACTACTCAATTAGGTTGAGGAAACGAAACTGCTTATGAAGGTTTAGGAGAAGATCATGGGTTAAAATAAGTATGTTACTGTTATGTAACCTAAAATGTGTCAGCGTCGATCTTTAGTTTTGGGACGTGAACAGCTGGGTGAAAGTCTTGAGTTTGTTTGGCCCTTCCATCCACCCCACCCTCCTTCATATGCGGACTATGTTTGCTTTATCTGACCTCTGACTACAGCCGTTAGAGGTCACCACAACAATAAACGGAAATGTAAACATTAATTGGTCCTCATAACCAGCTTGCACAGTCGACCTATGCGGTAATTTTTCCTGTCAGGATGGGCTCTTTCAGTGTTACTCATAAGAAAACTCACTGACCCTCAGATAACACCCTTCACAGACCCACGGAACAGTCAGAAGTTCTTTGTTCTTGCATTTGAAGATTGCTATAAAGGTAATTTAGTCATTTTGAGGAAGTTGTAGCATTGAGAAAAAGGTCAGAATTATGGCGACGTTTGAAGTGCATAATCTGAGGACGTTTCAGCAGAATTACACGTTGATTATCAGATAAATCGGCTCTTTGAATCTTCGCAGTGGGTCTTTAAAGTGAAAACCATGCTCCCATCTTTGCCTCTCTCGAAGGAGTCATTTATCGTTTCAGTTTTAGAGCCTGCGGACAGGCGCTGGAATGAAATCAAACTCACATAGCAAATAGTCCATTTCACCCCTCCTGCTCATGTGACTTAGTAAAGGCACTATATTACAAGGTCAATAATACAACAGGATAAAACTCCCTTCTTCTTTCTTACATGCATTTAAGAAATCCTTTATACATCCTGCTTTGACAGCATGTTGAACATATTAACTCATCCACAAATGGCCATATGATTGTAACAAGCAAGTGCAACAACTGCATTACACACACACACACACACACACACACACACACACAGACACACGCTATATTGTGTATAGTGTATTGTGTACTGTGTATTTTATGATGTAACGGATGGTTGTAATTTATAGTTACTGAGTGAAACCAAGCATTTACTTTAATGCTCCAAATATGTTTAAAGGGACACAAGGCCTTCCAATTATGATAGTTGATGCTAACCTTGATGATAATTAAGATGCTGGTTGTTCACTGTGAAGCTGGTAATTGAAGTTAATATATTTCACCGCTGAGGAGGAGTAATGGGGGAAACAAATTACACACTTATATTCAGGTAATCATTTATCAGTGACAAAATACATCTTTTAATAGACTTTCCTGCAGCTGCAAGGACATGGAGTGGGTGGATGTAGTTCTGTATGTGTTCTGATAATGTGTATTTCAGTTGTGTGTACCTGTGTGTGCTTCACACCTCCATGTATTGATAAGAAAAACTGTCCAGCAAGCATTTGATGGATGTGCCAGATGTAGCCATTCCCACCCTGAAAGAAGCATAAAAAACACACAAAACATGATTATATGGTACTGGAGAAATACATGAAAGTATGCTTTGAGCACATTCCGACCATTCAGAAATGGATTTTTACAATATAATGCGCTTCACAGCTAATAATGTCAACAGTCATTGTGTCATCTTTCATTCTGTAACTATACTTACACGGATGCTTCTGTGCTGCCGTATCACTCTACATATTATCTGCACATCCATCGCAAGCAGAGAAGTCTCCCTGTGTGACAGAGTGTGCGATAAAGTGGCGGTTTGAGTGACACTGCACTTCAGTAGAAGTCACTTGATCCCGTCTGGGGTATGTTGACCTTTTGTAAGCTGGCTCCAGTCCCACGCTGGCACCGTTAACAAACTGGCCAAAAGCCAATGTTGGCACAGCAGAAGGATACTCTTGACAGGGCACTGCTCTAAGGAGGCACAGCACCAAACCTGGCACACGTGACTGTGGTGCATGCAGACAAAAAGCAGCAGTGACGGGAAGAAAGTGAGATGCAAGGGCAGAATCTTGATGAATTGAGGTTACCCTGAGGTGCAAGGCTGCTTGTTATATTACTGACAAACATCACATACCTACATGTAACATTAATAAATCGGTGCTTGGCAGAGGCATAGGATGCACGAGTACAAATCCAGATGGCAGTGAGAGGTACAGTAGCTATAAGGAGACTTTAATAAACATAAATAATGCAACTACAGTAAACTGCTATGTCTAATCTATCTGTCTGTTAACCTGTTTAGCCATACGAAAATATAGAAAAATATCAATATAAAAGTAGTTTATATGAAATAGTGTTAATACTAATGGTAAAGCAATGCCTTAAAAACTGGGTATGACTCATATCATACAGTGAAAGCTGTTCTTACGCATTAAAATATATGAATTATGTCACCTCATGCACAGTTTCTCAGATACGTTTGACGAAACATGGATGCTAAGAGTCACAAGGCTAATCTCGATAGAAGAATCTGTAACAGGTTTCTAAGTTTAGCAGAAATAAAGCCTGAGATGGCTTGTGCCCTGGTTCACATCAGGTTGCCGAGGTTCACCAGGGTTGCAGAAGAAGAACAAGTTAATTGACTCTGTGGATCGCACCCAGAACCTTGTGATTCAAGTCTCAACTAAATTGAGAGCCTATCATCATACATACTGTACGGTGATGCTCTCCTCATGCGCTGTGTCACATTACAGTGTGTGTACAAGATTGTGTGTGTTGGTATGCGTTTCTGTGTACGTGAGCATGCCAGGACAGAGAGAGGCAAACTATAATAAGGACGGCGCTATCATGTGAGAGATATTCTCAGGGGTGCATTCCTGCATTAGCACTCCACACAAGCTTCCTGCCGGCCAATATAACTCATCAAAGCTCAAAGGTTAAAGCACTGACTGTTTCTTCCTGCCCTTATCTTGTGATAATGGGATGATAGAAAGATAAAATGAGGAAGAAAGGGTACATGCTGCCTTTAAGGGAGCTTGTTCATGCTTCATGTTAAGAGAATACTACTGGGAAGGTAACCCATGACATTGTTGCACACTTTTGAGCACTCACCAACAGCTTTCAGTGAGAAAATACCCATTTTTTTTCTAAAATCCTGCATGCAATGCAACATTTCTTCCAGCAGATGACAGTGCAGCTCCACATTTCAAAGAATCCGCTCCATGCTCACTTGGTCTGAAATCAAAATCATGGCTATTGCTTTTGGTTGATGCTAAAATAATATAGGAATTCTGTGATCACCTCAAGCAAACATTCGGCATCATCTGCATAATCCTAAACTTCAGATGCAATTTTGCATGAAACCGACGAACGCATAACAATCTATTTTTCATGCCCATGGCAAAAAATCACTGTGCAGTGAAGTGCACTGGGGGGGGGCGGGTAGGTTGGACAAAAGGGTGCGTGAGGACATGGTATGCGAGTGGATGAGAGCGCAAACTGAGGCAGGGCTGTGTTGTGCGGCCTGAGGGGAACAGAGGCACTCTGCTGACAGATTGGAGACCTGACAGACTGCGTCGTCCACACTCTCTCCGTTTGGGGAACCACTTTTTATTCAACCATCTCTCCATCCCGCCTTCGCAGCCTCCCTTTCGACATCCCGTGCTCCTCTCCATCAACCTTCAACCTTGCCAGCTTCACCCCCCCTCTTCTCCTTGTCATCTCGGCCTCTCTCTTTCCCACCAAAGCTGCATGCCCTCCCTTCCCCCCCCTTTGCCTCTGTCTCCGACTACCCTTAGCAACTCGACATTCCCAGATGTCTGCTGGCTCTTGCATCACTGAGACAGCCAGGCTTTCTGCTGTTGTCACTTGGCATTTGAAAGCTGTGCGTGCGTGGGACACTGTCACCTCCCATTCAACACTAATTGCAGTATACTGACTGCTGGAGGATTCATCTGAGAATGAAGCAGTGGAGTAGTACCACAAGGCTCAAGGCTATTTCTTAACATTTTCATGTGTTTGTTGTCACATTAAAGAAAGAAAGAAATACATGTGATTGATGGGGATGGGGGGTGTAGGTAACCACATCAATCAATCTATCAATCAGTACTGATGTACACCTGTGTTTCAGTCCATTTTCCCATTCATTTTAATATTCAGTTGATTTGTTTACTTGTGAAATAAGTTACCTCTTTAAATAAAACCATTTTTTTCACTTTTCATGATGATGATCATCAAATGTTTGGGACCAGTCTGCGATTTTTATATATATATATATTCCACTTTTAGAGAACACAATATATCACAATATATCTTGTGCTTTTATAGCACTCATTACGGCGCTCCTGTTTCCTTTGCCTTCATTTGCAGAATTACCATGCGATGACAGAGCTGTTTGTCATCTTTAGTGCTGTCGGCTGGGTTAGTTTCATCGCAACGAGGAGGTGTGAGAAAAGAAAGAGGAGGAAGATGAGCAGCAGAGGAGGAGGAGTAGGAAGATGGGCAGATATTTCACTCCTAAGGAATGCTGTATAACTGTAACTGGAACATGAGCTTTAGTCAGATGCAGTCACGGTTTAGTTTAGGAGAGTGACAAGGAGATGGAAGCTGAAGAGTGCATGGGCGAGAACCTTTGGGTAGCCAGCTCCAAAATGAATCAAGAAGACAAGGAACAATATTTTGAACCCTATTTACTTAACACAAAGCTACAAGGTGCATATTAAAAGAGAGAAAAAGGTGATGATGGGTTGAGTGAGTACTCTGTTTGTCCTCCATGTGGTTCTGGATGGCGGCAGCGGATGACAAACTGTTCTTTCTATTGTGGCCAAAATAATCTCACCTCATTTTACTTGAAAAATAGCACAAGGGCTAGAGGAAGTGGCTGATCAGGATGGACGTTTTTGCAGTGCAGAGTGAATCATGTTGAGCTGTTTTTTTCCAATGCCGTCCTGCAACTCAGCCAACTAATGCAAGGAGACATGCCATTCCTGAGAAAATGTCCCCTCAGTGGCCCTTTCTGAACCTAGAAAAACAATGCGCCAGGCAGTTCTTTGTTCTCTGCAAGCAAGCATGCAGCCACTTACATGGTTCAGCAATAATTTCAAGACCAAAAACCCACTTTTCCTTAAAAGCTAACAATACAGGTGCTTTTTCAGCTACTTCGGGTACAGATGCTTCCAAACAATACCTGGACCCTGAAACTGAAGCAGCTAAATGGAATTCAGCTGTTACTAATTACATCATTTACATGTGTGCTTTTCACACTGTGATGTCTGAAAATGTCTTCTGTCAAAAAGGCCTCTTTACCTCAAACACCCTCCTGACAACAGCGCGTTGCTCGCTCTGTTTACCTCAACCTATAATTGATGGTTTCTGAAGGTGACGGCGGGGCCAGCAGGAAGAGTTTTAGCATGTGATTTGGAACAACAGTAATCATTTTTGTATTGTACCATTTAAATAAGCAGATAACCACCATTAATCAGTGGAATCACGTGGTGGAGGCCTGTTATTATTCTAGCCCTCTTAGGGACTGGAACCAATCAGGCAGTCCTCTGGAAGTCTTCTGGCTTATAAAAGTTGAACATATGATTTGAAAATACATCCAATAAATAGAGATTTTACCTTTAATCAATGCGGCTGTGCTGTCAAGCTCTTAATATTTCAGTATTTCAATATTTGTATGTCAACATTGCTCAGACATCTTGAGTCAGTAGAAATGTTCAGATACAAAAACACATAAAGCACCCTCTGATCTGCTTCAAGCTCTAGTCCGGTCCCAGCGTCCACAGGTCACAGTTTCAAACTGAAATTGTATAAATTGTTCGCAGTTACAATGTTTTACAGCTAGCAGCAAGTAAATTATACCAAAGCTGTTTCCATAGCAATGATTCTTCAATAAAAAAGGTCTTTGTCACAGCATCTTGACTGATAACTTAATGCTAATGAAGTGTTGGATGACCTGGGGTGGAAGCTCACTCCAATAAACAACAGAAACTCCAGGGCAGATATCTCTCTTTGAAATGTTCACCTCTAACTTTAACGTGAAACTTCTAACTGGCATACCTGCAAAAACAACTTGTAAGCTAAAATAAGTCCCCACAGCTACACTGACAATAAGAGCTATTGTATCTCCAGACTAGCATGAGACGAAACCATGATTAAAAATCCCTTCATGCGTTAAAACGGCTGGGATGTAACTCTACACCTTTGCCTTCATTTCATAAATGCAGAGCTATGAATGTGCATACAGTCCCTGCCTCTATTCAAATCTCCTTCAGCCCTCCGCTGCTGCCTGCAGCTCTGTGATATTGTGCATACCCACTCACCTTTGACTCCGCTCACCAAACACACAAATCTCTGCTTCTTTTTTCTTTTGTCAGCTACTGTACACCACACAGTTGCGGTGGTAATATAGGACATATATAAGGAGTAGTTCAGCCATATATGTTCCAACCGGAAACTGATTCCAAAGATGAACAGCAAATCATACAGGGTCACCTTCAAGTATCCTTCCATACAAGGTTAGAAACAGATAACATGAGCCTTTAGCTTGACAAGTTTATCAAGCAGCTAACAATGTGTTGCTAATGTCAGATAAATCTGGCTCTCCGCTGACAGCTCTGACAAGTTAGCTACCACGCTACCAAGATAAACATAAAGATGTGTCATTAGGAAGAAACATCATAGGTAATAGCATCGTTGTTAAAGTTATTACTTGGCCCATTATGCAAGTTAATGAGACTGGTTCCTTAGATATGTGACATATGAAACCATGCATGTCTGAATCATTGTTTTTGAATCATTGATACACTGTTCAGCCATGACTGCTTATTTCACTCCTAATGCTGTATGTGTTGTAGCATTTGAAAACAACACACGGGCATGTTAACAAGGTTAAAAACTCCCTTTCATTGGAGAGGGTCTTAAAAAGCTGCAAGGTAAATGTGTACAACACTGAAATAAAGTTTAAATTATGACAAATGCATTCATATAAGCCAAGGTCAAAAAGACTCGTTTAAGGATTACACTGACATGTTGGCAAACATAGCAAAGGGTTAAGAAAAGCTTTAGCGATGACCAGGCCGGCCCTGAGTGTGTGACAGTCAGAAGACAAGCAGCCGGCCCCTCTGAAAGCCCTCAGTAAATCTGTCTGCATGCCATTTAGAGCGTTGGCCTGACCTAAATGTCAGAGCAACATTTGACAGAACCACATAACTCTCTTTCACTCTCCCTCTCTCTCCTTCTCATTTCTCAATTGCTCTGTGATGTTGGTCTTCAAAAAAAAGGGGGGGTTAAATCACTCAGATACAGCTCACGATGTCTGTTCATTTCGGAGGCTCTCGGGCTCCCAAAAGACTAGTAAAATGGGAATGGAATGGGGAAAGGCCAGCAAAGCTATTGACATATTCTTACATGTTGCTGAACCTCTTAGCAAGCCTAAACATTGTTGTTGTTGGGGAAAAAAACACTAACAACTTTAATTCTGGCTCATATTTTTCGGCAAAAATGAAAATCTGATGGCGAAAATGGCACAAAGGATGTATCATTTTTGGAAAAAGAAGAGTTTTTCACAGCGTTTGTTGTGTAATACCCTTGTCCTCTGTATGACAAGTCATAGAGACATGAAGCAACATTATCCACTGACTTTGTTTCCTGCTCTTTACAGCAGAATAGGATTTTGAGGCTAAGAGTTTTGGACAGGAGGGACAGATTTCTGGGTGATTCATTCAGTGAGTCCGGAGCCAAGGTAAACTGTGTCATGCTTCGTGTCTGCGTGCCACACATGTTTTTGTGCATCCCCCTCTGTGTGTGTGTGTGTGTGTGTGTGTGTGTGTGAAGCCTCACTTCACATATGTGTTTGGGTCCATAAATTAAGCCTTTGCATGTGTGGGCATGTGGGGGTATGGGTGCGTGAAATGCTGCAGAATGTGTAGAGTCCGTGTGTTTGTTCTGTGTGTGCTTGTGTATTGTATTGAATGCCCATGTGTGGGCAGTTAGGATTACACAAAGAGTGCACCATACTGAGAACCAACATATTGTTGGCAGCCAGGCTCACACGAATGGGTTTCATCACGGAGCCTTCTCCCTCTCTCTCTCTCGATCTGTCTCTCTTTTTGAGGAAAAGGTCATACACTGAGCAGGATCTGTCTTTCTCTGTTGATTTGGCTCAGTCTTTTTCCTCATTTCAACTTGGGTTTTTTTTCCCCCTCTGTTCCATTTTTTTTTTACTCTTGCATTTCACCTGATGATGATCTGCGTTGTACTCCTTTTCAGGCATTTGACTAAGAAATTAAGCAACAGTTTTGACATTTAAGCTGTTGCAGGAATCTTCAGCTGGGCAACTGATATTACGTTTCTGAAACTTGAACACTGCTGGAGAGATGTTATTTTCATAGAACTGGGCTGTCTATGCAGTAGAAAACATACATATTTTTTTAATTGGTGCTATGTGACCAGAGACCACCAGACCACTAAATGCTCCCACTGGTAAGTGACATACTGTGAGTTGGGTGATGCTTACTTTTGGCTCATCCAGTTTCAAGCCATGGCGGGCTGGTCACAAATTTTGTCCTATTACAGCTGAACAGTACACTAGAATACATTTCTGAAAACATCTGAGGCAAGAAATAGGCAATATAGTAAGAGAATCTTGATTTATATTTGATCATACACTATATTGCATACACTGCCCACACTGTAATGAGACAAAGCTGGTTGAAAATAGCAAAGTTTCCCTTTAACGCGTTCAATTTCCTCCTCTTGAAAGGTAATATTTTGTCCACTTCAATTTACTCTCATAACTCCAATCATGTCTTTGATGCTCTTGCTGCCAGCCACTTCCTCTCATTTTCCGGTCTGTGTTCCTATTTCACCTCCCCCTCGCCTCCGTCTATCTTCAGCTCCACTGTTTCTCCCTCCAACTTTCCTTTTCTCCCACTGATATGCCCAGCAGTAATCCTCTTGACTTGCCACACAAGACAACTATACCTCCTGTAAACACACACACACACACTTGGAATGTGAGGTTAACAGCGTACAATTGATGAGAGTAAGACACAGATGCAATCAGATTATAAAGGGTTAAGGAGATGAATTAAGAGGGCAGGCTGGGGGGGATAGAGGACTGTGACAGAAGGATGCGAAGAAAGATATAATTTATGAGGTGCTGCAAACCATGTGGAAACATGTGGTAAAGAATAGGCAGGTACTGGGAACGATAGGAAAGAGAGGACAATGAAAATGCTGACTGAACAACAAAACTGAATGGACAAATCAGGGGAAAAAATGAGGGAAATGTGGGGTGTTGAACAGATGGATGGCAGGACGTGGGATTCTAAAGGATGTAAAGAAAGGAGGATAAGACAGATAGAGGGATGAGATATGTACATTGCCGCTGCGTTTAAGGTGACCCTGAATCCGATCGATTTTTACAGCTCTGCTACCGTAAATCAGTCACCGTGTGTCTTTGGGTGTGTATGGGAGTGTATTTACATGACAATATGTTTGGTGCATGTGTGTGTGGCTTAAATCACCCGGTTAATGCTGCCCTGTGTTAAAGTCCTGCAAGTTGTTGTCTATGACCTTGTGTTCACGCTACATGGACTATATTCTTTATCAATACGCACACACACACACACAGCTATAATTTGTGTTTAATGCTAATTAGCTAATGTCAGCATGCTAACACACTCAACTAAGATGGTTAATGTGTTAAAGATTATGCCTCCTGAATATCAGCATGCTAGCATTGTTACAGCGAGCATGTTAGCATGCCATTTTAGCATTTAGCTCAAAGCGCCACCGCAAAGAGCCGCGAGCGTGGTTGTGAACTCTCACTGTTTGTTCACACTGTGAGCGGCAACGCTACAAAATGAAAAAAAGTTGAGGCCATCTCAACTTTGATTTATGGAGCGTCACATCCGTCATGCAGGGACGAGTCTCAGCCGCCTCTTTGTACCGTCATGTCAGCAGCCTCTGTCGAAAATGACTTGTAGCCTGTTGCTTTGTCACCTGTCGCCTGAACACACCATTAATTTTGTTGATCAATGGAATAGAGGAAAGGAAAGAGCCGCTCACTTAAAGGAGCTGTTGGCCTATACCGTGATTAGCTTACACATTTTGTGACAATGCCCTTGTGGGTTGAGTGTGTCCAGTTGACACGTTCATCGTGATCTTGCTTTTCTCGCTCTGTGAAAGCATTGCCAAAGCAGTTGTAACACTGCGCCCTATCCTGCATCGCACTCACACCCAGGCACACACACAGAAGCCTTGTAGAAAGCCCTGTCTGAACCCCGGGTCCCCTGAGTCTGATTAATGCTCTCTCTACAGGACTCCCAATGGGAGATCACTCACACAGCACACATTCATGTATGCTCTGCTTTGGTGTGTGCACACACATGCTGCCACATACTGAGAGTACAGCATGAGAGCGGCTAATAATGTATTTGCTCCAAAGCTAACAAGGCGATGGGAAAGGGCATTTTCTAGTCATAGTCATATGTTACCTCATCAGTGAGTGTGTGTGTGTGAGAGAGATTGCACCATACTTTCAAAGCTTGTGAAAATAATATGGTGTCCTATAACAGACCAGTAGATAATAAAGTTACTGTGTTTCTCGAACTTATATTCTTCGCAAAAAAGCAATTTCTCTGCTGCTGCCTTTACCAGAGTTCATCACAGTTCGTTGGATGTTATGGAAGTCTGCGTTTCAGTTTTGTAAAAATGATTGTACAACTGCACACAGCCACTCGAGATACAAGTCGTGCTTTCCGAATGCTCCAGTGCACCGTGCGAAGCCAAACTCTTGGAGCCTCATCATCCTGTTCATTTTTTAAGCTCATCTGAGAATAGTTCATCTCACAAAGTGATGTATAATTATCTCGCCCAGGAACAATCACACTCAAAATCAAATTCTCTTTGTGTCTGGGTAATGAAAGGAGTTCAACACTAGGTTTTTTTTTCCTCTCTCTCTTTTTTTTTTTTTTTTTGCATCTCTGGCATTTTAAAATATCTCAGATTGCCATCAGCTTTAGAGCAGGTTGAAAGTTGTGAGAGCAGAGAGACAAAATATTTATTACACCTCATTTGAAAGTATTGCACACAATAGGGAGCATGCTGCTAATTTTCCTGTACTTAGAATTAAGATAAATAGATAGGAATAATGGGAACTGGCAAAGATTTGAGCTTGCGATGCTGCTGGGAAGCCCTTGCGGTCATTAAAATCTAAATATTCTAACCACTTGGGAGCAATGTGCTCGAGGCAATGCTGCATGGTGCTGAGGAAAAACTGATGCAGTGTCCAAAGCAGAAACGGCAAATCATCTGGGAGGCATAAATGCTGTCCACAAATTTCATGGCAAATGTTAGTTTAGATTTAGGTGTTGCTGGAGAAAAATGGCAGGGGAGGGAAAAAAAAAACAATCCTAATGGCATGCAAATGTTAACATGTTAACATACTGAGCTACGATGGTGAACACAGTACCTGCTAAACATCAGCATGCTAATATTCTCATTGTGAGCTGGAGCTGAGGTGTTAGAGTGGCTCATAGTCTTGTTGAAACACTTAATCAGAGTGGGTTCAGTGGGAAATATTATTCCACTGTAGAAGTAGATTAAAAGAGGTTGGCAAAATCACAAGGAATCATTCTCTGGATATAAATATTTAAGACAATATTAAAGGCCTGTCATTGTCAAGATAGCTTGATCTCAAAAGCCTTGGATGGGCTAACTTCATTATCATTTGGCACCACTGTTAGCATGGCAAAAAGAGATGAGGAGAGAAAAACCCAAAGAGATATTGTACGCACTCTTATACACACTATCACAGGTGGCATAAATACCACCGTGTTGCCTTTCACTTGTTGTAGTAACACTGGGGATTTACATGGTGTGGATGACCCTGATAGCATTTCCTTTATCTGTTTTGTCACTTCATGAAATATTCAGGTTCACAATCATGATCTGGCATCTGCAACTGCAGTGAGCAAACTTTGCCAATATCTGTGTATATATATATATATATATATATATATATATATATATATATATATATATATATATATATACACACACACACACACACACACACACAAAGTGCATACATTGCTTCAAGATTCAGTGAAAAGAAGGAGGAGAGAATACAGATTTTTTTTTTTTTATCAGGGATATCACTTAAAGCATATCAAGTCTCTCTTCACTGAGCTGAAATTATGTCTCATGGAAGCATCTATTATCCTTCTCCTTGAGGAGCATGAACTCACATGCTTGCAGGAGTGTACAGACTCTCTCTCTCCGTGTCTTCCTCTCTCAAAAATCTACAGCAATTCTCTTTCTCGCTCCTCTTTCTAACCCCCCCCCCCCCGCTCTCTCTCTCTGCTAACAAGCAGAGAGGAAGGGGAGACAGGCCTGTTATGGTTCACTAGCTACGAGGCTAGTGAAATGTGAGAGGATGTGTGTGTGTGTGTGCTGCACTGTAAGTGGGGGAACGTGTGTGACTGTACAGTCAGAGAAAAAGAGAGAGCTGGAATGAATGCAGTGTGTGTGTGAGAGAGAGAGAGAGAGTCCAGTTTCCCTCATTGCTTTTTACACCAATTGATTTTACTTTGAGTGGCAGGCGAGAGGAAACAGCACCTCAGCCTGCTGCTGTCAGCTTATGTGAATAACTGCCTGTCCACTCTCTCTCTCTCTCTCTCTCTCTCTCTCTCACACACACACACACACACACACACACACACACACACACTCCATCTTCCTCACTGACACACAAACAACAAAAACACACACATCCGAGCCCAGAATCATACTTAAGTTCCTCCTAACCTTTTCTGAACTTTTCCTCCTGTCCCATCAGGCAGCCGGTGTGGGTTGGAGGGCAGTTTAATAAGAGAGCAGACACCTGTGCTGAGGTGGAAGTGGAGGAGCGGTGTATTAATGCAGACCAACTTGGGGAAACGAATGGAAAGCTGTGGGGCCCACTTGTCAACGCTCCATCAGAGAAAACATATCATAATCGCTCGGCGTCGGCGGGTGCCTGTATACCTTGCCGGCGAGCAGAGCAAGAGGGGGCGGAGAGTGAAAGCCGCTTACAGCGGGACTGCTGTGTTGCCATGGTGACTGTCTTTGCATTGAATCGATAGGAAAGAGATGCTTGGATTTCGCACGCTTCCCCTGCTTTTCTTTCTTCCAGCCCTACTTTATTTCTTTCTTCCTGCTGCCTTTGTCGCTCTCTGTCTCTGTGCCCGTGATGTGTACACAATCAGTGCAGCATTTGAAAAACAATGCTCACACACGCAGGCATAAACACATTGTGGGTGTAATGGACAGGGGTCTTTTCCTGATTCCAGCTCCCTAATGCCATCCAGTTGTCCATCAATGGCATGGAAGGAAAGATGCATGGAGATAAATCAGGGTTCACGTCCCTTAAACTGTAGAGCATTTCTTGCATAGTTAAACGCAGTTGATAATGCAGAACGGCGATGGAGGAATGTGAAGGTGGCAACAACTTCTGACTTCTCCTCAGGTCGCCTTTGAGGATTGGCAGGTCGAGTCTCAAAGCCTTGCATCAGAATCAACAAAGACCTCAGGTTCCCTTTCATTCGCCGCACTACAAAAACCTCCTTTTTTTTCCATTCTTTTTCTGATGAGTAGATAATGATAAAAGTGTAAGGTCTTGTATGATGTGTCATTCCAATTATCCTTTGATCAAATGTGCCTTTGATGCAGAAGCAAGACGGGAGATTAGCAGGTTGGTATCATAGAATTAGAATGGACAGAAAGGATCATGACGCTTTTTTTCTGCAGCAGATGCTTCATCACTGGGAATGAGTGTGTTTTATGTGTGAGCAGCGCTATGAGGCAAACACTTCAGAGCGCTTCATGATTAACAAAACGAGGGCTGGCTAAATGAAGCCTTCACCATGGTAACGGATCAGTTTTAGAGTCTCATGCACTGTATCCTTATTTCCATGACAGCGTTGTGTAACATGCGACAGTCATCACCTAAAGAGTGCCAGCTAAGTGACCATTTCAGTCGACTGAAATCGTTTTTTTCAAACTCTATTATCAGCTCTGTTTTTGTAGCACAGCGACTGAAATACTGCATGTTCATATTTTTGCAAATGGAGGAGGTGAGGGTGAAACGGTTGGCTGCTTTTGTCTTGGAATCCGAATGTCAGAAACACATATTTATTTATACAAACATTCACACACATACACAGAAGGCACTGTCATATCTGCAGCATATAGCTGGTCCAACTCAGACGATACGTTTATCGCCACTATAGCAGGTTCAATTCAGTCCAAGCTTACCAGGCACTATCTGTGACACCGGAGATGGGGGAGAGTAATGGCAAGCCTGGCAGGCTGACTGTACTGTATGTAAACACAGGGGAAATGAGATGTGACCACCGTGGTAGTGACACCAACACAACACATTTACCTCCACAATGAGCCCCCAGAGGTGGCTGCAGACTGGCAGGAGAGAAGGTCAAGAAAATAAACAAATAAATATATGTATTTATCCATCATCTGTTCTCAAATCTGTCTTTCTTCCTCCCTCTCTTGTTCTTTCTGCCCTAATTTTTTTGGATGTGTGTTGGGGGGGGGGTGGGGGGGGGAATCCATTTGAACAAGCAAGCCTCTGCATCGCTCGTGAGAGACAGCTTGACTCAGAGAAAAAAAACGAGAGAGCGAAGGAGAGAACGTGAGAGGTGTCTTCCATGCACCAGACGATGCAATCCTCAGCAGGAACACGGCGAGCGCTCCGCCAATGACAGCTCACGCATGGGCCGACGCATGGAGGGTTTCCACGGCTACCCCCAACCTTCCTTACCATCAGTCCATCCCATCACCCCCCCCTCCTCCTCCCCTCTCTCTCTTTTCTCTTCTCTTCTATCCTCCTCTCCTCTGCCTTGGAATAAATGTCAAACGGCTAATAAACACAGCAGCGCATGCGGTTGGTCAATTGGTCAGGATTCACCCACGCAGCTGCAGATGGAAGGCAAACACGCATGCACGAACACACACAGACATGCACAATAAGGTAGATCACACACTCATGATTGCATGTCTTTGGAAGATATTCATTTTTGTGTTTGCTTGCGTCAGCATCCTATGGTACGTAAAACACTGTATTAACTGGTTTTGCGATATTGCACATGGTGTTAAAATGTCAAATGCACAATCTGGATCTAATACAGATTAACCCTATATATTGTATATTAATATCAAATGATAATCTTCATCTACAGTGTGTATTGTTTAATAAAATAAGCTGTCAATGTACATAGTGGAGTAAATACAGCTAAAAAGGTCCTTTAAATGTCACTCTACTCAGTTACGCTGTGTCATGGCACACTGGTCCAATGCACTGTTGGACAGTCGCCACCCCCTCACTCTCCAGCTGCTTCCACTCTCTATGCCAAGCATCCTGAATCAAAGAGATTTAATGCTCGATGTGTTTTTAGAAAAATTACACGTATCTGTGCAGTGTGCAGTATGTCCTGCGCTGTTCTCCTGCCGTGCATTTGAGCTTGTGCTGCCCCTGACTATGAGGTATGATGCTGCTTAAGCAGTGTCAACAGGAACAAGCCACATTCAGTTATTGTACATGGTGAATAAAGTGCCTCGGCTCCTCATTCAGAAAATGTTTTATCCTCTCCAAAGTCTGGTTTTACACGTAATCTTCAAGTTGTCCATGTCTTCAACGGTGCATTTTCTATGCACTGTAAGGTGAGTTGCTGAAAAGCATGGCATCACAATTACTGAGCCAAGATATCCTTGAAGAAGTGATCATATGTTGATAGAACACCATCGTCACACAGCATCTGTGAAATTTACATTGACCTATGTATATCTTCCTCGTGCCTTGTAAATATAATTTAGTTTTTCTTTTCATTTCAACCTTTGCTACTATTTTATTGTTTTCTTCTAATCCAATTTAAAATATTTGAATATTTGTGGACACGTTTTCTGTGTATGTGGCGTGCAGGGGGCTACAAGTGCATTTCATTGTGCAATAATGTGTTACATTATGACGGTAAAGCTGATTCTTGAACCTTGGGTGTGTGTCACATATAATGTTTATTCATTAGTTTCTCTTATTACCAACGGAGAAAGCACAGGGATGAAATATGCATGCTGTGAGATGTACAGCATGCACCTGCATGGCTTACAGATATATGTGTGCATTAATGCTTATGCATGAGTGTGTGTACACATGTTCATGCGTGTGAGCGTATAAAAGCGCATACATACCTTTAGATACTGTATTCTTGTGTGCTTGCACGCATGTAAGCAAGCATGTGTTTTTGTTGTTGTTGTAGTAAATGAAACTCGAAATTTTTGTCTGCATTTGGATGTTTGATGTGAGAGCAGGCAGGCGGTCTGCTCGGCTGCTGTGAGAAGTGGCACACTCGGATCATTAATCAGACTCGACGGCGCAGCGGGTAGAAGGCAAGCCACGGGAGAGCCCTAATGCATGCAAATGTATACTCGTTTTGGGGGCAGGTTGAGCCAAGGACAGAACCTAGCCAGTAACAGAGAGGGAGAAAGAGTGCGGAGAGAGAGAACAGCATATCACAGTGTCAGTGTGCGCCTATTCATTCTGCTGTGGTCAATACAGCTGATGCTGAATGTGCTCTATATCAACATGACAGTGGAGAAAAGGTAAAACAGAAAAATCATGCAGGTAATACAAAAGCTAGCAGAGGCAAATCCAGAACGGGACCATTCGCTGCTTTAAAGGCTGACAGTAGATATGATACATTATGTTGTGATATGCAATCACAGTAACATTTGACTGGTCACATCCAACATCAGCGGCTATATCATCTCCCTCCTCTGTCTTAACACATATATGAGGATTGTCAAACAAGCTTCTTAAGCAAGACATCACTGAGCGTGGCAAATGTAGGAGTAAGAGCTGATTTACTGTCAACGGAGGGCACAGCTTAGCATTCCACTCTTTATTATTCTGCTCAGTGCTTGAGCCTCATTATGACTGGGATTGTACCTTGGTGGAGATAACCTTACTTGACTTTTTGAGATGAACCTTTTACAACGGAGCTTAGGAAAGTGAATGGAGTGAAGATATCGATGCTGGTGGGCGTCAGCATCATCTAAAGTAACAGAGGCACCTTTAATCCTCACAGTTTTCCTCCCTGCCAGGTTTTGTCGTCATTTCGGCTTATAAAACAGAAGGTTTAGGTGCTTGAGGGTATTTCTGCATTTTGCCATCATGCTGTAAGGCTTGTAAAATACTTGTGATTTTTAACCAACCAAAGCCCAATGACCATTTGCTAATGCCAGCCCCACTTAATCAATACACCTGTCAGCTGTTCAACACGTGCACTTTACAATGAAAATAGTGGCAGATTAGGGTTTGGATTAAAAATACACAACAATTTTTGAAACGCAGCCTTCTCGTTTTTGTGGATTTTGCAATTTCTTGCAGATTTTGTCAGCTGTAGCTAGCTTGCTAACTCTCCAAGTGATTGAAAACTCTGTTTGCAGCTGACATTTTAATGTGACGATTGGTTTTAAACCAAGAAGCCACCAGAAATGTCACATCATGGCTACAAACATGATATAATGCCAAAAGACTGAGGCTAAGGCTACATATAGCAGTCAAAAATCAGCTGATGATCCATTCGAAAGACATGGAATTAAGGACATGCATTGTTAATGTACTGCGAGGTAGAACCAACCCTAGAATTACAGTACAGTCAGTAAAAATGTAATTAATATCTGTGTTCTCACAAAAGCTTTGGACGGTTTAAAAGCTTTAACAAAACACAGTGTGACGAGCAACACTGCAGTTTGATCCTTTAATGTTCTGTTTTTAATCAGGAAATTGCATGAACAACAAAAGCAACACTGTGTTAAGGAACAGCTAATATTACAGAAGGTTAATGTCGCATGTTCCAGAGTCCCATTGAAGTCCCACTCATGGCTGATGAATCAAGGTTTAACTCTTTCTTTTCCCTGGATAGATGGACGGTTGGAGGTAGAGATGAAAGGATGGAGCGAACAAGCAATTGTTCTGCTCTTGCAAACAGGCCATTCAGGGAACTTCCCCGGGGAACAGAGCTTTTTCAAGGTTGCGTCCTACTCCGCTAGCTACCTCTGCGTGTGTGTTTGTGTGCATGCCTGAGTGCATGTAGTCCTCTGGGTCTCAATATTCAGTCAGGCTGATCTCTCTCCACACACAGAATAAAAAAAGCGCAAACCATGGATGTATGTGTCTGTGTGTGTGTCTGTGTGTGTGTGTGCTGACTCGGCCAAGTGCCAGAGGTTCACACAAGTCTCCCAGGTCAGATGGAGGGTCAACAGCTGTTGGCTAAGAACGTTCTCTGTGTTCATTTTGCCTGGCATGTGAGCGAGGTCCAGACGTTGTGAGAAGACTGAAACGCATGACAGTGTTATTGTTCCGCGCAAAATGGATGACTCTTGGAAGGAAAATGCCACTCTGTGAATGCAGGCCCTGCATTCAACACTTGCCATCAAAAGGTTGCAGGCATTCAGGCTGTATAATGACTTATGTGATAAGGCTGCGTTCGTCCGCATAATGCAGCAGAGCTCGACAATGTTCAATAAGGTTTACTTTCAATTTTAATCATTGCATTCCAGTTTTAAAGCAGCCCTGTATTATTTGATTGAAACGTAATTGCAGACAAATGATAATGTTTCAGTGCAGACATAAAACTCTATAATAAGAAACACTACAGTGGCTTTGTTATGGCCCTTAATTTAAAAGGAGGTTAATGCAATCGTCATTTCTGTCCACAAACTCTCCTGTATGGCATTGTTGAAATACATCATTCCATTCCCCACTCGCTGTTTGCACTGTTTGTTATTTGAACAAGAAGTATATGGAAATTGGCCTGAAGAATTTCAGAGGTTGGCAAATTGCATCTCCAATCAATGCCAGGACTTTGCAAAAAATCTTTGCAAGTCTTGTGTGCAAAATCATGTTTTTATAGATTGGAGCAAGAACGCTTACAAACAAACCAGACAAAGCAAAGCAAAAGCCATTATTTCTTTGCATTGTAAATATTTCTCGCAGGCAGAGATGGCGATGACATACAAATGAAGGCGTGGTAACATCAGGGGAAAATTAATTAACAGGCAAAAGTGGGGGAAAAATAGAGTGGCTTCATTTTACGTTGTTTTTAAATTAGACTCCAAAGACACCTCCCCTGCTGCTATGATGAGGTTGCAGAGATTATGTTATGAAATCCCTGACATCACCTCTCTCTCTCTGTGTGTTCCTGGCACCATCTTAGGGAACCTTATGTAGCCTCAGCAGACACACAAACACGCACACACACACACACCCAAACAAGAATGCCAGCACATGAGACACAGACGGCTGGGCGACCCCGGCCTGTCCAATGTGAGGCAGAGGATGGAGGAAGAATTATGTAACGCTTTGCCCCCGGATGAAAGGTTTAAGCTGGACTGAAGCAGTGACCCTTAGCCATTGGCTCTTTATCCAAGAAAGGCACTAATGTTTGGTTAATAACTCTAGTGTGAAATTAGTCTTGGAAATTCTGCTCTTGGAAATATTTGGATATTTTTTCCACTTGTTCAAATGACACATTGGATCAGATTAAATATTTTTTCTTTCTTTCTTTCCTTCTTTTTTACTCATTTTAGGACCTGCAGTTGACCACATCTGGAGCTGGTCGTCACTGTTCAAACACTTTAACGTGACCCACTTTAGATTAAATGGTGGCTTGAATGAAAACATTATCCATACTTTATTAACATGTTTTTTAAGATAAATGAGATCATGCATGACTCTAATGCTGCCAATTTATGCATTATTGATTATTTATTCCTTGTCTGTTTTTACGCCTCGCTATCCCCAAAGAGCTCATTACAGTAATTTGTGGTATTCTATATAATGACGTTCAAGGAGAAAGTACGATTGTGAAATATGTGCCATGTGCTCACACATTTGGATCCACAAATAATGCTTGACAGATTTTAGCACTCTCTTGTTCAAAGGGTATATTGCATTACTTGCAAGTGAGCACAGACCATGCACACACACACAAACACACACGATGTTTAACCTTCTTATTTTCCAATGCTAGTGCAACATCAAGGACATAAAGGTCTTCCTAATGAATCAAAATCCAGCCCAATGCATTCATCCCTCTATCCCTCCACCTCATACCTGCTCTACTCAGGCCAGTTGCTCCTAGTTTGCTGATTCTATGTTGCATCTTTGCCCACTTGTTACTGGTTAATTCAAACTATTTGTATGTATGTATGTTTTTCACAGGACTGACATTGTCACATGGCCAATGCGTCTAGGAAATATGGTATCGTAATGATAGTATCAGGCTTGAGCAGGAGAGGAACCTGCATGTTAATGTGCACATGCAACAACTTTCAATGTTCCCTGTCTTAGGACAACAGTGGATGTGCAGAATGTGTGTGTACACTGTGTAAAATCCACGTGTGTGGACTAATAAATGGATCTACTGAGGACAGTTACACAGTCCCCTTGTTGCCTCTCTCTGCGAGATAGCCCTGTTAAAAGGCACTGTGGAGGCTAAGTAGCAGGGTCATTTGCTACACACAGCTTTATAGACTGCTGTGAGAACACTTAAACTTTATTCAGTCCATGATGTAGCCCAGTTTTTAAATAATGTTCCCTGACTAACTGGGAATATTGCACATGCAGCTCTTAAGTGAGTCCTGAATTAAAGAAAGGCACATTGAACTTAAAGGTTTAGCAGGCTACTAAGCTGCATTTTAGAAATTCTGATACAGTCACAAAGAGAAGATGCATCAAAGATTCATGACTATATGGTGTAATAACACAATCTGTGTCCAAATTTTCTCTGTGAATGCTAACCGATCCACCGTGTGATCCGATATTTTGCTCTGTAAAGCCAGTAAGTGTTAATTGTCTGATCCACAGTATGCAGCACTCGATGTATGTGCTCTATCTCTCTTAAAGGTTCTTTCATTTGCTGCCTTACATGCAAGCTCCCTGTGCCACTTAGCATCCAACCTGATACGGTATTCTTCAGCGTGACATGAACATTATAAGGATGCTATTCTGCACTGATCCTGTGTTGTGAGCTTCCTGTGCAGAGCAGCTAGCGAAAAAGAGCCTCTCCTTCAGGGATCAATAAACTGCACAGCTACTTTATCACACTATTATTAGGGATGCATCATTATAAGCATTTAACTAAGAATTACCAAGGGTGACTTGTCGTGGCAGGTAAGAGTGCAGCATCCTGCTGAAGGACACTGGCAGACTCACTGCAGGAAATGAACCTATGACTTTCTGGTTATGGCACCGTGTCTCGTAACCACTAGGCACTCCTGTTGGTTACAGATATCGCCTGCGGTCAGTCAGCAGCCTTGAGCTGATTCTCTGTAGAGCATTACTTGACCTAGCTGTTGGGAGAAAGGACAGACGTAAGCTTAAAATATCTCCCAGGCTTGACACAGCACTGCTCCAGCTGCACTCTGTAATTACCAGCAGTGTAATCAGCAGACTCGTTAATTTCCCCTGACTGACAGCCGCTGACGGCTCAATTGCAGAAAATGCACTGGTACAACTTCATAAGTAAATGGAACTGACGTCCTGAAGCATTCTTCAGCCAGGGAGGCTGCACTCAGACAAGTGCATACTATTATGAGCACATGAAGACATACGGTATCTTATGTAACATGTTTAGAGCGTCATGAGAGCGGATGCTGAGAATGGAAGCACTTTCTGGTTCTGCAGAAGTATTGATTTAAGTGTAAACCAATGTGAAGCGGTCCAGAATAGACATTCCATGGGCAAAGTAATTGGGGTGAATGAACCAGCAGAATTGTCCCAGACAAATAGGTCACGTAATAGGTTGTTTATGGTGGTGATTTGACATGATGCATGGGAGAACAGGCAGCGCGGGGGTCCAGCTCAAGTCGTGCAACAGCTAAAATAGAGAACAAGAGGCAACGCTCAAGAGGAATAATTTATTTCTAAATATATAAGGCACATATTTTTGAGCAGAGCAAGGCTATATCTGACGTGGGCACACCTTTAGAAATGTTTCAGAATCAAAATGAATGCCACAGTATCTGTTCACACTGAGGTTATTTCTCTCTTTCACTCCGCTGTAATAACTCCCTCGTATTGCTGAGCCATCCAGGTTATTCATCTCTTTTCTCCTTCGCTTTCACCTGGTGCCGGCATGCTCCTCTGAGGCCTTTCACTGCAGCTGTACCGCATCCCTCTTGAGAAGAATGTTCTCGGTAATGTAAATTTTGTACTCTATTGAGTGTTCGCTAACATCGGTATGCTAACAAACTCAAAGTGACAATAATCTTCTCCATGTTAGCTGTTTTAGTCTAGCGTGTTAGCATGCTAACATTCGCTAATGAGCACTAAACACAAAGTACAGATGAGGCTCATGGGTGCTGGACAAATGGAAACTTTGCCCTGATGATAGAGCGAGACTTAAAGTTAAAGGGTCGCCAAAGTTATTTACAATTCATCCTGAAATGAATGCCACAAGCATGACTAAAAATGTAATGATAGGTCCAATATTTGGATATGCTTTTTCTCTTTGTTTGGTAAAGATACAAGAGAAATATTTATGGCTGTATAGTAATGGCAACAAAATATTGTGCTGAGAAAGGTTTGTTTTTTTTCTTTGTTCTTCCCTCTGCTGTCGAAGGGCAACAGCCAAGGGCAATGTGCATGAGCCTGCTTGATAATGCACTTATCAACAGCCATGAACTTTAAATGGGTGAGCGAAGCGCATCCGCTAAGGACGCAGCAGAAGTATTTTTCCTTTCATCGCTTTGCTGCACTCATTCATGCCATTTTTATTTGGTGTAGAAAAACACACACATTATATATCTCATGTCTTGCCAGAACTGGGACTCAAAGGCAGCGCTCAGACACAGAGGCAATGGGGGTGGAAAACCAACAATGGTCTTTTAATGATCAATTAAAGAATGTGCATTAGATGATTCCAGATAATCCAACTGAGAGCTTGGTAGCAGAGCGGGCAGGCGGGCAGGAAATCCACACAACAACAACACTGATCCTTGGGAATGTGTGGCAGATAAACCTGGGCAAATGCACAAAAAACAGGTAAACAGGCAGGCAGGTATCTATCAAGCAAGCAAGCGAGCAGGACAAACGCTCACACTGACAGACTAGGTTACACGTTGCATAACAGGCAATTCAATGAATGCTGGTAGGAGAGGTGGTGCTTATATACTGTGGACAACAGGTGAGTCTTGATTGATGATTGAAGTCAGGTGAGCTCAGGAGGTGAGCAGGTGGAGTGAGTGTGTGGAGCAGAGTTGCTTTTTGAGACACAAAAGGGAAAAGGAAACCCAACACACTAAGAAATTAAAAGGGAGAGCAACTGATCCTAACACACACACACACACACACGCATGAATATATATATATATATATATATATATTCCTTTATAAAAATCTCCCTCTGACCCCCACTAGGACTTCACTCTTCTGGACAGAGACCTCTCAGTCTTGTGTTCCTCCTTTCTGTTCCTGTCCTCGTCAACCCCGACGATGTTTGGTTGGTTAGCCAGCAGCTGCTCGTTAGTCTGGAACTTAAAGTCTCACAGGATCTTAGCTCTGTTGTTGTCAGCAACTTTCAGCTACTTGTGTCCTATTGGGACTTGGGAACTTGGTTTTAATCCGTACTTGGCACCGATGTTCTTGTACACTGTCCCAGTCACTTGGTTATACCTCTCAGTGTACACGGCCCCAGCTTGTATCTTACACCCTGTTACTATGTGCTGAACTGTCTCAGGGGCATCTTTGCACAGCCTGCACCTTGGGTCTTGTCTGCTGTGGTAGACCCCTGCCTCATGATTACCAGGCTTAGACTCCTATTGCCCACCTCAGAACATGAGGCGTGTGTGTGTGCGTGTGTGTGTGTGAGGCTCAACTGCAACATGCAAATTGTACTAATCGTGTTTATAATAATCATGTGTAAACTAATCGTGTTTTGTCCATCTTTGGGGTTTTTTGTCAGTGTGTCTATGTGTGTGTGTGTGTGTGTGTGCGGTGTCTTTTTCCAACAGCAAATCCTTTTCTGCCTCACAGTCTACAATCATGTTTTATAGCACCACTGTGGCCGTTACTATGGCAGCAATAAAGGAGTCTGACACACTGGAAACACACTTACTCACTTTCTTGCCCAGGATTAGACAAAACGATTGACACCACTCTGATATCTGTGTGGAAAATATGAAACTTGTGCCAGCAGGCGATTTCCTAGCTTAGCATAAAGCCTTGAAACAGCTAGCCTGAGGTCCAAAAGTTAAAAAAAAATCTACCACCAGTACCTCTATAAAGCCCACAAATTAAAACAGGTGGAGAACCTTTTTCTATCAAGGGCTGCTTCAATTTTTCACTCAGTGGCGCCCCCAGAAATCTTTCCTAGGGGTGGTACCCACGCTAACCTCTGCAGTGGCTGGCGCTCCTTCTCTTTGGGGAGGCGTCTGATGTCAGATGGTAACGATGATGATTAAGCTTTTGTTTACTTTTCATGTCCTGAAACCTCTCGCCAACTGCCTGAAGGAGCTTTCACACTCCACACCATAGTCAGATGTCATAGCAGGCTTTTGTTCTTGCAGTGTAGGAAAATTCACAGTGTTACTTCTTTCCAGTTGCACTCGCATTAATTTCACTCGAAATGATTCCACATTTAAAAACAGAGAGCTGAGAAGCTGAGGTTCGGCTCTGAGAGGTATTTGTTTTGTCCACCATTAAGGTCAAATCACACAGACACTTGCTGGCGCGTAGTTTCCAACGCTCCCTTCGTCTCTGTGAATTATTCCAGACAAACTGACACTTTGGAACAATTTCACTTTGTCCAGCACTACCAGGTCTGCATTAACAACAAGGCGCTCCTTCACAAATTATCCTTCTGAATGAGCTCACTCACCACAAAACTTGCCTACATGACACTTTCTCTGTCAGAACGTGGTTTTAATAACTACTTGTTGGGCATCCAGACTCCACTGAACAGTACACGGTGCTTATTATGTTATGTAAGTTAAGTACTTGATGTCGTCAACATTGCAAACAGCTGCAAAATTCACATTGCTTTTGCATAACATGTTCCTGCCCTGGAACACAGCCACTACCATAGCTCCTTTCCTTGCAGTCTTAATGCTAAGCTAAGCTAGCTATCTTCTAACCAATGCTTTATATTTATTTGAGAGTGGTATTGAACTGCTCCTTTAACATCAGACGCACACACACTGAAGCATCAGGCATCATGAACGCACTCTGTCTTTGAACACGTGACACCTGTGACTTTTTTATGTGTGTGTGTGTGTGTATGTGTGTTTGGACAAGCATTTCCACGGAAATGAACGCCGCCGATGACCGACCAACCACATGATTGCGTTCATCATTGCGAGCGACAGAGGTGACATTTACTCCATGACAGGAAATGTGATGAGCTATCAATCTCCCATGCATATACATGTGCATAGACGCACACATGCTATGAGTGACTGTGATGGTGTCAGCTGTTGGCCATATTTGACACAGACTACACATTAGTGTGCAACTGAGGAAGATTTGATCACCTTGAGGAAACCGGTACTGTACTGCTTTCCATCTGTTCCAAAGGGGTCCATCTATTTTGTTTTGGAGAAGCTCATCAATCAGTAAAACAGATGCTAAAGAAATGAAACCATTTGAACAGTTCTCCAAAACACTATAAATCCATTATAGAAAAAACAGGAAATACATCACTGCAGATTCATCACCTGATATATGAAAAATGTAAAGGAGCGAGCCATTTAAATAGTTTTCATTTTGTAAACTAAAACTCAGAGGTTTCCTCCCAAGGTAATTTGTTTTTTTATGATTAGTTTTTAAAGATTGGATAATAAATCACTTTTATACAGTGGTGGTCATTGTTTACCGATATTTTATTTTTGAAATATATTTGTCATGTTGTTCTGTTAAGCCTGAGGCACACATCCTGTACTCTGCCACATGCTGCAAACACTGATGCTGCTTCTATTCATTTCTGTTAGAAAATCCATGAGGGAAACCTGAGGGAGCGACAACCACTGCTACATCCAACCACTTAGTAACTGTCTTGAAGCTCGGCAGTAGTGTGACGGATGAGGCTTTATTTGATTGCATTGTACTGATAAACACACTAAATGAACTAAAACTAGACAGTGAGCTTTAAAGAAACAATGAGAAACATCTATCTCTGCTGGAAAAGAAGTTGCTCATAGTGACTTTCCCACAGAATTATCTGCAGTTTCTCAGCATTATGGAGCATTTTAACATATTTTCAGCTAGTTGCTCAGGTTTTACTTTACTGTTTTAATTAACTCACAGCTGCAGCTGGTTTCTGCTGGAGAGACAGATATTTTGGCCCATTCACTGCAGATCTACAGAAACATTAATGCCAACTAGTTTCAAAAGAATGCCAATAATGCTTTAGACTGATTTCCCGCTTGAAGAGGATGCTTGAAAGGATTTTCCTGATCAAAAGCTTGCCTCAATAAATATTACACAGATTGTAAAATTATTCCCCAAGAATCCTGTTTTTGGTGAGCAGTGATCTTCATTCAGCACTGTAGATTTATTTCCCACCTTCCATGCAGGCATTCATTTCCATTCATTTCAGTAAATGACCTTGTAGAAACTGGAACTTTCTTGAGGTTGGAAATCAATCAGAGCAAAAAAAATAAAAAAATTTTTGGCAGGTAGTGTTTTAGCTTTCTTCCTGCTTCTGGGGAACTGATACCGAAGACTTGGCTCTGAGCAGCTGAACAGTGACCTTATTCAGCCAAAAAGAAAGAAAGAAAAAAAAAACTCCTATTTACATAATCCTTTCTTATAACATCAGTGGTTTATTCTGGGTTTGATATTCTGACAACTAGCCTCTGAATGCGATGCCGTTTGGCAGCTCTCAAATGTCACTCGAATACACCGAGAAGGAAGGTTAATGCTGCGTACCACGTGACGACAACGTTACATCGACAATAAAGATGACTAAATATTCACTGTGACTAATTATCTCAAGCAAATTTTGAGTCTCTGCGAAAACAAAGCAACGAATGCAAGGATGAATTGATTACCCTTTAAAGCATTATACAACTGTCAGTGTAACACTCAGATACGTGATTGTCAAGCATCCACCCTCAGACTCCCTCTCAGCTTCCAATATGAATAGATAATTATACTGCGTCATTCATCTTTTTGCAGGTTTGCAATGTTTTAAAGCTCATCCCACGTCCCTTGACGGAGTGTGAGTCAGTGTGGCCCAGCGCTATGTTACACAGAAACAAGCTGCCCTTTCTTTTTCTGGTGTTGATTCAGGCCCTCTTAAGTATTTCAACATCTCGAACACTGACACAAAAGACACGGGAAAATCCATTTGTCATGTCCCTCACACTACAATTCATTATGGATGGTGCACTGAAGCACTACAAAAGCAGCAATTGCTTTAAAGGGTCCGCTTCTCAGTGTTTTCTGAGAAACCAATTTCAGAACATAATTAATCTTCAGGGAGAGATGTTTTGTGCTGGTTGGTAAAGGTGAAACTCTGTCCTCGCTGTTGTGGAAAGTAATTGAGAATGGATGAAGCTTACAAAACAAAGAACTCAAAAACTGGCCTTTTCAGTTCATCGTACCTCCGAAACATTTGAGGACAGATAACGGCAGCACAGTGTCCTTGGCCTTAAACAAATAAGATACAAAACAAAACTCAGGCGACATGGAAATATTTCAGCTGGAGTGCTGTAATCTGTAAAATTGCTGGAAATGGTTAAAGAGGTGGAGAGCGGGTGGAGCTGAACGCCTGGTTGCTGAAACCTAGCAAATAACTGCCACTCAAAGCAGCAAAGCCCATAATCACGCAAAAATTTAAGCCTTAATATAATTTAAATGAGTGAGTTATCTAAAAATACACCCCTATATATTCATTTTTTGTACCAGGCAGTAAACATGTTTATTTCTGATGTAAAGTTTTTTGCATTTTTCAGCTCCAGAGGTTGCCACAAATACATTACGCCCCTCCACACACATACATAAGATTTAACACCCTGCTACTGAATTAAAGCACAAGTTGAGATGGACATTTTTATAGAGCGCCTTCCTTGCCAGGTATGCCACCGATTCCTGGCAGCCGGTGGCACTTTAACTAGACTGAAGGGGAAGAAGGAAACGTCTCTTAAAGTCAAAATGGAGGGGATAAGTAATAAGTGGAGCTGCTGGAATTGCACACACAGAAATTTGAAGTTAAAATATTTGGTGAGAAATTCAAACGTATATCTTTGGTGTTTGCTTTGACTTTTTCTATCAAAAATGTAATTATCAGAAAGAAAGAAAAAAGATTTATTCATCTATCTATTGACAGTTGACGGCATGCCTCCTTGTAATGCAGATTGTGTGCAAAAGAGGTTTCATCCCTTTTGGAAAGAAAAAAAAAATAGCTGCAGTATCATTCTAGTTATACTTCATGACACGAACAGTGAGGACAATACAGCTTTGACTGTGACTTCTAAATGATTAGCCTTGAAAATACTCTCACCGGTGCACATACTGTACAGAATGAGTCCTTTTCAGCCTGTAAAAATTTACTGACGGGGGCCTGCAGGTGCTGAGCAGCACATTACGATGCAGAACACATAAGTAGGGAAGATTAATGTCACTGTCCTGGCCTGTTAGACAAACACTCTCATTTCTGGATATTCTCTCATCCTCCCACTGATCAATTACCAACACCGCTGAGATCCAGGCTAAGTGCCGCCGCTGCTGCTGTGTTTATCTGCCAGTGCAGCTACCAGGGTGTGAATCTGGAGGACATTTCTGATGGCTCAACACATTAAAAACATCCCTTAAGTTGGATTTTTATGTTGCTGTCAGGAGGTAAAATTTGCATTAGGTTCAGCTGCTTCATGATTTATGCTCTGAACAAGAAGCTCTTTGAGGGGCTTGTAATGGCCATGTGGTCCGCCAAGTGCGTCCACAGAGATCAGACAGGGCTCCAGAAAACTTGTGTCTATGAGAGACAAATTGCCAAACAGGCAGCAGGAGCAAGAGAGAGAGTGTATGATGAGAAAGTGAGAGGAGTGAGCGGAGGGAACGTGTGCCCATTCATCTCCTCGCTCGGAGCAGGCAGGTACAGAGGTATGGCAGACTTACAAGGTCAATATTTTACTTTGGCTTGTGCGCTCTAATTAAATTACAGGCAAAGCGCCCCAGGAGAGCACACAGAGATATAGACCCTGCGACCCCCCCTGACACACACACACACAGACACACAACTCTGCAAGCCAAACAATTTGTAGCACGAGCAGAGATGTTGGCGTGTTTAGTCATCGCCACACGGCTGATTTGAAGCAATTTCAGCACGTTTCAGGAGATCAGGGGTGTACCGAGGCACAGCGGAGCAGCTGGGTTGGAACTGGAGATAAGAGCTCTTTTCAAGTGAAATTCTCTCCCTGTCCAAATTGAAATAGTAAAATGGACCAGGGCTGTTCACAAACCATGAGCTTAATGTGGAAACTTGTCTTGTGGCAGTGTGGGGCATTTTTTTTTTCTGGTCTGACCTTGACCAACAAGTGTTTCACTTGACAAACAGCAATAGCCCGTCCATGTCAACACGTGTTTGTCGGACGGGATATCAAGCTTCAGACCAGAGCTGTTGATGAGCCTGACTGTTGTAAAATAATCTCCTTTGTTTATAGCAGGGCCCGAGGGACAGAGACATGAAGCACTGACGACCTGTCAGGCTGATCGTCACGAATAAGAGGAGTGATGTCACACATTCACTCACTGTAGACAGTTTCAATGAGAAACACTTTCCATCTTTATGTGGTTTGTGAAAAATAAAACAACTGAAATGTGCAGTCATTTCCGTGCCACAGGACCGATTCCTGCTCAAATATAACGCGAATCTTCTTTAAGAGAAATAAAAAACATCCAGAAGGCGCAGGTTAGAATAAAGCAGCTCAGCCATTGGCTGAGCGCACCAGGAAGTGCAGCTGCCGCTGCTGTCATCTGACTCTGACGCAGGCGCCTCTCGGTTTCCCGAAAGTCAACAGCAACGGCGGAAAAGCTCAACATGGCTCCCAAACTTGAACTTCCAAACGCCGCGGCGAGCTTCTGGCTCATATTTCTGTCTCTGATCCCCGCGGCGGAGGCTTACGATGCGGGGGACGCGTTAGCCCTGCTCCTGGGCACCGTCCTGACCGTGGTGGGTTTCTGCGCCTGTCTCGGCTGGTACGCACGGAGGCGGAACGGACAGCTGTGAGAGAGACGATCGTGATCGTGCGCCTGTCCCGTTTTGTTATCATCCACCGCATTATTACCTCCTCGATGAGCTCACACGGACCTTCTGGCACAAGGTTTGTGTCGAAGCGACTGATAAGAAACGTGCCTTATCGGGATTAACGCGTCCAGCGCGACGGAAACCACGTGGAGGGAAACATCCAGGAAGTCCAAAACCAGGAACTGTTATTTGTTGCACTGCTGAGATTAAAGACCAAACCCTGTTGCCTTCTACATGAAAAGACTGCTGCACTTATCGTATCTTCTCCTATGGATGCTTGCATTGCATATTGCGCATATTTTCCATGCTTGGGGTGCTGATCACTGTGATTTCCTGATGTGTTTGTGTCTGCAATGTGCAACACAACATTGCCATTGCTGGAAGCACAATATCTCAAGTGTGGGTACATGAAATGAATGATGCTGTTGCGATTTCTGCAGTTAAAACTGTGTTATGGTGGCTTTGAGAAGAATAAATTGATTCATCTGATGCTCTTCACAGCTCGTGGTTTGCATGATATTTGAGTGACCTGCTGCATACTCACAGTCCCCCACTCTTCTTTCATTCTGGGTGCTTTCCTGCCCAGACGTGGAACAGATCACCTTCTGACAGAACTGTTTTGTTAAGGTTTTGAAGAATTCAAGCCACCATCCGTGCATCAGGGCCTCCTCTCTCATATGAAGTGTTCAGAAAGTTGACCGACTGACCCTTGAACGAGTTGGAGGTGGATGATCTAAGAGTGAAGTGGGAATAGCCACACTTGAAAACGATACACACAAAACAGTGGAGGAAGAAGTCCATCCTCGACCGTAACAGATACATCACAAATTGAAGCTAGACTTATTAAAAGTATTAGAAGCAGGAGAGGAACTGCTAGTGATGCACAGACACCTGAAGCATGACAATTTCCCCCAAGATGACTCTGCTTTTTGTGAGGGGTCACAAGACAGAAACACTGAGATCCACTGGTTTAATCTCTATTTTTTATGTATGTTCTTTATGTAAAATCAGAATCTGCAAAGGAACCAGCTGTGAGATGAATGTCGTGGAGTAAAAAGTACAATATTTCCCCCTTAAATTAGCAATTAAACATAATACCTCACAAAAAAACGCACATCATTCCGCTACTTGCATAAATCTCAGCTACTTTCACTGGAGCTAACATAAAATTTAACCAATATTCTTTTTTTTTAAATGAAACTCTCAACTTGGAAAGAAAAAAAAAAATAATTAGCTCGTAGAACTTCTGATTAAAAATCGCTATTTAACCTTGGGATGATCATCCATCAAAATGTTTACAAGGTCTGGGCCAAAATGACTGATTGTTCATTAGAGAATATTGGGACATCTACAAAATCATGAAGGCCTTCACTTTAATTTAGCTGGAGGGCAGTAACAGTTTCTGTTGGAGTAATCACTCAGTCTCTAGGTCAGCATGTCTGGGATATTTGGTCTGACTGCACATGTTAGCTCGAAGCGGCATTTGTTTTTTTAATCCTAAAACACAGGAATCTCCACAGTACACATTGTTCCCTGCTGTTGAACTTCTACTAACACATCTCCTACATGTATGATCATAATTCATTTATGCCTCATAGCACAGGTGGACACAAAGCAAGCTTTCCATGTGTTTGTGCGTACACGCATGTGGATGAGCCGCTGTTCACTTGTTACACTGCTCGTGACATCACGGCTCTCCATGCATGTTTGAGAAATCAAGTCCTATGAATTTCTCATGCTGCTCGGGCAGAAGGAACAACAGTGTGCAAAGTGCTTGTCAATTATGCATATACAGTACAGGGGAAGTCATTCTACCCTGAGGTGAACTAGGCTGCCTGATTTAACCCTTCGCTTTGTACATAATGGTCGACATTTCTGCAGAGTGAAACATGTATGAGCTCAGTGAAAGGCACACATGGTACATGGTTTTAAAAAAAAAAAAAAGCTATGGCTGAATAAATGGGATGAGGGCACCATTAGCGAGCAGGAGGTACAACAAAGGATAACACATAAGAGATATGATCAGCCTGCACTGAACCCCATTCAGCTTTTGTATTATTTGATTTATAGTCTAAGATAAAAAAAAAAGTAGGTCTTAATAAATGGCAAGAGAATTCTAAAGATGTCTGTTTTTATCTGGTCTATGTAAAGCTGTTTTTTTTTTTTTTTTTTTTAAGTGATCAGTTACATTACCAGGGGAAGTAACGAGTACTGCTGTAACGCGTTACCGGCCAGCAGCGGCCCCGCTGAGCAGATGTTACCGTGAGAGAGAGGGAGCCGCTGCTGCTGCTGCTGCTGCTGCTGCCGCTGCTGCAACAAGAGACAAGACGCGTCTTGGATCACAAATAGGGATGCAGGGCGCATGCGCACTGGGCTCCGTTTACTGTAGGATATTCACCGTGGAGGAAAAAGGGGGCAGGCAACAAATCAGGCTTTTTAAAACAGCAAAAACCCGACTCGTGCAATGTAAATAACGTCCGGGAGGGAAGCGAAATCGGATTATCAACAGGTAGGATTTTGATTGATCTTGTGATCGGCTCTCTCTCCCTCTCTCTCTCTCTCTCCCCCTCTCTCGCTCTCTCTCTCTCCCCCCCCCTTTTTTTTTTTTTTTTTTTTTTTTTTTTTTGGCCTTGTCTTGTGTGGTGGCTGCGATTCTGAGCAATTCATAGCGGGGACTTGGAAATTATTCTAGTCTAATGGACGTACGGATCCATCCAAGCGATCGGGATGCAAGGACGGTGATTTTAACGTGCTGTGTGTTTTTTTGACTGAAATCTCTCGGATTCGCAAACGCGCGTAAAATACTCGGCTGAGAATCGGGAGGACGCATTTAAAACACGTAAGTAGACACATACGCCAGTATTAATGAAAGCAGATATCACCACAGTCTGCATGTAATTTTCCCAACAAATTACAAAAGAAATAGCTATCCAGCAGAACATCCCATAATATTACCACCAGCACGCTTGTTATTGTCACTTCCAGCCATCCTTTTCAATCCATCTTGACTGATAATCACACCCGCGCATTAACAAGCAAAATGATGTCAAAATGCGGCTTCATTGTCAGTCTTACACAGTCTATTCTCTTAACTCTTCCTAATGACTAATAGAAAAGATGATCTGGAAAATGGATGCTGGCTCAATAAACGCCCTAATGAGAACACTGCTTATTAACCCGTAATCCAGTTAACCTTTAATCAGACAAAAACACAGATGCTTTATTATGTATGCGCCCGCCGTCGATTTTCCACAATGCATAAAGGCTGGGCGAGTTTATTCGAGGCATCCGCCGCTCCAGAGAGCCGTCCTCTGTTCTGCAGGGTGTAGGGTGTGATCAAGAAGAGCTTATTTTGGACTGCAATTCTCTTAATGTTGCACAGTGCGCTGAAAATGTCCACATTAATCCCAAACCAAGCCTTTTTTTTTTTTTTTTTTAGGGGGGGTTGGGTCTAACCCGGGTCTTTCCGAGAGACACGGCTAAAAAAAAAAAATGCGTCGTTTCTTAATGAAGGCTGTGCTTTTTGCCGTCAGTGCTTTTGTTCAGGGAATTCTCAAATACTGTAACAGATGAATGCGTTAGTCTAATCAAGCTCCATCACTGTCTGTGTGTCTGTCTGTCTGTAGACAAGGTATTCCAGCTGAGGCTGAGCTCCGCACTGAGCCACTCTAAATGTTAAAATGTAAAGCAAATAAATAAATAAATAAATAGAAGGCAGGCAGACGAAAATTATTGCTTTTCACACTTTGGCTTGTGCAAGTGCAGTTGAAAACAATGCAGCTGTTGTATGGGACTGAATGCTGATGGGTGGATAATATTTTTTTTTAGGTGTGATGAGACAAAGGAACAAAGGATGCCTTAGAGGAGAGGTTGCCTATATGCCTGGAAACCTCTTCAAAGCACACCGCCAAATGGATCTAACGCCTCCCCCTGCCACCTCTAGATCATGATACTTGGCTGAAGCTATTCCGCTATCTTTATGATCCCTCCTCCATCTATGGCGAACTATAGCCATGCAGGGGACCACACCATCTTGCAGAATGTCTCTCCTCTCGCCACGTTCCTCAAACTGACCTCTCTGGGTTTCATCATTGGAGTCGGTGTGGTTGGAAACCTCCTGATCTCCATCCTGCTGGTCAAAGACAAGAGCCTGCACAGAGCGCCCTACTACTTCCTGCTGGACCTGTGCGCCTCTGATATCCTACGCTCCGCCATCTGCTTCCCCTTTGTCTTCACCTCGGTCAAGAATGGATCTGCCTGGACCTACGGCACGCTGACCTGCAAGGTGATCGCCTTTCTGGGTGTCCTCTCCTGTTTCCACACGGCGTTTATGCTGTTCTGTGTCAGTGTCACACGCTACCTGGCCATCGCACATCACCGTTTCTACACCAAGAGGCTGACCTTCTGGACCTGTCTAGCTGTCATCTGCATGGTGTGGACGTTGTCTGTGGCTATGGCGTTCCCACCGGTGCTAGACGTGGGGACATACTCTTTCATCCGGGAGGAGGACCAGTGCACGTTCCAGCACCGTTCCTTCAGGGCGAACGATTCGCTGGGCTTCATGCTCCTGCTGGCGCTCATCCTCCTGGCCACACAGCTGGTTTACCTCAAGCTCATCTTCTTCGTCCACGACCGTCGAAAGATGAAGCCTGTCCAGTTCGTGCCTGCCGTCAGCCAGAACTGGACCTTCCACGGGCCAGGCGCCAGCGGGCAGGCGGCGGCCAACTGGCTGGCCGGGTTTGGTCGAGGCCCCACCCCGCCTACTTTGCTGGGCATCCGGCAGAACAGCAACGCAGCGGGCCGCAGGCGTCTGCTGGTATTGGATGAATTCAAAACAGAGAAGAGGATTAGTAGGATGTTCTACATCATGACGTTTTTCTTCCTGGCATTGTGGGGGCCGTATCTGGTCGCCTGCTACTGGCGGGTGTTTGCAAGGGGCCCTGTGGTCCCCGGGGGCTACCTGACGGCAGCCGTGTGGATGAGCTTTGCCCAGGCTGGGGTCAATCCTTTCATCTGCATCTTCTCCAACAGGGAGCTTCGGCGCTGCTTCAGCACCACGCTCCTCTACTGCAGAAAATCCAGGTTACCAAGGGAACCCTACTGCGTTATATGAAGGTTTTTCCTGTGGGTTTTTTTCTCAACTATGTCTCTGTTTCCCTGATTGATCTTGATCTGGGCTCGGTCCCATTGTACAGCGCACTCTCTCTCTTCTATCTCTCTTCTCTTCATCCTCCAGTTTTTCTCCTGTTCCTCCTTCTCCCAACCCTTCTTTTCAGAGGTAGAAGGTGGACTGCCAATCACGAGGCTCCGCCGGGGTGATTGAATGTGAAACGTGTCAAACATGGAGGCTGAAGGGAATGGGAATACGCAGGAGGTCTGGATCCCCTCCTGTGTTTATGTTCTAGTAAACAGACGTTGTGGAAGGCCATGCCAATGCAGAGAAGCAAAAAGCTGAAAAGAAAAAAAAAAAACGAAAAAAGAGTTGACAAAACAATAAAAACGAAACCTCTTGCTTTGGATATTTTGAAGACGCGTTACTCTGTGAGGTGTGAAATACATACATATGAAAAGAAAAAGAAAAAAGAACAAAAAACAAAGAAATGATACCTCTCAAGGAATCACTGGAAATGTTTTACATTTTAAGAGTTGCACTAAAAAGAAGATGTAAAGATGCTTTTTTTGGTCAACAGTTGCCGGTTGCATTGCAAGGACAACTTTTTTCCCCCTCCCCTTTTTTCCAAACTAAACAATGAATGCTTTAATTTGCAACAGACTACACAATCGCTGTAAGTAAAGCAAAACTTGGTGACTGTTGGAATACACCATCACAAGAGGATAAAATGGTTTTAATGTAAGTGATATCTTTTTCATTTCCCGGGCGGGGGCTTTAACGATGGGGATTTACAATGTGTGGTTTTGAAGTTGCAACTTAAGACTAGAAATTATTTCTTGTAGTTTTACGATCCATATGTCCCTAGTGTCTGGCATTGTTATTTTCTTATCACCTTTTACAAAAAAAAAAAGAGGAAAAAAAAAAAGACGAAATGATGTTTGGATTTTAAAAAGAAGTTGCTTTTAAGAACAACCTTGTGCTTAAAAAAGACATTGAAGAAGTAGTTAAATGTTTCATCATATCCATGTACCTAAACACTATCATATTGTTACAGTATTGCTGATGCCACTCCAGGTGTTCTTGCCTTAATGGTTATGATATTGTCATGTTTCTTGGTTGTTGGGTTCAATTTCTTTTTTTTGTTTCATTCACTCCTAAAAAGTCATTTTTTTCAGATGCGAGGGGAGTTTTTTTTTTTTTTTTTTCTTTATCACATCAATGTGAAGTGCATGTCCATTTTTAAAAGCTGGTCCACTCCCATGAGCATCACAGGCCATACACTGAGCAGCCCATTTTTATTCTGCAATGGTTTGCTACACCCCACAGAGTGCTCAGAGCACAGGGAGTGTGTGTGTGTGTGTGTGTGTGTGTGCGTGCGTGTGTGCGTGTGTGCGTGTGTGTGTGTGTGGGTGGGTGGGTGCATGTGTGCACATTTCAGAGCGTGTGCGTGTGTGTGTGTGTGTGTTGTGTGGATCAGACAACAGTCACTTCAAGACCAGAGCCTTAGTATGAAATCTTGCACAATTTGTAAAAAATGTAAAAGGAAAAAAAAAAAAAAAAAAAAAAAAAAGACATTTAAGGCACACCGTCTTGTTTCTACTTTCCCTACATTTGCTCTCTACTGATTGTTTTCAATGACTTACTTTTTTCTCTTGTGGCCATTTTAATATTTATTATGTATTCTTTTTTGTATATTATAGATAGATTGTGTGTAAGTATGTGAGTCTTTCATTTTGAAGTCCCGAATGTGAGTACAGTTTCAGTTAGGATTGCATTTGCTGAAAGTTAACTGTGTAATCTGTTGCTTTTTGAAAATAAAAAGTTTCCATTTTACAACATTTGTTTTTTATCCCTCTCATTGGGTGGACATTGGACCATGTATGGCCATGCCAAACAGCTGGATAACATCTGCAGAACCCCTCAGAATGGGTGCAGTCATGGTAGTGTTTTGCTTGGTCGAGTGATTTGCCAACATCTTCACCCCTGCAGGTCAAAGATGTACATTTTTATCTCTAAAATGTCTTTCTCTCATAAAGCTTTATTAGAAAACACCCAGAACAATTGACACTGGGGTAAAATCATTGCTTTGTGATAAATATCTTAAAGCTTTAATGTCCGTACTTTGTGCTCAAATGACTAATGGTGGTTGGTATTTCTACAAGGGTTTTCTATGTGTCATTTATGTTCATGCTAACTGGCTCTTTATGCGAGGAAGTGAGGCAATCAAATGTGTCTTCTCTGGAACACAATCTTTTTCTGTCATTTGAGTCCTTGGGACAGCTCGTCAGAACAGAATGTATGCTAAACCTTGTCAGTGAATGTGAAGTGTGTTTGACATTTAATGGGCATAATCTCCATGAATATATCCATGGGCGCACTCACCCTTGCAGTTTTTCATTCCGTGTTAAAGGGGAATACCACTGAATTTCAGATGTAATATATGCAACTCCTGTGTGGAATCACGGCAAACCACTCTGGATTAATGAATACCCTGTGGCGACAAATGACATAGTGGTTTGTCCCTTTCCTTCACTTTTTAAGGTCACGTTGATGTGCAGCTGCACTGGAAATGAATTAGGGAAAAAAATGGAAATGAGAACCACGGAAATGTGAACAAATGAATAAACATTCTCAAACGCGTATCCATTTAGGAGGAAATTTGCCTCTCCAAATGCTTCCATCAAAGCTAATATAACCAAAGTCTTTCTAAATTCTTCATACCTTGCATGAAAGGATTCAAGGATAAAGAATGGACAAATTTGCTGATATAAATAGCGGAAAGTGAAAAAAGCCATCAAATCCAGTAGAGCTACTCTTGCAGAACATTAGAGTTTAACACTCAGGTTAATAAAGGCCACGAGATCAGGGCATGCTTACTCTTAAATTGAGTGGTATTTCTCTGTAAAAGACTGTGATTGCCTCAATGACTATGTGCATCTGGTAGAATAGAGTGTGAACTGAACAATACATTTTGTAACTGCCAATTTTTGTATGATTCATTGTAGCTTTTTAACCAAAAAAATGTGTTCCGCTGTCCTATTTTACCCCCAAAAAATCATTGAATGCAGTAATGACCTCAGCCCATGTGCCTGAAAACAGAAATGATGCTGAAATGGCTTGTAAACACTCCAGGTAAATGCATGCCAGGCTGCAGGTTCTGCTGATGAGAAATACCTATTAGGGATCCATTTTCATTACCAGGTTGGCAATTACTGTTTTATTTTGGACATTGATCATTCCAATTTGCACCCAGAAGGTCCCCAGTTAGAAGTTGTGAAAGCATCTGTTGAAATTTAAAGGAATGGTTAGATATCAGAAAATGCTCTGGTTTAGTTTTGTTTTTTTAATCCTTTTCTTGCTTTTTTGCCCATTATGCTGTCATGAAATCTGTACAATGCTTCTTAATGCTTGGGAAATAGATGCCAGCTGTTCAGATGGAACAAAAAAAAAAGATATTTTGTGGGGTTTAATCTTGAAACTGGGGCTGAAACTGTGCTACTCGAGACCAGAGCGGGAATGAATATCTCGCTTATGTATATTTTAGCCTCATTCAGCATATGCAAAAAAATCACAAGCGGTGTCACTTGTGAGCACTGGCCCATTTTCCCGCATGTTCATTTGAGCGCCCCAGTAATTCTGTTTCTCTCCACGTCTGAGGAGAGATGACAGGCAGAGGTGGTCGGCTTGAAAGCGGTTCATTCTGGCAGACAAGCTCTCGCGCTGAACTCCTGAGAAACATCGAGAAACATATTGTTCATAATCAAAGCAATTAGGGTGCTGTAGTCTACTGTACCATCTGACTGGGATCTGTTCTTTGCACTCGTGTTTAGATCACGGAAGAAAGGGGGAAAAAAAAAAAACAAAAAAAAAACGGCTCATTTTTGTGAGGCAATTATCCTGCTTTGCTGGAGATATTTTTCATTTAACCATCAGAAGACTTTTCTATTGGATTTTGGCTGGCGATGAATCACACAACCATCCCTAATTCCGTGTCACTCTCCTTGTATCTCGGTGGATTTGCACACACAATTTCTGCTTTCTAATGGACTGCCAATGGGCTCTGAAAAAAGGCATCTCACCCTAGCCCTCATTTGCTGCCTATAATTTGAGTAAATACCATCTGTTGACTGAGAAACATTGTTTTTTTTCTCAAGGGGGGGTGGGGGCTTTCTGCACTCTTAAACATTTTCTATTTGTATAATGCACACCAAACCTTAATTAAAGTGCAGTAAGGGTCTGTGCCGAGAAGCACTCAGATATGAAAAGCTGCCTTGAATGGAATGGAGTGGACGACTCAATCTTCTGACAAGCTACTCAGGAAAAAAAGGAAGAATTGCTTTCCGCCCCTGCGTCACCCTACTCTGCATATTTGTTTGATTGTGTGACCGTTTGAGAACGGAGCTGGAAGTATAATGGTTCAATATGTGTTGCGTAATTTCTCCAGGGCATTCATGTTGTTTTGTGAAATGACATTTACTTACCAGGTATGTGGTGGAGTTTTCCTTGGGATGTTTGGTCAAATGATTTATTTTATTTTTTTCCTTCCACGCTCTTTGTGTGTAAATGTGCATGTCGTGTGATTTAGTGGCCCCATGACAGCGTGCGTGGACTTTGTGGCTGCGGGTTTTCATGCATTGCAACATGTTTGTCCTCACTCACAGGTCAGTCCCGTGATCAGTGTGCCAGAGCAGGCTGTGAGGCCAGACAGTTCCTCTTTTTCGGCTGCAGACCACATGGTTAATAGTCATCAAAGTGCAGAGCTGCAGTAGTTTCTCTCTAATCTCTCTAGTCTCTCTAATGGCTTTGCAGCTTCATGGCTAATGTGCCACAGCAAATTGGTAATGGTCAAATGAGCGATAATGCGAGGATCACGAATGTGTGGCTGTGTGTCCCTGTGTGTAGGTGTTGCCTTAAATTTCACTATTTTTGCTTGTTTTTTTTTTTGCAGCCGTTAAGGTTTAATTCAGCCCTGCTCACTGCCCATTCACATCCCATTGTTTCTTTTATGAATAAATGCCTGTCATTTTCCAAAGCTATTAGACAGAACAACAAGAGGCCTGTGTCTGTCACTAAAACATGTGGGACAATGTAAGCAAATCCTTTTACAAACCAGAGGTCTTTCATTTGGGCAAACGCACGTGTAGAATTTGAAACGACATACATTAAGCGACGTCCCAGCTCATGTAAACAAAATCCCAACATGTGTAAACCCCCTGCTGCATCGTACCTGATAATATCTACACAAGATAATGAAGAATAAGACGTTAGGTAAAGATGCAGGAGGAGAGAAGGTCATAAAACGCAACGTAATGATGATTTCTATTCCCTGGAGGGAGGGGGGTGGGCGGACCTGGGGAGAAAAAAAAATGTTGCTGCATTTATTGTCTGACAAGCTATTATAGGCAGTGCAGGCCTCTGAATACCAATGATCAACGGGAAGCCTGATAAAAATTTGCAAGTGGATAAAGATTCTTCCACATAATGTCCCAGCCTTCATGTCTTCATTTCCAAAAACCACCCCCTCACTCTCCTTCAGCCCCATCATGCAAATGCCTTATATAAAGAATATCCCTGCTTTAAATATTAACTGATTAAATTGCGGATGGAGCTTCAAAGGTTCCGTCCTGCATATTTAAACAGTATTTTTTTTTCTCGCTCCTGTAATGTGAGATTCAGTGGTTGGATCATTTCTGTGGAAATTTGCTAGGAGCAAGTTTTTGGAAGGAGGACTTAGTTCTATCTTTGGCGTCACACCTGTGCACACTGGAAGGAACCTCTGGGCTATGCTGAGGTTTCTTCACATGTTCTGTGCATTAAATGTAACAGGTGGCAGTTCGTATGATTATTTGGATGATGCTGTCTTTGTAGAATTACTCGCTGACAGATTTCTCTGTGAAATGCAGCATGCAAGTTGTCATTTTTAGGCATGGTTGAGTGTTTGTGCTGCTGTAGAATTTTGATATTGCACTGTTTTGTTCTGGAACTCCTCTTACTCACTTTCTTCCAAGAGTTAGCTGAGAAGATTGATATCAGTCTCATGTCTGTACGCTAAATATGGCAGGCTACATTAGCTTAACACAAAGACGGGAAATAGGGGGAAATAGCTAGAAGGTAACAAAATCCACCCACAGACACCTCTGAAGCTCATTAAGCATCGTATTTGTTTTATTTGCAGAAAAACATGAAGCATTGTTGGATGATGGGTGATGTGGGGGACTTTATCTTGGCTTGGATGAGTTCTTCCTGGAGTCTCATGGTTGCCTAGCAACTGGTCCCAGCCAAGAGACGGTCCAGAACATAACGTGTTAATTATTGAACTTTAGAGGCTGTGGTGAGTGTGTGTTGTTTCCTCTGGAAAGAGCCAGGCTAGCTGTTTCCCCCTGTTTTCGGTCTTTATGCTAAGCTAAACTAGCTGACACCAGCTACGTGTTTTCTGTACATGCACAAAAGTGGCATCAATCTTCTCATCTAACTCTCAGCAAGAAAAGAAACTGGCATTTTTCCCAAAATGTCGAACCATTCCTTAAAGCTGAACAAAAATCTTGGTAATGGCTGCTACAGTGTTACTGCTCTGTTGTGAAAATGCTGCAGGGTTACCAGTGGCTTGCATGTGTGTGGTTATTCCTGCAAATGTGGTTATCATGGCTGCATAGCAATGGGAAAGACAGCTTTGATATCTGTGGGTACACTGTGTTGTGCAGAACAAACCTTGCAGAACTGAGCTGTTCACAGGAATGTAAATGCATAATGTCATTACGCTGTGAATGGACGGCTTGAGTAGCAGAAACTGCCGCTGCAGTGTGTTTTGAGTACAGGTCAGGATGTAAGCTTGCGTAGGTTCTGTTTTTTTACTCTTAAATCCTCTTGGTTGCGGTGGGAGTCAAGAGTAAACACGTCCCCTTTGCTGCTAAGACTCTGGATGAGTGACGGAGCCACGGATAGATCACGATTGGTGGGTTAGTACTTAAGCACATGTACACCAAAGTTGGAATATGCGAAGAGAGTACTGGTCGGGAGTAATCCCCCAACAAGGATTACCCGTGTCTTTCATGCTAGATTAAAGGGTCCCATGATACCCTGCTGTGCCGTCCAAGTCCTGATGGGGAATCACTGCACTGGATGACAAATTATCAGCGTCATCATCTTTGTCATCTTTTGTTATCGTTGTCTGCTTGATAATGAGTGTGATTTGATTCGCTTCTGTGCGGGAATTCTTCAGTACTCCGGATTTGGGGAGGCTGACCAATCGCGAGCCAAGTGGTCTCTCGCTGTCTGTGTCTCTGTGCAAGTGTGTTGAGATAATCATCTTATCCACTGCACACACATGCACCCAGAGTCTGAAATGAGGAGATCTGGATGACGTACCTACAGTAGTCAGCAGAAAGGAAGAGAAATATTTGGGTCACATGAAAATTGAATAGAGTGTTGTGATGATTTGGGTTGCTGGTGGTGGTAAAATGCCTCTCCACCAATGAGCTACTCCTTTTATTCCACTTTTACTGTACTCAAATTAGAGCAAGCTTGTAGGATAAAACTGACAAAACTAGCAGGCACTGCAAACATTTTCCTAACAGACTAAAATATTCAGAAGCTGCTATCTGGCTTATGGGGGCTTTCAGAGCATTATGATTCGCAGCAAGGAGGCTGAGACGACCATATTCTTATAGCACTGCGTTTGCAGAGGGCAATCTGTCATGATGAAAAGGCAAACATGTACATTATGGTGTCTATTTACAACATGCAACTGACTGCTTACATCTGCTCTCAGCGGGGCACATCTGCCCCCAGAGGAGCAAAGAAAATGAACATTAAAGAGACAGGAGCCAATTTTGATGTCGAACGTATCCTTTTACAGCTTGGATGCTTTTGCAGTTCCCAGCTCTTAATAATGTTGTTGTGAGGACGACATCATTATTTATTTATTTATTTATTTATCTAGTTTTTGCGTCACGGCAATTGGGGAAAGTGTTTAGGGGTGTTTAAACAGGCGATTTGTTCCCACTAATTCGGCATGTTTTGTGATGAATCCAAGGGCTTTTGGAAAAGGGAGGAGGTTTGGAGGGGGGGGGGTGGGAGAGGGAGTTAATCCACTCGTTTTCTTGTGTTCCAGCCTGTTCAGCACATTCTCTCCTCTCTCTCTCTCTCTGACTCCCTCCCTCCTTTATTTTTGGAAACATCTCATTCTCGTGAGTCAGGCCCGTCATGCTCACAAAGGCTCGGTCTAGCGAGCTCTTGCCTCCTCCTCCTCTCTGCCCGTGTCTCTGCTGTTTATGATATTAGACGAGAAGAGGGCAGGAGAGCAGGGGGAAAACAGAACTCTTCGTCCCTCCCTCTCAGACCAGGAGGGAGAGTGGAGAGTTCATGCTTTGCGAATTTTTAATTCAGCGTATTTACATAGTCGACAGGTAGCGATGGATGCGTTTGGGAACGCAGGTGCAATAACAGGCTGAAAATGGGCCTTGAGAAGGTGATGTGCGGCAATGTCTAACCTGAGACTGCACATTTAAAACCCACTTCATTTATGCTCCATTTGAGGGGGAAAATCAATGTGATGATGCAACCACCTTTTGGGCATCCATCTTAATTTGCCGTGCAGTGCTGATGCCCGTGTTGATTGATGATACCTGACTTGACTGATAGTTGTGTCACCTGCACTTCTGTTGTCCATTTGTTGTTTTATCCGCATACATATATGTATATTTACTTTTTTTTAACAGCAGTGGCTCCGAAGGGACAGGCTAATTACCATGTTTGCGATGCAGTGTCACTGCTTTGAAGAGTTTTCTCGCAAATAAGGCAGATCACTTCCAGGGAAATCTGCTAAATGAAGTTGCCTTGGAAACACCAAATTGTACAACACTTACATCATCCTACTGGCTGAGTTTGGGCTCTGAAAACAGGATTAAACTGCTCCTTTCAGATGGACATTTTTTGCTTGTTTTATGCTTCCCATCATGTGCAGAAGAGTATATTTGACTCAGACAATGTTTCTGTTATCTTTTATTGCGTGTGGGAAAGGGATGATTCATCTTTTTGCTGCTAATTATAGAGATAACCTGCTGTAACAAATCAAACATTTTCTGCACCGCACAAAATAATAATAACAAGGACTTTTGTTGTGCTGGATAAGGATTTAATTTGGCCACAGGCAAGAGCAGAATGTTAAATCGTTGTTTGAATGGGTTGATTTTCCCGCAGTTGCTGCACTGTTGTTGCCTCTGCAAGTAACGTTTTGATCAAGAGAATGAGCCTCCATAGGTGAGCATCCATTCCCCTTGAGACTGTTTATAGGAACTTTCTATGGATTCATATCTGCAGGCGTCGTCTCTGAGTCTGTGCTACACCCTTAAGGCGGCGCAGGAAGGGGAAATAAGTTGCATTAGTGTCGAGGCTTTTTTGTGCCTCTCCATTGTAATCACAAATCTCGAAAGTCATGTTTTGGAACAAAGTGGCCCAGCAGCTTGCCTAGAAAATGTTTCTTTCTACTGTAAACATGGTCACCACGGTGAAAAAGTAATTTTCTACCTTCTGTTTCCAATTTTCCTCTTGAAGAATTGTATTTGCTACATAGATATAATAGCTTTCTTCTCAGACACTGATTACACGGTTGGTATTTGTACAATTTATAGGCTTACCATACTCCAGTTCACATGCAGTGCATGCTGTATAAGTCAGTGCTTCATAGCCTGCTTTATTGTGTATTTACCTTTGATGTGTGCTTAATTTGCATGATACACAAACATCTATTTACCCTGATGCATGTATCGTGGATGGCAAAATCTACCACACGTTAACTGTGATGAGGTGCACCAACTCCCTGTGCATTGAATAGCCCCTGATGCATTTTGCATCTCTGTATGGTGTTAGGAGAGCGGTGAAATAGTCTTGAAGCAGAAAAAAGCCCCTGAGCAAAAGCAGCGCGGAGCCATCGTCATTAGTCATCAACAACAGCGCATGGCCCCTCAAAGTGCAGTGCTGTGAAAGTTTCCTTCTGAGTCACTGCAGCCATTCCTCCAGCCGCTCGGTCCCAGGCCTCTGCGGGGCAAAATGCTTTCAGACACTTCTTGTAGTGCAACAGAAAACCTGCAGCCCAGATAAATCACTGCACCACTGGATCTGCTTTGGTTGTTTACATGATGTGTGTGCGAACAGGAATTCAGGGTTGGAATGATATTCAGCTGATATCGATTGAGTCACACTCTGCTTGTATTAGCTGCTTGCTGTGCACACCTGAAATTGAATATACTATAAACAGCTCTCTTGTTTGTATGTGATACAGGTTATTCTGCTTGCATGCTACTGTTTTTTTTTTTTAATTATGTAATTCTATAATTGGATTATATTGTAAATGTGGCCCATAAAAATGTTAAGTGCAGTCTCTGCATCCTTTTAAAATCCCAGCCACGCGATGCAGGCAGATATGAGCTGTCATCTGTTTTGACCTGTGCTGCCCCAGGATGAACATCCATTTATCAACATGATTTTTAAGGTTTAAGTACGGTGAACTGCAAGTCACCTCCCTTGTGATCTGTTTTTATACCAAATGTATCATCCGCTTGAGTGTAAATTTTGTTCTGTTTCCCTGCTGAGCCTTTCCCAATCCGCATCACCCCTAGAAACACCAGAAAGGGGTCATATTTGGTCTCTTGATGTAAGAAGATAAACCTTACATGGCTTTTCCCAAATTTTAATTATGCATGAAGACACAGAGCTGTGAACTATATGATCATTCTGGCAGACCAGCTCTTCATGTCTCCCTCATTACTTCTTCAGTCTAAGATTAGTTCTAAGAAGATGCTACTTTACAACTTTGCCCCAAGCTCAGGAGAGAAGCAGCTGAAAACAGCAAATGCTCAACTCCAGCTAAATCCTCTCCAGCCTGGCTGCCTCTCTCCACAGTCTTGTGTGTGCGTGTGTGACATTTCTGAACTTTGCGTGATGTTTTAGAAACAACTCCTAAAAGGGTTTTCTTGCCAGGATTTTCTTCCCCTGCATAAACAGCTCACCGATCAAAGCTTCCTGGTTAGCACACAAGTTAGCACAGCAGCCACTTAAAGCAGTGGGAACGCATCTTTAAGCAATAAGATCGCTTCTCTGTAATTACGCATTATATAACCCGTGTTACAGAACCATGCATGCATGGTCGGGTTTGGCATAAATAAAAGCACATGATTGCACTGGATATACATGGACAGCACTTGAAACCGCATGTTGGGATAGACTGCAGCCTCCTGACCTCAAATAAGAAACATCTATAGCAAACTGATTGATTAATGTGCTTTAGAGTCTTTTCATAGCAGGAAGTAAACACATGCATCTCTTTCTGACAGACCAGGTCAGGCTTCTTTGTGTCTGATATTATGTGTTCCATTTGGTAATGACTTTTGCTGGCTTCTTAATATGTAGGGCCTATTATTTCATCAGAATTTATCTCCTCGAGTGCTTCAATCTCTTCACAGGGGTTGCACTAATGGTTGGTGTTACAAAACACTGTGGCTATCATTTAAGGAAAATCATTCAGTGTTCATTAAAAAGAAATTACAGACTAAATAAGCACAGTCATTATGTCAGCAGTGACTTTCATCTATGTGTTTTAATCCCTTTTATCTCATTGCTGTTATTAATCACAGTACAGTCATCTTATGTTTATTCAGCTTTCCTGGTTATTTCAACTTAAATCAGACTTAGCCTCCATGGAGACCTGGAGTGTTCAGGATTAAATAAATAACTAAGACAGTATGAATTGAATAATCATACACAACATATATCAGTATTTTCTTCAGCAGCTTACATTCTGTGTCCTTCTGTGTCCAACGCCATCTTCACAATGGCTGCTTTATTTCATAATGCCACTTTTCATGACTAAGCCTTCTGTCAATCAAGCTAAGTGATTGGCTGGTTGGCCTGACAGCATGAGGACTGGAATAAAAATGACCTGCCAGAAACTCTTGTTGTGAAAAGAATCCAGATGAAATAACTTTTCATATGAGTTTAACACATTTACTGGATTGTCTCACAGTTTCATGCTTATATTGGATATTTGTCGGTATTTAAAATGGTGCTAAATTTGAAATATATCAGTGCAAGTAAAGCTTTGGTTCCAAATTTGCCATTTTGCAAGTGAAAACAAGCAAATGCCAGCCTAATGGAGTCAGAGTGTCAGGGAGGATGGAGTCTGGACAACCTCCCTAGATCCATCCTTACTTTAAAATGGTGGATTAACAACTTCAGTACAAACATTATTATGAATTATGGACCACAGGAAATTTTGCCCATCACTGGACTGGGATCAAAGCAAAACTATAACATCTGCAATATCTGGGGTAATTGTTCAAGCACGCATTTATGCAGCTTAACACACAATCTATGAAGCCTGTTCTTGGTGTGTTTTCTCTTTATTTCTGCTTGTATCACCTGAAACATGGAAGAAATGAACAAGAATAACTGTCTTGCTTCCTGTCCTTATATGTTTAAAATTAAATTAACTGAAATTTGTCTTTGTGAGTCTAAAGCACGATGAAGAATCCCACAATGATCAGAACTGCTGGACTTTTTCAGACAGACTGCAGTAATATTTCTTCCAAGAGGCCCTTTTATTAGCTCTTTCCTCGCCAGTTAACTGAGCCGTCTCCATGGGTGCAAAGCAGTGCTGCAGCCTCACTGCATCTCCAGGGTCAAGAGCTCTCCCTGGATAAATTAGATCAGAAATTCTGATCACTCACTCCAATTATTTCTGCGAACACTGGGTCACATCGGCGTTAGCAGCCAGCAAAAAGCCAATGTGAGATTCATTTTGGTGAAACTAAAAGAGAGAGCAGGGTGAGCAGCTGAAGACTGACCTTTGTGTGGATTGTTATTTTTTTTTTCCAAACCACGAACATCTTATGTACATCTAAGAATTGGCCTTTTGTAAGATGTAGTCTAGTGTGCTGTTACGTGGCAGAGGCTAACGATGGCAATGTCAGCCAGTCATGTCTGTCCATGCAACACTGTGGTCAAGAGCAAGACGTTGGCTTGACTTTTATTCGCTATAGCTATGGTGCACATGTTGCTGAACTTGCACAAATTAGCTTTAAGCATTAGCAATTTGCTCGTTCCCTCTAATTGTGTCATGGGGAGTACTGAACATAGCAGCTGTTAGACTATTAGTCCTGTACAAAACTGCAGTATTCCAGCTATGGATAGCAGAAACATGTGATGATGAAGTTTTGCAAAGTGAAGTCAGCGGACTTGTATGTATGAGATTAGTTGGGAAACATGACATAAAATACTGAGGGGTTGTAGTGTTAATATAATCAGTTCCATCAGCAGCTTTGCTCGGCAGCTGAGGGCTGTGGTGTGTCACTGATATGATTACCTACTCATCCAGAGCTCTGATCTCATTGTTCCCTGACATGGAGGTGACTGGATAATACATGCATGATAATGTGGGAGTGTCCTGCAGATAAAGCCTCTGTGGCTGCAGTGGAAACATCTGAGATCAGTTCTAAAGGATCAGAAACGTCTGATCTGGTGCATTAATTCATTTCATTTCGCATAGCTGTCACTTGACCTAAAAAGACAAGGATTTCTAATCAGCTTATGACAGAGAAGTTGGTAGTTTGAATCCCTGATGACAACTGTCTGATTGTGATTGTGAAGTGAATAAGCAGGTGTGTTTAAACCCTTAATAAGTAATATTCTCCTGAGCAACACACCAAGATTCTTTTGTCCATAAGGGACCTGTTTTTAAGCTAACAGCACCAAACAGGGGAAGTGCTGGTCTTGGCTCTTGTTGTTGCTTAGCAACAATTGAAAACCAGTTTGAAGCGTGCCATCTCTTTGCTGAAATTTGAAATATTTTTATCTTCAAAGCACCACGCACTGTCGGAAATGCACAACAGCACATCCTTTCAATTGCGCACATGAGATAAAGGGGTCAGCGTTGTAGAGACAGATTCCTCAGTGATGTGTATCTTAATTTTCCCAGTGGTGTTGCACAGTGGCGAGTAAGAGACAACTGCAGCTCAATTGGGATGCTTCCAGATATAAAGATGCATTACATGGCCTGTTGTTGCTGGAATATAGCATGGCCTTGGTCAATCAGCCTGAACTGAAGGCAAAGGAACGCATACAAAGCTGGTGTCACTTCAGGCCAAATTTGCAAACATTCCCACTTTATTCTGTAAGACAAGTGAAAATCTTTAAGGAAAATGATGAACCCTGACCTAAATTCGATCAACCTGAATAGCTGTGGCCTTCATATTCTACAAAGAAACACCCAAATGAAATATATAAACCTAACTGTCATAGATGGTAACTGGGGCAGCCAGAGACAGGTGTGTCAGGCAGCAGATCAGTAGTTGTATTTGTTTCATCAAGATGGACAAGAAAAAACTGTCATTCTAGTTTAATCAAAAAAACAATGCACAGTAATGGGTCATTATAACGGTGATTTGGGGTAACAACTTTAAACTTGAAAATTTGTTTTCATTAACAGCTCTAGCACTTAAACTGGGCCTATCTGGCTCAGTGGCATTGGAAAGTTAGGTCCCAGTAGAGTGTTGCCTGCGAGTCACATTAGTTTTCCCCCAGCCGGTCTAATAAACTGAGCTCAAAGAACCTTGACATAGAACTAGAGCTGCACAGCTTTGTGGTTTATTGTACTGTACACTGATAGCACAGATAATGAACCCTGGACTAAATAGGGGGGATTCCTCCCAAGGCGATTACACTTGCTTGCTTGTGTTTGGTACTTGTCTGGGAACACTGAAGTGGCTGAATGAGGCATCAGTCCTGTCAGTTCATTCTATGCTTTCTGATTGTAAGCCATCTGCCCTTACTCGAACCCACTGAGCAAACACTGAAAATAAAGCCCATGCATAATTGAGTCATCTGGACTGAAATAACAACTACCAATTCAATGGAAAAAAAAAAATCCTCAGAGGAACTGTGAATGCGATCACACAGCATGGACAAAGGGAGATGTCATGTTGGCTTACGAAGTGATAACTCTGGCTTTCAAAACATGGTGTGGAGCAAAACTGAATTATGTTTGTGACAATTCAGTCACAGGGCAGGGTAATCAAAGCAAGGAGAAAAGTGTTGAAGTAAATATGTGAATCTCAAAGGCCTCAGGGATGGTTTTCTATTTATTTGCTACTGGGGTTTTCATTAGGAGAGTGGGGTTGATACTCAAGCAGGCAGTGGCTGATAATGCACATTGGCACATTGGCACACAATGGCTTTGAAAATGAAACTGTCAGACTGAGGTAGTGTGTCGATCAGTGGGAGAGAGCTTGAGTATTTCTGACTAGTCTCATCTGGTTTCTCTCCCTCTCCCCACCCCACCCCACCCCCTCCTCAGACAGACATATTCTCATCTGCAGTCTTACTGCATTGTGTTGTGCAAGCTATAAGCTGAGGCTGCCTCAGTGTCTCCATGGACTTTTCTCGTTTGACTTGGCCTCACTTTCTCTTTTCTTGCTAGGCTGCCTCTCCAGTGTCAGGCCATCTCCAGAAGCCGGCCTTTACTTCATTAGCACAAAGCAATCCATAGACCTCCTCTGTCAATGTTGTGTGATACATGCAAGTCTGGCTTCTTGTGATCACCTTAGAGTCTGGTGCGTGGAGGACGGAACAAAGATGCATTGTGTACACGACATCACAGGGACACGCCCGAAAGACTACGTGTCCCTGACAAAAGGTCAGCATCTTCATCTGGTGATGGCCCATGTAGAAGACATAGAAATAAAGGAGCGGCATTGCCCTCGCACACAGCATTGTAGACACATTTTATGCTTCATTGTTCATTTTTTCAAACAGCAGGCTATATTTCACTTTTACAAGAGAAGGGGCTTTTACAGTGAGGACTAACTGATGAGTGTGGCAATATAACACTTGAGTTTGGCTGACAGAACAGCTAACATAACCCCACACTCTGAAATGGTATCATCAAGGACCACCTCTCACACACTGAGAGAGAGCTACTAAGCTAATTAGCTGGGCGTTCTAACGTTTGCAGCTCATGTCAGGACAGCTGAACACAAATAACACTGTCACTCTTATACGCTTGACTTTGAAAAGGCTAAGGAAATACCCTCCACCCACTGAACACTTTGTATACAAAGTATGACCCTGAATCACTCCCACTGGAGCCCCGTGCAACATGATTTGGCATATTGAGAAATCCCAAGCCTAACAAGCCTGCTGTGCCTCATTAAGGTTGCTATGCTACTGGACAATTACTGTGCAGGGAACAGTTTCAGTGAATGGTCAATTCTGAGAAGGGAGTTAGTCAATGAAAACTAAAATATTGCTGATTTTGACGACATTAAAATGGAGCTTGTTAAATAAATGTAATTTAGAGAAATATAGGCACAGCTTTGAATGGAGCACTTGAGTTAATTTTCTGCATCCACATCTGTGCTGGTATTCCACACAGTGTAACACTATTCTGGTAAACTATACCTGCAGGCTCCAAAAAACCTTCCCTTGGCCTTTCAAACAAACTGCGCCTTTAAAGAGGCCTGTAAAACTGCCTCCGCAGCTGTGTGATCCTGATCCGATCCATCGAGCGCAAAGAGGAAGCTGTTTGATTGTGGAGCAGGCTCCATCCATTCCCACCCTGACCACAGACATGCAGGTTACAGTGTCCCTGTCTGCCTTATCTCCTGGTGCACCGGCTCGGCTTCAGACCCACGGCTCCGGCCCGGCCCCTGCTCAAGATAAAGCCCAAAATAGACCACTCTCGCTGACAGCAAGGCACCGCTAGATAAGACTGTTGTGTCCACAGCTTTGAGCTAGAAATGGGGAGGGAGGGGAGGAAAGAGATGGTGTGCAGGAGAGACACCGTAAGCAAAATCGTGTTGTGATGAATGCAGGGTTTTGTTGCCAGTGCTCGCCCTTTGACCCTCTTATTCAGCCACAGATAAGAGAAGTCATGGTTATAGAAATGCACAAATCTGTTTCCCCCCTTTCTTTTCTCACAGTCGAGGCCATTGATTGTGCTTATTGACCCATGTAGTTGAAGCCCAAGCCAATTTGGTCATCATGGCTTACAGCGATAAGAAAATTACCTTGCACCGTGTGCGCACCTATCCGTGCGTGCATATGCTCGTGCTCGTATGTGTACATCTTTTAATGCTCGCCTATTGCTTATTATTCAGCCTCTGCCCGATGGCAAGCTGCAAAAGTGCATCTAAAAAGGTTTTCCTCCGTTGGCATGCAGAGGCCAATCAATAGCTGTGTGTCTTAGTAAATTAGATCATGTAGACAAGAGGCAGCAGTCAGCAGAGCCATCCCAAAGTAACCCCTTGCCTGGTTAGTTCATTCTCCATTAGACAACGGCCTGGAGTAATTGAATTGGCCTGTACAATCTCAGGGCTTGGCCTTCGCTTTTTCGCCTTTGACAGCATATATTCAGGTCCGATAACTTTATACCCCAGCCAAGTGCCGATGTAGAAGTATTTTTATGTGTCTAGAGATAGTGTAGTGGTTAAGACCCTTACAATTTGAACCACAAGTGCCCTGGCTACCCTTCAGAAGCTTGAACGTTGTCCTTAAGACAAAAGAATGTGGAAAGGGGCCTGAATGTGATGTTGCAAGTGAAGAAAAGCTTTACACAACCTTAAACTAAACACCTCCAAAACCCATGTCTTCATAACACGTGTCACTTTTGTGTTAAACGATTTGACAAACAAATGACAGACCTTGAGCTCTTAGGGCTGCCAAATGTAATAAATTATGTCTATCTTCTCTTGTTAAATAAGTCATTGTGGCAAGGATAAGATGCAAGCAGATTATCTGCTCCAAGCCAATCAATGACAAAGCCTAGTGTCATTACAGAGAGAGCATTTCAGTTTGAGAAAGAGAGAGGGAGAGAGAGGGAAAGAAGCCCTCCCTCATATAGGAAATATGCACATGAAGAATTTTTTAAAAGGACTGCTGATGAAGAGTTTTGAGGCCTCTCGGTTCACATCGTTATACACTAATATTAAGCATTCAAAGCATAGAGGCTAATTAGGACACCATTAATATACCCCTGTCTGCCACCCCCCCCCCCCCCCCCCCCAGCCTCATTATTCCATAACTTATGTATCTGTTGCTTGCAGGCCAAAAATGCCATTTATCCAATTTTTTTATCCATTACATGCTGGTTACTCTACTGAAGTACTTAGATTTGCATAATTTCTGAAATACAGGATAAGCACAGGCTTGAAAACTCTACCTCTGAAACCTCATATTGTCCTGTAATCAAGCACTACACTACAACCTGTATTGTTACAGTATTGCATCGAATGGTTTCATTTCAGCCCTTGCATGCAATAATGCTGTTTTTCAGTGCTTGCAACACATTTAAGCAGATATCCCCTCCACACCTTATAAATACAGTCCTCTACAGTGTTTCGATGACCAACTTCATGAGAGCGTTGGCGAGCAGAAGCAAACAGAAGTGTTTGAAGAACATTTCACATCATCTTTCCCCTCACAAATGTTTCAAACTGCCAACCTTTCAGTCAGGAGGACATGCATTGTTTATCTTTTTTGTTCCACTTGTCATTTTTTTTCCACTTGTACGCAAGGCTTGTGTACTTGTAGTTGCACTGAGGTGGGGTTGATGCAAGCTCAGATGGAAAACAAGCGAATGTTTCGTTAGGAGAAAGCATGATGAAGTATTTAGGCCTTTGTTCTGTGGACTGAATCTGTGAGTGAAGCGTTGTGAGTGGGCTTTTCGTGGTCTAGCACGCAAGCTGCATCACAACTTCATATTTCCATCCATCCATTTACATCTTGGGCTTGTCAGAATGCACACAAAGAGTTACCTGCTGTTATTTAGAAGTCGTCTTTAATTTCTAAAGAAGGATTCCTAAAAGTCCCCGTCTATATGTTCTTACTTGTGTGTTCCTACAGCATTTATCTTTCTAGCTATTTACTCATCATCATCCCTTAAGATACAAATCAGTGTATCAAAGCACTAGAGTTGTTTAAACCCAGAAAACAAGGATCAGGTGGCCTACTTCTTCCTGTTATATAATCACATAGTGGAAATTTCCATCATGCAACATAATTGCTTCAGGAGTGTCCCATCACGCAGCTCTAAAACGGGAACAACAAAATCTGCTGTCTCAACATGCAAACCAGGGGAAAGTATGAGCTGAGTATTTTTCTTCAGCAACTGTGAGCGTCTTTCTGCGACAAAAACATCCAGTGGTGTATGTGGCCATAATCCCATGTGACATGGCCAGTCAAGGGGAAGAGGATTGGAGGGCTTGGAGAAAAAGACAGAGGATGGCAACTCTGAGCAAGAGAGGGGGAGAGAGACAGACAGAAAAAGAAAGAGAGACTTCCCCTGTCCTTTTTCCTCGCAGAAAGTCACTTGTGTCGGATTCGAGCGAGTGCTCCCATTTATATCTCCCTTTAAAAGGCCCCCGAAAAGATGCACCAAGACGGGGTGGGGGGGGAGTCTCGGCCAAAATTTGTTTAATTTATTCTGCTTTCCATTTGATCCACTCTGCTCATGTGGCAAGCTACTACCTGAACTTGCAGAGACAGTTGGACAAACACAGATTAAGGCAGAGCACCGCAAGGGAACACAGCTAATACTGGAGCTTCTCTCTGTTAGAGTGGCTGTGTGGGAGTTTGGTTTATCACGTCTGGGGAAAGTGTGTGCAGACAGCAAAGTGTGATGATGGAGCTGTGGTATCTTGAGGTCAGGATAAGCACATACAGTATCATTTCAGATCTTCTCCTAAATTTCCATATAGCCCAGCTGTCATACAGTAACTCTTTGGAAAGAGCTGAATTTGTTGCATTTATAATCATTCATAATTACCCCAACTCCTTGCTTTTCAGCCAAGAGAATTCACTTTGATCAAAAACTAAGAATTTTTTGACAAATCAGAAGATTGCAATAATAAACTAAACGGACTTGGGTTTTATCTCGATCTGTTTCTTTTGATATTTTCTCCTTTCATTACAGTTTCTCCTGTGTTCCTGCATCTAATAATCCATTTTTCTCTCCCTCGCACCCTCAATCCTCCTGCCCTTCATCCTTTGGTCTCTCTTGCTGTCATCCTTTATACCCGAGCCGCTCTTTTGTTTATCCCTCCATCTCTCCCTGTCTCTCTTCTCCCTCCATTTCTCTTTGATAATGGCGGCCTCGGCGCAGGAATCCGCCGCCATCCATTCCAAGCAGCAGGTAATGGATTGAACACGGGACCTGATCTGGCTATGGATGAGCCATCCCGTAGGTGTCTGAGTGGGCGTTCAAATGGATTCGGAGAAGCTCGCCTGGAATAACACACTTTGTCACCGCAAGCTTTGTCTTCACAGATCTTCCGTGTTCACTGTCAGCGGCGCCCCCCACCCCCACCTCAGTCCACCCGACCCAATCCCCCCCTTCAAAGACAAAAACTCTTTAAAACAAGACAGCGTTGTGCCAACGTCTCTCTGTCTGGCTGGTTAAGGAACATTTTGATATTGTCAGGATGTGTCTCCTTAATCCCAGCAATGTTGCACAAGCACACTGCTGTACTTCTCACTCTGATCTCTGTTTTTTAACAAAGGGACAAAGAAACAGATGAAGAGGATTGCAGAACTGACGCCAGTGTCACGCTACTAATGCTGAAAATCAGAAATTGTCCAAACAAGAATGCTCTCAGTGGTGATTCTGGCAGCTCATACATATTGTGCTGCAAGCGGTTGTGTGCCGTCACTGAGGAGCAGAGTAAATGACTCCAAAAACCACAGGGATGTTGCAATCTCCACAGAGTCCTTGCAGATACCTGGAAACCAATATAAACCAACATCTGGTAATGAATTATGGATGGAGATGAAATGCATGTACTCGTCCAGGCTCTCTACAGGGGATGTTATTTACAGTCTCATAGAAATATGCTTCCCATCATAGCTTGTGGAATTTGCTACATGACATGTGGTATTGTGCGCTTTGATATACAGTTATGGATTCTTCTGAAGCCATAAAATACATAAACTGAGTTGATATGTTCCAGAGGAATATTTCTAGTCACATCCTAACATTTATAAAACTTGATTATGGCCTAATATATCTTTTTCTTCTGATATAATCGCATATGTTTATTTCCTCTGCAACAGGAGCCCAGGTAATTAAAATGTGTTTATCTGTTGGAATAACCTTTGTTGCCAGTAAAATATGGCCTCATGCCAGATGGAGAAATATGTTTATGAGTACTTGTGTAGAGGTGTGTGCATGCATGCATGTTTACATATTTGCATATGGGTGTGCATACTGGCATTGTTCCTAATTTGTGTAAGTGTGCATGTGTTGGAGCGTGAGTGTGTGTGTGTGTGTGTGTGTGTGTGTGTGTGTGTGTGTGTGTGTGTGTGCGTGCGTGCATGCATGTGTGTGTGTGTGTGTGTGTGTGTGTGTGTGTGTGTGTGTGTGTATGTGGGTGTGTGTGAGAGAGAGAGAGAGAGAGAAAGAGAGAGATGATGGAAGCGCGGTGGCTTCGCCTAGAGGCAGCAGCCACCCCATTGTGGGGGGTGAACACGAGGCCAGACACCTGTTTTTCCCAAAATGAATTATGGAACGAAGCCAAGCGCGTGTTATTCTCCACACAACTGACAACAGAGGCCAAGGCCAAAGACCTGCAGAGAGACAGAATGAGGCTGGCATTACAGAGAGTGCTGAACAATAAGACATCCAGAGTAAGAAGGCACGAAGGTTATGAGTCCTTGTTTACTTTAATAGACTCTCTTATAATGGCGAATGGAATTCTAATAGACTCTTGCATTGCGTACTTTGCTTTCTGGCTGATGCAACTCAATTAAAATTGCTGGAGAGCCATTTAAATCTTATGAAATATTCATTGTTTATAGGCAGTTCTGTTCAGACAACTCACAAAGCAAACATTATATTGATGACGGAGCTGGTGTTGTAATATATCATGAGTCATATATGCTTTGTTCCACGCTTGCTGTTTTAACCCCCCTAACCTTTCCACAACAACCACCCTCAACATGAATACACACGCACCTCCAGCACAACACAATCAATGAATCAGCATCAGAGGATTTTCCAAACAAATTTGCGTCTGGTGGAAAAATAGCATCACAACAACTGCAAATTGGCTCTGTGAGACTGACAACTCATCTTTTTCTTTGTTCATGCAAGAAGCAAATACATTTATTTGGCATTATCTTTTCGTACCTGCACCCTGCTGTTCATCTTCCTGTTGCGGTCTGATTTCCTAACTGTATTTGTACAGTTGCCTCACCTTGTCAGGCTGCAATGACTTATGCAAAATTGAGCCACAGCTCCTGAAATGAACAGGAGAGAGAGAGAGAGAGAGAGAGAGAGAGAGAGAGAGAGAGAGAGAGAACATTTGGCTTTTACTGCAGTGTGTGGGCAGCTGTCGACTGCACCCGTGCACAAACCTGTGCCCGTCTATGTCGCACACACCACCCAAACGTTGTGTCAGTCTCCAAGATGCCACTTTGATAAGCTAGCAAATGGCAGGCCTTCTGTGTTGCACAGGGCATTCAGTCGCTTACTCTGATTTTTGGTCATTATGGTTTCCTTAGCATCTGTAAAATGCTCTGGAAATGTGCAGAGACAGTTCCACTTATGACCAAGTGATGACTCTGAGCTGTTTTACATGATTGCATGCTCCCCACATGTTAAAACTCTGTCAGATACCTGGAGTTGAGCAGGTATCAGCACACACAGCCCATATAGACATCACATATAAATCCTCCGGAGAGACAACAGACCCTTCTCTAAGCACCGCCCCCTTTAATTACTGCTGCTACTACTGCTACTTTTGGCAAATCTAGCTCTGCTTCTGGTAGTAATCTAGTAACATTGCAGCTCTCCTACAATTTCCAATTTGGGTTTTCCTCCTGTAACCGGAAAAAATAAAGTAATTAGCGTCAGTGTTGGACAGCGAGCTAATCTACTAGTCACTGTACATTAAATGAAGCTTGACTACATTGAAGCTACCACCAGGGAAATTAAGCAAGCAAAGCTACAGCAACGTGGCAAGTAGTTTACCACATCAAAGCTTTTTGTTTGTTTGTTTTGTTTTACACTGAACCAACTTCATTCTAAGCCAGTGGTATCTCAGTGATCAATAAAACTGTCAGTCAAACAGAAAGGCAGGCGAAAAAGTTCAGTTGCTAATTGAACAATAAGCTGTGCTCTCTGCACTCACTGCTCCAAACCAATATGGCAACAAAAACAAACAAACAAACAAACAAATGTGCTTCACAGAATTACAAAAAGCAGGCGCTGAAAGTGTGTGTATGTTCATCTGTGGGTGTGTTTGTGTGCAACTGTGCTTGCTTAGACTCAACTGCAGCACAAACTGTTAACTCAAAATTTAATAACCCAGCTCAAACCACTGTAGAAAAGGAATAAAAAATCTAACTCCCTCAGGATCGATTCCTCTTCGTCCTCACCCTCTGCAATATTCCCATCAAGCAAACTCCGGCTCAGGTATCTGTATCCGCCTGCAGTAGAGGCGTTGTAGCCATGAGCCCACGGATTGGTACATGATGTCACTATCATATGGAAGTGCTTCTGTCACTTACACATATATGTCCATGTCTGCCTGCAGCGTCACTCGCTGATCCTCAGCAGCTTTATTTCAGACTGCAGCAGCAAGCTTTGCCGCATTTGAGCTTCAGAAATGCTCGGGAAAATGTAGCTTGTGTGGACACTACAGCACTGCTTGATCAATAAAAGAGCTAAGCTACTGAAAAGCTATTTGATTCGCCACCATGCTACTGAGAAATGTTACACTGCTACTTTTGGCCCTGCTACTGCTCAGCACTGCTGAGCTTACTCCTTGGCTTTGGAGGTATCAGTGGATTACTCCTATGGGTCGTAAGCTAATTAACATGGCATGCTCATGTTTGTATCTAACAGTAGAGCAGAGAAACACAGTGAAATCCATTCCTTACGAATTTTCTCTTGTGCTTTTGGGTTTAGAAAGGCTAAAAGAAGAGAGACCACAACTCAAACTCTTGAGATACCCAGTATTGCCCCTTAGACCCATGCCGAGTTACATTTGCTAAGATAAGATTGGTCAATCATAGATCAGGGGAGGCATTTAACGAACTGTTAATTTTCTTGAATACAACAAAAACATTACACAATTTAAGATGTATATTTTTGCTGTGTGGCTTGTCATCAAAATGTGCTTCAAGCAGTCCAAGTGGATACAATCACAAATGGATCCCTGAGGATGTGAGTATGAAGTGATTTCTCTTTGCAATCGTGCCGACTGCTGTGTAGAAAGGGCTACACGGCGAGGATGTTTAGCTGGACCATCAGGAGAGTGTCTGTGGGTGGATGCCTATGGATGCAGTGTGTGGTTCCACACAGTTCCACATGTAAAGCTCTTACTGAGTAACCTTGGGGTCAAGTTAGAGCAGATAATCTTGAGTGGAATGAATGATGATCCAGTGACTGGGTGTACGTGTCAGGAGTCATAAACGATCAACACATGACAGCTGCCTTAGTGAAACTGAAATACATCGTGGGATTTTATCTTTAAAATGCACTGTCTACATGCTTTGTCACTTTATGACAGACATGTCTGATAGCGCCTGAGGTATGTCCCAAGTTTTCAGGAGAATTTTGTTTTACAGAGTAATTTGTTCCGTCGATGGTACAAGGATGTCAGGCTCTAAGCACTGTCCCTCTAAATACCATCGTTCACACCTGGAGGTCATAGGCTCCGCACTGTCTACTCAGAGCACATCAAAAGGAGAGACGGCAGCTCAAAATACCATTAGCATTTCATCATTAAGTCTATTATATACACAGAAATGTCAATTTGCATAGAGTGTCATGGCCAGCCGGAGGGCGGCGGAGCGTCTGTCTCCCTGTGTATTTGTCTAAAGACAGAAAGTGGTTGACATACTCAGGAGGTGTGAATTTCCTACCCGTGATTAATCCAGCCCTTCCTGTGGCGGCAGCCTGCCATGAACGTTTCCTGGGCTCAATTTAACTCTGATCAACACGTTCACAGTGAATGCCATCTGGTGATTCGATTCTGACAAATTACCCCCGTGTTGTGCTTGATGACGCCTCGAAAGCAGCGTGTTTGTTTTCCTTTGGCGGTTTTTCATTGTGTAAGTGGGGGGAAAATATTGACGCGACTTGCCGCTGAGCTGATGGTGAAGTGAAACCGGATCAGCAGCAACGCTAAACAAGTTTGTCGCTCCCAGTTCCCCTCTTCTGGAGGGATTTGTGCTTGATTTGTGTTGCCGATGGTGCTGAAACTTCGTCGGCTTTGTGGCTCCTCACCTGAAGGTTTCCCCACCGCGCAAGTCAGGCTGGATTGGAGTTTTGCGACGAGCAGTGGTGCTGAGTTTTAGCCAGGCGCAGCCTCTAGTGTGCTGTTACGTCGGCCTCTGCCTTTGTCAAGCAGCACCAGCCTTCAAGCCTTCTAGCCACCAAGTTCAGCCTTCCTCCCTTCTCATGTCGTGTTCTTTGAAGAAAGAGGAGTCTTTGCTTCACAGAAAAAAAAAAAAAAAAAAACGCTCTGAGGAACATACAAACATGCGTGGGCAAGACTGTACAGATGCGCTCATACACTTCACAACATGTGCATACACACATAGATGTGCCCAAGCTGAGTAAATTGGCAGCGGTTTGCTTTCCAGGCAAAGCTGAAATGAACATTTTCTGTGTGCATTTTCCGACAGATCACAGTAACCTCACTGAAGGTAATCACCAATTGAGAAAGAAGGTACTGCGAGCGTTGCTCCTGGTCCCTAACAAATGCCTGCGGGGACTTAAATTGCAATATCTTTTGCTGTAATGATAAAACATTATAGACTGCGTGCGTGCGTGCGTGCATGGCTATTAATTTTACCACCAACCCTCTGCACACACTAACACACACCATTCAGGCCATGCACGGTTGGCTTCTCATGCATGGGCTACCTATGTTTAATTTCCACTCTCCTGCAGCACTGGCTGCCCTGCAAATTAATTATTAATGTCCATTGGCGGCAGCGGTAGTTCATTTTTGAAGCTCTGTATTTGTGTCGATTGAAAAAAGAAACAAACTGAGATAAGAAAGCATAAAGAGACAGCGAGAGGGGGGCGAGGCAATGCGAAGGGAGTCTTGAGAGAAAATGAGGGGTTTGAGATGAAGGGAAAACGGGAGTCATCTGTGCTGTTTGTCATGCATGATAAACTAACACGGGGGACAGGAGGGGAACTTCTGCTCACTTCAGCGTAATACAGAGACAGCAGCAGGAGAGGTGACAGAGTGGCAGACAAAGGGAGAAGAGAGCGGTACCCAAACAGGGGAGCAGACCCTGACCTCCGCGTTATTAACGCCACACTCTGCTTCAGGTGGCCTCTTGCAGGTCAGGGGGCGCAGCGACAGAACATCACCTCCACACACTCTCCTCTCCTCACCTCCCTTGCCTCCAGCACCTCTCTGAAGGCTTGCGTACAAAGGGAAATGTTATATTTAGCTGAGACCAGTATTTTGTTTGTTCACTAGAAGCAACACTGCCCTTGGAAAGCAGCCAGAACACTGCAGCATGGCCTCCTCTGCCTCCATCCCTCTTGCTGTCCCTCTCTTCTCCTCTTTCCATCTCCCCACTCTGCTCCCTCTCTCAACCCCCCCTCTCGTTTCTGTGCCTTTCTCTCCATCCCTTTTCCCTCTTATCCTCCTCCTCTCTGGTGTGAGCACAGAACAGCATAAACAAGTCCAGTGCCACAGCGAGCACCCGGCAGAACAACCTCCTCCTGCAGTGCACCGGGGGGGGGGGGGATTTATTGTAACACTGTTTGGAGATGTTGACAAGAAAATTAAAAATTCAAAACTGTCTTTTCTCCTTTCCTAAAGCAGTTACAGATAAGGGAGATGCAGAAATGAAACAATTGGTTTTTTTGGTTTGTTTTCTAATCAATAAGATACATGACGCATCTATTCCATACTTGCTTGTTTCTTGGAAAACTTCAACACAAAGGCAATCAAAAGTTTTTTTTTCTGCAGAGCTGAAAATATTTAGCTGTTCTTGTTTTCCCTGCTTTTTTTTTTTTTTTTTTTTTTTAAATCTTTCTCTGATTCATCACCTCAGCAACAAAGTGATCGTGATGGGAGAGTGGGAGTCGTAATTTGGAGCGCTTGGCATAAAAGCTCAATATTATAAAAGAGCGTAAATGTGTTACTGACCTATATTCTCAGCCCGCATATAGAAACCCATCCTATGAACCAGATCCCTCCTGTATCAGCCCATCCATCTGCTGTAAGTCCTTCTCCCCAGAGCCCAGTGGGAGGTAATGCCGCGCTGTTTCTGTGCTGTGACAGGTGGAGCCAGACTGTAACTTGATTCATGGATAAATTGTCACAAAGTGATTCTTTGTGCCTTCCCACATCTCCCTCAGGTATTGTATCATGTGTACGTATGTGTGTTTGCACGCGTGTTCACGTGTGTGGGTTTTGCTGAGACACAAACCATCAACATAATTATATTCAGAACAACGGTTCTGAGCAGCGTCAGTCTCAATTACTGCAACCGCTGTGATTCACCGTGAGATCGAGGTAAAATCCACAAACAGCCACACCGACATCTAGGTAAAGAAACTTCAAAGTGGGTCAGAAGTAACTTCAAATGTTCAACTTAATAACCTCAAAGATTCTTCAGAATACCTTAAGGCAAAAGTTTGTTTTTTGAAAACATATTGCTCTTTTCTTCCAACAGAATTCCCCAAACCAGGAGAGGTAAATATTGTGAATAGTGAAAGCATGAAATGATTCAATATGGGATTTATTTGACCATTAAATTTTTTATTTTCTTTTTTTTTTTTTAGCTTAGAGATGTAGCTTATCTAAGCTTTTTGGAACAGTCTTTACTGCAGTGTTCCAGCTTTAAAATACGTCATGGTTAACTTTATAAAACAGTCACTGAAGTGCGCATCATTGGATTTCCCACATAACCATTATCTGAAAGAAGTGACATCTTGTTTTATGAAACAGCTCAAAGTACAAAGCGATATCCCCACAGCAGCCAGTGTTAAATTACGACAAATCTAGAATAAGAAATTAGCCAGATAAGCAGATGAAATGATCGGATTACTTTGCACATTGAAAAATGACGCTGCATGGGTACCCCGTGCCTTAAAAGTGACGGCAAGGGGTCACAAACGTGCGCATATGTGATGAGTTGGGGGTGAGAACAGGTTGACCCAGCAGCTGAGGTAGTGTTAGCAAGTCACAGTCGGCCTTCAGTTAGCGTATCATAGAATAGGTTTACCTAAATTTGGCTACTTTCACCTTGAAACAAAATGTAGACCTTTCTGCTGGGAAATAAAGTGCATCACAAACATTGTCCTGCATTAGGTGCAGGTGTGCAGAACCGAAAAACTCTTCAGTTCACAGGAATTAAGCGGGTGCATTATTTTTCATTCACAAGAGCAAATTTATGGGAAGATGGCGAGATTCCAGCTATGATTTATGTAGCTATGCAAATTTCAGTGTAGTACAATATATCTTTTGTATATATCTTTACAGATTATCTAAGCCTCTTCTTTCCAAGGTAGGAACACAAAACTGGAAAGTGAATCTAGCCTCCCTATAGTGATCCAAATACATTACCTGAAAAGGTCAACAAATATATTTACAGTTTCTTGAGAGTAATTATTGTTAAACTGGATTTATGTGGAGATCTCTTAAATATTTGTCAGCTTCCCAGCACCTGTTTGTCATGCATCTTTATACTTTACAGCGGAACATAGCTGGACTGTACTTTTATGAGTGTCACAGCCAAAGTGTGACACAAGGTCATACAGTGGATTTTCATCATTATCTTTATCCTGAACCCCCAGTGGATTGAATTTTAAAGCCCCGTCAAAGGGGGTCCTTCACATCGCAGAAGCATCTAATGATGAACCTTAATAGAGAATTTCTCAAAATGGACATACAGCTTCTTGCACGGGAACCTCATTTGCATTTGAAGCTGCAACACAGTTTCCTCAGGCTCATCAGAACAATCTGCCACCGCTGTTCGCTAATGACACCGAAGCACAATGGGGAATAAATGTTTGCAACAGCAAGACACACAGGTTGATAATACACAAACTACATGGACATAAAGACACCGACACATGCACAAACACACAAAAACACACACATCAGCAAAATATGTTATGTGTCTGGATCCAATATCTCATCAGATGAGTTCCCCTCAGTAGAGGAGCCAGTTGTGTGGTCCATGATGATGACTTGCACTTGGAAAATAAATCAAACAGCTGGCAGGAGAACAGCATTGTAGCAAAACATCTCTCTATAGCGCCCATGCAAATGGAATATTCTATTTATTACAGTGAGTGATGAGAATTTGATTTCGCGTCCAGTCTCTGGCAGGATCTTGTGTATTTTTAACAGCACACATACAGTAACACAGTGCCAGTCCCATATGTTCCACACATATAATCACTGGAAAGAAAGCCAGCAAAAAAGATTTGTCACCATCTCCATCCTGTTCCCTACTATCACTATTACTGACATAGAACATTTTCTGAACAGTTGGTAATTGAGTTTGGTGGACTCATGGCCTCCAGTGCACTCTCAATAGATGCAGTCCAAAACCATTATTCAGATTTTCTGGAAATGAACCATCTATGAACATGGCCAAAGGATAAACAAATGGATTCAGAGCTTTTAAGGAAATTCCTCTCTCCCTTTCTCTTCCTCTTTTCGCTTCTTTTCAGAGAAAAAGAGCTGGCCTCAACCTACGAGCTGCAAGCTTGGTAGTTCGGTGGTGGTATAATGCTGCAGAGCCAACAGAATTTCACTGTGTCTCTTTAACCCAAATGTTTTTTGTTCTGCTGAACTCTGCCTGAGCACGCTGAGTTATTTCCTCTCCCTCAACCCCGGGGCACTGGCCAGCACTAAAGCAAATAGAAAGTCTAAAACTAGATGTGACTGAGATGGCATAGCACTGCAGGCATGGACAAAGATGAATACACAAACAGGTTAAAGCACATTTTCCTTACCTTGAGACCATTGTGGACGTCTTTAATGTCTAATTCTTTATAATTATAGGCAATTCTCTCTGCTTATATACCAACAGTTAAAGGCTGTCATAAGCTGTGTTTCCATCAATGTAGATACTTGATGAAACAAGTCCTAGCAATTGCAATGGTAGTGGATGGAAACAAGTATTCATTTGCATTTTCTTTTGCCCATTTACTCAAAATTCTGGATGGAAATCCAACTACATACAGTATGTTGTCACTTTACAGATAACTGGCAGTTAAAGGAATAGTTTGCCTCTTCTGTTTTTTGCAGAGAGTGATCAGTAACACTCAAATGTTTGTACTTTAATTGTAAGATGAGAGCCAGACAGTTAGCTTGGCTTAGCATACAGACTGGAAACGGGGGAAAAGCCTCGCCTGGTTTTGACCAAAGATAAAGCTCACTAGTTAACATGTTGCATCATTTTGTGGTAAGCATATTTTGTTTTACCTCTTTGAGACTGGAAAGCTAGCAGATCCATCCAAGACACATGAAGGGACAAAGTATAAGCAGAGTCCAACTCTCTGCAAAAAAAAGCCAAAAAGTGAATTCCCCAAATTACGCCTTTCATCAAGAATAACCACACAGCTACTTCAATTGAGTTGCAAGCTTTTGAGTTTATGGCTCATTATGGATACGTGGTACATGGTACACAGTGTAAAAAGAGGTGCACACATAGAAAACTACACCATGTGCATAGCCTACAAACACACACATTATCTTTTCTTTTTCTCCACAACTATAAGAAACAAGACTTGACATGACAACATTAGCCTATGGTGGTGAAGGAAACACAGGGAGCAGATCCGCTGCATCCTTTATGTCTGGCCTCTTTTCAGCTGGCTCTGAGGTCTTCCACCTAAACATGCTTATCGCCGTCAACAGACAGAAAAGACTGTGACACATGCTTTTGTCTCAACCCACGTCCACCACTCCTACCACTCTGCCTCTCTTTCCATAACCTCCCCTTTTGAATTCACTTCTATTATCACAGACGCTTCCAGAACAAACAAATGGACTATCCACCAATTAGTGCTGTCAGCCTGTGCCCTCTGTGAACCTTCCCGTTTGCTAGAAAATATATCAGCCTTAACAATGTGACAAGAAAGGGCTTGCACTCTGGAGCCACGCTCGCTGCAAAATGCCCCGATCCAGGACATCAGTGTGGCAGCGTAGCCTGGGAAAGCTTCCAGTGGTACCAGAGCCGCGATAGGAGAACTTCAGGCTGTCAGAGCTAAGAGATCTGGACTGAACATTCGGGGAGTCGTTTGTCAGTTTGCCTGCTACAGCCTGGTCCAGCTACATCACTGCAGAGTCCTTGCCCTGAGAGCAACTTAATGCAGCCTTCTGCAGTCTGAGGCATGCAGCAGATCCTCTCTAGCATTATTGTTTCCTCCCTTCTGCCTCTCGCAGTCCATTACACACACACAGCTTTTAGAGGAGTAAAGAATTAATGTAAATCATCCACAAAATGAGTTGCATAAATCCAAGAAGCTGAGAATGCAGAACTAAGACAGGGATTTAGCCAACTTTTCCTGCACGTATGGAAGGAGACACTAATGCGGAGTGCCACGTGAGGCTTGTATCCTTCTCTGAATTTGATTAATGAGATTGATATGGTGTGCTAATGCTGCTTTCCATACATGTGTTTAATGTATGGTTCATTGTGCACCGTCATCATTAACAAAGTCTTGGTGTGCCACCTAATGCGCGAGTCAAGACTTCCTGTCCTCCCCCTAAATGAAGATGTATAATCACATATGGAAATTAAATGAAGGTTCTAACCCTTATCTGGCTGCTTCTCTCTAACACACTTATCAGAGTGCTACAGAGCTGTCTTCCCACAACCTGCTGAGGAAAGCCATTGGATTTGATGCCATGTTTTGGAAATTAACTGCTAAAAAAGAGCAAATAATTTCAATGATTATGCTTCAAAAGTTCCATAATCTTGGATTACTTTGGTGTTATCCATCAATTTTTAAGAGCAAATGTCACTTTTTTTTCTCTCATTTTGGACTGAATGTACACATCTGACCATGCTGAGGATTTTTATAATAGCCTACTCTCTACCACATTGATTGATGACTCCTGAGCCTAAACCTGCATTGTAGCTGACTTGCAGGATTTCCTTACATACTGTACAGTGGTAGTTTGAGTTGTTTATGATGACCAGCTGGTATATCTGCATTGGGACAGTTGGTCTATTTATCACAGTTTGCATGCACACAACAGAAAGGAAGTGGTTAATCATAATAAATGTGTAGACATACAGTAAAACACTGCAAATTCATTGAAGGAAAACATGCAGGAGCTACATAAAAATTGAAGGTGGTGGCAGCAGCAGCAGCAGCAGCAGCAGGGTAGCGGTGATAGTCGGTTGGCTTGCGGGGTTCCAAGGGATGGCATAAATTTTTTGCTGTATTTGGTTAAACTCCCACAGTGTGAGCCCACCCACGGGCGAGTAAACAATCTTGAGGCATTTTGAAGTAATTATAATAGTATTAGTACCATAACAATCTGGTGTGAGCAGCAGCTGCATCAGAAGTGACAGAGAGCAGATGACCATTAGCAGTTGTCAGTTCTAATGCAGGGATCAGAACAATATCTCAACAGTGCCATGCGGCATCCTGTCCTCGGCTTCGTCCTGCTCTGTAGCACCTCAAAAATGTAAGAGGGAAAGCCAGCTTTGTGAAATCATCTGCTGTCTAGGCCATGCCAAAAACAAAGAGTCTAAATTTCTTTTCATGCAACAGCCATACCAGTAGTGAAATGTGCTAAACTGGTGATAGTACATGTCTTTTCCTCTCAGCCTTCTCTTCCACTTAGGCTCATCTTTATCGCCATCGCAGCTGGGCGTAACAGTCCTGCTTTCACTATATCTTCTCCTCAGCCTTTCCTCACTTCCCATCATGCTTCATTTCCCTCTAGATAGCCCCTATACACACTCCTCTGCATCACAGTTATCCACTTTTGAAGTCATTGTCTCAGCCAATGTTGGGCTTATATCCTTTTCTACCCAAGAGCCTCTACAGGAGGATTCTTGCATAAAGGGCCCCCTTTTCCGAGCGGATTATTCCCCCAGATATTCCTCAAACTATCTGTATGGAATTAGAGTAGAAACTCATACATACCATACTCTCAGAAAAAGAAAACTCTCAAGTTCCTAGCAACACATGGCTGGTTTTGGTTCTGATGTATGCTAGTTTTAATGCACACCAGCAGGGAATCCAGCTTCCTCCATGTCTCGCATATTTTCCTTGGGCACTGCATTTAATCATGACTTATCGGAAGCCACAAATTCAAAATTATGAGTGAGAGCAGCCAGAGTCGCACCCTGCTCCACTAAATCACCTAATTTCAATATCACACCACAAGAAAGAGCACAGTTTGACAGCCTCAGACAGTTCTTTATTGGTAACTGGGGCACTGCGGGGGGAGAAAAAGTGTATTTCTCCAAGCCATCTGTGGGTGAGTCATGACCAGAGTACATTACAGATTGATATGTCATTATCAAACACTGGCCTTCTGGCTGCGAAGAAGAAGAGAGGGACGGGCGGATGGGTGCCAGGGATGGAGAGAAACTAGGATGATGGAGGGGGTGAGGGCAGTTGGAAGGATGAAGAAGCACAGAGGGGAAACAGGAAAAGATGGAGCTCGGTAGAAAATTCTAAATTTGCCAGAGTTTTGGTTGTGGGACCCAAATGCAGACAGCAGGATATCATTCAAATCTTTTTTATATCTGTGCCAACACATGCACGAGTTGCAATACTGACACCAAAATTATATACTTTTCTCCATCGCTCATTATAAATGTTGTTCTACAAAATAAGCAGCCTTGGTCAAAACATTGATTAACTTGAAAAATATGATCGCCTTTCTCATGATGAATTACTAATTGAAAAAGCAATTATACTACTTTACTAATAATTCAACAGCAAAGTAATTCACTGACACAACATGCAACTTGTCACATCCATTTTGTTCCTCGGCACAGCTCAAAGCACCTTTTAAACAACAGGCCTTTTTCACAGCATTTATACGTGTCCCAGTAGGAAACGCACAGGTGTTAGTAATAACATCAACGAGGGCTCTGCAGGATTCAAGTGTCCTCTGAAAGCAAAGCAGTGAGGTGGAATTGAGCCACCCTTAATTTTATCATTTACACCTGTGTGTGTTTTTCCCTACTGTGACGTGATTCCATGAAAAAGACACCTTAACCTCACATCTTCTGTATTTAACACATGTAGAAATGTTGCAGTTTAACAAGCAGCCAGCCAACTGGCCACTAACAGTTTAAGTCTGGGGTCATTTTAACTATTTTACTTACTGTTGGACTGTTTAATTTACAGCATCATATACAACAAGATCATCATGTCTGTAGCATTGCTAACCTGTTAGAACTACATATCTCTTATTTTCATGAGCTCAGAAAAACAACCTTGTTTTCAGCTTTGGACAATACATTTCCCGGCTGATCCAATGGGTTTAATAGTAAATAGTTCAATTGACTTGAGGTAATTTAGTTTAAGGAGCAGGAGGATATTTTTCAACCCATAAAGGAACACTTCATCATTCAGTTTATCACAAACATTGGGATTCAAAATGGGCAAATTTGCAGATACGTGGCTTTCACTGGACAGGAAGGGTATCACAAATTGTAACTGGGAAAGTAATTAGTAACTTATTGCTGTCAGACAGAATGTAGTGCCGTAAAAAGTACAATATTTGCCTCTGAGATGTAGAAGTATAAAGTTGCTGAAAAAAACTGAGATGCACAGCAGCTTTAAAAGAACTTCGTCTTTAATAAAACAGTATAAATCTAGGTAAATTCATATATTAAATCAGGAAATATCTAATCCAAGAAAGGGACCAAGGAAAGATGAAAAACCAAGAATCCTGCCAAGAATGTGATGCCAGTTTTTAGTACTTAGACAGGTTTTGATATGCCCTTTTCAGCAGGTGCCCAAAAAAATGATTTATGATCAAAACCGTGCCAACCGCTGGAGACAAGGCCGGCACAGGACCCTTGGCCATTTGTGTGAAAAAGTTTCAATTCATAATGAAACTGTCCTTTTTCATACCGTCGCCTGTATCAGGAAGACTCTGCCAATGAAGCGGCGGATAATGCTCGTATTACTTCTCACGGACAGGCTTGTGGGTCTTGCTGTTGCTAGTTCATTATACGGAACGGTATCTCCACATAAAAAGAGAGAGAGCCGGGTCTGAATAAACACTGTGCTGTTTTACGACTGAAAACTCGGCAGCAGATGAACCGTGCCAGTGATGGCTCTGCCGGGAAATGTAGAGACGGAGAGAAACAAAAGGAGAGAGATGGTGCTGAATAATGGCGAGGCTTGGTTTTACTGTTTCACCCTTCCAGAAAAGACTTTTCACAAGGGGCTGTTAATGCCACCTCTCTTTCTCAAAGCACCCCCCGCCACCCCTTTCAATTTTTATGCAGACACAAATTTGCTTTGTGCCTTTTTCTGAATGCTCCAACTCAGCAATACAGTCGAATGTAATATTCAAAGTACCTTCAGCATATGAGGTAATACACCAAGCATTCTATTTTAACTGCACTTTCTTATTTGCTCACCGGGGTTGGACTTTGTAATAAATCCTCATATAGCTTCGGGGCTTGTCATATATTTTTCTTTCATTTCTTTGCTTTTCATTTCTTCCAGACGCCCCCATCCCTCTCTTTCTCTCACACTCTGGCAAAATCCCTGTTCTCTTTCAAGTGTTCTGCTAATCTAGTTTAAGAGAAGTGATCTCTCAGTCGACGCAAAAAATGCTTCTCCTCTCTCTCCATCCTCCTCCTCCTCCTCCTCTCCCTTCTCTCCTCCTCCTCCTGCTTTTTTTTTTTTCATTCCCTCTGCCTCTTGTCATTAGGCTGAGAGCTCACAATGACTAAAACACATGCTTAATCACACAATATCACAACAACTGTTCCAGGAAGGTTTTTCGTGATAGAAGGTTGCTGTGGCGACAGCTCGACAGGTCGCTCGCTCGCTCTCTGTCTCTCTCTCTCTCTCTCCCTCTCTGTCTGTGGTGATTGGCATCCCTTTTCTAATGCCACTCGAAGCTTGGGAAAGAGAATGACTCAGGACAATTTCGTGTGTCGCTGCAAATGGCTCTGACAGCACATCCAAGCATTTATGATGTGCTGGTGACTCAGGGGAGTTCGGAGAAACGGAGGTCACGCAGAGGTCCAATGGAGGCCTTCAGATTATGCACATAGTGCTTGAATGAACGCACACAACTGATATCAGTTAAGCCGGCATTGATGGCTCAATTAAAGTCAAAGGGTGCCTTTTTCAATTCTCAATGATTCATTCCCGAAAAGGAAGTGCAGTAGTGAGAGAGCATGAAGACCATCTTGCGTTTGTTTACAACCCAATGATGCCCGTCTGCAGATGATCGCTACATATTGTATCAGACTGCACACGTCTTTGGCGACTTTAAAAATGAAAGTCCTCTTATGAAATGATTACACTCTGTAGCCTCTTGCCAAGCCTAAGTACCTTATTTAGCATTCCCTCTGAATCTTCATGATGTAAGGGCAGCCTACATAGAGCAGTAAGCATTTTTGTCCTGATGTCTATAATGAGTTTCCACAAAAAGTGGAAGAATTATGCACTATATGCATGTGTTAGAATATTTAGACATCAGACGTCAGCAAAGGGGGCTGAACTCCCTTGATACAAGTCAACTAACATTAATCTTGTTTTCAAAAGTAATCGCTCGCTGGCATGTCAGCCGCAAGATTCAAGCAAAGCATGTCTGGAATTCAGAGAATTACGTACAAGCTCATTTTCTTCAGGACTGTAGGATCAGAGAAGTGCTGATGGAAAAGCTGATGGAACGTACTGAACCTAAGTTTTGAGTAAATAGCTATTATTTGTGTGTTTTTCAAACGCTAGCCTGGTATTTCTGGATATTACATTCCTGTCAGTGTTTCATACCTGAGTTTGCAAGCCAGGTGCATCCTGGGTGTCAGCTCTTCCAGTCAGTCGGTCTGACATTAATTACGTAAAGTAATACATTTGTGATTCTACCTGGGATATATAGAAAATATCAAGCTGCTACAGATTGCAGTGTTTTCAGACCTGTCTGTTGCCAGGTTGCTGAACAGTTCGACATTGAGCTATAAATGAGTATCCAGTAGATGCAATATTACTTTTTGCACTTTTGCTTTTAGATTACAGCTAAAGTGTGAAAATGCATGCAATACATTTTAGTACCATATAGTGTAAGCGTAAATTTTCACAATACTACAGCAGTGTTATATTAAAGTCTTTACATTAAAATGATAATTGGTATCAAAAGAAGATACAACTGTCAGCAGGTGATGACTTTAATGGCATTTGCCAGCAATGTTTACAGAATTGGAACCAGCTAATTGAATGATGTAGCTGTACATCAGTGGCAGTGTCTCGGACTGTATAACTCAGTTTATCACTGATTTGATGGGACTTGATGTTCCATGGCCACAGCAGAGAGGACTATTTCTGTACCAGAGCAGATCACAGGTGCTGTCTACATTTCTGTCTAGGTTTTAGCTTTCGTGTGTGTGCTGGACTGTACCAAGTACAGTATTAGGCGGTTTGTAAGCTCATTTTTGGAACCGGAAAAAGAACTGGAAAAACTAAAAAATGCATGCGAAAGTCAGCTTATGTAACATCCAAGCTATAATTTATCACATAGGCTGCTAAAAGGATGTGAGGGTACATCTGTGTAAGTCTTGCTGGACCCATTGTTTTACCTTAATCGTATGTGGATGTGGATAGGAGAACATCATGTGACACTTGACTGAAGTCTGGGATTGCTTGGATCAGGTCTATGATTCACCGAGCTGTGACAATATTCCACGTCCAAGTGAGCTTGAAAAACACAAATATATGTAGATTAGCTAATTATTTATTTTGTTTATAAAAAAAAAATACTGGAAAAATACGTACACAAGGGGGGTGTCGAAATATCATCACTTTAGAAGGCATTTTTAAAAATCTCTTTTAGTTACAAAAAACGTTGTTTGCATGTGAACAAGAGGCCAAAATGAAGAGGAATGTTTTGCAAAATATCTGCATATGTGTGGTCGGCCTTTGACAGCTGACACAATCACCAGGATTGTAGTTAACTTTATTAGTTGTACCTGTGTTTAGCAGATCAAATGCCTTTATTTTGAAAAAGGCATGTAACTTGTTCTTTGTCTTGAGGGGAAACTCCACCCTCTAATTCTGTTAGAGCCCCCCCTCTCTACATACGTTTAAAAAATATAGTAAGAGTCAGAGGACATGGGAGAGACTGACTGACCACCACCCAGCACGGACAGCGACCAGCCTTGATCAGCTGCTGACTGACTCTCCATGTCTGCACTGGAAAGACATCTGCTGGAGCTTTCACAGTCACTAGAAGCACATTAATGATCCTTTGAGAGAGTTACTGTGTGGGTACCGGTGTTACAGCTGGACATCGGGCTCTGCCTTTAAATGTGTGTTTGTGGGGAAGTGTCAGTACATAGCCACAGCCATGCCAAGGCCGAAAAAATCTTGTTAAGGTGGTCCCATGTGTTGTGTTTGCTGCCACAGCAAAGGAATAGATCTGATTTGTTTTTGATACCGTCTCCCTGTGAGCTTGTGAAGAATTGCTAATGATAGCAGCAGCTAAGTGTAAGAGGCACCGCATGGCAGCTGCAGCCACAGCTATTTGACATTTCCCCATAATAATCCATTCAGGTAAATTCATTTTAGAAATTATTTTCAGACCAATCAGGCAACTCCCTTTTTCTCTGTGTGCTGTTACCACTGCTCTAATGATGCATGAAAGTGCTTAACTCGCTCACCTATACGTTGCGTAAGCTCGTGTGCGCATGTGACCCATTTCGAAGATGGAGAGAGAGCAAGCAAATGATCTGAAGAGCGAGATGCGAGCGAGGGGAGTGACACAGAAATGGCAAGAGTGACACAATGAAGGAGAGAGAGTGGGACAGAGAGAGACAGAGAGATGATGATGTGTACTGCAAGTATCTTCTGTGAAGCTGCACTTGGAGAAGTGAATCATCAGCTAGTGCACAGAAGGTGTCCAAACCCCAATGCTGCCACGAGTTGTGGATGACACATTTACAGCAGCGTTTTCATAGCATTTCATTTGCACACGAAAACAACAATGTGTGTCTATATCTCTGACAATAAATTCCTGTTGTCTTTGGTCATTTGTCTGCAGATGATGTGTTCCAGCGGTTTGCTTTCTGCCACATACAAACAATACTCATGTTTAGCAACAGTCCTGAAAATGACAGCACCCCCGTCACACCAAGACAAATCCTGCCAGTGTGTCAACACTTAGTCAGTTCTCTGTCTCTGAATATGAGTCACTCATTGCTCAGTTATCACATTTCAGAAGATCGGGTGAACAGTATTTGCTGGGAAGGTTTGCGTAACTGTCACGGAGGTGAGCGTGAGGCGACAGGATGGACCCAGAATGCAGTCGATCCAGGCAGGCAGTTAAGATTTTCATGGACGACCTGACAGGGAATGAGCGGAAATGGGCTGGATATATACTGCAGGGCTGATGAGGGAAAGTGGAAACAGGTGAGCGGGCGGATTAGGAAGGTTCAGTCATGGGAATGCCAGGAAAGCCACTCTGAGCATCGACTATTCCAACAGGACTAAGAGACTCCAGCCATGCTAGCAGCTCTGTGAGGCTGTACTGAGGCACAGCTAAATGCTAATCCATCCAAAGGTTGTTGAAGTATTTCAATTTGGACCAAAGCGGTGGGGTGAACCACCAACAGTACTGTTCCAAAGAGCCACTATAATGGCTGCAAATAAAAAGCTGAATCAAGATAGGCCAGAGAGAATCACTCCTAGGCCAAAGGTGCAGTGCTTCTTTTAGACAAAATACACAGAGTAATAGTCAGATAAATGGTACCTCAACCAGCTCTAATGCTGTAGCCTAAATTTCAGCAAATAACATTTCAGCCCAGCTCTCAGCCCCCTCTCCTCCTCTATCTCTGTTATCTAGGTTGGAGTCAGTGGGATTTTGGCTGGCGGACCAGCCAACAGATGCTGATTTGTTAAACCTGAGAAAGCACAGTTAGACTCCTGAACGCTGCCCCATTCTCTGGCATATTTTCCTCTACAAGCCCACTTTGTGCTGGTGCGGGTGTACCGCAGAATATGGAGGGAAATCAAGTGACCAAATCTTTGCCTCAGATCCATCTGCCGAGGGAAGGCGAACACAACTGGACCGCGTTCACACTCGACAAACCGCTGACTAATCCAGGCCAATTACAACACAAGCACATTAAAGCGCCGTGATAGAGATAGAAGTCAAATCCCTCATTTGTGAAACCGTGTGTGTTTAATGAACAGTGCCATTATCATCAGCACCGTTGATCACAGACTGAAAATCCATTCGGCGGAGGTGCACAGTCGACTTTACAGGAGTGTACAGCATTTCTCACAATGGCACAAACAGATTCATTATTTGACTCGTAATTTCCCCCCCATCGGCACAATTAATGAATCAGACATTTCTTCGTCACAGCTCAGTGGGGGTGAACAGGTCGGGTTATTAAAAAGTCATTGCCTCTTCACTCGGTGATCTCAGGCAAAGGACTAAATTAGATTGGTAATGTATGATTGCCCTCAACTGGTCATTATATTCAAAGTTCATGTGCATGGAGGAGCAAAATGTCTGCACTTTTTCAGGTGTAAGCTGTGTATCGAGATGAGAAATGTCCACAGAGAGCGACAGTGCATCTATTCTTTGAATGACAAACATTCCCCTTTGTCAGATTTTGCATGAAATCCTGCTTCATCCAAACAATTTCCTCATCTGCTGAACCATATGACATGAAGAACGTCTTCTCTGGGCCTCTCATCTTCACTGCTGGCATCATGTCTGCACTGTTGACAGGGGATAAAGCAGCGTAATAGCTGTTTGAATTGATCCCCGCAAAATGACACAACGTCTTGGCAGATGAGGCATTGTACTTGTCCCGTGAAGATGGTTTGCTTTTTGAGCAGGAAGTGACTGTGAGTGGTGGATTTCACTTCCTTTCAACATTAATCAGCAGAAGGGGGGATTTATTTTTACATCCTCTCTGTGAGATACTGAGCGCTTCCTGTCCTTATTTCCCAGGAAATAAAAAAAAAGTCACAGGCCCTCATGAATATTGCTGTCGGGGAAGAACGAGAAACAGAAGGAAAATTAGTATATTCTCAGATTGCATCTGCTTTATCTTCTTGTCTCCTTGTTCTTCTTCTCTCCTCGTCTCCTTCGTAATGCCTTTGACGCCACCATCCAGCGAAACTTTGTCTTTGAATCGGTTTAAAAGCAAAGGGCATTTCTCCTTAAGGAGAAGCAAAAGTCAACAAGTCTTGCAGCCTTATCTGCTCACATTCCTCTATTCTTTCCGTCTCTCCCTCATCAACCTCGCCTTTCCCCTTTCCTCTCTATCTAAGTCACTGGCCTTTTTTTTCTGAAATTCATTTCAGCCTTGATGGATATACTAAGCACCGACGGCTTTTGATTTAGGCTTCTGATGCTGTCTGCCTCTCCTAACATCCACTTTGGGTGCAGCGCTCCATCACATTGATTTCTCTGAAGATGAAACTCTGATCCTGGCGGCCGAGGGCCCCCACGTGTGTCTTGCGCTGTTACAGCATATGAAAGATGACGTGCCCAACCGCCTGACTGGCAAACGATGGAAGGCCAACAAACCGGTGCACCTCATGCTATACGACCTACATTTAAATATGACTCTTTCATGTAAAATTAGTTCTATCTCAGTTCCTCTGAAGCAAACTCTGCACTGTCAGGATAGAGGATACAGAAAGTTAACGTGCAATTTAATGGCTATATCTGAGACGTTTGCTCAGTGATGCTTACAAAGTCTGCTTGGTAAAACCCCAAGTGACCCAAACAGTGGATGTAGATTTTTTCCATTTTGTCCTCCACTCTTTTAAGGCTTTTCAAATCACACTGCATGTTTTCAGACAGGACTCTTTGCAAATTCACATGGCGGCTATTTTCCTCTGACAGGAAAATGTTCTGCTGCGTTCCAGGTTGAAAGTGTTATAAACATTTGTATGGGAATTGTTATCAATGTAATGTTAATTGTCTTCTGTCTGTCTGTCTACTTCCAGGCTTAAAGGTGTTTGATATTGATTGATATTTCTCAAAATTCTCATATTGTGTAACACTACAATAATGTAAGCACGGTTAGCTGTTGCCATATGGTAGCTAACGGGTTATCAAATATGTTGTTTTACCTTGAAATATGGACTGATGTCCCTCTGGATTTTCTCTATTCATTGTCTTTTCAGTTGCTGATCAATCAGGAAATGTAAAATGGTAACAATTTGTCAGATTCCCTGCGCTGATACACCTTCCAACCTGGAACGCAGCAGTGCAACATTATCCTTTTGATAACAGCATCTGAGCTTCCCAGCTTGGTTGTGACATCAGAGGAAAATGGCTGCCTTGTGAATATGGTCGATGATTCCGCTGCACACGATTTACCTCCAATGCCAACGTTCAGCGCCAAGGCAGGAAGCCGTGTGCCGTCTATATAATGAAGCAAAAGTGAAGGGTTTCAAGGTCGGGATGCTGGATATGTGCAGTGCTTTTGAAAGCAGAGCCCAGAATTCACATCTGATCTCAGACCAACATCAATGTTGTTTTTTGTAACCGTGATCTTTCCAAATCCACCTTAAAAGTAGTTACCTTACCCATACAGATACTGATTTGACAATAAAACACCAATGCAAATCAATATTCAGAGCTCAGGCTAGCCTCGTGTTTGAATTTGCCAGTCTTGTGCAGTCAGGTTGTGTGGATGTGTGTCTGACATTAGAATGAAGGTAGCTTCTGCATAATTCAGATGAACCTGTCTCCTTTAGTCTCCTATATACCTCTGCTCTCTCTCCCCTCTCTCCCTCTCTCCCACTGTTATCCACATGTAACCCTCCCTGTTTTAAATGTAACTCTTGCTTTGTTTCTCTGTTTGTATCTGTGCTGCTTCTTGTTTTTCTGAAGGTCTTTCAGCGCTTTAACCTTCAAAAGATCACAATATATCAGCTGCACCATTCATGAGCTCTGATCAGGTGATATGGCCTTCCTCTTAATGTTGGCTCATTATACCAGGCCTACGCATGCACCACAGTTTTGGGAAATTATTTGATCACTGGCTTCTTTAATTATGCATAAATGCAACGATGAAGCACTAATTAAATAAATTTGGTGACTTCTTCAGTGTATTACTTATCTTGTTCTTTCTGCAGAAATAAATGGATGTTGGAAGGCATTAACAGAAGCTCTAATGGCCTCTTGGTCATCATCAACAGAGAGTTTCATTTACAAGTCGCTGCCTTATCTTCATGAGGAAAGCTTCTCCTTGTGGGAAGTTATCCCCTGCTCTATATCTCAGTGGACCAGCATATGCACACATACTCTAGACCTTTTCTTTTGTGAATAAAGTTGCAACTGCTGGCGCATTTTCACAGTTCAATAGATGTTTTTGTAGTCTTGGGACCAAAGGGACTACATTTCCAGGTTACCAACAGGCACAGTACAGTAATGCTGCATCATTTATAAAAGGAATTGGATTAGGATCAATCCACCAGTTCCACTCTTATTCTCTTTAAAAGCATTAGAGGCATACAAACTTCTATAGCTGCACAAAAAAGCCTTTCTGAAGAGGAAAGTGGTGTTGTTGTGCGGGAGGCTGCACTATTTAAAAGCACAAATGTTCTGTATGGCACCATTTTTAACCATTTTCTCCTCACGGTAATGTGAACTGACAGAAGCTGGTGTCACTGAGTTGGTTGAAACATTAATATCAAAGCCGTGCAGAAGTCTTTCATACATAAATGCCGTTCTTAACTGGGGTTTGACATAAAAACAGCACTGCACCATCTGAGTTGTATTACAGTATTATTTTTATTTCGGTATTTGCCTCCCGTGTCCATTTCTGTGCAATAAACAGGCAAAAAAAAAAAAGCTTTACTCTTTAGGTAGTGAGCATCATTCAGTGAAGATCATCCATTCAAAATTCATCTCTCTGGTCAATTAAAATTTAAAGATAGTTGCTTAGGACAAATGTATCACTGTACATTTCAGTGTTTACGTCATACTCGCCGTCATAAACACTGCATGAAATGAGGGCTGTATGTAAGCAGTCGAGGGGACTAAGCGCTGTGTGCTCCCAGTTGTGCCTTATGTCACCATCTGATCAAAGCAGCATGCTCTCTCTGTCTCCCTCGCAAACACACACACATTCGCACACTAAGAGGGAAAAAAAACAACCATAAAAAAAAATGCACACACATGCTGCATTGGATTGCTTTAGTATACCCTCAGGGTATTGAGTAATCCTGCTTCTTGATGTTCCCCTGATCGTTACATTTATCACATTGCATCAGTAGAAAATCCTAAATAAACCTTTTAACAGGCTTCTCCTCAGTAATGCAGTAAATAGGCTTCTTATCCTAGAGGCCAATGGGTTTATCTTGGTCTACAAAGCCCATGATACAGACTTTTGTGTAGCAAGTTGCAGAATTGGAGCAAGTAAAAGGTTTTTCAGCAGTATAAATAGTGAGAAATTTACAACAGTCACAAACAGGAATTTTACTATTGTGGACAGTTTCGAGCCATTTTCATCCAGATGTAAGGATTTTTTTTTCATAGTGGTGTGTTTTAAAGCCTCATCCACTAAAACACATTTCAGGCAGTACGATTTTAACCACAAACGCAGTGCAAACAAACTGAAGCTCCTCATGCAATCATGCAGTCATGCATGACTTATTATTGTACATTTCTGAGATGTTGATTCATGAATATTGCATTGCCTTCATAAATTCATGTGGTTTCATTCATCAAAAACAATCAGAATCATAATTAAAAAAAGACGAACTTTTGCAATATATATTTTGCAATCTGTCCGAATCATGAGGGTCTCTGACATAAACGTTAATTATTTCTACTGCTGTGGTAGAAAAGGCACAGGTGTAATTAATAACACTGATTATTGTTGCATTCCATTCCACCCACTGGCTCAGTCTTCAGTATAGAGAAGAGCCCTCGTTATTGTTAGTAGTTCCACCTGTGCAACATTTGCTAAACTTAAGGTTGAAGTCGGGCCATCCCCTGCAGAATTGTAGATGTACTCTGTTTTATATTAAGTCCTGTCACCTGTTTCAAGGCTTTTGGAAAAAATTGGGAATCCTAATCAAAATCTTTCCTTGCAATTACAGCACTGTTCTTTGATTACAAATACTCTCCAATATGGTTCTATAATACATTTGGTGTTGTTTTAGGGTTTTCAATCTCACTAACTATTAAGAAACAGACTTTCTTTAATTTCTGTCACCTCAGTGAGACCTTTCATTAGCTGTTGATGCCCTGGGAACTGCTGTCACCCTAACCCACTAAACAGCAGTTACAAATAGAGGCATGAAATGCACTTTATTTTTCAAATATCTAAAATTGAATAGCTTTGTTTAGGAAGTTCAGACAGCCTATGAAGAGATGATAAATGCTAACTGATAGTGAGAGAATATTGATTTGTGTGTGTGTGTGTGTGTGTGTGTGTGTGTGTGTGTGTGTGTGTGTTGAAAGAAATAATAATGCTCGGACTTGCGTTTTATTTGGCATATTATTGAACTTTTTTAAACAAATGCAAATTAAAAATACACATAGGACTACAGTGTTGTGAAATATATCAATAAGCTCTTCTGATTATTGTGTCATTTATTTCTTTATATATTCTATTTATTTATTTATTTTTTTGTCCATGTTGCTTCATCACGTTTCATACAGCATGTGTTTCCTTCACAAGTGGACTCGTGCAATCAACAAAGCATGATGGCAACAAAGCCTGAACAAATCCTCTTCAAAACAAAAAAGACATTTAATTACTCGCCACGTTTAGGAACAAGCTTTGCGTTTCTACTGATCCGGTTACCTTTTCGGTGAACCGTTGTCGTTTTCTATCATTTTGTCCCTGAAAAGCGACCTCTTTGTATTTTGACGCTTTTTAGCCGCCGTACTTTGGAATCCGGAAGCAAAGCTGCTGTCACCCAAACAAACAACATGCAAGCAACATTTTGACGATAAAGACATTCCCCGCTATTTATTTTTTCAGCACTCACTTTGACGTTTGTGGAGGGGCTGCTCCTTGTTTTGTTGACAGCTGAAGAGACAGCGACGTCCACCAGCGAATGAGCTAACCGGAAACGTAAAGTCAGAAGCGGCTATGTAAGTTAGCAAACTTCCCGGCTGCACTGCCACATCGTCACAAAATGACAGCAGGGCGGCTGTTAGTGTTGTAATCTGTTGAAATGTTGACAAGCTTTTGACATGTTTATCTCGGCTGTTTAGCTGCTTGCCACTGAGTGTTACCCACTTTATTATAATTACATCTGGTAAATCATACTGGAGCTTATTATTAGCCACTGCATCCTCCTGTTAAACCATTTTATGTGGTAAGGGAAGTCTACATGGCAATAAAACTTTTGGTAGAGCAAAAAGAAAGTTCACATTCGCAGTAACTGGTGACTGTTTAGCGTTTCTAACTCCTCTGAACATGAGTAACTGAACTATACTTGTTAGCTTGAGTAACACTGCTGTTTGAATTGTTCACAGGGGTTGATTTTGGAGGATGCCATCAAGAGGCCTCCATTTGCAACCCGTCTGTGCAAGTCAAAGGAAGGTGACCGGGGGAAATTGACTGACTTCCACTGCGTTTGGACGAGTTGCTCTCAAGCCAGCCATGGCTCGGGGGGAAGAGGAAGAGGGGCTGACAGTGGACGGAGCCAAGGAGGTGGACATGTTTACATCAGTGCGTTGCCTGGGTTACCTCTCCAGCTTGAATCTCCTTGTGGCGGTGTGCGTCGGCATGTACGTGCGCTGGGAGGTGACAAGCGAACCAATGATTCTGGTCATCTTCATCCTGGGCCTCTTTGTCCTGGGGATAGCCAGCATCCTCCATTACTACTTTGCCATGGAGAAAGCCAGTCTCAGCTTGTTTCATTTGTGGTTTGGCTTCTTGCTCGGCCTTCTGTGCTTCCTCAACAGTCCAGCCTTGGACTCCAATGTCAAGGAACTGGTTGCCAACTATCTCCTCTTAGCCAGTGTGATCATGAAAACAGTATGGGCTGTAACTGAGCGAATATGCAGCTCCATCCGTTACAAACCCACCTTGCTAACATCAGCTGAGCTGCTGGAGCTCCTGGGATTTGGCATTGCCAGCACTGCTATGCTTTTTCACAAGTCAGTGGCCATAATAGGCTTGGTAGTGGCCCTGGGGGCTCTCATTGTGGACCTGAGGATGAAATCCCTCCTGGCTTTGCCCAACCTGGCCAGTTTTGCCTTGGTTACTTCTCTCGTGTTTTTCCAGGCCTTGGACATTACAGCCAACCCTTATGCCTTAGGCTGCTACCTGGGCAGGCAGCTGTGTGAGCCAGTGTTGGATGTGTACTTCAGTGGGCTGGGATCCAGCGAGCGCTGGACACCCGTGCTCTCCATGGGGAAGGTGTGGAGGAGGCTGTCCCTGCTGCCTCTGAGTCTGACTGAGCTGGCCTTCTTTGTCCTGGCAGCCTTAAAGGTACACTCAGCATTTTGCAAAATTGTGTTGTCAGAAAATTGACATTTCCATTATGTGAGTCTTCAGGGCTTCTGTGTGGCTTTAAAACTCAATCATTTGCAAACCTGATGAAGCAGTTTTGTGTTTTCTTGGAATGGTGACACAGCATTTTGTATCGCTTTGTTACATAACTTAAGGCTGTGTTTAATTACACTTTTCTCTTGCCTTGCATAGCTTGGTCGCTTGGAGCTGTGGTATCTGGTGATCCCCGGCTTCTGCCTGTTTGGCCTTTTCTGGTCCATCTGCCACATAATTCTGCTGATCACAATATGGGGCTTCCACACCAAGTTGAGCGAGTGTCAGAAGGCTTGGCGGGCCCAGCGATCCAGTAGCCGGAGTCTCGACCAAGTCATGGCGTCCAGGGGCATCCGACACTTCTGCCTCATTTCAGAACGTCTGGTGTTCTTCAGTATGCTGTCAACGGTCATACTGGGAGCTGTGTCCTGGCAGGTAGGACACACAAGACAGATTACTACTGCCTAACATTGCCATCATCAGAAATTATTAGAACCAAGTTTGCATAACATCTAAAGATTTTCATATTGCTGAGAAACCTCTTGGGTGCATTATGCAGAGTCTGAAGACCTTCACAGAAAACTTCATAGATCATGGCAATGGTCCTGCTCTGTTTCTTCCTCTTGCAGCTACAACACTTTCATGACAACGCCTCTATAAACATCGTACACACCCATGCTACAAACTCTGGCGAGAGATGCTGGTGGCGGTGTGTCGTTAGTAGTCGCTCCCCAAGCTGAGGCGCTTCTGCTCTCATGCGGAACCAATTTAATTAGCACTTTAATATCCCTATCTACTTGCATAAAGAGCAGCAATAACTTATTTAGCCTTATTAGACGTTTACCCCGTAAGAGTCTCATGGGCCTGAGTCCTAATTTGAGATCCGCACATTGTTGATGTCAGTTGCAAATTTGCCTGAGAAAGTGGGAGCTGTCTGCACTCGCATATGAGGAAGTTAGCGTTAAGCTCTTCTTGTGTGTGTGCGTGTGTGTGTGTGCGTTTTACAGCTTTTTATTTGCCTGTGCTGTTGAAATACAGTAATATATGGTCAGCCACTTAAATCCACATGCCTCACGCGCGCACGCACACACACACACACACACACACACACACACACACACACACACACACAATAACAGCAAGGCTGGTACAACCTAATGCAGTCTCAGCAATAAATACAGCCTTTGTTGAAACGAGGAATATTCTGAGAGGTGTTGATTCAACTCTATGCAAATGTTTAAGTCCACAGTTTGCGGTGTTACATTGGATTCACTGCTTTCCATTGAATTTATACAGTAGAAAAAGAATGAAATAAATAAATAAAGGCAAATAAATTTGCCTTTTCAATGACATTATTATCCATATTGTATGTATTATATCTTCCTTTCAAATGCCTGCCTGGAAATGTGTTTGGAAGTGTGGATTGACAGAAAAGCTAAATCATGCCTTTGTGTAACTGTATAGAAATGACTTCCCTAATCGGAAGTCAGCTGATGAATGGAGTGCTGTTAAGCGCAGAGCTGCTCATGCACACACACACCCCTGCTCTCAGAGTTTGGGGTTGACTGCTGCAAATCAGTTATCAATCTGGGAGAACCACTTCTGGATTGCATGATATTATTAAGTCCTCCTTTATGCTGTATTGTGCTTCCTTTGCTTATGATGCCACATAAAGGCCCTGGAGAATGAAGTATTTTACAGTTAAGGGGTATACAACTTCATAAAAGTTCAGTGAACAAGTGGAACACATTTTTCAACTCAGGCATACCCGAGGGAGTTCAATATATTCTGCAAACTCAAGTGTGGCTCCACTTAACCATGCAGGTATTGATTTGCATTCTCAGATACATCGCCGCACTATGAAATCAAAGTGGCTTTTTGAGGACGCTAAATAGCATTGCATTATACCATCGCAGTGACTCAAGGAATTGATTGCACTTGAAGCCTAACAGTGCTCTATAGCACAAGATCTGCTTACTGTCACTACATGGTATTATGTTACATTCCGTATGTGCAATTTTGTGTATGGCCAGTTGACGTTAAGCGGTAAAATCTAGAGAATCTTCAAAATCAGAAAAAATGAGGTCAGACATTACATATATTGTCTTTGTGCTGTTTTCAATTGCGTATATTATTATTAGAAAGTTATCAGTTTATGTTTATGTTTCATTCAGCGTCCCAACTTCTTTGTAATCGGGGCTGCACAGACTCGAGCCAGAGTACAAGCCCGTACGCTGCAGTAATTATTCTGTTTAGAGTGGATCCTTGTAATGTATGTTTAGTCTGCTGTCATACACTGCTTTGTGTCTCCATTTAGTTTGGTCTTGTCATGTTTTGTCCTGCAATAATAACACTGTGTCAGTCCCGTACTGTATAACTGTCTTGCAAAGTGTCACCATCAATTAAGCGGGTCTGAGTGTTTCGGTCCAGGCTGGAAGTGGTGAGTAAAAGCGATTCTTTTGCTTTTTTTGCAGCCCTCCAACGGTCTCTTTCTCAGCGCTCTGCTGGTGGTGCTGCCTTTGGAGTCTCTGGCCCACGGCTTGTTCCACGAGCTGGGCAGCTGCCTGGGGGGAACCTGTGTTGGCTACGCCCTGGTCATACCTACTGCTTACTGCAGGTACTGAAAGGAGGAATATAAAGATGCACACAGGCTTCCACAGACAAACTTTCACTAGAATTTGCTGTAACAGCAAGCGACAGTTGTGTGTTGTGGCAGCAGAGATGCAGGAAAAGAGTATAGAGCACTGACGACTGAAGCACAGCGCCATGATAAGAGTGCGTTGGATGTATAATGCAGTGAGACGAGTACGGCGTGCGAGTGTGACGGTGATTTGAGATGGGCTGAGGTTTTTTTTGTTTTTGTTTTTGTGTTTAAGTGCATGCCAGAATTTCTCAAACTTAAAGTAACATCTTTGAATTACTTGTTTTGTCTGAATCCAACGATGTGAAATTTATAATGAAACAAACATTTTTTGGAATCAGGGATCATCAATGGTGGGATTAAATTTTCTTTCAGGGCTGCAACAGCTGATTAGCTTTTCTTTTAATCACTTCGCCATTAAAATGACGGAAAATAGTGAAATAATGCCTGTCACGTGTCATGTCACGATTTCATAAAGGTGCTGTCCTCAACCCCAGAATATACATTTAATATTACATAAGACAAAGAAAAGATCAATCATCACAAATAGGAAGTTGCAACCAGAGAAAATTTGGTGTTTTTGCTCAAAAAAAAAAAAAAAGACTTCAACGATAAATCGATTGCAGATTCATTTTTCCGTCTATCATCTAATCAGTTAATCTATTCTTGTTTCAGCCCTACTCTCAATTAATTAAATCGGTTCAGTCATTTTCTTAAGAGTTTAATATTCGTTTTCGGTCTCTGCCACGAGTAGGTAAGTGCGCTCCTCCTCTAGTTGCAGCTGTTTACTTGCCAGTTTAGCATGACTCTGTTTGACAGTCTGCATACTCGACGAATCATAACCTACGCGGAGGCAAAACACACCACATTCACACACACAAACACACACTGGACTGACTTTGCCCCACGTCGGAGCCTTTCTTGGCACCACAGGCGCTGGTAAATATGATCACTCATTCCAACTCCCTCCTCAGTTAACACAAAAACCAACTGGATAAATAGGCCAATAACTATGCATAAACATGCCGCTAATGTTTGGGCCCTTAAGGGATCATTCCTGTGCTCCCTCCGCAGCATACTAAGTTGTTCAGCTGGAGCAGTTAGCCATTAGCTGCCCCTGCCTCTCGCAGTGCCCTCTGAGTCGGCCAAGCGCTTTTTCAAATCGCCCAGATAGTTTTGATGATGCCGACGCGTCTCCTTCAAAACAGCTGAAGCTAGCCATTGGTTATTCATTAGCGTTTTCATATTCGAGAGCCTGTTGGAGGTGTTGAAATCTGGCCTCTGGAGGCTTTTGGCTGGTATACATAATCTGACCACTCTCTGTATATTGAGCTGAGAGTTTTCTAGCATTCAGAGGGGATGGCAGGCGCTGGTGTTTAACTCTCCAGGTGATTTCGGATGCAGGTCCATGTCCTGCTGGAGCCGTGGGCGCTCTGTATGCGAGGCTACATGCGCAGGGTCCATAGGGAGGAATGAGAGCATGATGAGAATGCAGCAGTGTACAATCGGCTGTTTGATGGCTGCAGATCATGTTTTCACAATGACAAGAGCCCCACAGGGAGATTAGAGAGATAGGGGTGAGAAGGGGAGGCGCGCAGGGTAAAACGAGGAGGGTGAGACGATGGAAAGAAAACACAAGGAGAGGACTGAGGTTGTAAACCGTGAGGGAGGGCAGCGGTAAAAGCGAAAAAAAAAAAAAGGGAGGGACGGGTGGAGCTCTGAGAGAGCTGTGGAGAAAAGAACAGGATTTTTTTTTTTTAAGGATGAAAGAGAGAGTCTAACAGGGGAAGATGTGGTCTGAATCCCAAACTACAAGACTTGACTCCTTGCGGGCGCCGCGAGATCTGAAAAGATCAGACGAGTTCAGGTGAACGGCGCGTTTGTGAAGCCATGAAAAGGTCACAGCATGTTACTTTTCGGCCAAGTGTAGTTTGTATATGTTTCTTATATTTGTAGTCTTTACAGCAGGCTGAAACTGTTGTTGTCTTCCCTTGAAAATATGAAGAAGATTGCAGGATTCTCAGAAAGCAGACAGAAGAAGGGAACACAAAGATAAACTTTCTCCTGCTTCTGCCAAGGTGAGGTTGAAGGTGATAGCAGGATATAATATAATGGCAGAGTGATACAGATGTCTAGAAGAGTGAAGTATGACTTTGCCGTCCGCTTGGCCATGAATTACATCAAGTCCAGAGATGGATAGAAAATATACGACTTCGCTGAATAGCTGCTAGCCTTGACTTTGTGTGTGTGTGTGTGTGTGTGTGTGTGTGTGTGTGTGTGGCCCCTTTGTGTTATCACCCACTTGTTATCATCAGGCAGGGCTTTGTGCCACATGCATCCACACACTTTTCTAAAATCACTTTGCCCTCAGCTATCTTTAACCTCAATTCTTACTCTCATTTCTTGTCACCCCGCTCGATTCTCCTCTCTATACCCCCTCTTTCCTTGCCATATTTTTTTTTAAACTTTCCTTTCATTCTTGACTCCCTTTACATCCCCGAGGCTAATGTCATTTCCTTCAGCAGTGATCCACCTCTCCTGCTACTTCCATATCCTTTTCCCCCATCTCCTCTCATCCTCTAGCTCTCTGTCTCCTCTCTCCCCGGTGCTGCAGACAGCTACTCCACCCTGCTATGTGTCAAACTATCAACTTCTCACTCATTCATCTCTCGTTTGCTTGCGCCCCGTCTCTCTCTCTCTTCCGCCCCTGCTCTTCACGAGCCACCTCACCTGAGTCTCCCGATAAAAGAGAAGTTTTCCTCACGTCCTCTCATCTCTCTCTTCTGCCCAGCGCTGACGGCCAGCCCACTCTCCTGCCACCTGAGCAGGTGCAGCAGTTGAACCTGCGCTCTACGGGCATGCTGAACAACGTGCAGCGCCTCTTCTCCCACCACATGATCCAGACGTTTGGCTGCGACTACTCCACCAGTGGCGTTACGCTGGAGGCCTTGCAGACGAAGCTGCGCAACTTTCTCGAGCTACGTACGGACGACGGGCCCCGTCACGACACCTATCTGATCTTTTACAGTGGGCACACGCACAAAGGCACCGGCGCTTGGGCTCTGGCCGGTGAGAACCCCTCATATTTTTCTCTTCTTTAACCTTCTTGGAAAATTAGCAGTCCTCCCGGTTAAATCCCCTCTCATGCATTTAATTTCTGTGGATTTATGAGGGATGCAATCATGAAACGTAGCTGAAATAAGCATGAAAATGATGAGTCCGACCCTTTTCGTTCAACTGCAAGACAGGCAGTTTTATTATATATAGCATGTTTCATTACAGTTAACCTCAATGTGCTGTACATTAAAGCGCAGTAACATGAGATTATGATGAGTAAAATACACTGACAATCAACCACCAGACCCTGATAAACCGTTCTACAGCTAAAGTACATTTCAACCAACAGTAGACTTGGCTTATTTCTACAGTGATTGCAAACCAGGGGGTTGTTCCCCAGGGGGTGCTTTTTGCAGTTGGCAGGGAGTGTGCGGAAAGATAGGAACTCTTATATGAACTCGAGGCAGTAACAAAAATAATTGCAAGCACGGCCACTCTCAGCTTCCGCAGCATTGACAGTTCATTTGAAGGGAGGAGGAAAAAAAAATCCATTTGCTGTGTGTTAAATAAAATCCAGTTTGAAATCAGTTGAAATGGACACATTTGGAACATGATGGGTGGCGCTGATGAAGGAGTGCTTGAGTTCATCTGACGGGGCTGTGGATGGGCGTGAAAGATGAAAAAGGTTGAGCGCCACTCTATTATGATGCGATAACAGTGATATTTGGTGCACGTGTCTGAGAAACACTGCTTTATTAATAAGTGTTAAGATGTATTATTGAACGTTACATGTTTCAAGCATCTTACTTGACTAAAGAAAGCGAGCGCAGTTATTTTAACTTTGACGTAGACCATGAATGATTGCTGTTGCCTTCGCAGCAGGTTTATCTATGAAAGCCTTCCTGTAGGATGCCGACAGTCATAATGTTGCATCTCTTCAACGTTGGTCGTAGTTATCACAGTTGAATACAACAACAAACAACTTGAGCACAACGTATTGCAGAGCTGTTGTGTCGGATGGCGTTCGGTAGATGTTCTCCCTGCAAACTGGATTTGCATTACACTCCGATTTCCATTCTTTTCAGTTTGGTCAATCAGAGCCCGATTTGCGCAGATCAGACGAGTGAGCCAAAAGAGTTGAAGTCGCTCCGAAGGACGCGGCGCGGGAGTCTGTTTTCCCGTGAAAGTCGCACACAGTCTGCTGTGACACGAGCGCTCCCTCAACAGAAATGAGAATCGCAGCAGGTTCACGCCGTGTCAGCTGCGGCTCTCCTGTTCAGAGATTACTTGACACATTATCTCTGTGTGCTGCTGCAAACAAGAAAAAAATCCCAGTGAAAAGATAATCACTACCCTGTGTCACCACCCTGAAGGGACGTTTACAGTCGCTGTTCAGTGGATAATTGTATGCACTTTGGGAAAAAAGTGTGCTTGTCGCTGATTTCAAGTCATATTTTCACTTTGATTCCTCCAGTTATAAAAACTGTTTGTGGCAGTGTTGTCCAGTCCTAAATTATATTGTCATTACTCTGTTGATCACTGAGGATACATGCAAATTGCTTTAGTAATGCAACAGCAGTTTCCCTAAAGCAGCTTGTTGTAGATTTTCAGGCTTGTGGAAGGAGCCCAATTTCCTATCCAAATATAAATCACTCGCTCTGCGGCCGGCAGTAGGAGTCATTTTTCTCCTCTGCTCTTATTTACTTTGCACTTTCCTACAATAAATGCTGATTTTGAAGTAACGGAAATAATTCGGTACATCTGTCGGCGAGGCACCACGGCTCTGATCTTTGTTCTTTGGATCTGCCATCTGGAAAACGGCATCTCTGTGCAATTTCTGTGGTTGTGATGACAGCAGTTAGACAGCCAGACAGTCCCGCAAGTGCCAGTTGACAGGTCTGATCCCCAAAAAGCCACTGCGTCCATCAGCAGCCATGTGTCTTGTTGAAATGTCCTTGAGCGCGACACTGAACACGGAGCAGCTAGCGGGCACTGTGGTTTAGCGCTAAACATAGAAATGCAAATGAACAGACGACATGCCGAAACAGGGATACAGATTCATCATACTTCTTCCTTTTCCCCTCTCTCACTTTCCTCAAACTCTTCCTCCTTCCTCACTCCTCTTTTCCTGTTCTTCTTTCCGTCACCCGTCTTCTCCATCCCACTGCTGCAGGGGGTGAGAGCCTCCACCTGGCCCAGTTGCTGGAGCTGTGGAAGGAGAAGAACGCCGGCCACTGCTCCCGTCTCATCCTCGTCCTGGACACTGAAAACTCCCTCCCCTGGGTGAAGGAGGTGCGCAGGATGGAGGGCGTTTACGTAGCCGTGCAGGGGGCCGAGCTGTCCGCCATCAGTGTGGACCCGGAGGCCGGAGACGTCCCCTTCCTCGGGGACTTCACCTCCGAGTGGGTGGAGTTCAACTGCAACCCAGACAGCAACACCCAGTGGTCAGAAAGGGGAAGGACAGTGACCGCCGTCTACGGTGTGTCCAAACGCTGGAGCGACTACACGCTACACCTGCCTACTGGAAGTGATGTGGCCAAGCACTGGAAGACCCACTTCCCAAAGGTTACCTATCCCATGGTGCACCTCTCCAACTGGTGCTGCGGCCTCAACCTTTTCTGGTTATGCAGCATGTGTCTGCGCTGCTTCCGGAGGTGTAAGCTAGCTTGGTTCCCCCCAGCTGTACTGGACACCGGGCAGGGCATTAAACTGGTGCACTCTTAGAAACGAGGGAAGCTGATTTGTCGATTTTGACAGTTTGTGTTTTAACAGCTGGGTATAAAGTGTCTATAGAAGGGAAATGAAAATACACCTACATCTATAATACAATGCTACAGAGAAGAAGGAGTGAAAGGCCAAATAGAATAAACTCTTGCATGCTTTTCATGGTGATCTCAAAACAACGAGATGTCACAATTACAGCAGATAAAACCATATCAAGTACATAACTATGTTTACTTTAAGAAATGGGGAAAAAAAGACCAAATTGTGTATTTCTTTATGTTTTTATATTCTGGGACTGTACGTTTTTTAATAGTATTTTTCCATTGCTGCATAATTATTTCTTTTAAAAGATCTTTTTCTTTCCAACATACAGTTTTTCAGCATATTACCTTAAAGTGCCTTGAAAATGGATTTGGGGGTCACCTTTTGACATGGATGTAACTGTGTGTATGTACATATACCCTTGCCTTGCCTCTTATTTATATCCAGAGGATTTAAGCTCGCACTCTTAACTTAATCTGTGTGAGCAGGGAGCGTCTTCCTCAAACCTTTAAACAGCACAGACAGAGTTGTCGTGGGGCTGAACTCGGTGACCCTCAGCCACAAGGCAGTCCAGCCAAGATGTCGTTCTTGCTGTAGCATCTTTTCCTCATCACTTTCGAGCAGTAAGAATGATGCATCAGCTGTGAGACGGCGTATCATCGCTCGACACTTGGCCTGCATTGTGCCTCATTCTGTTTATTTGCATTAACGCAAGCAGAAGAAGTCATTTGCACTGCACAAACACAGCAGGAGTCAAGCTGTTGTCCCCGGCATGCTGTGAAACAGTGATTTTTTCATGCAAATTGACAAATCAAAAAGATGTTTTTCATTGATGCACTGACCTCATATTGACCATCCTTTTATTTCCTGTTGCATCTGTTTCCCACACGTCCCTGAACTCTGGAGCGGACTGCTGCCTTAAAGTTTTTGTTTCACTGTGATGTTTCCAATAGGTCAAGTGGTGCTTTCTGCATGTAATTCTCCATGGGCTTCACTTGAGTCATGCCGGAAAATGTCAGAATTAAATTAATAATAAACCAAATTGCTGTCTGTTGTAGTTTTGTGACAATACGAATACATAGGAGTGTGATAAAATGGAAGTGGCCAGGCTCGTTTATCATGGCCGGCTTTACAGACGCTGAACAAATACGAACTCTGCTCTGTGGAAAGGCTGGAATTGCCTGGTAAATATTAGGACTGTGAGCCGGAGAAAAAAAAATGAGAGAGGGTGTAACGGGAAAATGAAACAATACATGACACAGTATCTCTGAGGGATTTGCTCGCTGAGCTTTCACCTCAGTTCGTCCCAGTGCCTGGCTGGACATGTGTCCAAAGCGCTGCTGGGTATTTCACTGGCCTCTGAAAGCTGGGCTGGGGCCCGGCTCGTGCCTGAAGGGCGCTATTAGGCACAGAGCAAGGTTTGGGGAGACCTTGGAAAGATGAAAGCTGACATTAGAAGCAACATTTCATATCAGCTTTCATCCGTAACACACAACGGGCATAGAGGAGGAAAAATGGCATGAACCAGAGCAACCTTTCACCACTCTTAACATGCTGCGCTTAGGTGCTGTAAATATCAAACCATTAGGCAAGCATGAGCAATAAGCTAAGTATTCACAGTGCAATTAGTGAAAAAGAGACAAGTACAAATGCTGTCTTGTGTGGGCGTTCTTTTCATCGCTGTAGCCTGCGAGCTGTGGTTATAGCTAAAGTCAGGGACTCATGTATATGGCGGGAATCATTTATGAGAATATTAGATTACGGCCCGGATTCATCTCCTAAACTGGATTAGGTAATAAAAGAGCCAGCCGCCTCTGAGGCCCATGTGGATGTGCTGAGTCAGAGCCCGCCGCACACACTCGCAAACCCGCTCGCACATCGACACAGACCCATGTGTAGACACGACGGCACACACCAATTCTCTCCTGCCTTTCTGTGCTCCTGGTTCTCCACAGCTGAGCCTCTCGTCTGTTGGTAATTACAGCCTGTCATGGGGCGTTACCTTCTAATACAGGCAAAGTGATGTGCCTGACGCTTGCCTGCAATTTATTTGGGGAAATAAATGTGCTTTTAAAGCGCGAGTTCAATCTCGGGACAGCGACTGGAGCAGCGAACACATCAGCTGTTCCTCCATTATTGTTTATTCAAATCAGTCTGAAGGCGCAGTGGGAGGTGGCAATTTTATGTCTCTTTCTTGAGAACAGTTTTAACTGCCTTGAACCATGTTTTGAGCCAGTTGTTTCGTATTTAACCATATCTTCTGTGCTTTATTAACTTAAAGAATGTTTGAGCTCTGCAGGGGAGATTTGGTTTGATGAGTAATAATTGACTTTCAAGGATTTTAAAGCTAAAAGGAGCTTAGTTTGTTGCCTTTTTTTTTTTTTTCATCCCAGGCATCCTCTATCACTTCTGCACCGCGGTGACATCCAGCAGGCATTCGTTTCAAGCTAAATGTACTAGAACCAGATATATACATAAATGCTGAATGTCCTCTTTTCTCTTCCTCTCCTGGAACAGAAGGAGTAATGGGATGAGAGATTACAGATTCAGCAGCATCGCCGTTCCAACTTTTTTGTGCCCTGCTTTTCAGGCGGCCTGCTTGCTGCGGCTCGCAGTGTGTCCGACATTGAAATGTCAAAGCCATTATCTCAAATTACAAGGGCTGAGGATGCATTTAGTGGCCGTTTAACCGTGCGGCGCTCCCTACTATGCAGACAATCATTTGGAAGAGGCTGCCAAAATCTGCCTGTTCTCGGGCTTTTCTTTCATCATGGCGCTTTCTCTTCAACCCATATGGTCATTTAACACCAGATAGTATGCATCAGACACTACATTATTTGGCAGGACCCCGCACATGATTAACTTCCTGCCAGGATGATGGAAAAGAAAATGTGGCCATTTTGGACCGCTATCTGCCTTCTGGGGAGAAAAATGTTTGTGGGTCGTCCAAGGAATAGTAACTAAGACATTAGAGATTTTGGGAGAGTCAGAGAATTGATATCACCTTCATGCATGGATGGTAATTATGTAGCTGGAGCTTAGTTGTATCTTTAACTTAGCTTTAAGACTGAAAACCATGGAGACTCCAGGACATTACTGGCCTGGGCCAAGAAACAGCCCTGCACATACCCCCCTTTCACTTTAACACAAATGACTAATTGTTCCCAATTAGTGCTACGCTAAGCTAACCAGCAGCCGGCTCCAGCTACAGCACATATTTACCATACAGACAGGAGGGTCGTATCAATGTTCTCATCCAATTCTCGGCGGGAAAGCAAATAATTATATTTCGAAGACCTGCTTTAACTGGAAGCCAAAAGTTTTGATCCTCTCAGCGTTCACTGCCAAGATAAGAATATCAGCGAGAATGTATAGATTTTCAAACTCAAGGCAGAGATGTGAAGAGATTATTCATGGTACAAGGACTGGAGTTACTCTGGGCAAGGATTTACAAGCTGGTGCACGGGGGGGTCGGGTGAAACACACAGTAGCCACAGTTATTACGCATCGGCTTTCTTGTACAGTGAAGGTCAAGATTATGGCAGGATAAAGGAAGTAAGCATTATGTGGGCAGGCATGTGGGCTGTCTTGTCTTATTGTATTCTTGGCCCCATTAACACATGAAAATCTCTTCACTGTCTTATCTAAATTTAAAAAAATAAAAAAAACATGCTGAATACAAATGCGTGCAGCTATCACTGGAAGCAGAACAGATGTCAATGGAGGAGTGAATGGGACCTCTTCCAGGTGTGTCATCAGTATGGATTGTTGATTTTGATCCCGTCCTTAATCAGACGTAGCTGCTCTGGATATTGGCTCTTAAGCAGCCAAATATATTCAGTATGAGCCAGATGATGCCGATACATTTGATTCAATTAAAAGCGTAAATGGGAGGCTAACAAGGCTGTCAGCACTGTGGGATTGGAGGTTTGGTAATTAGCTTTTTTGTCACAGTTGGGTTGAGATGGGACAGGGCTAGGCTGAGTTAGGCTAGTGAAACAGATGAGTTTCCTATTCTGATCTCACAACTGGGAGTGCAGGCATCTTCAAAGCGGGCTTCTCCCGCTCAAGGGAAATATCTTTTTATGTCACCTGGGAGTTGGATATGGATGGTTGAAATTTTGCAACACTGATAAGAGTTTTTTTTTTTTATACTTGGAGGTAAAGTCAAGAATCATCAAAGAAACATCACATTTCATCGTGCAAACAAGTCATGTAGGCTTACTCTTCTGCTCTTTTGAAGACGAAACCTTGGCGAGATGATTTTCAGAAAACAGCTGCAAACAAAACCTCTCACCAGGGTTTGAAATTTTTGGAAATTTGCTTATTCAGTTTCTTGCCGAGAGTTAGACAAGAAGATCGATATCACTCTCATGTTTGTGCAATGTTTATGAAACTGTAGCCTGTACTATCTTAGCGCTAGCTTAGCATAAAGACTTGGAACAAAAGGAACAACTAGCCTGGCTCGTTCTGGGAAAGTTTTTTGTTTTTGTGTTTTTACCTTACAGACGTGAGGGTGGGATTAATCTTCTCCTGTCTGAAAAGAAAACAAATACGTGTATTTCCCAGAATGCCTAACTATTCCTGTAACGCTTTTAATCTGTAGGTACCAGTATGTTTTGATCGATGCAGGTGGATTGAGGCAGAGAGGAGTTTACACTTTGCTTGAATGTCCTTATGAAACCCTTTATTGAGCAGAATTTGAAGTCAGACAGAGAGGTAGCCCAGCTCCCTGTGCTGTCTCTCTGCAGACTCCCATTCTGCCTTGAAATTCTCTCTCCAGCTAATGCAGTGCTGATGCATGACTCACCTAAGCCTGCTCCTCCGATCTTCAGTCTGTCTGGCTGCCGGTAAGTGGGTTATGGAGCCGCACCGGGGGTCTCTTCTCAACCATGACATAACAACGCACTCAGGCACTGACTGGAGACATACCTGTTTACTGCCTGTAACAAGCAGTCAGCTGGCTTTAAGTGTGGCTCAGGCACCGAGAAAGGTTGGCTTGAAGGGGGAATAAGGGATGGCTGCTTCACAAGATGATAGATTTACAAGAGGTCTTTTGCTCTCCTGCATGTTTATCAGGGGTTGTGTTTACTTTTGCGCTCATAGGCAACTGTTTGTCTGCGTGCGTGGGTGCGTGTGTGCGTGTGTGTGTGTGTGTGTGCACGCAGCATTTTGCGCATTCAGTTTATATCGTTTCAGTGCAAGAGACGTTCAGAATTTATGCCGTGACCTTTTCCCAGTGGCAGAGAAAATCCTAAAGGTGATTCGAGTGGAATTTGGATTTAAAAAGGGAATCCTATCCTAGCCACAGCCAAATCACTACCAAAATTATGCACAGTTTTGGACATGGATTCATTATTGGTGCACATATGCTTGTCCTTAACCTGCTGGTTCTGTGATTGTGTGCGGACTTGCATGTGAGAGCGTGCAAAGACTTGCACAAATTTCTCTCTTTTTACTCTGTGTGTGTGTAGTGTCAGCAGAACCCCAGGGGGTCTAGCAGGAGCTCGTTTGATTGCAGCCTCACAGCTGGCTCACGACGTTAGCCAGCCAGGCTCTGAGCGAAGTGAAGAAAGAGAGAGGGAAGGGGAGGCCAAAATTTGAGGAATGGAAAGGAAATCATGGCGAAAAGAGAGGGACAGCTCGTACGGTGTTAGCTTTTACTTTGGCCTCGTGTGCAGCCCAAAAAAAAAAAGAGAGGAGTGTGAGAAAACTAGGGATAGGAGAAAGAGATACAGAGTAGAGGAAGGATGGATGAAGGCAGGCAGGTGTGCCCATGGCTGTGTATCAGAGTAGAGCAAGGGGGAGGAAAGAGTACACCTGTCCTTCAGTGATCAAACACACTTTGATACACTCTTTCATATATCCTGCCACACTCAACACATATTTTTTCGCGTATAGACACATATGTGCTGCAAGAAAAAAGCCTAGTGTTTGCCCACACAGATGGCATTGCCAGGGTTTGACTGTGGGATTTAAAGGCAGGCTGAAGCCCTCGCTCAGCGTAACTGCTGCGGTCAGAGCCTGATGCTGTTGGGCAATTGGGCAACGGCATGGAATAGCCTAATTTAGAGGCAGATGACTGGATGTCCCTGAACAGAGGAAAAATAGAGACAGAGAGACAGGGAGCTGCTGTGGAGACCATGAGATTTTGTGTGCATAGGTGTTGGCATAAAGGGGGAAAAAAATGAATTGCTGAAGAGAGAAAGAAAAAGAAAATAGTCTCATATAGAGGCAAGAAAAACACACACACTATCCCATTGAGGACTGCTGTCATCCATCGTTGTGTGCAGTGTGGGAACGCTCCAGACTCATCTGTTTTGTCTGGAGTGCGACTGCTTGGAGAGAGAAATTCACTTAGAAAGGAGACTGAGAGAGGGGGTTGAAAGAGGCGGAGCGGCAGGAGAGAGGAGAAGACAGTGAGGAAGAGAGGAAGCAAGACAAAGAGACAGATGAGAGAGAAAACAAAGAGACAGAGAAGTAGTTTTTTTTTTTTTTGGAGGGGGCTGTCAGGTGATGCGTTAGGGGGCGAAGGAGAATCTGTTGCTACTTCTAATCCACTTCTAGCCCAGCTGTTGCATTTGGATGAAAAAGCCTGTTTTCAATTACTCGTCTGTATGTGTACAGAATATGACATATGTAACGAAGTCAAACAATTAAACCGTTGTCTCCTGAGATACACTAATATTTCTGCACCCAGATCATTGTAATCCTTTTGCTCCTTTAATTGACACGCAACAGAAAATGTGAAAGAACCTGCTTTTGATAAAAAATGAACAGTCATGTCAAGGTGTCACATCTAGAAAGGGAAATGAACAAAAGTAGCTTGGCATTAGTTGCCCCACTGATCGTCATGAATGAAGCATGAGAGCAGTCAAACTGTCCCATCACCTGAAGGGCTCATTGCATTTTAATGTACAAAATGTGCAATACAAATTAAGTTTGTCTGAATAATTGAATCATTTCTTATTCCAAACACAGAGGAAGATTAAAACCTTTCCGAAGTAGCCTTCATGGCAGCGCTCGAACGGTGCCTTCAAGGACGCCGGCAGGTCCAAAATGTTATGTGCACAGTTTATTTTTTATTATTTTCTTGATAGGTCTCTTTGATTACCTTCTTCCTTGACCATTAATCTGCTGCCGGCCTTCCTCTCCTCTTTCCCCATAACTGCTGCTTCACCTCCAGTTGCTAAGCTGCTGTTTCAGGTTGAGCTGTTTTAACGCCCAGCCGTTGATCATATTCGGTTTAATTACCTCTGCGTGGTCCGGAAGAGCAATAGAAATCACGACCTGATGCATTTTCAATAAATTGACCGAAACAGCGAATGGAAATGGCGAGCCTAGGACGAGTATTCATCTGTGCATTCAGAATGAAAAGAATGACCTTCAGATGTGGTCTTTCTCACTTGCAGGCAAAAGAAAACAGAAATCTTACTGATATTAGGTTTTCAGTGAAGGAAGCCTTATGCATGCTGAGGACTGCTTGACACCCTATGTTTGTTTGCAGCTGCATGATATTACAGAAGCTATAAATAATTCACATTTGTGCTCGAGCTGTATACAATGGCTTTAATATGTGTTATACCATGTATGCACTACAATGGAGTCCTGGAAAGCCATTTTTCATGCATCTCTGCTTTTTTAAGCAGCACTGGAGCGCCATATGTCCCACAGTGCTGCAAAGAAGGAAGCAAAGACTCAAATTAAACATGACAATCACATAGACTACAAGTTGAGATGACCAGATATGTCTTGGCCTCTTGCACCAGCGAATAGAAAACAAAAACTTGTGGATCACGAGGGGAGCAAATGTGTCGCAGCTCTTGTTTTCTGAACATACAGGAGTCTGTATTTCTTTTTAATGTGACGGCCAAGAGGCTTGCCTGACAGAAAAATGACAATATAGTCTACCTCACATGACACAATTCCCGAGTTTATGCTTCTAATATTGCTGCAATTTTTCCATACTCCCCTCAGCTTGTCATGATAAGGTGCACATTTGTTACCAGTGGTTCACGTTTAATGCCTACTGAGGTAAGGCAGACATGTTTTCATTCTTGTTTTATAATCAGGAGACGATGAATTAAAGCCGAGCGCTGACCTGCAGAGAGGGGGTTTATGCCGGGGCCGCTTCATGTTTTGTTTATTTACTCATCAGTGACGTTTACCAGTGGCTAAGAGATTGAAGTTGCGGCATCAGGGGCTGACTTTTATTACCCGTGGGTCCTTTGTATTCCTGGCTGTCCGTTGCGGAAAAAGCTTTCTATTGATTGTCTCGGAGCAGGAGAGGTGGGATTTGGAAACATGTGCAGGCGCTGAAAAGACACGGCTGTGTTAGCAATCTCTGTGGAGTGCATCAAACTCTTTTGCTGGACGTTAATGCAGGAAATGACTTAAACGATCGTTTTCTTTTTTCTTTTCTTGTCATTGCTTGTCTTTGTGTCCCCTCCAGCTGTGCACACTGCAGATATGTGCATGTGCCTGTGTGTGCGTGCACACATACAGTCTACAGAATGTGTACAGGCAGATGTGTGCTTGCATGCGTGCACAAATCTGTATATACACTTCACTCGGGTGAACTGTGTGTGCATTTATTGGCTTGTGCTGCATTACAGAGAATTAACTGACTGAATAACTTACGCTCTCGCTGTGCTAATTAAAACAGCTTGCACTCAAAGTGATGGTGCAGCCATGGTAAGACTGTAATTAATTTCTGAATGGACGCTTTTTGGACACGACGATGTTCTGAGGACTACCAATGTCAAAACACCCTGTGTAGTTTGGCTAAGGTACCATTCTTAAAAGTGATTAATTAACGTTGAGCAGAACACAAATTAATTTCTAGCCCAGTCAATACCACTGCAGGCTCAGTGTTTATTGTCCTTTTGCTCAAAGAGAGTGTGTTTGCTAATGAGTGATTAACAGATTTCCCTATTTCAAAGGCAGGAAACATAAAATATCTCACACAGCCATCTCCAATGGCATTCTTTAAAGGCCTGTAAACGTATTCCCCATAGTCTCACTGTGATAGTTAATTAATTCAGAGGCTATATCATATTCCTGCATAATTTGGTGAGGAGGCAAGATGTTGCCAACTAGTTGTCCTTGCCAGCGGCCTTATTATCAGTCAATAATGAATTTAGACATCTCATGTGATGCTGAACGAATGGCCTCACTCACAGAATACAAACTGATAAATCTGTATCCACCCATGCCGACCATGCTGCATGTGTTTCTGTGTGCTTGGATGGCTATCTTTGACATTCCTGCTTTGTGAGGACATTTTAGAAGGTTAGGATTTGGCTATAAGGTAAAAGTTAGAATTAGGGTTACATTAGGGTTAAAGTAAGGGGTGGAATTAGGCATTTAGTTGTGATGGTTAAGGTAAAGGTTAGCAGCTAGGGAATGCATTATGCTAATGAGGCCTCTCACAACTATACGTGTGTTTCCACGTCCATGTACGCCTGTGCCACATGTGTCAGGGAGTGTTAGGAAACGCTGATCCAGAAAGCAGTACAAGGAATGTGAGGCATTACCCTGTCGTGCTCTCCACACCACCATTCATTTCCATCAAGACCTATAATAATGCTTGTACTCTTGGCTGAAATTGCTTTCTGCCTTTCGGGTCAGTGCAACTGGACTGCGGGATGGGGGGAGGGCGTTTGTTTCGGTGTAAGTGTTTTCTGCTTCTCGTCGTAGTTAGCGGCTCGGGCCTGTGGTCAGCCACCATGCTACGGTCATATTAGTGCAGTGATTTATATGTGCAGAAATCCCAGGCAGTCCTCGTAATAGAGGTTTACGACAGCATGATAGAGTGGCCTCCTGGTGGATTGCATTTCCACATTCCCCCTCTTTCACATTCCCTTTTTTCTCTGATACTCTCCTTTTGCCACGCACAAAGCATTGAATTTATTAGTGCTGTGATGTGATGAATAATGCACTCTGTCATATTTTTTCACAGGGTGCTTTTCACTCTGAGCAACAGCATGACATAGCCGAATACACTATATATCTCTCTTTCTATCTGAGTAGCCAAACAGTTCTGTTTAGATATGGGAGGGAGACGAATCCTTTGCTCCCTCCAATGACAGCAGGGCGACAGCGTTTAACAAGAACCCATACAGTTTCTATGACAGCGATGAATTTCGAAAATACCAAACATTAGCTGTCCAAAAAAAATAAATAAAAATTCTCCCGTGGCTAATCTGCATGCAAACCTGCACACGGCGTGATTGGTTGAGAGGTAATTGGTAGCTTTCATTTGACAGCGTGCTGATTGACCCGCCTTGACATTCTCAACAATGTCGCACCAGCTTGTCAGCCGCTCAGGGTTCTGCTTGAGAAATCACAGCCAATCACGGCGAGTTATGCAAAGAGCTCTTAGAAATGTGAAGAGCTGAAACTGTAGGGGAGGCAGCTCGGGATCAGTTGAATCCCAATTATCAAAACTTTGAAATATTCTTCCTCTGAGTCGACACTTGAGGCATGACTGCAATGATTTTCCGAAAGAGCTCGCTGATGGGAGCGGCACACTTACAGTTGGTGCTCACACCCTTAAAGTGCTTTTTGATCACAGCTAAGGGCGAGTGTTAAAACGGGTGATTAAGCAGAAGCTGATTGTCCTCTCCCTTTTGAAATATGTATAGAGAAGCTATGTGCTGTATCAGCTCCCATAACAGCGTTGTCATCAACATCCATTTTATCATTAGGACACGACTGCCCTTACGCTGCACTTTACTCATCTTCTTCACACTGAATATGGCAGATGTGAGCAGGGGCCAAAGAGTTGTTGGGCAGTAGTTTGACATTTTGGAAATATTGCATTAGAGTTAGATGTGGACATCAATATCACAAAACATTATTGTTAATTATTAATCTGAACCCAGGAGATGTTTAGCTTAGCTTTGCTTAGCATGAAGACTGAAAACAGGAGAAACAGCTAACCTGACTCTCGAAGGTAAAGAAAATCCACCTACGAGCTGCTGTCACGCTGGTTGTTATGCATTAAACTGTTCACAAACTAAGTTTCAAAACCACACATTTGGGTTTTATGGGCTATTTATTGTCTATTCATTAATAAGTGAGCCTTAGAGGTGCTGGTAGGCTGTTTTTTTAACCTTTGACCACAAGAGTGGTTCAATCTTCCCATCTAGCTTCTGGCATGAAAGGAAATACACACCTCCCATGTAAGAATAAAACCTTGTTGGACTCACTGACAGGAATAAATGAGGTCAGTTGGTAGCTGTGCTTCAGGTAGGTGGGAGGTGGGCTGGGAACTGGATTCTTGGACATGGATAGATGGAGATACTGCTCATTGAAGCACACCTACACAGGTGTTTTGAGTTGTCTGATTAGACCTCATTCAGGCTGAGTTTGGTCCTGCTGTTAAGGAACATTTGTGATGCCTCTGTTCCTTCATATGTGGGAGAGTAACTGTGCATGTGCTGAGAAATCTGTCTTCATTTTTATCCAGATTCTGTATTATTTTTTCCCAAAGTCCGTGTTTAATCATAGTGCCCAAAGCAAGGTTAGCGCCATCACTACTTTGCCCATGTCTGTGGAGCTAACTGCGTGCACTCTGATATCAAACAAATGAAATAATGGTGTGCATGCTGTCATCAAAATGTTCCTTTCTACACATCAACATGACAAAGAGTTTCTTAACTTCTTCACCCTGCAAGGAGTTTTGCAAAAGGTCAGGTCTGAGTGACCTAAAGTCACCATTTGTGTGTGGACAAAAAGCCAAAAGGCATAAAAAAAGAAAAGCTACATTTTAAAATACCCGTGTGCGTGTGGACTTCACCCCGACAGCAAAACACGAGAGTGATGTAGATGCTAATCAATCAGTCTGTACGTGCCCACACAGTCCTGAGGGGAGGTTGAATCAAGACAAATAAATGAAAACATCTGTGTGGGTGCATCATGACTGCGAAAAAGAGCTCGGTCATGGTTTCATGTGATTCATCCTCTTCTAACACCACTGTGGCTCCAGAACTTGTTATTCCTCACCTGCCCACCAACTGCTCTCAGTGTGTTTCAGGCTCAAACTCATCTCCTGATCTGTCACCTGCCTGCACACCTGCTCCCCATTACTCATCAACTCCAGCACATACGACCGCCAGGGCCAGGAAAGCCCAGGTGCTCAGGACACATGTTTCATTTCTGTTTTATACTATGGGCCATTGAGGTCTCTGTCAGATGGGAAATTTGGATTTCTTTTGTGATTGTTGAGGGTCAGAGCAAAACAGTTTGTCTGCAAAAATGTGAGCCAGATATTTGGTACCAAGGTCAAATCGGGTGTTGACATTTGATGCTGTTTGAGGAAATTCAACTTTTCTAGCAGCTGCACTGTAATTACTTTGACTCCAGGTCATGTTGTCTGCATTAGGTCCGTCAATAAGAACACAACAGCACCAAACAATCCAGCCTCATGAATTTAATACAGTCCACTGACGAATGCGTGTTCTTTTCACCAATGTTAACAAGCTTCAGGGTGGATTTTTGCCTTTTAACACAAACTGCAGCTGAATTACTTGAGTGTCAACTAAAGAAGACGCTTGCCTCTGGCAAAATTGTGAATGGGCGTTTCTGCCTCCGTCATCCAAAAAACTGCACAGAGTTGAAAATGAATAGCTAATCCACTATGATATCCAGATGCTGTTGAGTGTTAGACTCTTAGCTTTAGTTTTTATGACTGAGGAAGCTTCTGTGAGCAGTGGAAAAGGTCTTCACTGCAGAGGCTACAGAGTTAGAGCTGTCCTGGGCCACAGGGAGTGGATTGCCTATTTGTTGCATCAGTGGTTTAGCAGTCGCAGAGGCGGGTAGGGGGAGTGGATGCAGGGCCCTGGAGGAAGCCACAGTCTCCAAACTTTTTGGGAACAATTATTGGATTTTTACAAAGTGGCTCTGTGGACATGTGACACAGTCACAGAGACAAACAGATGGAAATTGTGTGCATTTGTGTGCGAGAAAAAAAACCCTAAGAGGCATAAATTCACATGGATCATTAAAGTTGTAATTCTTAATATTTCAGTCCTGGTTGAGTGGATGACACCTGTGGTTACTGTGGCAAGAGCTTGTGCAGTTTAAGATGACAGCAAACACTTGCTACACAGCTGCAACAATGAGTGCATTTTTCCTAACCATTCGCAGTGCGGCGACAAACGCATTGCATTTCCTGTGGCTGCTTCGCATTTTTCACCAGTTAAATCTTTTTAATGTGAAGCAGTGCCAGGAGGATGTTTGAATTACCAGTAACCACTGGTGTACTGGCTATCTGGCATACTGGGACAAATCCACAACTTGGTGCGCCAGCGCAGTGTCAAAAGGGCCTCATTAGAAGCAGTGTACAAACCCCTAATATTGATTAAAATTCTGTGTGAATGGAGAAAACTGATGAGCTGCTGATGCCTGAGGAGCCCTGACCACTGGTGCACACAACTTACCTCTGTGGCCTGCAGCCAGCTTTCATCCGGGCTGCAGCCACAGAAAATCTAATACAGATGACTTCATCATTTTTGCCTAGTGACCTTTCTGGCATCCTTTCCCACTCCGCTCCTCCCTCTCCTCCTCCCCTGTTCCTCCTCCTCCACGCAGACACATACACACACGCTCCTCCTATACAACCTTCCCACAGTCCCTGCAGCTCTTTAAACGCACACCCTGCCAGCGTCTATCTCGTTGTATTTCTCTCTCACCTTGCCTTCCCTTCCGACACACCTCCTCTCATCCTACCCTCCACACTGCCTCCCTCTCCCCCTCTACCCTTCCCCCCCAAGGACATTATTCATAGTGAGGTTGAACACAGCTTCAAGGTTAAGTGCCAGTGCGTGTGCCACTGAAAACTCTGCTGAGTTGCACCCGGTGTCGCCGCTGTCTCTGCTCTCATTTGGCAGCTGCACTGATCGCATCTCATCCCAAAACCAATGGGTCCTTGGCCGCCGCCGCCACCGCTGCAGGGGAGTGTAAGCGCAGGCAATCAATAGGTTTCAATATGTCGCCTGCTGGCGACTGTGAATGAAACTCAATTTTATTTTGCAAGATTGTGCATTTATTAGATGAACAGATATTGATGACAGAATTGGCAAGCTACTCTTCTCCAATACACACACGCAAGCCAGATTTGGTGGAACGGCAAAGGCTGTAATGGATCAACTGTAGATGGATCAGTGTTGTCATAAGGACATTACCACTGTCCAGGGTCCAGCCAGGTGAGGAGAAGGCTGCTTTCTCTTAGTCTGATTACTGCTTGCTCATACAGACACGTTTTTCTTAATCCTTTTAGTCATACTTTATCATCATCTATATGAGCCAAATCTCCCTTTTTGGCTTTTTAACTCTTACATTACTGACTGTGGTCATGTAGGTCAGTGATTCCCAACCAGGGTACCTTTACCCCAGGGGGTAATCTGCAGTTGTCAAGGAGTAGCCTACTTGGAGAGATTGATGAGAACTAAGTTGTGTGTGTATATATCCACTTACTGAGTGAACACTGCATAGCTAGCATGCAAGCAGAGAAGTCTACAGATAAGCACTGAAAGGTTGAAAAGGTTCGCTAATGAGTGAACGCTTGAGACGGATAATTGCCTTCTTACTGTATTTGAACTATTTATCCATAACTTCTAATCATAATACTTCAATAGATCGCTGAAAGTCACTGATAAATAGTTGAAATGTTTATCTTAAAGTAATGGATAAACAGCTGAAATAGTTAATTAGAAATCATGAAAGGATAAAATACTGTAGATTGCTTGAAGCAATGAATGCATCGTTGAAATAGTGAAGCTAAAAGCCTTTGAAGAAAATGGTTGAAATAGCTAAAGGTAATGGATAAATGGTTGACATAGCTCAAAGTAATGGAAATGGCTGAAATCACCAGTTTCTACTATACCAACCAGAAGAGTAGAAACTGGTGATTTCAGCCGCATTGTAAACGAAAACCTGTCCAAACTGACCCAAACATTTTAAGTTCAACTGCACAATGACAGTATAACTATAAACACACACGAAAAGTATGGCCACATCTATGTAATTTCCCCAAAAGTGACGTGAAATTCAGTTACGTACGTGTGTCTGTGTGTGTGTGTGTGTGTGTGTGTGTGTGAACGCTGAGCCTAGCCCAAGTTAGGCAATATCAGAGGATCAGGTGTTTCCCTCTCTTCACTATTTGATTAGGACCACTCCACTGGCTGAGCAATTAAGTAATCAATCCATACATAAATACACCCACCCACACACACACACACACACACACACACACACACACACACACACACACACACTGAACATAAGCCAGGTGAGCAGTCAGAACTCGTTTAGTAGAGGCCTCTGTCTATCCACTCTATCGCTCTTGCCCGTCTCAACAGAGATCAATGCATCTCTCTTCTTGTCTTCTTGACTTCCACCAAAAACACACTTGTTTAAATTTACCCAGTGCAGCCTACAACTATCCCTGCCTTCCTTGACTCACCCTTCTCCTCTCAATTTGTCTCTCGCTCTCTCTCTCTCTCTCTCTCGCACACACACACACACACACACACACACACACACACTCTGTCCTCTTCAGCCCCGGGGATGAGGTCTGGTGATTTCAAGGTTTTTGGGAGCAGATCATCTATGTTTACTGGCCCCACCGTGCCAGGTGTAAGGCTTTACTTACAGCTCCTGAGGCTGATGTCCACTTCGGGGAGCTAGCTGTGGAGAGATTTAGTGGGATTATTCGAGGGAGAGGAGAAGCCATCGGAGCATTATAGCAGCCGCTGACAAAGTGGAGCCATGCGTTACTACACTGAATATTTATGGAGCAAAACATGCAAAGACATGCACGCAAACACACCTCCTACGTGGCTTAAGCTGCATTTATCACAGCGATTCTGCTGAATTAGCCACAATATTCTTTTGGTCATTCTGCACAGTTTGCACTCATAATAACACGCTGGGAAATGGACACATCGCCCGCTTCATTTATACTTGATCTTCACTGCAGGTTCCTTGCAATATCATTTTTTATTAGATTTCAAAGCAGAATGACGGCTGAGCAGCGCTTGCAGTGTGAGGACTGTCCTGCAAATGCACTGCTGTGTAATTTTACCTGAGCAGAAATGTTGCCAACTCCTTTCTTTTTTTTTTTTTCTTTTTTTGATGTGTAAATTTCTCAGCTTGGCATCCTCGAGAGCTCAACTGTTATCCAACAGCCATCTGTCTTTGGCTGAGATATGTGCAGATCAATTTTATTGAGGCTCATATTCGGCGCTGAGGACAACCTTGAGACCAACATGCCTGGTGGTGCGATGCTCTAACGAAGGCTCCGTCGTCAGCTGAGGACACAAAGACTGAGTTATTACTTTCATATGTGGGAGGAGGAAGAGGAGGAGGAAGTGAGGGTTGAAATGAGTTACAGACTCAGAACTCTCCTCCTTGTCCTTGCTCATTTTCATCTCCAAATTACCTAGCCTGGCCTCGGCACACAATAACTGTAAATCACACCACGAGAAGAAATTATTTTGCTATTTCCAAAGGGCACGGAAGCCATGCCGATGAATAACAAGATATGGGATCAAAGAGAACCAAAAGACTAATTAGAAAGCATCAATAATGGGTTGTGAGGGTCTCGGGTTCATGGCCACCCGTTCAGAGGTTAATAGATGAAGGGAACCTCGTCCCGCTGACATCCCACTGACACTGATGCTCATTGTCTCTGAATATGTAACGAGACTCCTTATTCATAAGCTCTCCCTCTCTGACAAAGTGGAAACAGCTGATCTGAATTACATTTACAAGCTCCATCATGCTGCAGAATGGACAGACGTCTTTGCAGTTGCCTCTCTCTCGTTTGATGGCGAGAGTTGTTTTTTTCTGGACATCAAACCTTATTTCCCCTGTCAAGAGCTGTTGTCATAGCGACTCATTGACTGGCTGAGAGGGGCGCTCGCTCTCATTGGATGTGGTTAACGTCTCAGGACTGAATGAATGAGGCAATGTGACAGCAGAGACTTATGATTGGGTTCATTATATTCCACGACCGACATTTCCTGGCACCTGAAATAGCTCATCAGCTGAGTTTTTATTTTGTCAGGGAGCAAATTTTTCTGACTGAAGCACATCCTCCTGGGCTCTTTGGCAGTGAGGGAGAAGCACCTCATCAACCTGATTTTCATAATGTGATTATCCTTGTTGATTTATGCATAAGACACAAGATATGCTCCCCGGTTTGTGTGTTAGTCAGGGAAACGCAAATCAATTGGATGTGCAATTGAGTAAACTTTGTTTAAACCTATTTTTCTCTGTGTGTGTGTGTATGGCAAAGACAAAGTCTGACACTGTGGATTAGAACAGTTTAGAAAGAATATCTCACATAATGAGGGATGAAGACAGATCTGTGTGTTGCTGTGATGCAATGTGGGTTTTCTTTGTTTGTTTTACAAGAAGTTTAACATTGTTCCAGTTACATCAGTACAACATCTTCAACATCTCAAAGTGACTGTTGGGCAGTGTAATGACAACAGAATAATGACACATAGGTTCATAATGACACCACTGGTTCCCTATAAGATCACCATGTGTTTGTAGTGTCGCTGTCCTGTGAGAACCATGTATCTCTAAAATGTCAGCTTTTCATGAGCTCAGGAAAAATCTTGTTTCCTGCTGTGTGATGCTGAATTTTACAAATAATCCAAGAGGGGTTTGAAATATTTTTGTTTGATTGTCATGTGAAAAGTAACTAAAGACAACTGCAGTGGAGTTAAACCTACAATATTTGCCTCTGAGATGTAGTAGAGTAGAAATACAAAGTAGAATAAAATGCAAATACTAAATAAAGTAAAAGTATCTTAAATTTGTGCTTATTGTAAGTCACTTGAGTAAATACATGAGTAAATACAGTCAGTGACATTCCACCACTGCTGTTGGGATTCCTTGGACTTCCAATACACCAAATTTCTCTGACTTACCAATCACACTGATAGCTACAGCCCCACCCTGACCTCTGTGACAGGTGTGATATGAAGCTGACCCTCATCCCGTTGCAGTTCAAATGAAACTAGAATTACCGCCTTGCTGTTATCAGGTTGCGGCTTACATCCAGACTTCTATAATACATGTAGTGAAGGAATTTGATAAAAGGTACTCACTGTATTTTTTTGGTGAAATTGAAGTTATAACTATATTGACTGCAACAGCAATCACCCGAAGCTCAATATCAAAGAGCTTGTGGTGAACTACAATGCTTCAAATATGGATGCTGCTGCACAGATGCTGTTCCCGTGTTGAATAATAACCCGAAAAGTGTCTTCAAAAAACATCGACCATGAAGATCTAATCAGTTCATTCTTGAGTCCAACATTTCTGGAAAATTGAAGAAAAAGCCCTTCCATTTTTGCACAACTCCTCAAAACAACATTTAGCAACGAGTTAGCCTCAGCGTGACAGTAGCAACAAACTTTAGCACCAAACAACACTTTTAGACAAAATAAACGTTCCGTCTGCTCATTTTTCTTTCAGTTATCGCATTTTATTTTTCCAACCTGGTGACATAAAGCACCCTGCACTAACCTGCTGTGATGCAATTCCAAAAATAATCAGTTATCTGTTTGATTAGCACAGTTGTTAGACCATCATTATATGATTTATAGATGTAGTTAGTGTACAATAGACTGATGCTCAAGTGACACTGATACCACTGCTTATTAGTGTAATACATCTGGTTTAAAGTGTCCTGTGAATTTCCTCTGTATCATTGTCTAATGACTTGTGATAATGACTATTGGCCCTATTTTGTGCAACAGATGTGAGCCGCTGTCTATTAGCATATTTTATTTCCCCCTCCGTCTGCTTCTGAAGCTCAAGATATTGTCATCCGGAAAGTATTTTTCACTAGGCATTATGCCTGTGAATAAACTGCACCAATTTAATGCAGAAAGCAGATCACTGAGGTTATTATTTGTAACAATTCCTGTTGCTGCAGTTTTTTTTTTTTTTTTATGTCTATACACAGTTTATATTCTAATTTGTTGCCGTGTTTGTTTAGGCTGGTTTGTGCAAGCCTGGAATGTGTTACTTCAGCTATTTCTTCAACAGTATAATTGAGAAATTCTTTTGCTTTGCATCTTTAAGACTGACACAGCGCTGACCCTGGTGCATATTATTTGCTGAGTGTCGTAACATGCTGTTGTTTATTAGCTGCCAGTTATCAGAATCTGGAGCCCTGGAAAATAAATTGCCATGAAAACATTAGAGTTGTCTTCAATTTTCAGCCGTTGGTGAAACTGACATGTCGCATTACAGGATATGCTACATCCACATTTCTTCTTTAGTGTGTGTGTGTGTGTGTGTGTGTGTGTGTGTGGGAAGGTAAATGAATGTCAGCCTATGAGCATGTGTGTGTTTAACATCAATATTAGCTGTTTCATTCTCCTAAGTTTCATGAAAGTCCAACTCCACCCAGTTTTGATTGGTGCATCTGTGCATTGATCTACTGTAAAGGTAGTCAGTGGCCAATGTGGCCTCAACTGACCATTGTGAGATGATGGTAGATGCTGAAAAGCAGTGTCCCAGCAGCGCACGAATCAGGTACACACCAATTTTTCTGTAAAAAAAGAAAAAAAAAACACATTTTTTTAACAGAAGATAAAAATATCCACCATAAGCAGGGGTGGAGCCACATGTTGTATTTTTTTTTTTTCAATCACAGCAGCTATATGAACTATTTCTCAAGCAATTTCAGATAATAGAAAGTCTAAGAACCTGTACTTCATTTGGGAAAAACACGATAGTGGCCCATAAAAGAAAATCTCCAACTGTCTTCATCACTGAAACCATAACACAACAAATGCTGAGGATGACTCATTTTTACTCCTGCCTTCTAAAGAGTGGCAAAAATTGTCTGAAGTTACTATTTTTAAGTTACATAACACAGAGACATTTGCTGCAAACATCTTGAAATCTTGAAACTTATCATTGAAGCCTGTTTTTGTTGTTCCATGCTGGAGCAGATCTCACAGAATGAAAGTTTCGCTGACAAATCTGCTCCATTTGAGTCCATGCCACGATAACCTGGACTGCTTTACCAAATGTGGTCTTCAATAGTCTGCATTGAATATCGGGCCAACACTAGGACATTTGCTGAAATTATATTAGATTTCTTTGGGGAATAACAAAGGAAGATAAACAACATGGGCATACATTATGATCTTACTCATCCTGGTCATTCTTCTTCACTCTCAGCTTCACTCTTCAGAAGTTAAGATGCAGAAAAAGGTTAAATTCATGTCTTATTCTCTCACATCTGCTCCTGCCACCTCTGCTCTCTTCCCTCCTCTGTTCTTCACGCCTTTCTTCTCGACATATTTCCACGTCTTGTCCCTCTTCCTCTCGTCCTGCTTCCTCCTCAAGCTTTCACGTCTCATTTCCTATTCTCCCCTTCATCCTTTTCCTCACTGTTCACTGGTTGATGGGATGTTGCCCATTGCAATGTTTGGGCAGACCTATAGATATTTCCCCAATAACATACACACACTAATCAATATATAGCTTTAACAATACTGACATATTTGACTTTATACCTGCTTTGGCAAAAAATCCTTTTGCCTTTCAAGAATTCCTTTATGGTAATTTCCTCCACTGTTTTCATCGTACCCTAATTTAATTTCTATCAGCATGCACTTCTTCAACCATGGCTTTGTGATTTCTCCCTCTTCATATCTGTCACTGTGTGTATTGGAGAGTTTCATTTGTCGTCTTGTACCAGAGTTGATTGAGTGTGTTGTTGTGTCGTCTGCCGCGTTCACACTGTTGCCAGTCTTACTTATTTTTTTCCCTTTTAGAAGTAAACAGTGCTCATCTGATTATTTACCCCCTCTGAGTTGATTCCTTTTCTAACCGTGAATGTCATCAAACTTTTTAATTCTATGCTCTGCTTCAGACACTAATTCATCTTGTGTTTCCTGGATTTTCTTTAAACACTTCAATTTCATGTTTCTCACGACTCCAAAAAAAGTTGGGATGCTGCCGAAAAGTATCATCATTTGCGCTCACTCGTTCGGTTTAAAGAAAAATAACTTAGCCTTACCTTTGACATTGTGTGGCCTCTGATCCTGATGACTCAACACAGCGATATTGTGAGTAGGTTTTGGCCTCAGTGCATAACTGTAACCCAACTGGCAGTTTCAGCTCTTCTTCAACCTTCTGTTTCTTGCCACCTCTTTTTTCTGTTGTTTCTTTACAGCTGAGTGTATGTGGAAGAGGTGCAGAATAATGAGGAGGAATTCGGCTGTGAAATAAATACGCGGACTCCATCATCCTTCTTGGTGCATGAGGATAGCAAAGCCCAGCAAGCAAGCCAGGCAGTGGATGATGCCAAAGATATCTGTCCAGGAAGTTACAAAACCAATGCAGATCCTATAACTGCTTGTGAGACAAGACAAGAAAAAAAAATAGAAATCCATCATGGATAAATTGGAAATTGGCTTTGATAAACCTGTTTATTAAGTGACAAAGACTTATTATAGGACATCAAGGAATTATGACTCGTGCTGGTCTGGGGCAAAGGAGTAAATAGTGATGATGTTGTTACAGATATGTTAGGTCAGCAGAGGGAGGATGTGATTGGATGGGTGTATCTTTTTCCCCACAAGCATTGGGAGTGTGAAATATAGAACTGGAGAAATTCTAAACACAGAATTAAAGCAGACTCATGCAACGGTTTGACCTTGAAATAACAGCTGCAGAATCATCGTGATGGTACTCTGACTTGTAATAAGGAGAATGGCGCCTCTTTCATTCCCACCCCGTGTCCTGACAGCTTGATCTTGCACCATGTAACGTTGGAGCGGCTACAATCTCCAGCCAGAAGTGTGCAATGCTTTACGGCACTGCACTAACTATGGGTCATCAGCCAACTGCAGTGTTCCGCACAGCTCAAGTGGTTTCACTTTTGTCTGTTTTAATTGTGTTTATTGTACGAACAGGAGTCTGCACTGGGTGTTTTTTTTATTCTCAAAACTGACCAGATTCTCTGAGCCGATCTGCTCTGTGCAGCTTGACACAGCATCAGTCAAAGACCGGGCGCAGGGGGAGGATCTATATTTATGACAGCGGTATAATTTCTTCTCTTGAATCATTCTTGGTGTAATTTCTTCCTCTGTTTCTATGGGGCGTGTTTCCACTGTGCACAACCAAGAGCTTTGTTTTCACGGGGTCTGAATTGATCACGGTCGAGCTGTAAAGTCTGATATGAGGTTATCTGGCCCATCTGCTGGCAGAGTGTTGTGCCTCGAGCTGTAAATCTACATGTACGTGTAAAGAAAGACAACAAGGGTATTAAAGAGACAAAACCTCTAAAACGGTGTGGTGTAGCTTTCACACATTATTCTGCTTTGGATTCTGCTTTGGTGTCCATACCTAACAGCGGTATTCATTTAAACAAGCATCTGCAGTTCTCAATTGTAATCATCGTGACAACATCCAAATAAAAACACATTTTTTGATATCACCGTTTAGAGAGACATTTTATATCTCTTTAGAGAAATGTAATATAGACTTTGAATCTACAGAGCAGCAAAGCCATTCTTGGATGTACAAAGGAGCTCTGTATTGCCTAATGCCATCATTTTTCTATGATGACTGAAACCAGAACATATTGTTGGCGTACAGTTCGAAGTGATATAACCTCATCGCCCTCCGTGCAGCATTCCACAAATTCCACATGACTTTCATTCATCAGTGTGTGTCTCGTTGGAGATGTTATTGTCATTCTGCTGGATAGGTTTTATTGATTGGTGCTGATGATGATTGCTCTGCGTGACTGCGAGAGACGCGAACACAGAGAGAGATGTGTGTTCATGCATTGACTCAGCTTATGGGTGCATAAGACGACAACTGTGTTTCCAGTGTAAGAAAGGTCATTTCTTCCATGGTGTGTTTTGAAATTGTGTTCTACAAATGCAATGTAATGCAAATGCATACCTGGGACTCTATTGCACTGTGTCTAATTCATTCATTTCATTGAAAATTCAAATTATTGACTGAAACGTCCAACTATTCTATAAGTGGAATGATGCAATAACCAAACCTAACATTTGTCCACAAGCATCAAGTTTTGAGTCATTGCCCCGAATTGCTGTGTGGCTGTACAGCTAATGGTCACATAATTTCTGTTTACAACATTTCATTCTTGTTTGACCTAATTTTTGAGACTGTGCTGGTTTCAGGCTTCCACACAGACATGCTGGAGGGGCAGCTCTGCTCCTGGAATGAACCCATCACATAGGTCTTGCTGTACAACAGGCGCCAAATTTTGTATTTTGCACAGTTTCTGCTTTTGGCAACAGGCAAACCATGTTGTCAGGAAAAACAATCAGATTTATTTTTGTCAGCATTGCCTGGTGGGAGTACAAGTAAAGGAGATTGGCAAACCATAAATGCTGAGGACAAAAATACGTGATGATTCATTTTCAGCCGCTTGGTAACCACTTTTGTCAAGGAAAATATGAGGAGAGTGTGTGTGTCTGGGGATTTTAAGTGTCTGTGGTTCTAATAAAGAAGTTATTATGTGACCAAAGACAGTGACCTCCTGCACACGACAACACTGTGAGACAGCCAAGAGACGTGTTGACTGGGGCTGCCAAAAATGGAAGGTGACAGACAGAGAAACCGGGTTTACACAGAACAGGGACTGCAGTGACCTCTCTGCCTCTGTGAAACCCTCTTAACTACATCTGATAGCAAGACTCAACAGCTTTCATTGGTCACCAGGGCTGACTAACGCCACCGTCCTGAGCCGTTACACCAACCAAACCATTCTTTTGCCTTGTATCAACTGCATGGTACAAAGTGCTATCCACAACTTTTAACAATGGAAAACGAATCGAGTCGAGTCAAGCTGTGCCATAAACACCTTCACTTTCACAGTTGGACTGTGGTTTCATCATTTCAGTAAGGAAAGTGTTGTCGGTCGGAGGCGCAACCCTTCCAATTAGCTTATGAAACAACAGTCGTTGTTTCCACAGTTGTTAATTTTAGATTGTGCATCAAGTATAAAAACAAATGCCTCTTTTATATTTAAAGCCAAGATTTGAAGTTATCAGTGCACATATTTAAATGTGCCAAGAGTTGTGGGAGCATTCCTAGAGAAGCCCAGTGTTCATGTTAAATGATGTGTCATCAGGTCCTCTGCTGTCATAAATCTACCTCTGGGAGGCGACACCCTGACTTAACATACCTTTAAACTGTCCTTGAATCCTACTTTTATCTCAAGAAAAGAGCAGACACTCTGCGACTGGCCCAGTCCACTGAGGGGCTGTGAAAGACAGGAGAGGCTTTAAAGCAACGGTTTCAAGCTGGAGTTGTAAAAAGTGAGTGATGCAGAAACAACAGTAGTGTTGTTGAAATAATCAGATGCTCTCTGAGGACAGAACCAGCAGTCTAGTCCATTTCAAGGGGCAGAATGTTGGGTCCTGCAGTTCCCCCTCCTGTGTTTTCCCGTCTCCCTATGTTTCTTGTCTGTCTCTCCTGTGTCTGTCTCATGCTCGGGCGTGGCTGACAGGCCGAGCTTGATTCCCTCCTCCCGGAACACAGCTGCATTCAATCATTCAATCAAGGCTCACCTGCCATCACTGTACATAAGGCTCTCGACTCAGTGTTCGTCAAAGTCGGATTGCCCCTTCACCTCTGTGGTAAAGACTGAGGCCCAGCAGATCTGCTAAGTGCTCTTTGACCCGTTTACCTTGCTCGCCTGGCTTCCTGACTCTGTGTTTTTGTATGTGCTCAGGTGCCTTGTCCTCACCTGCCCTGTCAGTCCGCATCCTGGAAGGAAACTGTTTTGACCACAAGTTTAATTAAAAGACAGTTAATTTTTCCCAGACTCACATGACTCCTTGATGGGTTTTATAGTGAACACCTGCTTTCATCGACTTTTAACCCGGATGAAGACTCTAAGCCAAAGGTGTTTTGGTTTATCCATGATTTAATAAAGGGGTGCCTCACAATCCTCCTGACTGCCAAGCAACTGCCCTACCAACCATTGACTGCCATTGTTCCTGAGCTGGGTGGCCAATGGGTTTTTTTTTTGTTTGTTTGTTTGTTTGTTTTTTGTGTGTGTTTGTGTGTGTGTGTTTTCATTTTTTACAAATACTGTAATATCATTGGACAGAGCTGCAGTACATCTAAAATCTCTGTGGTCTGTGACATGTCTTGTATTAGACTGCAAGGATGCTGCTATTAGACCAGTTTCAACTGTAAGTACCTTTGCACTAACAAAGCAATCAATTCAAGTCACACAGGCTGACACACGCGCACTTACACACAAAAGCTGAGTACAGGAGGCATAATAAATCAGGCATGAAATGCGGCTTGTATGTGATTAACATGTTTGTCTGTGCACAGCATGTTTTTCCTCTCAGATGTTAATTCATTGACTGCCTGACAGGTGTGGCAGATGACAGGCTGGTTCTTCATTTATTTTCTCCTTTACAGCCGTATGTGTGAGTTTTATCTATGTTGTGTCTATAAAACCAGTATGTTGAAGTTTAATTTCCCGGTATAACATATAAGAATGTATAGCTGCTCCATGAAAGAGCTTCAATGGGATCTCTTTCTGCACATCCCAGCACTGACAATGGAAACGAAGATCTACAGACACTGACATTACCTGTACAAGTGAGAGTGGAATGCTTCCTATCACTAAACCCCGCTTCCTGTCACCGGAGAGGTGAACGAGGAGGTGCAGTAAACATGCAAGGGGTGACAGCGCTGATGGAAAGGAAAACAGCTGCCTATAAATAACATCAACGCATTCACTGGCCCCCTGTAAAAAATGATGATGGAATACATTTGAACCCTGAATGCCTCGTAAAAGGAATGACAGATATACAGTGTACAGCTAACGGATGATAATTGGCTTCGTCTTAGCTTGTTCGTTTTTTACTGGAGGAAGTGATAAAGATAAGGTTGCATGTTGAAGGGGGGTGATGGTCAAGTGGGAGGTATGTGCATCAGGTAGTTTTTTTATTGGAAAAGTAGGCAGCAAACCAGCAGGCACAGTTTGGTGATTTGCAGGTGAGAAGATATCGTTTCCGGTTTAAATTGCAGCATTTCTTAAATTAAACCTGCTGTGTGTTCATAAATAAGAACAACTGTGTGCGTCCCAGCTGTCAAGGCGAGGCGATTAGCTTAGCTTAGCACAAAGTCTGGAAGTGAGAGGAAATCATTTTTTGCCTGTTATCACCTGCTGGCAGCTTCTTTTGAGGAGTGGCAGACCACAAAGATTTATGCAGAACATTCAATAATCATATTTGATTTGATGTCGCTTGTCATTATTCAGGATATGTCCTTTTATCTCTGCTCTTCGAGAGGCGGGGGATGTAAACCACTATACCATATCTGTACATGGAGACAGTCTGTCTTGTGGTGACTGTCGGGGGGGGGGGGGGGGGGGGGCTGCCGGAGCAGTCAGCCTTGCACTGAGTGACCTTGTTTAATTCAGCACATACATCGCGGCGTTCACACACACACACACACACACACAACCAAACACAGCCAGAGGCATGAGGCACGCAAACACACACAGCCAGGCACACACACATGCTGAGAGTCATGCACACAGACACACAACATGGACGTGCAAACACACACGAGCATGCTCACCCTGAGGCCGAGGACATATTTTGTCATTGGTGCTTATCAACAGATATAAACCAGAGACAAGGAAAGTGTCTGTGTGTGCTGCTTATGCTCGCCAGTCTACGGGATTTTCATTCTGTTCCATCATTATATCCTTGTGCTTCATATACAGTATATTACCACCTCATACAGCATATATCACTCCCCCGTATGTGTGCTCTTCACCTCATCTGGGAAAGACTAGCAGAAATCAATATATTTCTCTGATCATTTCTTCCTAGAATCATCACTCACATGATAATGTGGATAGTTCTGTACTCAGAGAACGAACCCACCCCTCCGTGATTCACCTCGGCTGCTACAATAAAGGCAATAAAGGAAAAAAAAGCACCATTATAAAGCTGAGCTAATTAAACAGGATGAGCAGCGTGTGGCAATACTGAGAGTAATGAGAGATCCAGCGGTTGGTACAGGAGGAGATGGGAAAACATCCTGAAAAGCCTCCTCTACAGAACCGGCCAATCCAACTGGTGAGCTCCTACGGTGATGAGCAAGAGGCGACCAATCAATTCGCTCATGCTGAGCCTTGGCAACAACCTCCCCGGCATAGCGAAACAGTCGTGTGATGTGTGAGTGTGTGTGTGTGTGTGGATTGGGGGTTGTCTTCACATCTGTGTGCGTGTGAAAAGTGTGTATTTGTGCAGCCTCGCTCCAGAGCGAGCGTGCGGCTCGTATCACCTCCTATAAAATCTGTCTCCTCTGTATTCAGGTCTTGTGTGGGGAGCTGCCGTGTCACATGCACGCTGCCACGTCTGCTCTGATATACTGTGTACATTGAAGACTAAGGCTGAGCCGCTTTCATCCCATGAGTGACAGATTAATTGATGACCTCATGAATTCATTATTACGATCTCCTATAAACACACAAGACAGACACTGACCTAATACACACACACAGGTGTGTGCCTGCATAAATAGCATCGAGCGGAAAATTCACTCAAGTTGGGTCAGGCAGAAATTGATTGTAGAACAGCTGATGTACAGATAGAGGTCCTCGGTGGCCAAAGTGAAACCAATATAAATCCAGCATAGGGCTAATGGGAACTTTTGGCTTTCTGAGTCAACTCAGATCAACATCAGATGGATGATTTGATCCAGCCAGGACAGACATTTCTCTGTCTGCGGGATTATTTAACTCCAGTTTTGGTTTGCTGGCACATCAGTGAAGGCCTGCTTCGTCGATGAGTTGAAAGATACAGCGTAAGCACTGTGGCCATGTTCAAAGTAGCTAGATAAGCTGTGAGACTAGTACCGCAGGCCATAACACATACAAATAGAACAGAATCACCATAGATACTCCAATCCATTTCAAACTTGAGTGAGCGGCTGTTGAGGGATCAAACAAACAGCTCCGGCTGCAGCTGAGGCAGCATGCGTGGTTCATATCGTCTCCACTGTCATGTGTTTGAGCCCTTATTCATCTGAAATTAGCCTTCATCCTGAGTGGCAGCATAGTTTACAGCACATGAAATCTGGGCATAAATGTTAGCATGTCTATGAACAAAATGTCATACAACCAGAACCACTAAAATTCACTAATTAAAATGGGAATATCTTGTTTTGTTAGGTTCTGATTTTACGGGATGTTACTGGACTGGCTTCAATTAGCTCCTCATAAAATCTGCCCACCAGCGCCTTCAAAGCTAAGCTAACCGTCTCCTGGCTGTTATATTTAGCATAGCCACATGAGAGTGGTATCCATCTTCTTATCTAACTCTCAGCAATAAAAAAAAGGAAGTGTAAACCAAAGGCCAGACTAATCCTTTAATTCTCTGTTGAGCTTAACTGTCTACTAATGCAGAAGTTGGTCAGGGTTAAAAAGACAAAACCGTACTCCAGTTCTTGACTTATTTTAGAGCTCTACAGGCTGTAGCTTGGTTCTGAGCAGCTGATAGTGGGAGCTAACAGGGAGGGGGGACTCTGCTATCTCTTCCCTCCTGTCAACGAGGTGCTGCCTGCGATTCAGGCTGTGAGTCAATGCTTTAAAAGAGGAGATAAAGCCTCGGCCTCCCACATGTGCAGACTTCAGCTTCAGATGCCAAATTCAAGTGTGTATTAACTCTATTGGTTCAGGAAATCTGGGAGGGAAAAGATCCTTTCCAGGGCCCGTGCTGCGTGTGTGGGGCTGATGCTGCTGCACATGGGGGACAGGTGTCGTCCCCTTTGCCGTGGCCTCTTGCCTCCTCTCTGTGGCATCATCCGGCGAACAGTTGTCAGCACTGACGGGGGTCTGCGCTCATCACTGGCCCACATCACAGAGAGAGAGAGAGAGGAGGAGGAGGAGGAGGAGGAGGAGGAGGCGGAAGGGAGTGTGACAGTCTTTGTCTGTGCACATGTACATATGTGCACTTGTGTGAGTGCATTTTGTGTGAGTTGTACAGTAGCTATGACTCACACAGCGTGGGGGCTACAATGCATCTGCGCCCAGCACGACAAATGTGTACCGCTTGACTCTATTTCAAGTCTACAACCACATTCCATATGGTGTCAGCTTTGCACACTATGATACAGGGCCCGCTCTGTTTCGCCGAGAGATGAATGAAAAAGTGTGGAATTCAGTGATCGGATGTTTTATTGTTGCTGTTTCGCGGCCTGCGCCCTGGAGTTAGGGTCATACATTCACTCCAGTTCAAAACAGATCTGTTGTCTGAATGACTCAGCTCACACGAAAACAGGGGGAGCACTGGTTGATGGTAAATTAGCCGGAGTCCTACATTATAACTACCAATGATCAAGTGGATGCAATTGAAAAATTGACTCATTTGAGAATGTGTATCTCTACATGATTCATTTCATGTGCTCACCTCATAATCCAGTACCGGTATCATCTGTTATGCTCAGTTGCAATTGCAGAGGTGATTACTGCCAATTCAAGTGTTGATACAGCAGGCAGCTTAATGGTGAACAACTGCCACCACCTGGTGAAGTTTAGAATTACGCTCACCTTGACATCATTGTTAAACAGATATGGAGATCATTTTGGTGATGTCAACAGCAATGTAAGCAAAATTAACATAGAGCATAATTGCATTAGGGATTTGCCACTGAGATGATTCATAGTTTGTGTTTTCATTTCTCCAATGTTCTCGAAAGAGTGCAATATAAATGCACTGACGTCAGCTAAAAACATTTCATTAACCTCTTTTTAACAAAGCAAAACAGCATGTAACAATTCCCATCTACTCTCTACTATTAAATAACGCATTGTTCAAGTGTTATTAGTAATTATGTTTTTAATCAGTATCTAAGTGCTGTGTGTTTTCTAGGTATTTATTGAGTCAATAATCCATAAAGCCAGAAAGGCACCATTCATTATTTCTCCAACTTCTGCTCAGTGCGGGTTTCAGGGAAACTCGAAAATTGCACCCAGAGACCCAGAAGAGGTTGAGTAAATCATGCTATCAAGTAGTAATTAAATCAATTCTGTATGCAGCAAATCACAGAGTAAACACACTTTGTAATCCTCTCTGTGAGATTTCATCTCATCAAATAGAACACGAACGCTGAAGCCTGAGTGACTGTGCTTTGAAGTATCCTTATCCTACAATGCTAACCTTTAGCGTATTAACTTAAGACGAAGTGGTGCTTACATAAATGTCTTTGCAGTTGGCTGATGCACCAATTAAACTCTAATACATCTTCAAGGGCTATTGTGTACTACTTACAGAGGTTAAACTCTCTGCATAAAGACATTAGAAAGTCTTTCATTCAACGCCGTACCACATCTTGGACCCACTAATTGTACAAGCCAGGTTTAACTAACCCTAAGAACCCCAGCATCTGGAATATAATAATGATAATAGGCAAAGTGTAATTTGTTCTTGTTAAGAAATGTGTTGTCTCATCTGTATGTGAGGCTTCCATTTGAGGAAATGTTGGTTGAGTGAGGTGAAGAATTACCACAGGTGATCAGGACCCCACCTAACAGGTGTGATGGTGTGAGTTATTGCTTTCGAAGAGGTATTGAGAAAAGGAAATCAGCAGCTTGCCGGCAATAAAACATTTTAAATAAGCTTTGCCAGGTTAAACTGGTGAAGATGAAGGACATAAATCTGTATTGAGGTGTAGCATGTGCACTTAAAATATTTTTGTATTGTTTTTGCTTTTTAACCTTTGACCCAAAACACCACATAATGATTAACAGAATTTATATTATTGCAGCCTACAGCAAAAAAAACAGAAATTCCAACAAAGTTCTTCAATTGCCATTTTAACCCGCCATCTTAGCTTAAATGATGCTCTGCTGAGGCGTCAGATGCCTTCGTGCTCTCGAGCCGTGACCAGAAACTGTAAGCTCTGAGCACGCCAAGAAGTGAAACCTCATGAGATTTTCAAGTGAAAGAAGGCTTCAGGTCATGAGTGTGACGCTGCACAACATGAGTCACTACGCATTAAACATGGATTGCAGCACAGACATTGGCTGTAAGGAAACAGGGCAAATAATATGCACTCAGTGTATGATTTATGGCTCAATATGCTGCACTTTGAAAAACAGCTAATATCTTCCTCCTGGGCGTCTGCCAGTTTTCTCCTCGTCTTACTTCATAACTCGACACATTAACATTTCTCACTTTCTGCTCCCACATCCTCGCACTTAACTTTTGTGCGGACGTGTAAATAATCACCGAGCAACCTAGCCATTTGTTCACATGGTGACTTTGCGACGCGTTCAATATCTTAAATAATGGAAAAAAGTCCATTGTCTGTCTCCGTGGTGACACTGCCGCTCAATATGTGATATCCACACAAAGGCCGGGTTGAATAAAACACATGTAAACAGTCAATACAAACACATACAGTGGTTGTCTCGAAGGGTTGTCATGTTGCTGGCAGTGATTTCCCTCAGAGTGTGTGTGTGCGTGTGTGTGTGTGTGCTGTCGCTGAACCTACACAGCTACCTAATTATTCCACAGTTGATCTGATACATGATGCTGTTCTCCCACAGGAGCAAGAGATGCTTCAAGAAGGAAAGTCATCTCACACGCTGCCACACAAACAAAGCAAAAAAAAAAAAAACAAGTTTCCATCGTCAAAATCTGAAGAAAACATAATTTTGAGGAATTTCCAGTATGTTGCAGTCACCGCGCGGCACATCAGCGCCCGAGGAGGTAACGGAGAGCGAGATAAATCATTCTATATGTATGTGGCATAATTGCAGCCATGAGAGGCAGCAGCCATTTTATCAGTCACAACAACAAACCCCCATGGCCTGTTGGGATGGAGAACACATAACGCTCATCCGGTGACAAAGTGCCACTAATCTCTCCATCCATTTTTCATCTTGATAGCTACTGTATACGCCTTGCTGCAGGGAGCAAACAGGGCCAAGAAAAGGAGATGTTGGAGAGAGGAGGAGGAGGAGGAGGAGGCGGAGGAGAAGGGGGAGGTGTGCAGTATGTGGGTGGCACGCTAGTGTCAACATCAGACATTGCAAACTAATAGGCCGATCTATAGGTGCCACAGAAACAGCTGCTGGGACGCCAGAAGCACACAAGTGGAATAAATACATTAACCTGGTTAGCTATTGAAAAGCATCCATCTGGAGGGTGTGTGTGTGTGTGTGTGTGTGGAAACGGGCCCGTCTCTGCCTGTGTGTGTGACTGCCACACATGCTCAGCGGTTTGGCTTCAGGCCCTTTCTGCTGCCAATGTGTGACACAGTGAATAGAAAGCTAAACTCAACAAGGGATGCCTAACCAGCCATGCCAACGACCGGCTGAGAGCGGCCACGTACGAGGCAATATTACGATGCATTAACTTGAATGACAGAAAGGGCTTCCAAGGTCAGATCCATCACCCTGAAAGGTCAATTGGCTGAAACGGCTCATTTCCATAAGAGCAACATCAACCGGTCGATGTGAACAATCAGTCGAGGTGTATAACAGGAGAAGAGATTGCAAGTGCATGTTCTTTCATTGTTCTGCTCCTCCATACACCCACCGGTCAAATTCCACCCACCACGATGACATATCCTATTCCTTTCTGTTCCACATCTCCTCCAGCACACTGCACTTTCTCAACTTGCACACACACACACACACACACACAACGAAACCTCACTGAAGGAACCGCTTCACCAGCGAGTTGATGGAACAGTGTCGTAAATGGCGTCGAGCGTATAACGACACACAAATGAAGCTAATTATTGATTAAACCGAAGATATCTTATCACATCTCCTCCTCGTTTGATCCTCACTTATCCCTCTTAATTGTGCGGTGACGGTCGTGCTTTGCAAATAACAGACTTTGATGAAATATGAACAATAACGGTCCATTTTCTTTCTCCCAATCGTTTCTACCTGCCTGACTGTACCAGAGATAGGGAGGATCCAATCAAATGATAGTGTCTATTTACAGAGAAGCTATACGTGCTGGGTGATTTCTTTTTTTTCATCCAGAAAATCAACACTGAAACTAATATAGTCTTTACGAGCAAGTATTAAATTCTTAAGCAAACACTGATTAATTGGATTTAAAGCTGCTGCAATCAGTATTTTTAGATTAAAAATGAATTACATGATTACTTGTATGTGAGAAGGGCTGCTCGTTGTGATGAACGCACAGAGAATAATCTGTTCCCCTCAGCTCTGCAGAGCCTTTTAGCATCTTCCAAGCGGCTCCAGAGCGACCTGCGCAAAATCTGAGAAACTGCCTCAAGTGACATCACATGAGGCAGTTTTCATAATGTCTAAATGTCCATCATAAATCCAGCAATGTTGTAAGAGAGCGATGCTAAATCTGTCCCACTTTAAACATTTTTTGGACATTACCTTATAAAATTGAACCCTTTATCTCCAAGGAAATCACCTCCAAAAACAATCCGCGCTAGTTTGGTTTAATTTTCCGTTTTATGATGTTAATCCACCATCGAGTGGCTCCACAAGGTTAACGTCTCCAGCACTTGTTCGGTGTTGCTGAGAAAGTCTGCGGAGCACGGTGCAGCTTTTTCTCTGCTATCAAAAAGGATTGAGGCAAAGCAAATTTTAAAAGGATTTCTTTTAAAGCCCAAATCCTCCAATCCTAAAAATTACAGTTCTGCCATGCTTCAAATTCATCCTCCACGAGAGTGTTGAAAAAACACACTGAGGAGGTGAAGGAGTCTTCATGTAATCAGTCACTGCTGGTGCAATTTCATTGAGTCTGGTTTCCCCTCTTGATCAGAATAAACCTGCTGAGTGCAAAATGTTGAAGAAATTTGTTTAACAAGTGCAATTACCTCTCTGCTGTTCGAGCCACTCAGAGGGAATGAGTGAAATTCCCTCCCTTAATTTACAAGGGTTATGCTGGTTCAAAACCAATCAAAGGTCCACCCCTCACTCTGACTCTCAGGTCACAGACGGAGGAACAGACTCAAGTATTAAGTCACCCTGCAGTGTCAGAGAGCTGCAGACAAGCTGCCCGCAACTTCCCATTTTATGGCAGAGACAATGGTCTCCTCAGAGAGAGACGGGGAAATGACAGAGCAGACTTTTACAGCATGCCATTTGGTTCAGTCAGTCCCAGACACGTTCCCTCTCTCGCTGTATCTGCTTCGGTGTTTGCTACAGAGGGAAATCGAGGAGGTGATGCAGATTACAGTTTAACAGAAAATTATAATTTTCACAATGCCACAATGAATTAAAATTACATTTTGCAAGAGCTGCAAACTTGTGTCTCATCTGAAGTAACTAAGAGCACATTCAAACCAAAATCTCGAGTGTTAGACTGAACCAGAGACCAGAGACTGTTTACAGAGCAAGAGTCATTTAACTGCAGGAAATCATTAATCCAGCAGCGCTTAATATCTGACAGACATATTACAAGGACACGTCATCGGTCTTGTTTTCCTGGGACTAATAGCAGAGAAACTAAAAACAGGACCGTCCTCCAGGAGAAAACTAAAAGACAGGCCGTGAAAAATGCATCAGCTCCGTGTTGCTGCTTCCTCCTGCAGGCAACACGGTTTCACCTGAGGCATGGGGCTGCTGAATAGGTGCATCGATTGCAGGATGCCTATGTGCGCTCAAAGCTCCTGGATAAGAGGCTAACATTATTGATGGGACTATTTGTAGCTTTGTGACATTTACCTTTATCATGCAATACCTGCTGCTGTTATAGAGTATTTTTACTGCTCTGTAAAGGCAGCCGCCTTCGAGTGCGACCCGGGGGAGCAAATACGCCGTGTGCAATGTATGTTCCATTACTTCCTGCCGCTCCCTGAATAGTTTCGCTGACAAACTTCTATCAGCAACGCAAGAGGTTCCATCATAGTCATATCTCCAGAACGTAGGAGGGTGTGCGGCTCGCTCACCCTCGCCGTAATGCGCCTGTCACCTTGGCTGCAAGATCCTTCACTTTGATATGTTGGAGCTGCAGTAAATAAGAGTTGTGCTGCCCCTTTGCTCAAAACCCCCTTCATATATCTGCCAGGAGTTGAAAGAGAAGCAGAGATTTGCAAAACTCACTTGCCAGCTCCTCTTCCACTTAAGTGTCACTTCCCCAAAAACTGATATCAGCTGAATCAATTGTGCCAGCTTGTGATGAACGAGCAAAAAAAAAAAAAGTCTTACAGCTTTTCAGTGTTTATTTCACCATCCTTGCCCTTTAGATTACATAACCAGTACTAAAAAGACATTACAATATTCAGCGAGGTTCTTCAGAAATAACCTGCCATGGGTTAACAAGGTAGTGCAACTCCATACAAATCCATCAAGGGGCGAGGACAGTCACTACATGTGTCTCGACATCGCTCTCAACTAAATAGGACTACATGGTGCAAAGACAAATGCTGGCTAACTTATAACTTATTACATTTTTTTTTTTTTTTTTAAAGGCCACATAATGAATATTAACATGAGGAGAAAACAAATATACAGTATATGTACAACACCACTGTTAATGGGTATATATATTAAAGTTACACACTACACAAAATCTGTTTGATTATCAAAGACTCGCCTCCTGCAGGTTTGAAAGGGGACTCCAAACACAAAGTTTTGTCCACTACAGAGCAAAGCGTCCGTGCTGAAGCCTCCTTTCAAGTCTGCAGAGGGTGCGCGCATTTGATGCTCAAGAGATTTCGGGGGAGGATCACATGAACACTAAGTCGTGACAATTCATCTAAAAAGCAGGGGAGATGGATAAATATGTTATTAGAGTCAAAAAAAAGGAAAAGGTTAAAATTCTCCCACATCCACCCTCTTGTCCCTGAACTTGCTCCTGGCCTTGGTCCGAGCTTTGAACGCAGCCGAGTTGTGGAGATGCTGGAAAAGAGAGAGGGGGGGGTGGGGGCAGTTGAATAAATTGCAAACTTCTTCTAAAAAAAAAAACTACAATGCGAGGGTTTGGCTGACTTGCACACGTACCCTTTCAAAGCGAGAGATTTTCATGGCCTTCATCGTGGCTGAATCAACCAACATTGGTGGTCCCAGTTCAAACACGTCTCTGATGAATTCGTTACCCTTGTTTAAGAGAAGTAAGAGGACAAAAAAAAAAACATGAAGAAAACATTTCCTCCAACCGTCAGCACAAAATCTGAACGGCAGCTAGCTAATCTTAGATCCTGTTTATAGTGTTATGTGGTCTGAAATATGTTCCATTGTCTCATGTTCACTTGTGAAATGTTGCAGTTCCCCGTCAGCGCTGGCTGCCAGCCAGATTGAACACTGCATTCCAACCAGCTATTGTAATGGCTTTTTTCCTCCACTACACATTATCCTAAATCAACTATGTGTCATTGTTGTTGTTGTTGTTGTTGAGTGTTGTCTCCATGCATCACGCAGGCCTGCTGATGTTCATGTGTTCATTCTCCTGTTATACATCATCCAACCCAACCTCATGATTCTGCAGCACAATTAAATATAATAAGGCGACTCACGCGCATTTACCATCAGTCTGTCATCGAGTCACACATTCAGGGTTCGCACAACCTTTTTAGAGTAAAATTTAAGCACTTTCAAGGCATCTAAACTGGATATTACCACTCTCAAAAACTTCATCATCCCATTTAAAGTGTTACTATAAATTTAAATGTGGAAAACATAAAAATCAAGCACTTTCCACAGTATATTCAAGTTCAAGCACATTCCTAACCTTGAAAACATAAACTATTGAGGGGTACCTGTAGGTGGTAGTTCATCCCAGAGCCCACAAACTCTCTGAAGGCATCATATGTCCTCTTTCTGACCCAGCTATCAATGGTCATGCGCTCTGTCCCAAAGCGAATGGTCTCAGTCTGGAAGTCACCCTCCTGGAAGAATACAGAGAGACGAGGGAACGGTAACTAAAATGTAAATAAATCAAAACCTGAAAAACCAAGGTGCTGTCAACAGACTCTGAACGCCCACCTCAACAGCTTTGAGAACGTCCCTGAACACCGACCGCTGCTTCCTCTTGTCGGTCTTGGCTCTGTGCTTGTTACAGTCTGTGGCCAACGCGTTCAGCTTGTCACACAGTTCATCCCAGTCATGAAACTCAAAATCCTGAAAGCACACGGAAAGAAATGCTGCATCCGTGACTGAAGAAAAAGGCCTGTTTCAGCCCATTTTGCGTCTAACAACAGCGATTTCGGACCAATGGCACAGCTTTGAACTTACAGAGTCCATGTCTCTGGCCAGCTCAAAGAGCAGGGCAATGGTCTCCCCTGCAGCAATTCTCATGTTGACATCCTCACTTTGCAGCAATGTTGGCAGTTTCGGCAGGTGTCTGCAAAAGAATGCACATGCAATCATTTTTTTTTAATATATGTATCCATTCTTACATTTTCCAATGTTTACTTGGGTCTGGGGTTGCAGTAAAATAAAAAGAAAACAACTGTGGTTGAGGTACATGTAAAAAGCAAACTTTTGACATTAGGTCTTACTTCCGCAAAATGTCTTTGAGCTGGTTGGCAGTGCAGATGGTGAGCAGCAGTGCCCAGGACAGCAGGGCGTTGGTGTGGAGCTGGCTTGTCTGGGGACTGGTCAAAGGGCAAGTACCATCCACCCTAGCATAGGACCGGGTAAACAGGTTCTCAAAGCACTCCATGGTAGCATGCACGTCCTAAAGCAGGAAGTAGCAAGCATAATATGAAGACTAGAGTTTGCAATAAATGAGGTGTTTACAAACACTTCATAAAAAATACAACACCAGTCATCACTGATAACAGGTTTCTGACTTTAATTACTTGAGGCACGTTTGAGCTCAGCTGCCTGAGCTGCTGACATCATGAATGTTAAGACTGAATGAGGCACAATGTCACGGCCGATGAGCGCAAATAAACGACTGACAAAAGGCTGGAGGAGAGACATCACTGCAGCCTGCCCTCGAGCCCAGAGGTGTCAAACCACAGAAAAGACACCAATCGTGATCAAGGACTTACCAAAATGTCATCTTCTGCAACTAAAGTACAGAGGCCCAGGCTTGTCGCCACCTATTAGGGAAACAAAGATTTGCTCAGTTGCCTTTCCACAGTGCATACACGTTCAGAAACATCCAGACAACCACATCACAGATGGTACAGTGTGGCTGCTGTTCCACAGCCTCAAAATGATATCAGATACTCACTGCCTGTCTGGCTTGTATGTTGGCTGATCCATCTGCCAGGATGTTTTTGAAGATGGGTTTCAGGGTCTTGAACACCTCCTCGCTCTCAATGCCTGAGCCCAGCTGGATACACAGCAGGCAGGCTAAAGATGCTGCGGCTCGCTGCTCCTCACCTTTGCCTGATTGAGTTAAAAGGGGTGCTTATTAACCTTTTCTCTTAAATTCACAGGGAACGTCTGTCATGAGTAGACGTCAAAATGTAAAGTTGAGGGATCGAACTTGACCAAGTCATCCAAGAATTATCGAACAGAAGCTATTCAAATAAAATGATCTTCTCTGGTACCTTTCTTGAGGCAGCGCTCGATGCTGTCTGTGATGGTCATCCTTCTCTCTGAGATGAATTCATACAGGATCCGTGTGGCCATTGCCGTCTTAAGCCCATCCAGTGCCCCTTGTCTGGTCTTAGCACTGAGGAAACGGGTACATAAATATTCATGATTTCCAGTAAAAGAATGATTATCTGATTAGCTCTTCCTCAATAGCAACCTGGATGAAGAGTAATGCACAACAGTGAAGTATGGGGGTGGCACTACTTTCATGAAGAAATTTGCTTATGTAAAGAGCATGAGCTAAACACCCACTGCTTTGGCCAATAGCTTGGATCAAACTCTTAGTGTTAGATGGCTGAAACACATGAACAATTAGATCCATTTCAAATTAAAAGTCTTGATACAATATTATTCTCAGTGCTTTATGCCCTTAATTTTACATGCATACGATAAGGAATGTTTGACTGTCATCTGAAAGGTTAACTGTGTCAATAGTTGTCATCAAATGATCAAAAATATCTGTCTAATATTCAGTAAGTTCACTACAACATTGAGCAAATGTGGGTTTAAAGTATGCGCATTAAAATTTCATCCCCACATGGCTCTGGCTGTGGCTGTGGGCACTCCTGCTGCATCCCTACTGTAATATCGTCACGTTCACCAGACCAATGGTGAGAAGCCTTTTTGGGGATGAAGTCTATTTTTAACGTGACTGGGCAGCAAACTTCACTGATACCTTTCTCCTGTGATTGACAGTGGCACTCTGAACTCAGCCAATCCTTCCCAGAAATAAGCCTTTTAAACCCTATTAGTTCCAGCTACTTAAAACTCATGTTGCTGGAGGCTCTTTGTCAATATTTCAAGGGTATTATTCCACTAAAAGTGTACATCTGTTTATGTTAAATGATTTATTTCCTCAGCGGACAAAAGATTTCAAAATGATCAAAAGCCAAAATGTTTTCCTCCCCCCTCAACAATCTTTGCTTTCATGCAGCATTATTTGTAGAATAAAGTCACTTTATTTCCTTTAAATGTAAAAGTGAGAGCCTGCATGCAAAGATCAGATAACGCATATATGGATGGCTGAAATCATCAGGCAGGACTTTTACCTCTTATCCACAGTGCTGTCGATGAACCCCTTCAGCTTGTACTGGAAATCCTCCTGGGCTGCGTCCTCGCTGGCCTCTCCACCTGGCAACACAACAAGGTGTAGTAAATGTAGTATTGATCCAAGTGACAGCACACAAAACACTGGATGAACTACACTTTGCATGGCATGTACGCAGATGCAGATGCACCCACTGACAGCACAGCCAGCATGCGAACTCAGGTGTACACACAGACCTACCTTCATCCGCGACACTGTTGGTGTCACTGAAGCTGCTGCAATGACTGAGGGTCTCAATGGAAGCATCCTCATCACTGAAAGGCTGCACATGTCCATGCTGCCCTCCTGGAAAAAAAGCAATGGAAATAGATTCCAGTCTAATCAAATCAAATCAAATGCATTATCACAGTTCAGCAGGACTGTGTGAATTCATTACATAACCCAGGCGCCACACAGGTACTGTGGCAAATACTGCAGTTATCTAATCTGTCTTATGTCCTCTACACACCCAAACCAGCTGTACTTCTATTATCTCATGTGAAAATGCACTATGTTGCCAAAGTCAAGGGGGGGCCACACTTGTGTTTACTGTGTCAACGCAACATTATGCTGAGGTTGGAGGGACAGGGGCCATGATGTAACAGAAGTTCTGACAATCTGCCAAAGCAATTACTATCAGCTGCAAATCTACCTGTGCTGTCAAAAAAAAAAAAAAAAAACCACAAGAGCAGGCCACCACGTGTCATTGAGGGCAAGGAGGAAGCACATTTCAATCCAAACCTGATTATCGGTGCAGAAGGGGGACTTTTCAAATAAGTGTGGGAGAGTGGTGAAAATTCACAACTCAAGGAAGTGTGAAAATCTTGAGTGTGTTTGTTATTCAAACGCAAAAAAGCTTTTGTTGCATCAATCCTGAAAAACTTCCAATAAAAACAATATAATGTGTAGGAAATGACTTTCTTTGAAGCTGCACATTGTAACCAGACTCAGATTCAACAGGCGTCTCTGGCCTGACCTGAATTCACCTCTGGAAGACATCTTGGTTTGTTTATCACTGCGATAACACGCCGTACTGAAGTCGCAACCAGGAATCAGTGTACTTGAATATTCAAGCCATGATAAGTGCTATAGGAAGCACTGTCAGATGGTTTACAACGTGTATTTTCCCCTTAATATATGCTATTTCTGTGTGTTGACGTGGACTCTTGCCCCCGCGACAGCTGATTTCTGAGAACCGGGCGCCGCCTCTTTTCCACCCCGCTCTCTGGAGTCCAAAATGTCCGCCTTCTGTCGCTAAACAATAACAACCTGATAAAACCAAGTTTATACAATGACTATCAGCTTTACATGCAGTTTAAAGTCACTCAACGTTAGTCCGAATGACTACCTGCAGCAAAACATTCGACTCAAGATTAATTGAGGTCAGTCTGCAGAAGCTAGCCTTATGTCTGTGTTATGTAGACCTACAGAAGAAAAACGATATTAATTTCCGTACTTGGAGGCAACAACCATGCTAAACGCGGCCACGTTGTCATGTAAGCATATGTTTTTAAATAAAGTTTATCCAGCAACCAAAGCTGTATCTTGCTAGTGTGAAGCTGACATTAACAGTTAGCCGCCGTTAGCTTGTTAAAGTCCGATGATTGTTAAGGACTCTTGTGAAATACAAATAAGTCTATGATCATTAAACAAGTGCCTTAATTAATATTTATCGAAAGCATATTGTCGTATGATGGCATGTTTTGGAATTAACGCCGATGCTTTGTGTGACCACGGCGAGTTAGCTTGGTGTTTTGACGTAGGCCAGCCTCTATTGTTTGTAGTCCTTCCTGTAAACACGTTCAATTCCACTCAATGGACTCACAACACGAAAAGAACTACAATTACCGTCAGCGTAGAGACGCCAAAGAAGCAAGGCCAAAGCAATGCGGCCGCCCGTTCACTTACCCCTGCTGTTCTTCTTCTTGGTCCTTGGCATTTCGTGCAAGCAAATGTACAATTTGATCAAAAATCAGCCAATACACGACCAGCTTTTATTGTATTGTCTCGTAAAATGAAAATATTCCCGTGGCACAGTAGATAAAAAGGAACTGAAAGCGATCTTGGAGATAGTCTGTTGGCCGAGACGATACATTTTCCCTCATAGACCAGGGCTGCGTTAAAACAGGGTGGCTCGAGGTATTTATACCGGCTGGCATATCACGAGGAGGTTTCCCGGCATCGCCGACCAATCCGGGAATAAGAACAAGTGTCGCGTGTGTGTGCGCGTGACGCAGTGGACAGAAACGTGGCCACTATGCGTCTGTTGTAAAAGATACATCTATCTATAATCACCACAATTTTAGGCAAAATTCACGTGTGATCTTTAAAAAAAAAGCAACTTATACAATATCAGGGCTTAAAAAAGCATCATTCTGCATCACGAGTACTTCCACTTTTGATACGTAAACAATATTCTGACAATATTAATAGTACTGTACTTTTATGTACTTAAATAAATTGCAGAACCTATACTTGTAATGTTCTATTTGCATTTTTGTATTGCTATGTTTAAGTAAAGGATCTACACACTTCTACCCCAAATGTGTCTGTAATACACTATGGATCTTCATGGAATAGATAAATAAATAACAATAATCACAATAAATACTGTCATTGCGGTCCTCTGAGATACAATGCATAATGTTGTTTAATTTGCCATGCAAGTATGTACTCTATTTTATGTTCCAGCCATGATAAGGTAGACAAAATAACAGAACCACATTATCAAAGGACAACAACACAGTAACTTTAATTTTGTGATTTTTTTAGACTGTTAGAGGTTCACTCAAAACCCATTTTTTTAGCCCATTTCTTAATAGTGTTGTTTCACAAATATGAAGTTTTAAATGTCTTGGGGTCAGCTTGTGGCAGCTATTCTCATGTGCCCTTCGACTTTTTTGGCACAAGTTGTTAATATTTTTGAGACCCCATGCAGGAAGCCTCTAACTAAACTCTCTCTACTTTGGCAGTTACACAAATAATATGAATTAGCAGTGAACAATATGGACACAGTGTCATGAAATTCAATGTAAAAACACTTCAATGCTCGTGCTGTGTGATCATTGTCCCAAATAAGATGGATTTGGTCTCAGTCATTTCCTTCCTGGAGGAAAGCAATTGATAAGAACTATCCATAAATGACTTATTTTGGCGGGGTGTGAGTGAAGTTAAATGCAACCATTAACCTCAGTTCAATGCAATGGTGCCAAACTGAGAAAAATGTGATACAAAGCCAACGCTGCTTCAGCCTCGTTGCTTTATTTACAGGGGTACAAAGAATATGGATTTTTCTCAGACTAACATTGCAAGAGAATCAATTGCAGCCCGAAGAATGCATTTTCACTCACCTACTGCACATAGTGGCATTTGTAGTAAACATCAGATCTGAGGAATGAATGCATGTTATCCATCATCTCTCACCTACTGCACATAGTGGCATTTGTAGTAAACATCAGATCTGAGGAATGAATGCATGTTATCCATCATCTGAGTTCAAGAATGGTTTAAAAAGAAAGGTAATGGTCAATGGGATTCCCATAGTCTAAAGCAGAAATGTTTATTCGGCAAAATCTGAATTATTGTGACACTTTTGCAGACAGATGCAAGCTCATTTTCCATACATAAGGTACACATAACTGTTTATTTTAGATCTTGCCAAACCTCTTTAGTGTTTCACTGAAAATAAGCCCAGCTACTACCATTGACAATAATCACTGGTGCATTTTAATTCACTAATCCAGCCAGATGGGAAATGGTACATTTCCTCAACTATGTAGGACAATGTGTATCAGTGGCACATAATCTTCCTGGACAGCAAAAATGCAGGCACATGGCCAATATCTGTACTCCAGCACCACGTTGGAGTTCCCTGGCCTGGATTTGAGTCTTTTTTTAATGCACTTGTTTTGCGACACATTATTTTTTAAGTTGCTGGTGAGAAATATTTTACTGTTCAGAGGTCACGTAGGACGGCATCTGCTAACCATCGTCCCCACTAAACTGCTGCCTGATATCCAGATGAACATGCATCACACTTTGGCCTGTCGCAGCGCTGGGATTGAACCATTCCAGTTTATTATCTTTCCTGGCTTTTATCATTTCAGTCGCTCTGCATTTTGCTTGACATGACAGAAATAGTTCACTCCTTCTTACACAAGTGGAAAATCTCACAGATGCAGCCTCCTTGCTGCCATTCCCACAGCCCAACTGTCAACAATGTTCTTGCCAGCTCAGACCTGACAAACATCAGAATATGGACTTGCAGGATTCAAAGACGACGTTCAATTTTTCATGCACCTCGTGTTCGACTGCTGGGAGGTTTCCAGAGCTGCACATTGAGCATGATAGTCGGTTTTTGCCTCTTTAAAACCAGGTAATTAATGAAGCTGATCTTTATCGTGTAGTTGTCAGTTTAGATCATATTTTCTTTGGAGAAGCAAAATGCCTTGATCCACGCACACTCTGAAGACGTGGGTGGACTCGAAATCACATTCAGTAAGTTCTTAAATTTTTGCTTAACCGAAGAGTCCTGCCAAAAGATTTCTCTGCACATCCTGCCAAGACAGTAACATCAAACGAACACGAAAGTTCCAGATAAAAACCACATTAACGTGTACAACAATTCACATAGGAAGAGTGAATGCTACCTGCTTAATCACTTCAGCAGGCAGCAGCCACTGGCAGCAGGACGGAACAGCTGAAATCTTGACTAAACAAAGCACAGACAGCTCACCCACATAATCCTTCATCATGGGGTAAAATACAGAAAGATATATTTAGCTTTACACGTGTGAGTTTAATGAATCAGTGCACTCCTGAAGTTTCTGTGTGCTCCATAATTGCAAAGGTGGGAGGGTTTGCACAAGAATGCATTTGTGATATATGCAGGCAGTGGCGGACAGTAACTTTCTGCCTCAAATATTGTACTTTTATTTCACTATAATTGCTATTATTTAGTAACACGGTACACTGCTAATTAAGATTTTTACACACAAAACATGCAAATGTGAGGAGTTGCTGCTTTTCCTGATAAAAATCTGAAGAATTTGAATGCCTTTTTAGTCAAAGTCCTGCACAAAATGGTTCAAAATGAACTCCACCTCAACCAGGTACACCAGTAAAATGCTGCTTTTGCATTAATGCATGAGTCATAATAATATAATGATTTCATATATAACAGTACAACAGTCACAGGGGGCATTTTTCTGCATTTTATCTGTACATTTTATTTAAAGTACATTTTCCTCATTATACAGAGACACTTTTACCAAAGTAACATGCTAAATGCAGGACTTATACTCGTAACAGAGTACTTGCACAGTGTAGTATTGGTATTTTTAAAGGATCTGAACACTTCCTCCACCTCTGAATTTAAGCTGCAGACAAAAACATACCCAACATTTATCTTTAAACCCTGCTGACAATCAATAATCCTCCTTTGCAAAACTAACTCTGACATTAAGGACACGAGCAGTATGGCAGTATACTATATGCGTAAGTACATGTGGCCTTGAATGCCTTGAATATTTGAGGTGACTCACACTTTCTGCTCTCAAAATGGCCCACAACACTACTCATAACCAGGAGAGGCTCTGTGTAGCCCTGAGGGCACAGTACATGGGCAGAGCAGCCGCATCAAGCTTGAATAATTCATTATGCGTGAAGCTGGGGCCTGTTAAGTGGGTACAATTACACATAGTGTGAGGTTAAATGGGAAGCATTCCACAATATGGTAGATTCTGTGCGAAATTATTCATTATGATGCATTCCTTGATGTTTTCAAGTGCCCTCAAATATCCCAATGTGCTCAAAGCTCACGGTCGTGTTGGGACAATGTAGGAAAATCAGAGAGTGGATACACTGTGAGATAGTCAGTGCAGGTATGTAAAAAGGTTATATTTTATTCCCTTTGACAAAAAAAAAAGCTGCCAAGTGGATTTCAAGATTGAAAAAATGATCATCCAGCTTGACTTTGTAATGGTCTTTGGCACTAGGGGGAGCCATTCTGTTTGAAATTCAAGGGCACACTGCTCTCACTGCAATACAGCAAGTGAAACTCTAAGAGATGTTTTTTGATGCATAATTTATTGAGTGTGCGAACTGTGCTCGCTGCCGAGCTGTGTCTTGCTTTAAACGTTTAATGGGCTGCAGCGTGCAATGCAAATATCAAGCAACCAAACCAGTTAGGACGACCTCAAAGGCTGCATTTCAAAATGTATACTGAGTGATGAAAAAAATAAGGTAGTGGGAACTGGTTTAGGCAAGCTTAAACAATGTGTAGTGGAAAGAGAGAGAAATCACCTGCCAGTAAACCAGTGTGGGAGTAAGGAAAAACAGAGCAGCCCAGTCTAACCTCGCTCAGCATGCCTGGCACGTTGCATCAATGGGCAAAAGCTCTGACCAACCTAATGCCACAGGAATACAGATCATTAGCAAAATAACAGATAGCAGGGCGAGAGGGAGAGCAAGAGAGGGAGCTGACAGCAGATAATAGAAAATGTCTGAATATTAATTTCGTGTGTAATGCTTCTGTTTTTAAATAATTCATAAATGACATGGCCTTGAGCAATGTGGTGAGGCGGCATGGGTGAAGCCTGCAGGGGAGGGAGCGAGGTTAGGAAGTGATCTCGGGCCAGGAGGTTGATGGAGACACGGTGTCAGAAGTTTAGTGGAGGTGATCTTTGGAAAGCAGTTCTTTTTTAAATTTAGCATTGTGCTTTGTCTTCCTTAGGCGTTGATTGTAGGCAGGATAATAACGATCGGGTGGTAAGAATTTCAACCAAGCAGGACCTCATCAAGCACATGCATTTGCATACTTTGTAGTTTGGGATGTAAAGCTATTAATGCACTTATCCAGCATTTATTCAGTGCATGCTATGTATAGGCATGTAGGTTTAAAGGAATAGTTCGTCTTTTTTGGCTTATTTGCTGTCATGCTGACAGTTAGATGACAAATCAGCAGATGGTTAGCTTAGCTTAGCACAAAAACTGGGAGCTGGTGGAAACAGCTAGCTTGGCTCCATCTGAAGGTAACAAAAACCAGCACCTCTCCTGAAGTTACAGCTTAAACAAATGAAATATAAAGTGTCAATTGATGAGCATCAGAGGTGCTACAGGTTCGTTACCTTTGTTTTAAATTCTCCAATCATACAATTAAAAAAACAAAGAGTTTGGTTTCCCTATAACGGCAATGAACTCAACTTCATGTGACCTGTATAAAAAACACCAAACTGAACTCATTTGGCATCAACTCCACTTGCCTTTGACGCATAACTCAAATCTATATTATTTGTCCAATAATCAGCCTTGTTCAGGAATAAAAACAACTGCTTGCTGATGGAGGCAGGGTGCTCAAATTAGAGCATCCAGCTCCTAATTACAGTCTGTTAGTCACTGGCTGAACCCCATATCCTTTCCCCTCATTTTCTGGTTTTAGGGGGAGTTTAACACTTTATCAGACTGCTTGCCATGACAGCTAGGCTACGCTTCTGTCATTGTAATTACCTCTCCATCCCCGTACACGTTTGTCTTACTGGCTCATATTTTGCATCTTTCATTCTCAATCCATTAATCTTTTTAAGAGCGGGAGAGAGGGAGGGAGAGGATCCTTTGTTCTGAAGATGTGGCATGCTGCACCCTTACCAGGATCCCTAACATGGATTTTAATTGATCAAAGATCAACAAAAAAAAAAAAGACAGAGAGTTGGGGGAAGGTCAAGGCAAAAACACCTGTATGCTCCAACTCTGCTCTGCCTCTTCATCTCAGCTTCAAACCTAATCACACTGAGAGCAGCAAGTCACTGTGTCGCAGCCTCTCTTTGAGGAGCTATTTGCAAATTAGTTTGTAAGTCAGCCATCCAATAAAGCATCAGGATATATTTATTAAATCGTGAAAATGCCACTGCTCATGCCGGCTCTCCTGCAAATAATAAGTTGCATCTGTTTACTCTAAATGTTAATTTAAGGCGAGCTTTACCTTGTATCTTGCTCAAAAGGCTTGATCATCAATTTGCTGCAGAATCTCAATAAGAATCTGCAATGAAAGCATTTTGCACCCCATACAGCTTATCTGAGTGCTGGGAGAAATCCATTAAGTCCAACAAGCGCACACACACACACACGCATGCGCACACACGCACAAAGATGATAAGGTAATGTCATTGTCATCTGGCCATCTGATTAAGTAGATTAAAAACACATTTACTGGCTGGTTGTGGCTCTGATGGCTTTGCGTGGAGGGTAAATGGCGCCCTCACACATTCTGCTCTGTCCTCATAGCCTGCAGGTGGCCATTTTCCCACATACAGCTGGGGTACAAACACGGAAACACCAGCAAAACCAAAGCATTGACCAACAGGCAACATTCTGTTTTCAGATCCATAACCCGCAGGCATCCGGACATATTTCCATCTGTTGTAAAGCACAAACATTTTATTTAATTGTGTGCTCATTTGGCCGAGTCCTCGAAACCAGCTCGGATGTGAGGTCCATTTTGCAGGTTTCCACAGACAGAGGAGCCCTGGGCATTGAATCAATAGAGCACTGAGCTACTAGACAGCTTGTTCAATTCCATTTCCTCAGAAAAGCCCCTTTCCTTTTACGGGAATTTCCTCCTATTTTCTCCCTTCCTCCGCTGAGGGAGAGATTGTGGAAAAGGCTTGCAGAAAAGCACTTGAAATAAATTCAGACATCCTATCTAGAGGTTGATGCGGGAGGCGGCCCGTTAGTGCCGCCACCCGTAGAGGCGAGCCGACTGACCTGTTTGAAGTTAAAAGACTGTTCAGCGATGAGCTCGAAACTGCTACACTAATTTCAAATGACACCCGTCTTCCCCGGATACCCGAAGGTGGAAATCAGAGTTTTGATATATATTATGTCAGTTCTCACTTTAATTCTGGTTGTCAGATTCGCAGTTCAGAACCGAATGAAGCACACACACACACACACACACACACACACACACACACACACACACACAAGGCCCTTAACAAAATAAGACATCCCCTTAAAGAAAGTACTGGAGGTAATCATGGATGCTGCTGGAGTCTGTGTGTGTCTGGGCAGGCAGCAACCTCCCAGACAATGGAGTCCCATCTAAAGAGGACACTATACCCAAAGGCTATTAAAACAGGCAGACTATCTGTTGGGGAATCTCTCGCTCTTCAGCTTCCCTCAGCGGATGACGACACCTCATTGTTATATCCGAGCCCTCTATCCCCCCCCCCCCCCCCCATCTCTCTGCATCATTTCTTTTCATTCTCATGAGCACAAATGTCTCTCCCCTCACTCCCCTTCTCTTTTTCTCTCCATCTTCCAGTTTGATCTCTGCAGAAACTTTATCCATGTGTCCATACGGCTGAAGTGCCGGAGACTCTCCTGGCTTGTATTTAACGTGGCATAAGCTTGGCCGTGTGTACATCTCTCTGACTCTGAGTTTGTTGTGCGACTTCGCATCCATTCAGGCCTATGAGGGCTGCCTGTGTTTACCATAACCACACAGTGTTCACGCAACTCACCCATACAGAGGATGCCTAGTGTGAATTCATTTTCATGCCAATAATAATCCATTTTAAAGGAGGGACAGTGAATGGATTGTTCAGTCATGGAGCAGTCTACAGCATAGTCGTCAGGGTGTAATCACAGTGTAGCAGCATTGAGATATTTGGGGGGGGGGAAATGAACACAGTGGATCATTCATGGCGCTGTGGAAATGGCCGAGCATCACACACAATTATATCAAGCTAAGCTAATTTAAGCTAATGTACGGAAATTATATGATTTGTATTAAGACGCTACATTTCCCTGTCGGCCAAAATGTATATGAAGGTCTGTAGTTTAGAAATATATGTATACATAACAATTTCACAACAAAATTCTTTTAAAATTTTTTCAATGAACTTGGTTTATTTCACCACCCACAGTCCAAAACCAGTTGCACCAAAACTGTGCAAGTTTTTAAGGTGCTGTTATGAGCAGCCCTTCACCTCCCCATCACCAGCCAGTCTTCACAGATCTTCAGCTTCATCACTTCCTATGTGGCCATGGAGGTTGCTTTGGCCATTCCAGGGCATAAAAGACCAAGTGAAAGAGATCTACGAGTTGTGTTATGGGAAACGTAGGATCAAGAGTTCTTGGAGACACAAACTAGGAACTAAAACTCATGTCACATGAGTCACAAATCTGTCTCCTCCAACTTTATGTGTGCAAGTTATTTCTGTGCAATAATAAATGACGTAGAAGCCCATAAACTGTGAATGTAACTCAGTCTGAGTGCTAGTTATCCCTGATGATTCAGATTCACCTTTTTTTTTTCTTTTTTTTTTGTTACATTCAACAGGAAAGAAAATCTATATTTGTTGCAGTCACGTCCTTGTGACTAAGAATGACCACATGTTGGTCGGGGACTCAAATCTTCCAGCGAATTCTGCACTTTCAACGAGATGATGCCGCACATCCGAGTAGCTCAGTCTGTTGTGCGTTCTTCCTGTGCACCATCACCCATTTACCAATCACAAATCATCCAGCTTTGCAGCCGCCAAATCAGACGCGCTGTCATATCATATAATGGTTGACTTCGGTCTGTAAGCGCTGACAGAAAAGGTTGGCAGAGACGAGGAAATACAGCTCCAAAGAGACAAGACTTCAAAGTAGACACAAATAACTACATGGGTCCAAGATCCTTTGGCTGTGTCTGTCCAGGAAGTTAGTTGGGAAACTCCACGCTGTCATCTGGTGTCCAGTGAAGTTTCTGTTCTCTTTTCAGACTTCTCCTTTTGGCAGAATCATTAGCTTAGGTAAACACAGATAACAGAGCCGGGTAACCTCGTCTACCTCTGAGGCAAGACACTCAGGGTGAGAACAGGTGATTAAAAGGATTAGGGTGTGTGTGTGCGTGTACTCGCATGTGTGTGTGTGCGAGTGCCACCAAAGGTTGCAGGGAATGCAGCCAGGCAGACGTTCTTGGAGTTGCCTGGCAACCCTCTAGCCACAAAGAGGGGGAAGTGTGGTGCTTGTTATGACGCCTTATGTAACTGCAGGCATGAGACTGAGGAGAAAGAATGAAATAATCTGTTCCCACAACTTGTTAGTATAATATCTGGGAAAACTAAACTGAGAGAAATAATGTATGACAGAGGTTGCATGTGGTACATGCATTCAAATAAGATTTACTCTCTTTTAAAAACCTGCCAGTGAAGCAACATCAGCATCTCATAACTCAAAAGTCTCTACAAATGCTTTTGTAGATTCACAATCCCATGTTAACCAGCCTATCCCCCATCCCTCATCCATCCCCATGTTTTCCTTTCTGTAGGTCAGCACCAACTGTGAGCTGCAGGGTGGCATGCAGTGAAGCCATGAGAACCTCTGGTGATCCCACAGTGAGGCTTGATGGGGGGATTCTTCTCGCCCCCGCCTGCCTGCCTGCCTGGGGAGCCCGAAGCCTGGGATAAACACAGCCCAGGGGTACCCTGAGCTAGATCTGCCAGCAGTGTGGAAGATTATAACACCGGGGCAGAGAGGGAAGAAAAGAAGGGGGGAAATGAGGATAAAGAGAGGAGGGAATCTGGAGAAAAAAGGAAACCGCAGAGAACTGGGGAGAACTGGGGAGAGATGGTGGGCAGCAGCTGGAGATGATTACGACTCCCAGGCTGAATCTCTCGCCATGCTCCAATTCCCTCGTCCGCTTGTTCACTTGATCATTCATTCACTCACTCACACCTTAACCACTGCAGATGGATACCTGCGGTGCACTGGGATCCACACAGCCCTTTCCAATAAACCAAATGAGACGTTTATAAAGCAGGGAGCGAGCGAGTGAACGACACAAACAGTTCTCGATAATGTAGGCTGCATCTGGCTCAGGACTGCAGTCGGAGAGCACATTCACCACTCAGAAATGCAACGTAACGAAGGCCCCAGCATAGCCTAACAATGCAGAATAACCACGAGACACGTTTTATATAAACCAGTTAGTTGTATTTGAACGCCAAAATGCTCATTTTTGATTGTTTAAAAAAATCAGGTACAGTCTCTTGCCAAAAAGATAATTTTTAATATCAACATGGTTCAAATGACAACGTAATATAAAAGGAGTCACTCATGGTGACAAACTCACAGAGAATTATCACCCGACTGTGCAGTTCATCTCAGCTCAGCACAGCAATTTAGCTTTTTGAAGCTCACTCTTTTGGTTTTGCAGGCTGCAAAGTCACTGTTTTGGTTCATTTCACCGGACTTATTAATCTAGGTTCCAGCTGTTTTAAAAGCTCTGATAAATCCTGCACAATACTTGCACTGCAACAAACAGCAGACAGAAAAAAGCAGCTTTTAGTGGCTTAAAAGCTAGAACTGTCCCTCAGGAGACGGTGGTGACCAAAACAGAGATAAAAGGAAAGTAAATATTGGACTTAAATTCACACAAAATGGATACAAAATGACTTGTTATGTGTTGCTATGTGTCTGCTGGATGTGTGACATCATCATAATAACGTGATAATTTGTCAGTGTTGCATTCACAGCTTGTTTCACCATCCACAAGAAAATAACTGCTTTCATGAACTACAATGGGTGAGATAAGTTGCTTCATATTAAAAAAATAAATGACATGTCATTTTTCTTGAAAGATTTCTGCAGCTGCAGCATAGCATGCGTTCGAAAGAAGCATCATGATTTGACGTGTGCTTCATAATCCATATCAGCCAGGAACTGTTGGATGGAATCTTATATCTCAGTATAATAGAACATCTCATTATATTGTACAGTATGAACTGACGGGTGGCAAGAAAAACAGGATACACTGTATATGTGTGCACGAGGAGTGCAAAACATACAAAAGAAACTAGACTGTACATGTATTATACATGTCACTCCGACACATTCATTCAGTATTCAGCCAGTACGTGCATCCAGGCATCTTGATGGCATACTAATTTCCTACATTGACACAGCCCTCGCTGTGATCTCTGTCTGAGCTCTAACGTTATTGCCAGGAGCCACAAACAAAGATAAGTAAATCAGAGCTTCCTGGCATCCTGGCAACTCACCCCTGAGCTCCAAGGATTGAGTGTGCAGACAAATAGCAAGAGTATGAGAGAAGGGTCGGAGAAATGAAAGAAGCTGGGATCTAATAATTATTGGGAGGTGAAGGAGTAAAAAAAAAGCTGAAGGTAGAAGCAGGAAGCATGGGGAGGTCAAGTGAGCAAAGCAGGGGAGAGATAATGATAGAGACAGAGAAATATAGTAATGGCTGTGGGCAGTATTTAAATGAGTCTGTGTGGCGGTCCAGTGCACAGATTGACTGTGAATTATTACCACTGTGTGCTCACTGGAACTGCTTGCCTGCTAGGCCAATGGGCACTCAGTAATTCAGAGAGGCAGAAACAAAGAAAGGAGGGCAGAGAGTTAGAAAACCCTGCACAATTTGAGTCCACCATGTCACATTACAGATGAGCTGTTTTCTGTAAGGTAATGAATTACTCTGTAACTCGCGGCCCTCGTCGTGGACAGGCCGAAGTTACTTCAAGTCAAGTTAAGTTTAGCAGCGCAGCGTCATATAGCGTCTCAGTGTGGTTTACACCAGCGGCGTGAGCCAACGCTCTCTCGGAGAAGACAATGAAAAACTCACAACAAGCTCACACACAGAATTCTTGAGGGAAGAAATTCAAAGGAGAGATGGCTCGAGGTGCAGTAGGAGCTGCAAATGAGGATGGCAGATGTGAACCTAGACGGAAAACTGCAACAGTTTTATAAGCAAACTGTCTAATGAAAATACATAAACAGATGATCCCACGTTCTTAGAATTTTTGCAGTGTTGCTTTCTATCTCGTCTCACCCTGCCTCCCTATTTTCCTGCCCCCTGTTGTCTCTCTTTGGTTTCCTAACCTAGAGAGTGAGTGTGCGTGCGTGTGTGTGTGTGTGTGTGTGTGTGTGTGTGTGTGTGTGTGTGTGTGTGTGTGTGTGTGAGGAGAAAAAGAGCTTAGATCTCTAGCAGAGCAGATCAGTCAGGCCGTGGGCAATAGCAGGGTACTGGGCCCCTGAGTCCAAAACCATCCCCTATACTGCTGCCCTCAGCTAGAAACACACACACACACATACACACACACCACATCATGTTTCCATCACTTCTGGGGACATTACATTCAATTCTTGGAGAATTGCTTTAACCATAACCTCTACTTACCTAAGCTTAACCCTTACCTTAACCTTAATTCAAGCTTATTTTATATTCAGGTACATTCACAAGCCCCTTTACTGGATGTATTATGACATTAAAACACTTCAACAACTTCAACAACATCCTTTTAGGGTCATTATATTGTCACTTTTCTTCCCTCCACAGAGAGGGAAGAGGTTATGATCAGAGGCTTTGGATTTCTTGCTCAAGAGCACTTTGGCAGGGCAGAACCTTCCAGCCTCAGGAGCCTGAAGGCAGCTATGGTTGGCCTCTCTAACCATTACGCCACCCTGACATCCTAATTCTAATAAAACATTGTTTTTCATATCGCATCAAACACCTTAGCTTGTCAGGATGCTTCGCTCCAAACATTGTTCAGCTTGCCTGCTGTCCCCTTCCATTAAAGTCTGAGTTTGTGTCAGGGTGGATCAGAATATTAATAATATAGAATATTAATTTGGAAAGGATGAATGATTTGTGAAGGACGCAGTCAAGTTGTTTATTATTTGGTTTTGTCTCGGGTGCTTGCTTCTCGTCTTCAGTTTTTTTTTTTCATTTCTTCTGAAATATTCTCAAATGCTTCTGATTTTCTAATCATATCTACACAGCTTCCCCAATTCCACCTCCTTTAATTCAACCCAAAAACTGCACTTTTATCACTGCTCAAATGAACGTAACCGAGACATCGCATTCCATAGTATTTGTATATTGCTTGTAATCAATCTCAATTTCCAGTCAGTGTTATATGAGGTGTATAAAAAAGCTCAGACAGCTCATCTTCCTATTTTGTTTGGTCTGCAGGCGCCGTGCTTGTCGTGCGTTCGGGCTGAATAATAGAAGCTCTTGTTTTTGCTGGGGAGTAAACAGCTGGGTGAGAAAGCTTTGTCTTTTCCCACCTGGATACTTTGTTAGCTGTCTGGCTGCCATCAGCTAAAGGAAACTCCATAAAACAGGCCTGGCATCGAGTCAGCATGGCTTCCCTGCAAAAAAAAAAAAAAAGCTTAGTTATGCATGTGATTTTCTTTTTTCTTGTGTGCATGAGCACTCTGCTTCTGCCTTTATCTACAGTCCGCTTAAATCTATACTGTTGCCTCCCTGTCTGGCTCTCGCACTATCTCTCTCTCTCTCTCCCCATGAGTCTGTTTTCCTTCCTCCGCTTATTGATTCTGATTTTAGCACTAACACAATGTTCAAGAGAGTGTTAACCCCAGCTGAGGCAGGTGTTTGTTTGTGTGCATGTGTTTTACCCTGTATCTGTTTGCCTGTGCATGGACCCCCCTCCGTCCCTGCTTAGGCAACAGAGAGGGACAAGATACTTGTCGCTTGTTGACATTAATCTCTACCAGTCTCTTTGAGCTGCTTTGTTGTGCTAAACTACAGTGAGTGGTTCAGAAACAAGCCTGGAAAATCTGCTTTTTAAGCTATTGAACCCATTTAATATCATCTGTCATGCTGTATATATCTGCACTTGCGAAATATATCCACACGAATGGCAACATTTTGGCATTGGCATTTGACTGGAATTATTGATATCTAACTGTTAACATTTTGTTTTCATTGCTAAAATACATCTTTCGCAGAAAAATGACAACCACGGATCCAATCCACCCCCCAACCTGCCTCATGTATTATAAATCCCTCGCTTTCTCCAGAGAATTACCAGAGAATTCATAATTTTCCAGCTTTCTCCTCCTCCAAGGTGCTTTTACCACAAATCCAGCCCTGTAATATATGCAGCCAGCACAGAGATCAAAGATACATGGATCATATTTTGGTGTGTGCATTCGTACATGTATGTGAGCTGCTAACAGGCATGTATGCGTATCTTCAAAAGCACCGTGACTAGGCCCGAGGCAAGGAGTACGGGTTTTGATGTCAGATGCCTCTACAGTATGTGCTGCCTTCATGCAGTCACATTATGCAGCTCCAGCATGAAGGTGAATCACCAAATTTGATGCCTGGAAACCCTGGCAGTTTGTGCCTTCTGACCTTAAGTAAATGCGCTCCTGCATAGCATGTTGGAAGTCCTGCTAACACGTCGCTACAGGCCTCAGGGCTAAAAATAAGTAGAATGCATGGCTTTATCACACACAGCGTATATGTGTATTTAATGAAATAGTTTGACATTTAGGGGAATAAGCTTATTCACTTTCACGCGGAGAGTTAGATGAGAGCATCCATGCCATTCCCATTTGAATGCACTAAATAGGAAGCTACTGCCAGCAGCTGGTTAGCTTTGCATAAAGACTAGAAACAGAAAAACAGCAGGCCTGGCTCTGTTGGAAGGATAAAAAAAATCTGCTAACCAGCACCTCTAACACTCACTTGTCAACACATCATACCTCCTTTGTTTAATCTGAACACAAACAAAGTGTAAAACGACAATTTGTGTCACGCAGGGTCATTTGTAGGATTATACCTTCCACTTTTGGTGTCACTGTGACCAGCAAAGACTCCAGGAGGTCACTGCTCCCAGCCAATAATTAGTCTGGCACATACCCCCTCATAAAAGTGCAGCCTGTCCTTTGGTATTATGCTTCTCCGAGCAAGGCTCAGTGCCTTGAAGAGGAATTTAGCTTCCTATGGTCTGCTAGAAGATAGCTTGTGGCAGATGTATGCTGAAATGTATGGCCAAACACCGAAAAAAAAAGATACAGAGAACCAGGATGTGACCTAGAATTACCAGTAAACACCTCTCTGCATATGTTGACCCATCGTTAAATATATTATCCAATTCTCCAGTGACTGTGGAGAACGTTTGACTAACACAAATACACGTGTGACTAGGAAAAACTGATTTGTGTTAATCAAACAGTTTCTCTGTCTAGTTCTTCACAGCTTTATTACTGTTGGTGCTTTATTACCAGAATGATATTGAGGTGCATTATACCATTTCCTGGCACTGCACTGCACTGCACTTATTGATTTGGTCTTCATTTTAGAGTACCACATGTCATGTTCAGTTAATGATAGAGTGGGCTGAGTATTCTGTGAAAAATCGCCGCAATCATGGCTGGATGCCGTTTGGAAACAGAGCGGGCTGATGTAAGAAACAGAGCCAAAGGGCTTTTAAAGGTTATGTCATCGTTTGTGACAGTTGGAGGAGAAAAGAATATCCGGCGGGACCCGGCTCCATCCGTCAGGCCAGAGATGAGGGAGGCAGATAGCGAGACATAGAGAGAGAGGAGCAAATGTGTTTGAGTGACATAAGAAGGCCTAATAAAAGCAATGATCGTCACAATAAAAGAGCTGAAATTGTTGCTTTTTATCTCCTGGATTAAAGGTTGGACTGTCATCCACCATCTGCACAGGTGAGGCCGAGTCATTATATTTGAGTGTAGAAGGGTCTCGATTTCCCCCCAGGGCACAAAAAAAGCAGTAATTTTTTTGTGCACCAAAGCACAGAAATAAATTGAAGCCCTGCTCACCTAACAACAGCCATGTTGGACACAATCTATTTACTCCCTCCTCTCGGGGATGTGAGAACAGAGATTGTGCTGTCTGGATTAGACATACACTACCTGAGGTGATAAATCCCAATCATGGGAACACAGCCGCTGCTTCATTCCCACTGTAAATGTCTCCAGGTGCCAGTCTGTCTGTCTTTCTGTCACACACCTAACCTGTCGTGCTTCGGTTCATCCACCGAGAAATGGCTATGTCCTCTTGCCTTGTAGCTGCAGCTGCAAATATTAGCCACAAAAAGGCTGCGGTGCATGCTCTGGTTGCAGAAGATACCTGACAGTCAGGGTGTAAGGGCAGCAAATCCAACTACGAGGTGCAGACGAGCCTGACTCAGAAGCACAGGCAGGCCCGATATCCAGCTGCCCTGACATTTGGAAGAGAAGGCTTTCTGATGTGGGAGGCAGAATGGAGCTGTGTTTGTTTTCCCTGTCTCTCTGCTGCTTCAAATCTGTCCAGAGCTGTCTCTCTCTCCCCGCCCCTCACTGCACGTCTGTCTTTGTTCAAGTCCGTTTCATAATTTCACTCCTTTCTCTCTTTTTGCTTTTTTCTTGCTTTGCCTTCCCTCTATCCTGTGTTGGTGTTTTTTGATGTTTCTGCATGCTCGAAATAGGCCCTGTGTGTGAGTGCTGGTTGTGGATATCTCTGCGCAGCACTCCTGCGATTCACAGTTCCCCTCACCTCACTGTCGCAGGGTTATCAGAGGAAAGCCTGATGCGTCTCCCACTGAGTCAGGAGCCACAGATCTTCCCTCCGCTGACTTTCATCTGTGCTTAATGCAACTGTGCTAAAACCACAAACACATACAGACATATTATTTATTTACAGAGGTTTCCCACTCTGTCACATTAATTTGCTACCGCCTTTTCTCCTACTCGAAACCCCATTTTCTATCCACCAACTTGAGTCATCTTGCCCAAGAACTGACATGCACGGCAAAACGTCCAGTGTTAATGAATGTTGATTTTTCAGTGACAATTATTTGGTATTGACAAGTGCTGATTGGAGTGTTGTTTGCTCGCTGTCACAGCCGATACAGCTCTGGGTTGAGCGTTCGTAAATGGTCAAAAAAGCATTCACCTGACTCTGACAGTGCAGACGCCATCAGCCAAAGTGCTGAATTTACATTCTTAGTTAAATTAGCATTGATTGTTTCATTGGCTTAATATGTGCACAGAAAAACACTGCATGCTATTGTCAGGGCAATGAAAAAAAAAACACATTCTTTATGCTGTGTGAAACTCATCATTCCATGATTTCCAGCACAAAGTAAATGTGAGACAGTATTCCTGATTGAGCTTCCCGAGGCAGTAAATCTAGTTTCTTTCATATCCTGCTGTGATTTGTAATTCTGTTGACTTATCTGTCCAGATCAGTATTTCCTGCCTCTGGTTCTGCTGACAGAACAAAGCCACAGAAGAACAGCTATAAGAACAGCAGTTATTTGTATAGTGTCTTTCTAAACAGTTTGAAGCATGCATGTAAATAAAAACAGAGCAAATATTAGTGACTGCAGACTAGGAGCAGTTGTCAAACATATAGCTGATTTTCTTTCTTTAGCAACTAATTTAGAAACCATGGAAGATGTCGTACCCTCCCTCTTGCATATGAGCCCACCATAATACTAACGACTTAGATAATCACATAATGTCGGAAATTCCAGATCTTGATCACCACCAAAATTGAATTAACCGATGTGTTGACCTTGAGTTATCTGTCCAAGAAATTTCAGTTAAGTAAAATAAATCAGTTTGACTTCAGAATGACACGCTAATGCCGTGCAAACTCTCAAACACATACAGTATGCACATATGTTCTCCCATGGCTTTTCAAACACCACACTCCAGATTCACTCTGATCACAGGTGGCATAAAAATCTCCATAATGTGAGCATGGCAATACGGAAATTCATATTTTCCACGGGTATTACCTTGGTCTTTCTGCAGCCATGTTTATACCAGAGATAACCTGCGGACTCTCAGTTAAATCAAAGCATTGGCAATTACAGTATGTAATTCCAGGCCCTCAGGTTGGTAGCACTGCATGCTGTCACAGGTGTCACAAGCTGCAGTTAAATATGTCAGCATGTTTTTATGTTATCGGTCCATGTAAACATGCCGCTATGGTAATCACAGCCCTCATGGCATTTTTATGCACTGAGAGCCTAATGCATCAGAAAAGCAGAAATTATCAGCTCACCCGCTAGTGAATCTTATACACCACCTCTTTATGCGGATTACAGGATGTAGGTGGGGCGGTTACACTCATCACAGCACAGACTGCTCCTCACACCAACACCCACAGACCAACCGGCTGGTAGAGCAGCTAAACACCAACCAGAAAAGAGCAAACAGCACTTAGCTGAGAGCTGGTCAGGCTATTGCCAGTCTGTGGTTTTGCAGATATGAGTAAGACAGATGACTAAGCATAGAAACAAAAGATTGCATGTTTAAGCACTGCTAAACTTGGACTCTTTACATGTTATTTAATCTGGTGATGAATCTTGCATTTGAATCATAGTCAAAACAACTGAATCAAGCCAGGAAACTGTGTGCAGCTTAGTGTTCACACTGCCTTTATCTTGACTTTCCTCTTGGTAATTCTTCCATGTATGTAGTTTCGTTTTGTTGGATTTTCTGTCAGTATCGAGTTTTGGTTCTGTGTTACTGTTTTCGTTGTGCCTCGGTGCTTATGCTTAATATCCAGTTCTGCTTCTGTTTTCCTAATGATCCAATTTTAGTGCACAAAATGCTGTCACTTCCTGGATAGCATAATCATTTTCGTGGGAAAGTCCATTGCTGTTGCTGAAACAGCAAATGTTAATGCATTTATGAACACATACTGTGTGTGCAATCACTGCGGTAACTTACCGTTTGCTAACACTCCTTAGCTACTGTTTCAAATTTATGCAATTTATAGTGGCGACTGTGGCACATTTACCACTTGAATTCACTTTTTGTAGCCTAATTTTTTCAAAACAAAACGTCCCAGATTTCAGAAAGTGGTTGCCAGCTGAAATGAACAACTGCCTCTGGCAGATTTATATCATTTGTTGCGAGTAGTAATAGTAGTAGTAACAGTAGTAACCATAGATTACTACTGAAGAGAAGAAGCTACGTAGTTGGCCAGACATGCTAACCTTTGCAGCTTACATACATACGATATTGCAGACAAATACACTGTCCTTTCAAAGAAAACCTCCAAACTCTTTTAATATATGTTTGTGTGTGTGTGTGTGTGTGTGTGTGTGTGTGTGTGTGGCACTGTGCTGTCAGCTGATGAGATGAAACATGTATGTGGGTCGGTGGGTAGGTGTTGGGAGGGGACACATTGCCTAGGATTGCTTTCAACTTGCTAACAGATACAGCCATTTATGACAGCCATCTGTCCAGCGTATCTGTGTGTGTGTGCGTGTGTGTGTGTGTGTGTGTGTGTGTGTGTGTGTGTGTGTGTGTGTGCATGTGTGTGTGGTTACATACACTCACAGGCACAATTATGTTTTCGCTGGTGGGAGTCAGGGTCCAGGTGGCTGTATACTGTAATATTGCACCCACAGAGTGCAACAGCATGGGGGGACGTGGGAGCCCAGCAGAGCATGTTAGGGTAGATGCCACATATGGGGTATCCATTTATACACCATGAACCAAAAACAGAAACCTGTGAGAAATGTGGCTTTTAGAATTACAACTCATCTTAGTAATATGTTTAGCTGACCGTGTGTGCCTGGATTGTTACCAGGGTGGCTGGACAACTTGTCTGTTCAGAGGCTTCCTGGAGGCAAAGCGGATGAAAAAGACCACTTCATAGGCTACAGCAGATAACAGAAGACTGAGCTGCTCCTTTTAACTCCACTTGTTGATGTCTTGAAACAAGATCAGGGTTCAGATCCCCTGAGCATCGAAGATCTTTGGGAATATGTTAAAAACCGAACACTTTCTGCCTGAAGGAGAAAGGATTTCTTTTCAAAGGTAAAATAAAAATCAGCTGGAAACGAGCATTAACCGAATATAAAAAATGATAGTCACCCATCTTTTACCTCGTTGATGGTAAATGTTTTGGGTGTATCAGAGAAGCGGTTAAACTAGATCAGAGAGAACATGGGGGGTAGCGCACTGTACTTTTTAGTCTTTTGATTCCCACAGTGAACACTTGCTGGTGACAGGATCCATTCCTGTACTGCAAATCATATTTCAACGCTTCTGAGTGCGGTTTTTGCACATCAAACCGATGAAAAAACATCCATAGTGCATTCCTTGTTGATGCTAAGGAGGGAGACGGAGGAGGTCTATTTTTACATCCAGCCAAAACAAGGTTTGAAGTGAGGGCCCAGCGGAGACGAGGAAAAAAGTTGAGCTGATATGCTGCTCACATCCACAGTCTGTAAGATCTGCAGAGGCTCCTCTATCATTCATGTTGATCAGATGGAAACCATCAAGAATAATGCTCAGGTTTCCTGCACAGCTTGTTATTGGTTTAAAAGGTCTTTTAGGAGCAGTGGTGATGCAGCTTGAAGCATGGCGATGTGGGTGGGTCGGTCCACCGCTTTGGCTCGGACTAAAATATCTCAATAACTGTAGAATGGATTGCTATGAAATGCTGGAGAGGCGTTCATGGTCCCCAGAGGATGAATCCTACTGATCCCTTGGTCACTCCCTGATGTTTCGTCTAGCGTTGCCATGGGGTTGACATTTGTGGTATTTAGTAAACAGCTATTGGATGTGGATAAACCTTATACCTGATAAACATCTGCTTATTAGCATTGTCATTGCATGCATGTTAGCTGGTGTTAGCATAATAGTTCAATGTCGCTAACATGGCTGATGACTCCTAGTCTTTCTTCCTTGTCCTTTTTATGTATTTAAAAGCCAGTGTTCACCCTTTTTTTATACCTATGTCCATGTTGATTACATTTTCTCAAGTTATTCTCACTCTTACTCTCTTTCACAGTGTTTGTGTTGTTTATAGTCTGTACAGTATTGGCTCAAAGATCCACACATCACAGGAATATGTGTGAAATATGTGTTTCTCCCATGTGTCTTCGTGCGCGTATGCATGCACGTGTGTATAGATTCACATGTTTGTGTGACTATGAATGGGCTTTTATGGGTGGATTACACCCGAAGAAGGCATTACACATGATATAGAAAGAGAAAATGACGAATCCCTTTCGCAGCTACAGTGTTAATGTCAACACTGTAAATGTTCTGTATGGAAAACCAATTTAATTAAGGCCACCATTTCTATATGATGAGCCTTCATCAGAGGTGCTGGGATGTGAAATCCAGTCTTCATATGGCATAATGTACAAAGACAAGTGTTTTTCTTGCAAGGCACAGCCTATTTTCATGGCTATATTTAGAGGCCTGTTTCAACTGGAGGTGAGGATATTGCCTGCTGTGCGTGAGCTGAGGGAGGCATATGTTTTTTCCCCCATCTGACCTACACTTCCTGGTGTGAATTAAATCAAAGCTGAGTGCTGAGAAGAGGTGATAGGCAGTGGACTCTTGAGATAAGACGGTGTCATTTTTGCTCCAACCGGCCGGCAAAGTAAACCAGCCTTGCGTAGTCTCAGTTTTTGACAAGTAAACTGTAGTTACAGTGATTTCATGCCCAAAGGGAGGGTCTGTAAGCGAGGGAAAAATGAAAAGACACAAAAAAGAAACCAGGGTTGTCCCTAAATAAAACCTGAAAGCTCTACTGTGGCTCTAAAACGCATCAGTGATCATGTCTTCTTTCATCTCATGTCTTAGACACAACTTGTTTATGTTCCAAAAGGAATGGAGACCTGGATGATGCTGAAACAAAGCACAAATGTCGTCTCTTCTCTTAGCCCTAGCCATTTTGATTTATGCGTCACAGATGTTGCATTTATTTGTGGCCATGGGCCAGAGATAAAAAGAGACTGGTGGTCGAGCGCCGGAAATGCTGAGCAATCTTCAGAGCCCATCTGGGCTAGTGGAACTGTCAGTGACAATGACTGACTCCATCCTCCCTCCATCATCCTCAGTCGTACTTCCAAGTATGACGCCCTGCAGGTAACATATGGGTCCCACTGATGAAACTCAGAGCAAACATGAAGAAATGGATGGATACTGGGATTGGACAAGGGATAAGAGGAAAGGGAAGAGGAGATGAAGAGATGCAGGGAAGGAGAAAGAAAAAAAAAAAAATCCAGCACCGAAACAGACGGCGGGGTGACTCGACCTGTCCTCAGTCCACCTTGATAATCCTTTCACTGTGTGGTCAGGGAACAGATATGCCACCTCTGATCCTTTTGCTTCCTTTTTTTTCCCATCTTCAGTCCCTCAGCTGCCACTTCATCATTTTCTGTCAGTCTGAGGCTGACAGTGTCACAAAGTTTCACATCACAGACATGATAGGGTGGTAGATTTGTAGCTAAATATACTGAAGATTCATATTTTCACCCCCACCATCATTGTGAGCATTTAGCATGCTGATGATAGCACTTAACTTAAACACCATTGTGCCTAAGTGTCGCCTCACATAGCTGCTAGCATGGCTTCAGACTCTTTGTCTTATCATTGGTTTACAATATAAGAACAGTTTGAGTGTGATGAAACATATGTAATGACTGGTTCTTCCAAATATTTCACTCTGTAAATGAACTCTTTCTTTGGAACGTGAGCCACAACAATAGGAAAATAGATTTTCCCACTTTGTATGAAACTCACTGAGACAAAGGTCTGACAGTAAAACACTCCATCATTTCAGTCAGGTCACATTTAGCTGTAGGCAGTCAGCAGCTGTGTCTGTCTTATCTGTGCCATCCCTGCTTTGGTGTTTACCTTCCCATATTTCTTCACCTCTATCACGACCAAACTGTGATAGGAGCCGAAGTTTGCGCTGTGATTCTCTGATGTAGAACACAGTCTAGTTTCCACTTTCTAAAAGAGCACACTGGCTCCAATCTCCTGTCCTCGCAGGGATGAATCCATTGGGTTTCTGTCTTACTTCGCTCCCCGGCTTATGATTTATTCATATGTAGAGTAGAACATTCCGACAATCCCCCATACCCCACCCTATACCCACAACCCCCCACCTCTCCAATCAGAAATATCGAAGGAGGCCGAATGGGGATGAAGCAGTGGAATGTGGAAGCGCACTGTAAAATTAATCCAGCTCTATCTGCTAGCCCCTTTTTAATTAAATGTATTATGTCATGGCATTTACTCTGCATACTATATTATTGTGTACGGTGAGAGAAATGGATAAGAAAAGAGGATGACATGTGACCCATGATGCCCAAAGCTCATGGTATGTACTTTAACCTACAAAGCCAGCAGTGAGCCTCGGGTTGCTTGCTTTTTCATGGCACACACATTCATAATTTACCATGTAAACTACAAAGGTGGATGGGTAAGTGGACATGAAAACCAGTGATGAGACTGAAAGAAAAGGGAGGCATATTTGACACTTCAAAGCATTTTAATGCACCATTTGCAGCATGGGAAATGAACATGCATTAGAATGGCTTTTTACAAAAATCCTTTGTACTCAAACACAACGCCAGCTACACCCAGACAGATGATGACAGTTTGTATGGGAATGATAGAAAAGGCGAGGACAATGTGTGGATGTAATGGACGTATTCGGTGGTGAGGACAGTCGACTCATAAAAAATGTGTGACACTGGGTTTACTTGCACTCACCCTGAATGCAACACAGGCATGTACAAACTCACTCACGCATGCACACACACGCACACACACACACACACACACACACACACACACACACACACACACACACACACACACACTGAACTCTTTCATTTTTGGCTGTGGAACTCCCTCCAATTCTCTTCTCATGCAGTCGTCTCATGTATTTTTCATGCACTAGTTGTCCCAGTAGAAGGTCTAGCGTGTCCAGGAGAGGACTCTCCACTGCTACAAGGTCATGTTCCTCACTAATACTCTGGAATTAAGAGTCTAATTTCTCATGTGAATAATGAGTTCATCTGTCTTTCTTTCTTTCTTAGCTTCTTTTTAATAAGCTCATTGCTCACAGAAAGTGCAAAGACAAAAGAATACTCTGATGGCTGTAGAGATATTATGGAGAATGGACTCTTCACATCTTCATTGACGTCACTGGGCTCTACTACAAGTCCCAGAATGCATTGGTCCCATTTTCTCGCTGCGCTGGCGATGCCGCTGCATTCAAGTGCTCCTCGGGAGTTCTTAAATCCGATATTATAAATCTCAGCTGCCACTTGTAAACACAAGTAGTTGCGATATAAAAAAAAAAAAAAAACTCAGGCTGGACTTCTTGGTGTATCCTCTATATTTTGAGCAATGAGACAGTCCATTACTTTGCAGTGTCATGGCAGAATGAAGACATCTAAGTTAATTTTCTAACATGTTTTGATTAAAATAATAAATAAATAAGTCACCCTGTGTTTTTGGTAACTGTGCATTTGGTGACACCTGAGATAGGCTACATGTCTATCTCAGTGACTTGGAAAGTAAAACGTAGAGTTTGTGTATAACTTGCAATGACCAGTATGCCAGAAATTCATCAAAATAGGATGGTAAACTTATTTGCAAAAATTGTCAGACCAGCTAGCATGTTTAAACTAGAAGCATGTGGTGTTTTATGTGTGCCAGTAGTCCCACCGTAACACATTTATGAGAAAGAATAGCTAGCTAGTGGCACGTTTTCTTTGAACTTCGCTAGTTACAGCAATTCACTCACTACTGTGTCGGTGTATTTCTCTATCTCTATTGTAAAAGCGACTTCATATCAGTAAAAGAAAAAATGTCACATAATAACTGGTGTTACTGTTTGACCCGTGCATTGACTGAGCTAGCTTAACTGTGTACTGTTAGTGGCAACCGCAGAGGTAACATTACGCTTACAGTGCGCAGATATATAGGCTATAGAAAAGCTAATGATAAAAGAAAATGTAGAATAAGTAGCCTATAAACTAAGCATTCTGATTCGGTATTTTCAATAGTCTAACACGACTGTAACAAGTTAAAGAATAAGCGCGTTTGTACTGAAACAGCCGAATAATAAAGGTTGAATGAAGAGCAAATTTCCAACAAAAATATTTAAAATACATCAGTTTAAATATCAGATAATACTACCGCGTTCATGTCCGCTACACCTTCATGTCACGAAGTCGGGAAATGACACACAACCCAATTCAATGCGAGTGCGCTGACCCCGTAGTTGTCACATTTCCGACAGCACGAGAAGGCAGCACGTCTCCGTACCACTACGAGCAGCAGCAGCAGCAGCAGCAGCAGCAGCGCTTTCTCCCTCCGTAACCTAAACAATGACTCCTACTACAGACCGGAGGAAAGCACACCAATAGAATGCGTTACACAGCACCAAAACCCTGCATTTCGCTGCTATTCCGACCACTCACTTAAATGTGCCGACCGTAAACATGTGGATACCTACAGAACATGAGAAATACGGCGTCGGTAAGTTTATTGCCTTTATGTTTCTAAAACTGCTGTCCTCTGCGTCCACTCACATTCAGCTGGGGGGGCATGTGTGGACAGGTTCGTGGAGGTGAACTGGCTCCACGAATGATGATTTCCAGCACTGCGGATTGTTCTATTGCGAGTTTATTATTTTTATGATAAGGCAGCATCAGCTCTCCTCCGAACAGCCCGTGATGAGAGCTTGGATTCATCTGACTGCCACATTGCGAGGCACAGGGTTGTCGCTCTGACCCCCCCATGCTTTGCCAAATGCACAGCCACATTTGGATTTTTTTTTATTTTTTATTTTTTTTTTTTTACCCCCCTCTGCTCGTGATTTGCCCTATTTCCCCTGCATTGTCCGGGATTAAACTAGTGGGCTGTCTTGCCTCTGAGGTGCCTTGTATTTGTTGTGCTCTGTCTGTTTGAATGGAGGGGGAAAAAATCAGCTGCTGATCACAGCCAGTCGCTGTCTGTATGTTTCGCTCCACCTCTGCCAATTCTTCGAAAGAAACCCAAAATCAGAGAAAAAAAAATGAATATTTATTTCAGTGTGTGTCTGGGATCCAGATTGCTGTGGACCCTGCGAGGTCCTGGAGATGTGTGTATCCTTCATTGCATTGTTCCAGGCTGTCGGGGGTGGGGGTGTGTGTGTGTGGGGGGGCTCTGGATCAAACACTGAAGTGAGACAAACAAGCGACAACAACGCAACCGATGCCAAATGTAGAGGAGAGAGAGAGAGAAAAAAATCCCACACAGACTTTGTCCTGTTGGTGTGGTAGGAATGTCTCCTTTGCGTGACCGTACCCGCAAAAAAAGGGGCTCATTGAGATGCGGCTTAAATGTCTCATAATTATATTCCCCAGAGATACTGGTCTGCTCTGTGTGTGATGATCTGGTCCCTACAGGATCCCGCAGCCTCCGTGAAAACGAGCCAATAATCATTTTGTAATCTTTGCCAGGAGAAAGTGGCCAGTAAAAACCTCCTAAAACTACTACAAGAGATTGCACATTTTTCCTCCTTGTGCTGTCTTTCTTGTGCGCAGCCTATCTGGTTGCGTAAGAAGGCAGGCTCCCAGGCTCTTGTGAATGTTGCTTACTGTCCAAAAAGATGCCACCTTGCCACTGTGACCTGAAATCAGCCAAGCAGAAACTAGCCTTTGGCCTCTCCGTGTCACGCTCTGTGGTCTGGTCACTTGCTCGCTCTGCTAAATTCTCCCCTGGTATAGACTTGTTTCCCTTCTCTGGCCATGTAAGTGCTAAAAACCTGACCTGAGTCACTGTGTGCAGTTGTATTATACTTAATCCTGTGCAGGGAAGAGTCCCCCTAGAGCCCAGAGCTTCCATATTTTGATAGCACGGAATAGATTTACTTCTCAAACCCATTCCCTCCTGTCAAAGTGCATATGGCTGCATGAAAGGACGACATTTATTGTGAAGGCTAAATACTTGCCATTGTCCCTAAACTGCTGGAGGGGGCCCTGTTAATTGGATTAAGGCAGTTTATCCCCCCCCAATAACAGCAATAAGACTCATTTAATTGGCTGTGATTTACTTTTTAAGACATGTTTTGGCAGCGGTGCACGTCTTTGTGGCCAGGTCCTTTTTGAGGAAGGAACTGGGACGTTTTCCTGTTGTGAAATTCAGGTTACGTGATACACACACATGCGAACAAAGATGTTACTTTCACGTGTCAGCTTGAGCAGGCTCAGTGTTTTGTTTTTGTTTTTTGTTTTTCAGTCTGAAGTTCAGAAAGGTTGGCGTGCTTCTGGTCTTTGGTTTTGTTTGCACTATGCATTTCCTGTTAGTGTCATTCATTCTGTATGTGGAGTGGATCAGAGGAGACTATTGAGTGCTTTTAGGGGTATCACAGGGGCTGGGTTATCCTCCAAAAGAAGAAGTTGGTATAATGTGTTGTTTGACCACATCGCAAAGCAGAAGATACTGGAAGTCCAGGTGAAAAGCTGCCCATCATAGAGATAGTCGAGACGTGATAATCGTGTAAATATGGGGATTACAGCTGCCCCCTAGTTCCTATATCCATAAGATATGAGAGGAGTGGGTTTCCAAAGCTGCTCGACCTTCTGGCAAACACTTCTGATGATGTATACTAGCGCCTTAAATCTCACCACAAAAACCTTCCTAGTAGCTCTGCGTAAATAATTGAATATTGGTCAGATAATCCCGCTGAAATGAAAGGCTTTACATCGCTAAAATGTTTGCGTTCCAGCATGGTTACCGCGAGTGTTCCTGCACATGACGAGGCGAAATGTTCCATCAGCTGTTCACTCACTTTGCAGGGGAAAAGGATAAGTAAATGTTTATCCTTGTTTCAAAATACCCCCGCACCAGTAATGACCACTGATCCCCAGATGGAATCTCATTCTAAATTATTCATGCCAGGAGGAACAGCTGTTGCTTTTCCACAGGTCGCCGCAACTTATAGCGAAACAGTACCTGAAATGGTACTCAGCTAAATCACACTTCAGTAGAATTTAACATCATTGATCCACATCTGTTTGTACTTTCCCTTCAATTCTGCGGCACAGATTGAATATCCGTGCCGCAGAATTGCTGTGATATCTAAATATTGGTACAAGAAAGTCCCTGCCTCAGCCATTTTAAATGTGATCTCCTCCAGGTGCTTTCAGCGAACATTATATCCCCTTTTGACAGGGAGGCTGGCTAACTTAAAGGGCTTTGGAAGATCTTGGATCCTTGCAGGAACATTTGATCTCGGGCCAAATCGAGATGAGATAAGAACGCCTCGGCGTCTAATTGGAAGGTTGTGGCGTTTGATGTCGATTCGCCTTACCAGTGAAGCAGGGCCCTGGGAGGATGGGGGGCCACTGCCATTAATGAAATATGAATGGACTCTTGGCAAGTTGATGTTGAGGCGCCCATTAGCCCACCAGTGGAGTGATTACTGGTTCTTAACCTGAAGGAAGAAGGTTGGAAAATTGATGAGATGATGTTAATGTCTGACTCCTAAATGGACTTGGGATATGGAGACATTATATTGAGCCAAGAGGGAGGATAAAGTCATGTTTTTGAACACAAAGATGGATTAGGTTGGCAGTAAAAATGATGAGATCAGGTTACAGAGGATAAGAGGAGGCATGGAGTTTAGATTGCTGTGTCTTGGATGACAGAGGTACCCAACAATGGCTTTCCAATGCTCCATAAGTCTGCAATGGATAATCTATCACAAATGTCACTGAAGACAAACGCAGCCTGACTTGGTCACTGACTGCAGAACACACTCGAGGCGGCTCGTGTCATGTTGAGAGTCGACGTCGAGTTAATGCTGGAGACAGACAGAGATTGAGGCCGTTCTCCTCATTAAAGCCCTTTGATACAACCAATCAAGCATGTCATTGCTCATCATAATTTAGGCACGTAATTAAACCATTTTATAACGAGATGGTTTGCATCTGCATGCGTGCAAGTTGAATTCTCCGCTGATGGCTGGAGAAGCTTGATCTAGCGTGCAGTCAGTTCTTTGAGTGCCGAGGAAGAGAGAGCCGGTGTCGGGCCTGGGGGTTTCCTGCTCTCTCGTGGATGACATCGCTGGTTCCTCCCTTGGGGGGATGTCGCTGTGGTTGATAGGGGGTGGAGGGTGCTGGCGCGTGTCAGGGGTGGACTCATTGTCGGGGTGTCCGACCTGCCCTGTTACCCCCAAATCCACCCCCCGTCCCTTACCCTCTCACTCCACAGGGGATTAGCAGGTTGTTTTGGAGGGGGGCCCCGAGGCCCATTCCACCATTATACCCATGATTCTCTAATGCAGCAAGCCCCAGGGCGATGTATGGTTGAGGGTGGGGGGAGGGGGCGTGGTGAGGTGAAGCCTACCAGCTTGTAATTGCTTCCTCGCCCGCTGCCTCGTCTCCATCTGCAGAGATAGCACCCCTTTCTACTCAGTGCGTGCACGCACATTTGCACACATGCTCGCGCAGTCAACACGGAAGGAGACCGTAGGAGGCTCCCCCGTGAATCGAACAGATGCAGAAATAAATAAAAAAAAATAGATAGGAAGAGAGTTAACCAGCCAACCCACTACTATACACAAGCTGTTCCCTCATGCGTGCATGGAAGAGTTAAATAAATCTACACGGACATGTGACATATGACGAGCTCAATGAGCGTTTTATTCATTGCTGATTCACCCTGACAATAATAGCCTTTGTAGCGCAAACACGGCCTGCCTGAGACGCGAGTGCAGAGTTGGAGAAATTCCACCGCTGGTTCATTTGTGTCGTTCAATTAAATCATGCTCTATTTATTACGGAGCCCTCAATTATGAAAGAAAACACCCAAACTGCACAAACGTTGCCTGTCTGTCGAGCAGCGCTCAGCGCAGGCGAAGGACGCGCTTCTGTCAGACTCACTTATATTTTGTGGAAATGAGAATGTTTCATCTCCTTCCAGATTTTCATCACCACACCCGCTGTGGGGATACCCCTGTGAATCCCATTGGAAGTGGTGACACAAACAAACCAATGTGCTGTAATCGTCCGTCCGCATCCATGTATAATGTCAAGATCGGCAGCTGCGGGGAGCCTTCCTGCGTTTCCGCTGTGGCAGTGTACCGTGTTCGCTGAAGGGAGATGATGCTCCGAGATGGCCCAGTGATTTCCAGTTTACCAGCATGCATATGGCCATAATGACCATTATTTCCCTTTGGCTTGACATGAATTAATGTTTTCGAATGCTTGTCTGGTAATTGCCAACATACTTCTGAGAAGCATCGGTGATTGCAAAGTGAGTTTTTTTGTGATGAGCTTTTCTTTCTGTTCAAGATCCTGAATGAAATTTGTGGCTTTTAATCCAGTTCCATCCTTCTGGTCAGCTTGGCTGCTATGAGACACTCTGTCTTTGTAGCAGGTCTGTTGTGGTGTCCTGTGCTCGCGGTTCCCCTTCCTCGATATCAGTCCTTGATCCCTGTGTGAGAGAGAGGTTAATGGGATATGTCCTATTAGGAATTCAGCAGCTTAACTGATCAGTGGCACTGCTGTTGTATGTGTGTGTGTGTGTGTGTGTGTGTGTGTGTGTGATCGGTGTCGGTCGGTGGGGGGGAATGATTGACATGCCATTTTCATAAACGAAGGGCGTCTGCCGGTGACAATCACTGTGATTGGCGGGTGAGAAGAGCTGTTTATGCATCAAGAGACACTTGTTTTTTGTGCTCATTTGCGGCAGAAAAATGACTGCCGGCACTGGTCCAGCATCAGTTATCTGTGTGCCGTGGCTGTAATCCAGGCTGGCGTGTATTGACCATAAAGGAAGTGTACATTGATTTGTGTGAGCGTTTGTGTGACTGACCCAGTGCATCATAATGACCTCAAGGCTTCCATTTTCCCATAAACCTCAGTTTATTAATAGCTAGCTCTGCCCAGCCTCAAGTTACGAAAAGCAATGCTTCATTCATTGTTAACATGCTAATAAAAACTGATAGTTGTCGTCTGTTCAGGATGAATCTTGTAGAATTAATGCATTATTGATGGATAATAAAGTGTCAAGGCTTCCTTAAAGGACATATGCATAATTTAAGAATGTGAAGAGCTAATGGTCGTGGTTCTCTTGTTAATTCTTGAATATTCAACTGGCCTCTAACGCGCTCGTTCACACAGTCACAGCGGGCGGGGGGGGGGGGGGGGGGGGTAACCAGAGGAGACTCATACAGATGGCTTCAGTCCAGCTCTTTGTTTTGGTCTGCGGTGTAATCTATTTCTCTGTGGGATGATTGACCCACATCAGGCCAAATCTGCACTTTGCGGCAGTTTTTCCTCACAGCATATTTCTTCTGCATACTAGCCTTTGCGGTTTTATGATGGCACTGAGGACATGTCCACACTGAATTGCCAAATGACTACCAGTGTTCTTTGGACGCCTTTGACATGACCAGTGACATGCTGAACTGTATTTGGCTCAGTCTTTTTTTGCCAGTTGTGTGCGTCAGTATGCAGAAGCTGATCACTGTCATTAATGCATGTATGTGTAAAGTTTTTCCATATTTGTTGGCCGGGTGTCAAAACTTGAGCATTTTCGAAAAGCTTACAGGGTGAAAGCACCATTTAAAACTGTATGCATTCACTTTGCAGTGGAGCGTGTTTTCTAAAAGATCAAATTTAATTTGGATAAATCACCATTTAATGTGGATCGATTACCACAAAGGAGGATTGAAGATGCATTTGTGGACATGGCCTAAATTCATCTAAGTGGCAGGAAACAATTATCCGTCAAAAAGTGCAGTTCATCTCTCCTCATCCCCTCTGAAAAGCGTCACAGTCCAGTTCAGGTCATTGAGGACACTGGTTGGAGTTTATCACCAGGCCGACGGTCAGGATTAATGTCAGCTGGAGAGACAGAGACAGAGGAAAAGGGTCGTCAGACAGAGAGCTTAGAAGCCTTGGGCCTTGACTGGGCGTTCACCCACAGCACTGTCCACACGTGGCTGGCCTCATCTGTTCCCTCTGCTTTTGACTTGTAGGGTCTTAATTAATGGAAATGCTTTTGTATTTCGGTTGTATTGAGTCGGTTTCCTTTGCTTCCTGTTTCCCCTCTTGCAACCCCCCCCCCCCCCCCCCCCACACACACACACACACACACACACACACACACACACACTCCTCCTGTGGAGTGAACTGTTTCCAGAGACAGCAGGTCACACTCTGATGACCCTTATCTCACTCTCTGCCTCTTTCTTCTCATCTATCTCTCACTCATTCCTTTTCTGTCTAGCTTTTTTCCTGCTCCCTTCTTTTAGCAGCCCACTTCCCTCTATCTGTGCTGCAGTCTGTTCCACCGTTATCTCTCTTCCACATGTGTCTCCTTCTCTTTTTTTTCCCCTTCCCCTCTCCTGATCCACCCTCACCTGTCCTACATATCTCCAAATACTGTGTGTTTGCCTCTTGTGTATTAAAGGTTGCACATTCAAGGATCCCTGCATATTTGTGGCTGTGCTTCTCTGTGCGTATCTAATGTTGCATTGGTGCGTTTTTATGCCTGTGTGTACGTTTGTATGTTGTCTTTTGTGGTGTGTGTTTGCAGCAGCCTCAGTGGACTGCGAGTCTGAAGATGATAAAGCACTACAGATGCCCCACAGGCTTTGGAATAGAGATGTAGCTGCAGACGTTATACATCTCTGTTGTGCTACATATTCCCCTCCACATCAAAGCCTATTCAGCATATTTCCTTTTAATGGAAACATATCATTCAAGAAGTTGGACTTGGACTTAGCGCTAGCAAGCTAGCTGCAGCTGATAAAATACACAGTTGTCATTTCAGTCAGCAAAGTCAGTGCAACAAAAAGCCTACTGTAGTCTAGCGTGTGAAATTGGCAAAGACCTCAGACTTTGCATTTATCGGGGGCTGTTTTCACCCTAAAAGGGGCAAGGGCATGATGCAAGGGCAAGGCACCCGGATGTGTTGCTCTCATCTACAAATGGATGCATAAAAATCGCTCTGCTAAACATTTCTGCAGGATCTGCCTGCCTCTCTCATAAATAGTTTTGAAGTGCATGTAGCGGGCAGGCAGATGGTATGCTCATTTTTCCCTGGGTGTGCTTTCCGTCCCATTGTTTCTTTTCTCTTTACAGCCTTTGTACCTGTTTTATCAGTGGTTTCTTAATGAAGAAGGCAGCTGCTTTCACTGGCTAGTGGCCACCACCCAGAAACGACTTAAGAATGACCCTGCATCCTTGCTCTGCTGCTGATTAGATCTGCCTCTGTAAAAAGCGGCAGTGTGAATTTCTTTGTCTTCTCTTGCCTCTCTGTTTATTTATCCTGTTTCCTGTGGACTTGTATTTGAATCAGAGCAGGTTTTAGTGATGATTATTTCAGAATTGGCAGTGCAAATCTCCAGGGCAAATAGAGATGCTTGCACACACACACACGCACACACGCCACAGGTGTGCCTTACTTGTCGTGCATATTGACCGTAAGAGCTATGGCGGGGACATTGATCGGTTTAGATTCCTCTCAGCCCTCTCTGAGATTGAACTGTTTTCCAGTCTCCTTCGCTCTCTCCATAAAGATCACATTGGGAGGATCAGCTGGTGCCTGCCTGATTTCTGGGCTGCAGCCTCTCCAACCTTGGCTGCCGTTCGCGACCTTATTACCTGCTCAGTGTGCGTGCATCCGTGTGTGTACACCTCCTCTGTGGTTGAATTAGTGTATATGCCATCTCTACGTTCGATCTTTGTCCCCTTTGAGGTTCACATGTGTGCGCACAACCTGTTTCCTGCCGTCGCTGTGCCGTGGAGATGACGGCCTGGGTCTCCTGCACGTCACCCTGCTGCATGCGAGGCGCTGGCTCGCCGCCCGTCCTCCTCACCTCTCTTCTGTCAGTTCTCTCCTCACTTCCTCTCTCTGCCCGCGCACAGAAAAGCCAGTTTAATGTGAGGTTGACTTTCAAAAGAACTTTTCATTGCAACCCACTGCCGCTCGCTCGCTCGCCCGCTCGCCCGCCTTCGTCACGGCTTCTTTTTTTCACTCAATTTGACACTGAAGTGTTGCGGCCGATTGCAATTGATTTTCGGCACGCAAGACTGCGCTGATTGAAATGGCTTCATTCTATAGAGGGAGAAGGTATAGGATGTATAGTGTGCTGCGTATGGGGCTGTTCTTAATTTAGACTTGTGGGGCAAAAGAAGAGAAGAATTACAACTTTGAAAATGAGATTAACTCCAATCTCGGGGACAGAGCTCCAAAATATGATTACTTTGAAACTGACTGGTTCTCCCCAGCTGAACGATTCCTGTGAATTCCTAAATTAATTATGTGGGTGTTGTAGAGTGTCATTGCCTCAGAGAGTCTGTTTAATTCATCAGGTTGACTAAACCTCCGACTGCGACCCAGTTCACTTCTTACGTCTCCTCTTTTCAACCAGGCCCCTCTTCAGGGACTGTTCCTATTTAGACTGTTTATCCAGTTAAGAGCAAAGCCTTCAAAACACGCAGAGACAGAAACAGTTTTCTTAGTTAAATACTTGTCTTGAATTAATAAGCCCCCCAAATATCTGAGCCGCTGGAACATTTGAAGATTTGTTTGTCTGAGGGGAGAAGACCAAGTGTCTTTCCACTTCCTGCCTCTCATCGTTGATTGAATGGGGCCCTTTCAGCCTTCTTCTAACAACTCCAAACGCTGGCATCGTAGTGCATTGTAAGGTTTGCTTTGTTTGTGCTCCTATTCTGGAACTGGCACAGAGGATTCCTTCTATTTATTCAGCAGGCTGAGTATTTCTTTTCTTTTTTCCTGCCGTTTAAGAGAGACCCGCAAAGACATGCTGGGGATATGCAATTGCTAAAAGAATAGTTTGACATTTCCTGTTTGCTTTCTTGAGAGGAAGATGAGAAAATTGATACCACTCTCATGTCTGTACGCTAAATATGGAGCAACAGCCTGCAGATGGTTAGCTTAGTGTAACACTGAAAGCGTCTGGAAACAGCTAGCCTAGCTCTGTCCAGCACCTTTAAAGCTTATGAATAATCTTGTTTGTCTAAAAAGCATTAATAAACATGAAAAGATAGCTGTTTCCAGTCTTTGTGCTAAGGTAAGCTAACCAGCTGCTGACGTAGCTTCTTCTGTGCAGACGTGAGAGTGGCATCAACTTCCTAAAATGTTACAGGAGAACTTAAATCCTATGTTTTTCAAAGATGTGTACTGATGTTGCACCAACTCTCTGGTCGCATGAAGCAACACAGCATTAAACCAGGCACCAGGGTCACTCCAGGCAATGGTATCAGTTTCTTTTCCTCCCTCCAGGCTTTCCCAAAAAAAGGCAACACTCAACCGCGGTGTGATTGACTTGAAGTTGCTCTGTTTTCCACAAGCCTAACCTCTCTCTAAGCATCCACCTGGTGCCTTTATTTTCCTCCTTCCACCAGTCGCACCCTCAGGGGAGGGAGTCTGAAGAGCTAAAAGCAGAAAGTGGCGCTGCTAAAAGCGGTTGAAATGGATCCCCTTTGTGTGGGGGTGAGAGGGGAAATACGAAGGAAGAACCCCCCACTGTGGGAGCCTTTGTGCGGGGAGTAGAAACACTCAGTCTGGGCGATGATGGCGGATGTACACCTCAGGCAGTTGGTTCAGTCCAGCATGGCAGATGACAGCAGAGGGGAATTATTGTTTGTATGTATGCTGGCTATGTACGCAACACGAGCGCAACCCATGATCTTATAGCGGCTCCCCTCCCAGTGGATGGTTCTCATACCTTTTGAAGGCCCCTGTCTATTCTTGCTAACAAGCAATTTGTGCTGAGGGCTGGCCTCAGATGAAGTATACAGACGCTGGCATGGAAATAGTACACAAGCTCGGATGCCAGTGAGAAAAATGTCCACATTTACTGGTATTTATTTCAAAAGATCCCTCTTTGACTGCAGATGGCTTCATTTGTCAAGTGATATATTGAGATTGTATTGGTTTGTTTTTCATTCCCAAGGGCACCGGAGTTTTTAAAAATAACATCACCGCCCAACTATTTCCCATAGAGAAACCTCTGCTGCTAATGGCTCAATAATGGAAATATCTTCTTGGATCTTGTATCCCCTTGCCTATTTATCAACAGCCTAATGACCTGTCATGGGTTCCATTTTGACCTTGATGGCCATTACAAAGCCCAGTATCATCTTTCAGCCTTTGAGCACCTTTTGAAGAAAGATGCTTTCATGTTGTTTCAATGGTCCAACTTGAAAAGAGCCGTGAGAGGGATAGCGTAACATCAGTGATTTATGTCTCTTGTCATGAATCCCATCCTCTTGACTTTGACTTTTTATTAAAGCAGCACGTCGAGAGCCCGCCTGTACGCGGCTACAGCAGTGAAACGAGCCGTTATTTGTTTTCCATCGCCTTCTAAAGTAATCTTAATTGGAGAACTGAAAAGCAAAACACATTCTTCACAGCCAGCATACATGCGAGCGGCTGGCGTTGCGGGAGCAGATGCCCGAGTCGAAGCAGAACCGTGCATTGTCTTCCTTCCTGCCTCTCTCTCGGTTCACTCGGGCCAGCTCGGCCCCTCCGCTGTGCCTTGCTGACATAATGAGTATGAGGATGCTAAAAATACTGATGCACAAATGGAGCATGCTGCGCTGCATGCGTTTAGCACGTATGTTTTAGCATAGCTGCTGATGCTGCCGTGTCTCCTGAAGCAGAAAAGGAAAAAAAAAACTTCTTTGCTTGCAGTTCTGATCAAAAAGACAGCTGATTCGGCTCTTTATGTTGCAATATCTAATGCTAGAAGGATGCGCCCAATCTGACATTCTGTTGCATTCTGTGGCTGCATTTCCCCCCCGGGTTTGTATTGAGTTCAAAGGTTAGTGTGGTAATGGTAGTGATTGAATGGGCGCTTGGAAGCAGGCCATTGATTTGCAGGGGAATGTTTCCAGGCATCATCAGTGGTGATGCGTCACCCATCAACTCCCGCCGGACCCTCATCTGGACTACAGCCATAATCCTCTTTGCGCAGGCTGTCCTAATGCACCAGTAACCTCACCGTCACCACCACCTATAGGAATACAAGCTGGGCGACAGTGGCCAGCTGTGACTGAACCTGTTTGGCGTAATGATTGTGAGAGCAAGCACTCAAATCTTATGTAAACACTGAAGTGTCTTTACATTATCATGTTGCCAGTTACACATTTAGAAAATTACTGACAGTGAAAAATGAATGGTACACGACAGCAATATGCAATATGCAGAAATATTGCCATTCTAGGCATCAAAAATGCTTAAATTTGTTTTAGTGGTACAATATAGGCTGCATCATGTGTTATATAACTTAAAAAAAGAAAAAAAAAAAACAGCTTTGGCCTGTTTTGATCTTCACTGTCAAAGCATCCTGTCAGTCTGTGTGTAAATCCTTCCTCCTCTGCAAGGATTTGCATCCCATAACTCCTAACCTCATCTTTAACCATAAGTGAAAAAAAAATTCAACCTCAATGAAATCAGCTGATTGGTGGAGCTTCTTTGTGGTGGGCCGGGCAAAGCCTTCCTTCCTTGCGGACAGTGTTAATTCCAAACAAGTTGTCATTAAATGCGGCGAAATGAGGTTTGATGTATTATGCGGTTCAATGCATTAAACATCAAGCATCGCATTTTATTTTTTCAGTTTCTTGCATGGAACACATTTTTGGCCCAAAGATGATAAAAAAAAAAAAAAAAGAACAGAGCCAATCAGTGAATTCTGATAAGCTCAACTAACTGATTCATTTGGGATATTGTGACATATGTTTGTAGTATTTGGCACACATGATAAAATGGATGTGAGTGAATGATGTCACTTATCTTGGCATAATTAATGTTTATGTTGGAACAGCCAAAATGACTACTTATAGCACAGAGATCCCAAGCTCTGACTGAGCATCTTTAAAGCGGATATTAGCTTATAGTTTACTCATGCACGGGTGCATCCTTTGTACTGTATGTGCACTTACTGTCTTGAGCATGATCTGCCAGGCATTACCGAGTAACATCCACGAGGAAGTGATGAGAAAATGAAGGGAGAGAGAAACGGGAAAAAAGAGAGGTGGATATGAGCGCGGTGGAGGAGGAGACACAGCGAGGCGGAGAGAATCAGACAGACATGAATGTGACAGTTTGATGGGCTGTCAATTGACGGTCCGCGTGGACTTCCTCCTCCGAGCTGAGCTGCCAAAGCTCGCAGAGCGCCGTCCCAGCGTGTCTCTATCTGCCCGTTTGCGTTTCAGGAGCTCCTCTCTGTAGCTCATTAGAATCTTTATACTTTCCTCCCCCAGGGGAGCACCAGGCGTTGAACGGGCACACAAATGAGGCTACCTTTCTGCTTTGTGTAATGGTGCTCGCTCGCAACGGTGGGAGGAGAAAAACAAAGATGAAATTAATCACGCTAGCCTCATCCCTCCCTCTTCTCCCATCCCTCCCCCCCCCCCCCTTCAAGTTCAGAGCTCCTCCAGACTTTTTAACTAGTTTTATTTAATTACAGACAGCATTAGGGCGCACACAAGTGCCGTTGACCTAAATCAGGAATCTGGGGCGTTTTTTTTTTTCCCCCTCGCCCCCTCCAACTTCTTACTCCACTCTATTGATTTTGTCTGTGTGGACGAGCACGAGCAAATTAGCCGAGCGTGGCCCTCGGTTTGACACTCACTGCGAGCCTGTCTCTCAGCCTGCATCTGAATCAGCCTGGCCACAGCGCCGCCTCCTCCCAATTTAATCTGGAGGATATGTAGGGGAATTGGGAATCTCGTCTGTTTGGGGGGGGGGGGGGGGTCCCTGACAGAAATGAAAGGCGTTGCGAAACAAATTGGAGAGCGGCCTCTTTGTTCACACGGATGTCGTTGAAGTAATGGACAAGATTAAGGCAACGTGTGAAGCACCTCCTCGAGCTGAGGCGAAATTCAAAGCAGGCACGAGGGATTTTCTTGTGTGACAGCTGAGTATCAGTTAATTATTTTTATGGCGTGAGACGGCTCGAGTGGCTACTCTCTCTTCCCTCTCGCTCAGTGTAGCTCTTGGCTGTGTCATTTCCTACGTGGTTTGCTTTCAGCTCCGATCCTCACTCCCTTCTTGCCCGAGTTTTGATTCCTGGAAGACATGGTTCCAAACCATAGTGGTTCTCTCTCTCTTTTTCCCCCCCTCCATCTCTCCGAGCCCAAAGTTCTCCGACCCCGGGAGTAATCCTTCTTGATCCACCAATGGCATGCAGCGCACAGGAAAATAGCCCCGACGACAGCTGAACCCCCTAGCCCCGCAGGAATGTTTGACCACGTGCACACACGCACACACAGGCCATACATCCAAACACAGTGTGGCACAGTGCGGAGCCGAACAGAGCGCCTCATTCTAAAGATGGCTGTTTTGGAATCAGCTGCGACCGGCCAGTCCGCCCTTGTTTACATTCGGCGCTCTCGTGTACTCCGGATGAACATGAAAGCAAATTTGGGGAACGAGTCATCTCTTTTCTTCACAAGCCCTGCGATTCATGACAGAAAGCGCCGCGCGAGCTGACCGCAGCACAGTAGAAGGAAGGAAACTCATTTCCTACAGAGAGCCATTAGACATTGTAACACAAACGAGTTATCTGATATGTATTTTAATACACAGTGTGTGTACACGAGAGCTTCCAGTAAATTGGTGTTTTCTGAACTGCTTCCGTCAAAACTTTACTTACTGGTCTGCCCCATTCCTTGTCCATATTTCTGTGTGTGTGTGTGTTACATCCATTATTGATCTGTCTAAGTTATAGCAGATGTCAGAAGGGCTGGCACGCTAACAAGCCACGGAATCCAACCCTCATTTTTCAGTTTTCAGTGTGCGAGGCTCTCTTTACAGGAAAGAATGAGAATCGCTGCCAACATAGACACGGACGCACACTCATACACGCACTCATTCATCCTCCGTATCTTGTGGAAAGCGGAATGCATATCACATGAAAACGTTTTATTTTTATTCTGAGGCTTGGGCTCGATGACAGATTCCGTGCTTGTCGTATTTCTTGGTTCAGTCGCCCCTCACCGCTGTCGCTATCTTGCCTTTGTTAGTTCAGCTCTATTGTAGTCAAATGGCCTCCTCTGCTCCTGCCGAGCTCGGAGGGACTTGTGGCAGAGCTTACAGACTTGCTTAGAATTGCCTGATACCCAGTGGTACAGCCTGTACTTGAAAAATGCCACCGCTGAATGGCTCTTTGTTTGGATACCAAACTGTATTGGTAACAGATTTGCAGATCCTGGATCAGACTGCACACTGTGGCCTTGCAAAGCTATGCACCTTAACGTCTGAGTCAACATTATTTAGGGACTTAGCACTGTTGATTCTGATTGTACCGACTTCCCTTTTATCTGTAACTCTATCTTTATCTGTTTAACACGTGAGATCATTTGTAACATGCAGGAGCCATAATGTCATGTTGTGTGTCTGTTGATTCAGCAGTGCTCAAATAGCGCTGGGTCGCCTTATTTTTTGGAGTTGAAGTTAATTAAAATGGACATATGTTCCCACAAACAGTGTTGATTGTCCAGCCAACATCTTAATGCTCTGCACACACTCAGTTTCTGTCTTTATCATGAAACAAGTCATCCATCCATCCATCCGTCCATCGATCACACATCCCTCCAGTCAAGTGTCTCGTCTTTCCGCTGCTTCACAGGTTTGCCTTTAAGTTGTTAGCTTAGCTGCTCTTTTCCCAATTGGAGGGATGCAGTCAGAGCTGCAGATTGGTTCCTATTGTGAAGCAGTGACTTGCTAGATGACTTGCTGGCTTAGCTGATAATAAGATATGCTCCAGTGGCTTGTATTTGTGTAGCACCTGCCATCTGTGTGTCCTTGAGTGGAGCCACTATGTGTGTACTTGTGTGTGTGTGTGTGTGTGTGTGTGTGTGTGTGTGTGTGTGTGTGTGTGTGTGTGTCTGAGTTGCTGCCACTTCCTGTGAAGTCGTCTTCAGTTGCCCTGGCTGTGTTCTGAGGCTATCGCCGTCTGTCAGAGCGCCTGTGTGTGTGCTTTGTCGCGAGCATGCCGTACTCACACATGTCCTGTGACTGTGCGCACTTCAGTCGGCGCCTCTTTCCCGTGTCTCGACCCCACGCCGTGAATCTGAGCGCACATCCAACATCCCGGCCGGCGCCCAGCGGCCCTTCGGCTCAGCGCGGACGACCCACACTGTGGTCTTTTCATTCACTCTTGTGCTTTTCATACACTCCCCGGTGACTGAAATCACTCAGTGATGCTCCAGTCCTCTCTTATACAGTCTCTGTGTCTCTGCTTTTCACTGAGCTCTTTGTTTCTCCTCGGGAGGGGAGTAGAATGAAGGCTACTAGGCCAGGATGTGAAGCGAACGTATAGAATAACACAGCATTCGGGATACTCGTCCTGTGGGATTTTCTCTCTCTTTTGTTTGTGCTGCGTCTTTAATTCTCCCCCTTTTTGTGTTTTATCTTGTTTGCAACAAACTGGGCTAAATAAGACTCTTGGTGGTTGGAGGCAGGATTGCCAACTTTTAGCAGACATGGAAACAAGGAATGTAATTGCCTGAATTGTCTTCAACTCTATAATTAGCTTCAGCCATATCATCAACATTGTCATTCTCCCTCCTCCCCACTCTCCTTGTCTTTCTTTGTCTTTGCACTCTCGTCTAATCACTGTATCTTCTGGGAGGCTTAGCATTTAGCGGTAGCAGCATGGGGTCATTACTCCGTAACTGGCTGATATCGTGCTTCAAAGGGGGACGTGTACGGTCAGCCTCATCACTAATGGAAGACTTATGGTCGGCAGGGGGATTAGATGAAAACGGATGCAGAGCTTGACCCTCTTCTTGTGCTCTCTTCTTTTTAAGTTACATTTTAACCCCTTTTCCCTTCCCCTCTCTCTTCTAGTACTTAATCTTTATTTGTTCATCAACCTCTGTCTCAAGCTAACCTTTCCCCTCATCCCTCCCTTCTCTCTGTATGTGTTTTTATCCCTTGAGCTGATGGTTGCTAATCAGGTGAGGCAGAAGCGTCTTGTTTAGATACGGCTGGCACACACATGCAAATACATATTGTATGCGCTTTCAAATGCCACATTGATACCAAGGTATGTGTGTGTTTATAGCAAGAGGCCGCGCTGTGGTTTTTCACAGAAATGAAGCTGTGAAATCTCTCTTTTCATTTCCTCACTGTCCTCGGCACCATAGCCCCGTGCCCTAGAGAGCATAACTGCCCTTTTATTACCACGCACACAGGATAGAATTACCCTTATGCACATTTATGTGTTTGATAGGTCTCATTCTGCAGTGAGGAATGCTGAACAATAGTTTTAATTTTAGCTCAGAGGAGGTGTTTGTGTGCGCCGTCGAGTTGCTGGAAGTTCATTCATCCTCTGTGGGCTTTTGTGTCACGGCTCGCACCCTACAATTGAGAGTGCGGCGGTGATGTTGCGGCGGCATGTTGCCTTAACAACAAATCAGTGTTCAAAACAGCCTGCATCTGTGTCTAATAAAATGTGTAACTTGTTCCCAGGCTACCGTCGTGCAACAATCCAGCGGGTTTGACTCAGAAGAAAACCTCCATATGGTCGTTCATGGCTCAGCGCAGATTCAGAGATGCCGGGCTAACCCTGCTAACAACATGCACGTGGGCGTGTTTGTGCGCGTGTCGTGCGCAATCTCATGCATGCGTGCATGCTGAGATACTGCATGTGTGCAGAACAACATGCTTTTCATCAGTGGGGTGATTTTTTTAATGAGGTGATAAGCGCCAGCTGTCCAGTATGATACGACAGAATCGAATGGTATGATACCAGCACATTAGCGCAGTGACACATGCTGAGTGCACAAATGAGAAGCATCCTTCAAATGCTGAGCTGCACAGCTCGTGCATCGTCCTCAGGCTTGAAAGCTTCAAGCTTCAAGGTCCGATTCATCCAATCAAAAACACATGAAGATTGCCAGTTCTCCAGAAAGGATTAAAAATACACTTTGAATGAACTTTAAAATATAAATACGCACAAGATAAAATCTAAAATGAAAGGGGAGCGATAAGATGGCAGGAATCATGTCCTCCTGCAGATATCTTGCTATTCTGTCTTTATTTCCTGAGGAATGAAGGAGAAATACTCCTGCACCAGACTTCCTGATGATCATCAGACAATATAACAACTTCTTAATCATTAACTCGATGGAGACGCAGGAGCACATCAGGATGGATATGCAGAGCAAATCTGTCTCAGAGTGAGTGATAGCATTTCAGTTATTGCTTCTGGAGCATACGGATGTATAAAATTATCCAAAGGTCCACTGGTTCATAAAGTGTATCTCTAGAGGATGATGTCTTACATAATCCCACAGAACATCTTGTATAACTGATCATAGGTTGACTTAGCAGAGGTTCAGACATAAAACAGCTCAGGGTTATATATTCCTCTCATATGATGTGTCATTGATGGTAGTGGAGACCATGGTCCAGCATCTCCCATAGTGGTCAGCTGGGTTGAGATCAGGTGACTGTGAAGGCCATAGGACGCCATTCAGTGACCTTGGAGCATCTGCATTTGGGATGTTTCTCCACTCATTTGTTTTTCCTTGCAATTGCAATTATACAAGGGTTGACTTAGAAGCCTGCTGCTGCCCTGACAATGTCTCCGTCGCTCTCTCATATGTAACTGTTGCTGTTACCTAACAAGCTGGAGCTTTGCTATTTTCTGATCTGTAATGTCATTCTTTGCCAGAGCAGAAAGTCTAAACCTTCTATTAAGCAACAAGCTCTCTCTGTGTAACTATGCCTTTAACTGTTTTTTTGTACATTCTGTACCTGAACCAGCCGTTGCAGTGAAAAACCTTGGAGGTGATGAATACGTTTAGTTTTAAGGATGAAGTGGGAAATGATTATTTCATTGTGTACACAGTGTCCGTACCTGCAGCAAGTCTTGGCAGAGACACATTAAAGTTGTACACTTAATGCAGCAATCAGCAACTTTCCATGTGTTAAACCTGCAGGTGTGAGCACAGCATCTTGCAAAATATTTGGGAAATGATGTGTGATGGTGTGTGCGTTATCAACCAGACAGGTGGAAGCTGAGTATGGGGAGCTTCTTCTACTCCAGCAGTTGACCGTTCTTTCAACCTTTCCCAGAACATTGCAGTCAAATTCGAGTGGATATATTGCAGCCGTCTCTTCTTCTCTGTCTTCTCCATGATTGATTTCACTGATTTGCACGCGTCCAGGCTCCCTGCCCTCACCCACACCTCCGTCCTCCGGCCCCTCCGTCGGTGTGTGCATGTTCGAGAGCCGACAGGGAGCATCTCTCTTCCCCTCGAGCTGACATGCTACAGCGCAGGGGCAAACAAAGTGAAGTGAGACACGGGAGAGCTGACAGCTACTTATCTCAGCTGCCTCTCTGTTTGATTCACTCTCCCTCACTCTCTGTCTTTCTCCGTCTCGTCCCGTCTCTCTGCTTTCCCATTGTCTCTCTCCGCCGCATTGTCTCGCTGTTCTGCTGTGTTTATCTGTCCTTCACCTTCTCGCCTTCTGCCTGTCTTTACCCAGACTCTGTCCTCTTGCTCTCCAGTCAGCACAAATCCCACCGGTGTCTGTGCATCTCCAGGCTTGAGGCTGTGGCTGTAGGCTACGCTCCACTGTCTCTCCCATCTCAAGTCTCTTGACAGATGTATAACACTAATAAAAATTCAAACTAAGCAATTGCAGCGGTTTTACCTGCTCGGCTTCTCAAATGCAATTGATTTCGCTTCACCTTGGGGCTGAGTTTTCCCTTTCTTTCCCCCTTTTTAGAAATGCCACGCCTTCAGTGTTTGATTTTTGGCCAGCCGGAGCTGCGAGATACAGAACCACAGATGCTGTTTTTGTTGGATTTTGTTTCATCACTTTTTCATCATAGTTTCATCATCCTCAATGTGGACCTGACTGCTGTTTGGGTTGCTGTAGCCTAGAGCAATGAAATCGAGTGTATGTGTGTGTGTGTGTGTGTGTGTGTGTGTGTGTGTCTTATTTTCCAGTGGTGGCTGAGGATCTATTGCTGATGTCATGTCAGTGAGATGTGATGTCAGACACTGTTTAGGCTAACAGCGCTGCTCACAGCTAAACGCACAACCTGCCACATGCATCACACATCTGTGTGGACTGAGAATGTGTGTGCGCGCTCACAAAGGTCACACTCACAGGTACAATACGCACATGTTCTCTTCAGGCCCCACGTGTTCACCGTGAATTTCCTGTCAGTATTGGGTGCATGAGTGTATTTGCATCTGCATGTGCCACTGCAGCACAAGTGCATAATTTGTTGTACTTTGATTCGAGAGAGCTTGAAGTGCAGATAGAGGTCAGTCACACCGCCTCTTCCCCGAAAGAGAGCGTGTTGAGGGACGGTAGAGACACTGTGGAATCGAGAGGGAGCTAGCAGTGAGTCAGAATGAGAGAAAAACAGATTGATGCAGTCGGTTTCATTTGACACTCCCACTTTTAACCGTTATACCTGAAGGAAGCGAAGCAGATGCTTGTCTGTTAATCTTTCTTCTTTTTCTGTTCCATCTGTCAGTGGGAGATGCAGCCTACTCTCCACTTATCTATCTCCGTCCCTTCGATTCTCACTCCTTCACCCTCTACAAGCTCTCTTTAGCTGTGTAAGTCTTTATCTTGTACTGCTTTATCACCAGCCACACCCCCACCCTTCATTTCCCTCCTCTCCCTCTGTATATTTGCCTTATTTCCTCTGCTCTCCATCTATCTTTCCACAGAGTGGGAGGATGTGTAGGCACCAGTGTCGGTGTGACTTCAGCTGCTGCTGAAAGTGAACAGTCTTTAAAGCTGCAGCTCCCAGCATTTGCATCTGGACTGTTGGGAGTACGAGAGCGAGGGAGAGACGAGATGCTTGTCATGTGTCATGTGGTTTGTCAAAAAAACAAAAAAGAACTCAACGAACCACAATGTGATTTAAAGGATAATTTGGGCTTATCACAACTTGGGTCATATTTTTTTAGTTTGACCACAATTGTATGTGAAGATTGTACCCGCCAATTGAATAGCTGAGATCTGGGAATGCGGACACATCCATTAAGAGAGAAGCAAGCTAAGAAAAATAAGCAGCCAGCTCATCAGACAAGTTTGACGTGCCTATTGAAGGCGAACTGTGTGATCTGTGTTAGCAACCATCGCAGTTTGCAGACCAACTTCCTCGTTCAACTTTAACCTAACGTACTAGCCTGGGTGGTACGTACCCACAGGTTTCCTGTGTAACCAGAGATTGTTACAGATATTTTGTGTGTACCACTTTCAGCTTTACCTTCAAATATAATAATTTCTATAATGCTGCTCGACTGTTAATGTGTCGAAAGGTGTGAAAGGTGTCACATTCCAAACTCTATGGTTGTTAAAATGTTGAACACAGTGGAGCATTTAGTAGCTCAGTAGCCAGATATTTAACTCAGGCGTTGGTGGAGAACAACACGGAGCTATAAGGAGAGTAAACGTTATTACATTTGCCATGTGGACAGACACACGACTCCAGATGGGTGCTAATGTTGCTAATGCTAATGCCACAGCACCTTTAACTAGATAATGTTTCAATCTTCTAATTTAGAATTTGTACCCCCAAGTAAAAATCAATTAATGCTAAATATCATTAACACATCTGATGAAGACATGTAGCTCACTCTGGAGCGTTTATTTACAGACATAAAAACACTCCAGTTGAGTTCTGGTGGCACCTCGACGGGCGTCCTCATCTCCTCCAGTGAGAGCTGGCCTCAGATCGTTTCCCAATGAAATCCGGGTTGGTTTTGTTATTGGCAAGAATGCCAGTGGACCCAGTCACAGGAAGTGTCCCTTATGTTACCACGCACTTCATTGGCTGTGAGTAGCTGTACCAAGGTGCAAAAGAGATAAACTACAGGAAAGTGAGATGCGATCAGGCAGGAGGATTGGGAAGTCCACTTCAAAATACGCACTCCTTGTGTCGTTGTGGGGTCTTATGTAGCCCTCACAATGACAAACACAGGAGTGGTGATGTCATACTCCATTGATAAATACAACAGAGGACAAAATTATGACAAATTTATGCAGGTGAGATAAAACCTGCCAAGAGGATTGTAATAATCATCTCATCTCAACTTTGGCATCGGTGGGCTATCTAATGCATGCACTTAGCAAGCTTTGAAACCCCCCCCCCCCACACACACACACACACACACACACACACACACACACACACACACACACACACACACACACACACACAGAGTCAGATTAATGCTTGGAGTGAGGTGAGGTTTTAGCGCACTGACCCATATTTCTATTTAATCTGAGTCATTTATGATTTTTCCCTGCTTGTGCCAGTAAGACAGAATGTTGCTGTTGTTGCTCTCTGGTTTCTTTGCTCTTTATGACTTGGGCAAACGTTACTTTAGTTTTTAATGATACTGATGAAAAAGCAAATGAAAAAAAAGGGTTTTTTTTACTCTTTTTCCATGCTTAAGGCCTGCGTGTGGATTGTGTTTACATCAGGCTCTTCAGTGCTAATCATGAGGAGATGTGGAAAAGCAGCAGGAGCTCAGAGAGGTTTATAGACACCTTCTCTTTTTATTAATTGGCTGCGTGTGTCACCTGCACAGCTTGTTTATTTCTGGTTCTTTCATGCATCAGATACTGTAGGTATAAGATTTCGCATTCGTCTACACTGAGGCGATGCTGGAATGATACTGAGCACTGAGCTGCACTTTTTCTTCCCAAAAAAAAAAAAAGTAATAACACACAACTCTGCCTTGAAAGCCTCTTCCCCAGTTGCGTGATTTCAGCGAAGGGTTATTGTTGCTCTTGAGCAGTTTTTTCGGTGGCGGTTAGGTTGCTATCTCCACACACAAAGGCAGCGAAAGGAACCTGGCGGCCCGTCAATGGGGAAAGCGAAATGAAAGCCGTTCCTCCTGGGTGATTCTGCCGGCCCGGCTTTTGTCCGCGCCGCCTATCAGACCTCCATGCCTGCGCACGTGTGTTATTTTGTCTGTTTCTGCGTGCACCAGCTGCCAAGTTGAGTCCTGTTCAAGGCCTTCTCGGCGGCGCTGCTTTCAGACGTCTGCCTGCTCTCTTCTCCCGCTGCCGACCCCTGCGGGTTCCCCTGCTTTAAAATGCATGATGCCTCTTCCCAGCATTCCAGGCTCAAGCAGAGAAATCACCTTTCTGCAGATGCGCACGAGTGCACACAAGCTGACTTAATCTGCCTCCTGCTCACACTAAAGCTGTCAAATAGTGCTCTTACTCTGTCACACCCATGTAAGGTTGTGTCTGCAAGTGTGGTGTATATATATGCATAAACACATCTTTGTGGTTTGGATTTTCTTACTGCACATGATCCCTGGGTAAGTCCTTGTGTGTTGTTAACCACATTCACAGACTTGCTGCCTTGAATCCACGAGGCAGTGGGACATTTTCAGTGTTTTGACATGACACGGAGGCATTTTCGCCCCCTTTGCCTCGCCACATAGAAAGATAAATGCTTGAAGCCTTTGATTAGGAACACAGTGTGCATGGAGTTGGCCAAGGCAAAGCATAGCTGAGCTACTTTTGGTCTGAGTAGGAATGTTTTAGTCACATTGCTGGAATAAAAGGCACTTTTGGTTTGGCAGATGCAGCTCTGACAGCATTATGCGCTCGGACAGTGGACGTGCAGAAAGCAGTGTGCGCGGAGAGGAAGTGAAGAGGTTTATTGGCGTAGTTAACTTTCAGTTCTGTGTGCACTCTGACTGGTTGTACTTGTTAAACCTGTAAATTTGCAAGAAAGAGGATGCAAACAAGCGTCGCTTCTGCATTCCGGACGCCACTCTTGCCTTCTTCACAATCAACTCATTAACCTGTTGTTTGTTTTGTGTTTTTTTTACATGAATGCTTCCTTATAAAGTGTGTGTTTGCACTTGTGTGTTTCATAAGGCTCGCACTTATATTCCCACACAGAAATTAAATATTCATGATCCTTACATTTGCCAGCAATGGAGAGCAGTGGAGTGCCACCAGTTGCCGTGTTGTCGAATTAGCATATTAATGATATAAATGCTGTATAATTAACATGTGGGGGTGGATTATGCACGTGAATCATTGTCAGTCGGAGAGAAGAAAGGGTCAGGCTAATGAGGTTAAAAAGCACATTAACGAGCGCTTTGAGTGAAATTTGCCATGTGATTTAGTGCAAAAAAAGCTGTGGGCTGAGAGAGAGATCAGTAGCTTCTTTATGCTTGAATTTTTAATTTTTTTTCGAAGCTTTAAAGGTAAAATCTCTCTAAAATTGAGCTTTGATCACCGACGGTATACCTGCTCCATTCAGTCGTCGCTCTTTCCCAACGAGCTCGGGCTGTTTTTGAAGGAGGAGCGCTGATGTTCTTCTTACTCAGGGCCTCTGGCGGTGTTTGTTCTTCTAAGGGGCTTAGACAGAGCGATGAGCAAACCAAATGTAACGTGGTTTGACAGGCCTTGACTCCAAGTGGCAGCCTAAAACACATGCGCGCTTAATCCGAGCCAGTGGGCTTTCGAGGGATCTCGACTTACTCAGCAGAACGCACTTGCAAACCAGCAGACACAGATGAAGCCCTAATAGATTAAGGCGAGGTGAAAGAGATCGAAATGCAACCTGTGACTTCCCGTGAGTAGATTATTGGCTTTCAGTGCGACTTTGTTTGATCATATATGTGAAGTAGGGCTGCAAATAATGATTATTTTCATTATTGATGAAGCGAGCTCGCTCAAGGTGACTTTTTAAGATGCTTTGATTTGTCTGGCAAAACAGTCCAAAAGTCAAACATATTCAGTTTAGAATAATTTAGAACAAATCCTCCTTGCAAAGCTAGAATTTTGTTCATTGAATAGTTGATTCATTGACTAATTGCATTAGCATTAATTTGGGTGAGAAATGCACATTAACATTGAACAAGGCTAAAGGTGGCATTGCAGTCAAGTTAGTGAGACCACTGAGGCACAGTGGTGCTTTGAGCAAAATGCTAACATGATCGCTATAAACAATGCCAACATGCTAATGTTTAGCTGTTGTAACGTTCACCATGTTCGCCATCTGACCTCTTCACCTTGTTCCACGTGCCAGCACATTCCCTCAGTGTCTCTCTCCCTGTATGACCTTCACATATGCTGAGAATCCCGCCGTGACGTGTGAAGTGTCGCGATGGGGATGAGTGCTGCCACATTAGCCCTGCGAAGACATGATGACACCCTGCATCAGTGTTAAACCACCGGCTCTCCACCACAGAGGAGACCCTCTGAATTTCTATTTCAGCTCCTATATTTGCTCTCCGTTCCTCTGCTGATGCATTTGTCAGTCTCCATTCCATCGCCTGTCTTGTTTACTCTTGAGACGACCGACAGCGCGCAAAGTTTTTCCCTCCCCGTGTCTGTTTGCCGTTGTTCCTGTTTGTTTATCCATGTGCGCATGGCTCTTCCAGACTGCCATCTTTGTGTAATGTCTAGTTTGGGGATGATGGTTTGGTCAAGAATAGAAGCGTCCTCGCCGTGACCCAGTGGGCCTGGTGTCGCACAGAATCAGACTGTGTGTGTTTGGGTGTGTCAGAAAGGATCAGAGTTTGCCTTTTGGCGGCCGAAATGCCGGTCATTGCCGGCCATCTGGAAACTGGGTCTGACAGGTTCAATAGACAGACAATGTGTGTGTGTTCATGTCATATCTGAGCATCAGCAGGTCTGCTTTTGTTCAGTTTATGCAATAGGATATTCATGCACCAGTGGCATCCACTTAGACGTGCTATGTTGTGTGTGTGGGTGTGTGTGTGGCGTGTGTGTGTGCATTGGTCCGTTTATAGGATTTTCCCTCTGCTGCGCCTGTTCTTGTACTCTGCGGCAGCTGTGTGGTCGAACAGCCATGAACGGCATCTTTCCCCCCCATTTGTACTCCCTGTCCTCTTTTTTTCTGTCATAATAAAACCCAATCCCAGCAAATGGGACAAACAACAACAACAACAACACATCAATTCCCTCAAGTGCAAACACCTTTCCTGTCCACTCAGTGCATCATTTGGTGGTTAGCCAGCCCAGACAGTTGACAGACAGATAGTCAGAGGCAGACGGATGACAGACAGTTAGAGGCAGACGGACAGACAGCAGCTGGCTTGTGGATCGACAGGCGGGAAGCTTTCATTTCACAGCAGAAAAAAAAAACCACGGCGACTTGAAACTGAATAATTTAGTCGACTGCAGCTGGGAAAGTCACTTGGATAATTCATGCATTGGGTGCACTTTGTGAGTGCAAGTGTGTTTGCTGTGATTGCCTCCGTGTGTGTGTGAGTGATTGGGCTTTGAATGAATTACAAAAAGTAGGCAAGTTTCGGGTATCTCCGCATATGTGTGTTAGCGCGTCTCTGTGTGTGTGTGCACAAGTGTTTGGTCTTTGAATGAATTACAAAGTCAGATGTGCACTTGTGACAAATCCCTTGTAAAGATAGTGTTTCTGCAGCTCGAGGGATAACAAGGAGCTGGCGGAGCCTCAGCATAAAATGCACAAGGACACACACACACACACACACACACACACACACACACACACACACACACACACACACACACACACACGCACACACAGAGTTACAGGCAGCACAGAGTGTCTAGCTTCTGTTTGATTTCATCAGCAGACTTGATCTAAATGTCAACATGATAGAGTGGGTGGATGTAATTCAACTGATTCCTCTCTTGGGTCGTGGGCTACTCTGCCAGAAAAAAAAAAAAAAAAAGCCGCCTCAAAATAAAAATTTAAACACCTCTGGCAGTCATCCTCTGATTTGCCATCTTTGAGTTCAGCTTAGTCTAACAGCAAAGTTCATCGCATTTTGTTTTTGCCAACTTCCATTAAGAACAAGCCAACGGCTCATTTTTTAAAAGGCTTAAAGTGATTTTCAACCAAACTTTGATTCTCAACACATCCAAAAGCCGTCGTGTTTCCCGCAGCCCCATCCATGTGGAAGCCAGCTCAACTAGATCTTTGCTACTTTTTGGATTTGCCGACTGCTAACACAGCATCCATGCAACATTACCTGCGTGGCCACCATGTTTGTACCCTAGGTCTCTGGGTGCAGCTCTCTGTGTCTTTAAATTGGGCTGGATTACATATAATCCCTCTCCAGTGGAGGAAATTCTCTCTCTGCTGTTTGGACGGTGCGTTCAGGTACACTGGACGAGCCCTGCAGGCAGAAGAAATGAAATTCTCTCTAAACACTGTAGCTGTCGCGGGATCCCTCTCAGTTCTGCATGGCAGGGACTCTTGTTATACATTTCCACTCCAAATCCCACTGGAGCTGTCTTGTTCCTCCAAATGTGCGTCCATGTATGAATGCATGTCTGTTTGTGTGTGTGCTCACATGCGTCGCCGTCTGAATCGGCCACTTGTGTGCCGGTGTGAGAGCGTGTGTGTCTGCAGTGCGTCGATTTGTCAGCGCTTGTGTGAATGTACTGTAAGTGTGCAGTGGTTGACATATCTGTGCGTACATTCAGGTTTAAATGTGTGGGTTAATTTATTTGTGTGTGTGTGTGTGTGTGTGTGTGTCAGGCTGCAGTGAGCGAGTCAGCGGGACACAGCTCTCTTTTTAAAGAGCCGGTTGAAGAGCTGTCAACTGACACTCTGCTGATGGCTGTTCCACTCTCGCTCTCACAGCAGCGCTCACTGCTCGTGAACCGCCAGCACGTCTCTACCTCCTTACTTACAAAACACGTACAGGCTAAAATCTCAACACAATATGCTCATTATCGGAGTTTTTCTCCATTTCAGCGTTTTAACTCAGCTGCTTCCTACATCCCTCCATCTGTTTTATCCATGATTTCTCCCTCTGCCTCCTAACTTCTCTTTAAGGGGTACTCAGAGAGTTTAGTATTACAAAAGACAGATTAGGAAAATCATGGCGCTGCAGAGGCAGAGATCTTTTAGCGCCTAGTACGGGTCAAGCTTCACAAACCCTGGATCGTGCGACTTCCCATCATGCAGCTCTTTTAGTTCCCATTATCAGATCCACCATGAATGGTCAATAGCAGCGACGTTCAAACTCGCACGCACAGTTTGGAACGCTCTTCAGTCCCAATCTGAGGTTGTTTTTTCAGACTTTGAAAAGTCAGTTGATCCTCATGTAAAATCAGTGGAGCGCCCCTTTAAGTCCGTCCCCACGTCTGCTCTCCATCTCTTTTGATTCGGGTTGGGAAATAGAGAACGTGTAAAAATGTTGTTATTGCCTCTGCTTTCCTGAGTCCACTCTCAAAGCTTTCATCATCCAAACATGGCTTCAGCGAGAGCTTGTTTTCGGCCTGTAGAACATGGGAGAGTTATTTTCCCACCTGCACGTGCCTCTGAGGTCGTCTGCCGGTTAGCCTCTCGAATGAGCGAGTGAGCGTTCAGGACCGGTTGGTGTTGCAATACTGCAGATGTCTGCAAGTTTAGACTCCTTCCTATAGTCAGAATGTATTTATGTAAGTTTCTTTTGTGTATCGCTATTCTGAGTTTGTGCAGATTTTATAAGCTTTGATTTTATTTCACCTACACAGATATTGATCGCGCCTCCTCTCCCTTCTCCACAAGCTTTTTGTTTTGTGTTGCTGTGCTTTTGTCTCAGGACCTTTTTCTAACTCTGCATAACTGAGCTCAAACATTAAAAAAAACAAAAAAAAAACTCATGTGGGCGTTTCGTGTCTCTTTTTCGTTGTAGTGCTGGCCAGTTTCCGAGGGACCGTCCAGCATGGCCTCCCACTGGAAATCGGAGACACGGTGCAGATCCTGGAGAAATGTGAAGGTACAGTGCACCCGGTTCACAGTTTAGTGCTATTCTGTTTCATGCACGCTTTGAATAAAACACAGTAGTGCGTGGAAGGAAAGCAGTTGCTTTCGCTTGATTAGTGAAGTGAATACACGCACTTATGCACATCCAAGATATTAGGAACACTTCCTCTTTTCATTAAGTGAATCCATGTGAAATCTGTCACACTTCTTTTCCATTATTAATTCCATCAATAATCAGTAAAGGCATGCACACAGTGTATTGTACGTGCACATGTACTCGCAGACACTTGCATTAATCCACAGATTTATCCATCTCACGACAAACAGCCCCAGAAACAGGCGCATTATTTGGTACAAAGGAACACATGCAAGAAGGCTTTGATGTTACAGAGAGTTCGCCTGGCGGATGTCACACTTCTCGTATGTCTTCTTGAGGGATGTTGTGGTGCATGCTGCGAAAAGAGCAGCATCATGTCTGCGATGAATGGCTGTGGAAATTCATGTTCGCTACTGTTTCCTGCACCACAGACTGGCTGCTTTTCCCGCCTTCCTGCCCACGCCGAGTCTGTTTTTCTCCTCTACTTGCTCCCTCTTCCACTCTCCATCTTCTGCTGTCCGTCTCTCCCTGTCTGTTAATGTTTATATCACCTGCATCCTCTTTCCCTCTTTCTCTTTCCTTACATTCTTTTTTTTTCATTTCTACAATAACATGAAATCATCTAACCACAGCCGAGCCACACTGTTAAGCACACCTTGACACAAATAACCAGCTTTGCACAAACACACACACACACACACCTCCCTCTTCCGGAGTTCTTGACACACACTGTTTCACTTCCTGTTGGGAGATTGAAGTGCACGCTTGCACCGAGAGAGTCAGCCAGTTGTGCAGCCGGCCAGCCAGCGAGAGGGATGTGATGTTGCGGTAAAAGGCCCAGAGGAAGTCGACAATAGCACCGCCAGCACAATGCTCGGTCCAGAGTGGAGGAGCAAAATCAAAATTCTGCCTGCAGCTCGGCGGCTGAGAGACGGGCAGCTGACAGCGGAGGAGACAGACTAATGGGTCTGCCTCGTGTTGATACTTCTGAAGCATCAAAACACAGGAGCTTAGCATGTGAACGTGTCTTCTCTGACACGTGGCTCCTGGCTCAGTTATTGATTTTTCGTCACGTCAAGTTTCTGACCGCAGCGTCCACATTAGACTGAGTGTCGGGCAGCAAGTTAAACTGCGATGTTAAACAGTGCTGCTTTTATGTACCCACACAGCCCTATCAGATGAGGTCAAGTACCCCTTTGTAGACACCCCCTAATGTATTTGAAATCCAATTTGGCTGTTTATTTTCCTCTCTAACGCGAATATATGGATGTATTTAAGAATTAGCTGTGCTGCTTTAATCCTTACATACCCCCTGGCTATGCAGTAGGCATCTCAAGTAGCCCTGGTTGGTAATCACTGATTAAAAACATCGATCAGTCACATGCTGCTGATCCTTCACAGATGCGTTGGAGTCGTTCACTGACATATAACTGTGGTGAAAGCTGTCACAGTACTTGACCTCTGCGACTGAAGAAGTGACTCATCTTGGAAATACTGAGCATGTGTTTCACAGTGCAGACTGAGAAGTTGCTCAAACCTCCTCTGACTCGTGCATGCCTGAAACAAATCAGGGAGAAAATAGTACCTAAGTGACAGATGCTGTGGTGAAACCCAACAGTGATTAGAATAATCTAATATATTTCCATTAAAGCTATTTAGCTAATGCTCTTAGCTGGAGGGACTTACAATGACTGCAGCAGTGGAACGGGCTTAAATTGTCAGTTTGGAGAAGAACATCAGCTCAGAGCCTCTAATGTAAATGTGTTATATTGTTTCTATCAGTGGCAAGATTTGCAAAAGCATCCAGCTCGCACTGGTTTGGCCTGAGCTCCGGTCGGAGCATGTAACTGATGTGAGAAGAGTGTGAGTGTGTGCAAGCCGCAGCTTCGTCACCTCACTCTCTGCCTCTGCTTTTGCACCTGCTGGGACAATTCATAGTGAGGTTTGACGGGGTTTTCGGAGGCTTTGTGTGTCACAGGTTTCACTATGCCGCGCAGTGGCCTGTGGTCACTGCAAAAACATGTTTAAAAAAAGCCACTTTCCCGCAATGCTTTTGAGTGCTGTTATGACTAAGAAGAACATCTAAAACGCCGTCATTGGCAGTGGAAAGATATTCAGTTGGCAGTTATCTATTCAGAGATCTGTTACTGTCTCAGTCCCCTCTTCACATGACACTGAATTGGAATAAAAATAAATGCCTGGTGGGCTTACTGCGACATTTTTTGTAGGACTGGATCATTTTCATTAAATTACACGCACACCCTCTCACACACGTACATGCATCTCCTTCTTATATTAAATGTACGGCATTCTGTATCCACTTCCTCTCCTTGTGTGCGCTGCATCCTGAGCCAGATATGAAGTGGAATATTCATAGCAACACACTGCAAATTACAATGCCGCTTTCTCTCTGCAGGCTGGTACCGAGGATTCATCCTGAAGAATCCAAATGTCAAGGTGAGGCGACTTTTTTTGTGTGTGCGTGTGCGTGTTTTTCTTGTCTTTGCCTGCCTTAGAACTCATTTGTACCCTCACTCCACTCCTGAAGCCCTCTCTCATGAAGTTGACAGAGCAGGGGCGTCACATTTAAATCTTCCACAGGCTAATCCTCGTTAGCCGCAGCTAGCAGTTTCACCGTCTGAGATGACGGCTGTCAGATTCATGAGCTGTGCTTTCACTGTGAGCAAAATATTTCATTCTGTCAGCTGGCCAAACTAAACTAAAGACTTTACTCTCCTGTGGTAAAAGTGCTCATACTGCATGTGGTCAAGTGCGCACCCATCGCCCATCCACAGGGGTGTTTTTGCTTTATTTTGCCTGATTTGCTAGATATGCTAACATGTCATCGCAGGAAACGGTATAATAGCTGCCCTCCATCCAGGTTCAGGCTGTTTTTCCGGCTCCTCAAAATGCCTGCAATGGAAAAGGTTAAGTAACATCGCATAGTTTCCCGTCCAGCGCTGAGCAGAAGTCACATCAGCCACAATAAGTGAAAACACCTGTGTGGGTGTGCAGGGCCTTCAGTGGAAAAAAGACTCGCCAAAGCAACTTGTTTGATAATGGCCCCTTTTCACAGAAGACATTTTGGTGTCACGGCAGGAAAGGTGGAGGTGTAAATGATAAAATGAATGTTGGCTGGATTCCATTTAGCTGCGCCTGGCTCCCTCTCACACTTTCAGGCCTTACTGGGACACTTGAATAGAAGGTTGTTAATGATATTAGTGAAACCTTTGCTTTTCCATCAGGCCAATAACTCAAACTTACAGCTTGAATAATTGTTTTCTAAGCAAGGCGTTTTATCATTTCTGTCATCCTCTCAAACCACAAACTGGCCTTCACAACAAGCCCCACACAAAACATTCACCAGGACATAAAAGTAAGGAACTTCAGAAGGAGCAATGAAGGAGGGAGATGCAACAAATGTTGTGTATTTACAGAGCAGACAGAATTAGACATCAGTAAAATGAGAGCATGGAGAAACAGAATGAGAGTCATAGAGAAATGAAGTAGAAACACAGATGAAGAATATGATGTCAGACAAAACATCCAGCGACTTCCAGGTGCTACCAAACAACGACAGCTAAACCACAGCACCAGCTTTGTACTCTAACTTCAATCAAATAAGCCAAATTAACTCGTACTACCACAAAAATCCAAGACCGTCTGACTGTGACAAGTCTTCGTCTGATCACAGCTTCGAAAAAACACAAAAAAACAAAACCCAAGTCCTTGATCATGACCACCCGAACTAAACTGGATCGTTACTGTTAATTAAGCTCCAGACCCCGGTGAAAACAGTGGTGCAGGAGAACAATGTCGGGAGTAAAGCAAAGTTAGGTGCGTGCTCAGAGTCTCTGTGTGCGCCAGTGTGTTGCATTTATCCTCAGATACTTAAACATAAGTTCTGCTTTGATCTCCCCGAGTCAACGGGGAGCAACTTGCAGTTTATTAGCGTCAAACAGGGCACATACACACACACACACACACAAACACACTTTTCATCTTTTTTGTCTCCTAAATCCCACTGCTCCTTGCTTTTATCTTTGTCTGCCCCTCTCTCTCCCTCCACTCTCCTTCTTTCAACCCACAAACACACTTAACACTGTATTGATTATGTGCATCACTTCCACATGCTAGCAGTTAAATGCTAATGGATGACTTGCTGAACATCAGAGCGGCTTCTCATTAACCTGTTTATGTTTGGCCCAAAGGGGATCTTCCCATCCAGCTACATCCACTTGAAGAATGCCCACGTCAAGAATAAAGGGTAAGTGGTTTTTTTTTTTTTGCTCTTTTCCTGTTCTTGTGTGTGCAGGTTTCTTATGCATGCGTTTGTGTTCGTAGGCAATTTGAGACTGTCATCCCCGTTGAAGACTCCGTCATCACAGAGATGACATCAACGTTGCGAGACTGGGGTGCCATGTGGAAACAACTCTATGTGGTATGAATCCGCACACCCACACACGCGCTGTTTGTACTGATTTAAATACCGCTGCCGCCGAAGCAAAGCTGCCTTTTTTCGGTTTCTCATGAAGGGAATTTGTTTGGCCCTGGGTAATTCAAAAGCCACGCGGAGTCAAAGCTTTTTCATACACATTCATTAGTTGGATTGATTGTGTTTGTGGCCTATTAAGCTATCTGGGGTGCTGATTAAATTGAGCTGATGAATACTCGCAGTTCAAAGTGCATAAATTTGTGGCAAAAAGCAGCAGGACACTGAGGCTAATTTGCACAAATCCATTTTAAGTCCCTCTGTCTGCGTCTCTCTACGGGTCGCCCTCTTCCTCTCAGTGTCGATTTGGCTTTCTAATGTGTCGTCTCTCACTTCGTTCTCACTTTTGGGTGTCTCAGTGCAGCTGTATGTTTTCATCTTCTTATCTGTGTCTTCCTCTCTGTCTGTCATCCTCATTCTGTCTTTCCTTCTTGTCAATTTCACTTTCATTCCCCCCCCTTTGACTCACTCCACTGTGCCTCTCTCTCCTAATTCTTTCCTCCTCCATCTTTTCCCACCGTTTCCTTGCTTCCACAGAAGAATGAGGGGGATTTGTTCCACCGACTTTGGCATGTGATGAATGAAATCCTGGACCTGAGGAGGCAGGTGCTGGTGGGTCACCTCACCCATGACCGCATGAGGGACGTCAAGCAGCACATCACAGCCAGATTGGACTGGGGCAACGAGTGAGTAGAAGACAGATAGAGAGCAGAAGGATTGCTCTTTTTAAATGTCCAAATATAGCTTTGGGAGCAGTCTTTTTATTGTCCCATCTCAAAGGACCATATCTATGTTATTTTTCTATGTTTCAGGTTATCAGTTATTCATCAGGTAAACTTTGCTGCTAGTTTTAAGATTGATTTTCTGCCCTCTGCACAGACATTGGACTCCATTCTATATAGTATATATGTAAATCAAATAGCAGTGACCAGAGGCTTTATTGAGAGCAGCAATCCATCACATGGACCACTCAGGGGGCTTTGTTGTTATAAAAGTTATGTTTTTATTGCATGGTAATACAGTTATGAACCAGAACCAGTTCAGATTTTGTTGGATGCTGAGTTGCACCCTTTTAATGCGAGGCACTTCCAAGTCCAATCATTCTTTTCACATCCACCGTATTGCCTGTTTTCTTCGGTCAGTCTGCACCCACAGCAGGAACTTTTGACCTCTGTTCAGACTTGACAGACCAGGAACTCAAACCATAGTTCCAATGCCATACTTCCTGGAACCAAAAAAAAAAGTCCCTGTCTGGTGTACTGTCTGATGACCCAGGAACTGTTGAGGCAGAGTTTGCAGAGCTGAACATGACTCACAGCGGCTGCAACGACATACAGCAACATTGTCCTTACAGGGAGAAATAAAGTTGGATTGAGTTGAGTTGAATTACAGCTTGAGTTCATTTCACACACACGATGAGCGGGCACTTGTTACTGATGGTACCATTAGAACGAGGAGTGGAGAAGCAGAACTCAATTTGCCATCTGTTTCAGTGCACTTACATTATAAAGCTACATGACCATAAAACACAGATGTAGGACAGATCATCTGTCACGGATCTCTTTAGAACTCTCCACGTCTCTGCATCCACTCACAGGTCAACAGCACATGAAGCTCAACCTGTCTGTGACTGTTTGTGTAATGTAATTTTCACCTTTTTGTCTACTGATAGCAGTTTAGGGTATCTGCAGATCCAGAGTCAGTCTGATGTCAGTGTTCTCTTTTCTTCAGATTTAAAATCTCTTATCTCGCTGTGTGAGATCGCTCATTAGAATAATTCTCACATAAGTTAACATGAGACAGTGATTGCGATGGCACTGGAAACTGATTAGACAGCCGCCATGACTGATAGCAGAACCACAGAATTTTGGAATGACGTTGACAAGAAACTATATTTTATGTTGATCGGTCGTGTCATTGCTATATGCTTGATTTTCTAAAATAACTCTCGCCTGCTTTGCTTTTCAACAACCGACTCTAAAACCTCTGAGTTTCCCTGAACGCACCCCTGATGAATCGCTTGTTCACATCTGCATAACCACGTTATGACAACGCATGAATCATCTCCAAAATAAATGAATGTAATAAATCCAGCTTCACGTTCACAGTGTTCAGGTCTTACACTTAAGTTGTAGTGAATGAGAAACAGCCCAGCATAGTCTAATGACAGGTTGCTTCAACTGGAGCAAGCAAAACTGAATTGGAAAATGAGAAGGTCTCACCTCACATTTCGTCACATATTTTAGTTAAAAAAGGGGAAATTGTAATAAAACCGAATATGTGATTCAGCTACTTTTATATTCCGTCTTCAGGCGTCCTGGAGCTTTCTGCAACTCTCTAACTCATCTTTCCCTCTTTCTTCTCCCCTTGCTCCTCTGTCTTTTGTTGTCACCTTCTATCCCTGCAGGGACACTCCTCCTCAATCAAGTCTTTTTTTCCCATCCTCACACAGACAGCACTCTCTCCATCCTCCCTCTCTCTCTCTCTCCTCTCTCTTTCGATGCCATGGGGGTGAAATGAAAAACAAAAAAATCTCCCAGCTTCTCTCGTTCTCTCTGTCCTTACCCTTCACTCTCCTTCGTTTCCCTGCTGTGGGCACTCCCCAAACGCACACACACACACACCTCCTGACTGAGGAGATGGGTGGACAGTCCCTCACTGCGGGCTGCTGTATGGTTGACCAGGCCTGTCTCTCTCATTGCTGACAAGGAGGCACACTGTAGCATCCCGTTTTGGTCCACTGGAAGGGGCCAGCCTAGAGGAGGATAAGAGGAAGGAAGGGAGAAAGTGAGGCAGAGCCGTCCGTGGAAACCGATGAGGACATGAAGGAACAGAGAGGGTTGAGGGATGGACAGAGGGAGGGATGGAGGGGAGCAGTTTGAAGGATAAAGAGGACAGCGAGCATAGCAGGGGGCTGAAGGGAGAGGACGCTTTTCTTTCGCCTGTTCTTTAGAGGGGAGGATGATCTGTCAGGTTTATTTAGCCGACTGACACGGGTGATCTGACAGCGCTGGGTCGTGAGTGTATGTGTCACTTGTGGGTCTATACGTGTTTGATGCTCAGTTCAGCTTTGTCTGTTTTGCCTGCCACAGAGCAGGATATGAACTAAGTGTAAATATGTGTGTGATGTATCTGATCTGTGTGTAATTCACCGCGTGAATCTGTGCGTTACAGACAGCTCGGCTTGGACCTGGTCCCCAGGCGAGAGTTCAGCATGGTGGACCCAGATGAGATCAGCGTCACAGAGCTTTACAGACTGGTGAGTGTTCTTCCAACTCTCCACTCAGTATTTCACTGATTTGTTTCCAGAGTAACACCTCATTTGAGGAGCAGCAGGTGAGTTCAGCAAAAATCGGCTCTTCTGAAGTGTCAACCCCTACGGCAGAAAAAGTTAGGACAAGTATAACAGGATATGTGGATGTAGATGATGGATGGATGTACGGATTGGCCGTATAATACTGTATCTACTCTGTTCAGCGTGTAGCCGAAAAATTGAAATTGTCAGTCCCAGACTTGCAGCTTCATGCTAACTGCTTCAACCAACACACCCTTCAACTGATGGCAGCAGACAGTTGAAGGATGTTTTACCAGTTTGTTCATTCAGTACTTCGTCTGATCCGGCGAGCCTCTGAGGTGATGTGAGGAGCTGTCCGTCACTCCCTGAGTTCTTCCTCAAAGCTGGCAGGTGGAGGAGGTAGTGCTGTGAACTGGCAGACCACATCAAACCCTGCCAAGCACACCTTCGACTGTGGAAAGTTGGGATTAACTTATCTTTGTGAATGCAAAACAATCTCACTTCTAAGCGTTCCTCTAGGACCTTTTGAGACGTAGAGGTTCACATTTCTACTTCCTCTGAGGACTTTAAGGACTTTTCACTCGTGACTAAAAGCTTAATGTTTAAAAATGTCTGACAGTTGGGATTGGAAGTTCACCCTTGACCCTGGAAACAGGGGCTTTCAGTTGAATCACACAGTCTCCTCTTTGTTTTTCTCAGAGCTCTCAGGACTTCTCGTCCATGTCTGCTTCAAAGTTTACACTCAAACACTCAACAGGCCGCCGGCGCCATGTAGAAAGATGCGGTTGAATGTCCGAATCTCTACCTCCTCCATCTGTCTCTGCACCTCTTCATGCCTTCCTTCCCCTACTGTTTGCTCCCTGCTTCCCCTTCCCATTTTCTGCAAGCCCCAACCGCTGTTACCATGGCAACCACTTCTCTGCCCTGATACAGCGCAGGGAGAATTGTATCACACACACACACGCACACACACACACAGTGACGGCTTTCCCTTTGCAGGGGTAATTGAGGCTCTTAATCCATCTGTTTCTTTTTTTTTTGTGTTTGTCAAAACAAAAGCAGGCGTAGCTGAATGAAAGCTTAATACACCTCTATTAAATGGTGCACAAAATGAGCAAATGACTGCAATTCCACAATACAGAGACAAGATAAAGGGACGGGCATTCACCGCCGCCATCCACGTACGCACATAAACACACAGCACCCCGTCACATCAAGTCCAGATGACATCAATAGTGTTCAGTGAGATCTTTGTGGATGAGAACAGCTTCTTTGTTTCTGCCTTGTGCGGTGCTGCTGTGGTGTGGCTTAATTAAATTGAGATGGGGATTACCTGGTGTGTGTGTGTGTGTGTGTGTGTGTGTGTGTTGCTGTGTGTGTGCTGAAATGGCAGTGGGGTGTTACTGTGGGAAAGTGTAGCCTGACTGCTACATCGTGTGATTTCCATCCAGTGAAATAGAGAGGACACCGAGGAGGATGAAGGAAAGACAGTCGGTGCGTTGAATGAGAGAGAGTTCATACAGGCACGGCGTAGAGGATGTGACGAGTTTGATTCCAAAATAAAATACACGCAGTTGTTCGGAAAGGGTGATTATGGAAATGGAGGGCTGAGATGGTATAGCAGCGCCCGGGGTTCGATTCCAGCCGGGGTCCTTTGCTGCATGTCATCCCCTCTCTCTCTCTCTCCCCGCCTTTCCTGTCTCTCTCCAGCTGACATAAAGCAGAAATGCCAAAAAAAGGCTTGGCCAATGCTGTACATAGCATGAGGGAAAAAGATGGCATATTCCAGGGATGCCCCTTATAGTGTTGTTGAAGTTTTCTATGGAGACTGAAGCCTGATTTTTAGTTGACTTGACATCAGAAAACAGACCCCCTTTGCGGCATTTTATGTGGTAGCAGCCTTAAAAGGGAGAAAGCCTTTATCAAATCCCTAACTGGCTCTCCAGTCTCATGCTAAGCCTGCTCAGTAAAAGCTGAAGCTGTGCGTAGCGCAAAGGCAGAAATGGCTTCAAACCGCCTGTTTTTTCCATGGAGGGTGAGTTCAATGCGGAGCTCCCAGAGCGGCGAATCCACTAACAGTGGCAGATCAGACAGCGGCGACGGATAGCTCAGGCCAGGCCTCGGACACGTGGTCGTAAAATTTCCTCTGTGATTTCAGCTATCTCTAAACACCCTTAAAAACTACACACACACATCTCCTGCTTCCTGCTTGTGTGGCGCAGGTCTCCCTCCCACAAGCTTAAAAGAGGCTGAAACTGCGACGTCGAAGTGAGTGATGAAAGGCAGCTCCGATGGAGGGATGGAGAAGAGACTGGGAGCTTTCTCCGCGGCCTCAGTTTGACCCCTGTCTCCTTCTCAAACGCTCCCTGTAGTTCGACAGTCACTCCACTTGGTGCTGCTTCATGCTGTTTAAGAAACGACGACCGAGTGAACAATAATAAGACGGGTGGGCAAGCACACACATGGTCACGCTCGGCTCCATCTCTCTCGTCCTCTTCTTGTTGCCCGCAGCATTTTGTGTTGCCAGCAGGGCTGCCGGGCCGTCGTGTCTATCCTTTTGTGTCTAGTCATGCTGAAGCTGTTGTATAACCGCACGCCGCTACAGCGAGGCAGTTTAAACGACACACTGAATATAACCTCGTCATAAAATCCCACAGCATAAATTAGGCCTCCCCAGACTGAGCCATTCTGTGTCAAAACCCAGGAGCTCAGCCCTATTGTGCAGAGAATAGCTAATCTGGTAAAAAAAAAAAAAAAAAAACGGCGTTGGTGCCTTGTTGTTGGATCACTCTGCAGCCTGTTTCCTTCTGGGATCTCAGATAGGGCAGAGCAGTCACGACAAAACAAAACAGATTCATCATTTTGACAGATATTGCAATTGTAAAATGATTTGTGGGATAATTTTCGAGCATGTTAAGTCTCAGAGGAGCGTCGTAGTGGTGTTTTATATGTTTGCGTTTGTAGTACAGTACGACTGTTTTCCAAATCATGTCATGCATTTCAGATTGATTTCTTACCCTCTAGGCAGACGCTGTTTATCTCGCATTTCACATGAATATCAGCCTTCAGACACTTCTCTTAGATACTGTAGCTTAGCATTTTGTCGCCTTAGTTTTTTGTCAAAGCGCTATTGTTATCGCTTGGTAACACACTCTTGGGTGGGTTCAAAACATTGCGACATCAGTGTCTTTCCAGTCAACTGCTGAACAGCATATTTCTAATGTAGGGAAGAACCACTTTCAACTGTACTTTACAACAGCTGTGGTCTCCACGTCATCCACGCGTGGGTTTGTTTATTCTGTATTTCTGCACTGAATAATCATAAGCCGTAGTACAGATCAACTATTGAGAGTTTCTTGAAATGTTGGAACAGATGAGAAGACACGGCCGCAGGTGAGAGACTGGAAGGTGCTGTGGCAGGATGTTGCCTCTCAGACCTAATGTAACTTGTGGCCACAGTAATCACACATGAGATGATTGAAACCACCGTGTCTGTACGGCAAGTATGCTGGTTAGCTTAGCTTAGCATGAAGGTGTTATCTCTCTTATATAACTGGACTAAGCATATTTCCCAAAATGTTGATCTAATGCTTTAACGAAAGGATTCCATCATGGCTAATAACGTACTGTTGGAGGTGTTTCTTCGTTGTGTCTGACTCTTGATACTCTTGATGCTCTTCTGTGGTTTCGTCCTTGTATGTACTTTCTTGTTTTTTTTGTTTTTTTTTAAAATTCTATTTCTCGTTTCTCTTCATCGTCCCGTTTCCCCCTCCTCGTCTCTTTACATCCCACTACAGAAGTGAACGTGGAGCGCAGTTTGGCAGTGGCTCGACTGGCCATCTGGTGTGCTGTGTGTGTGTGTGCTCTGTGCGTGTGTGTGTGTGTGTTTGTCCTTGTATTTTCGATGTTGACAGCAGATAAGGATGAGCCTCTCATAAACAGAGCTGTAGTATGTGTGTTGATATGAAAGGTATTTCCACCGTGCGCCATCCTCTGTGACACGTTATTGATCTTTTATCGGTAGAGATTGACTTAATATCTCCCGTAATATCAGACACTCGAGATTCGTGCTGCGTCGCTTGGCTGCCTGCATTTGCATTCAGTGTGAATTTCAGCGTTTCAGTTTCTATAGCTCGGAGATTAAACAACCAGTCGAAAGGGATGCAAATCGCGAACACCATTACTTCTTCGTGTCAAGAAAATAATTAGCCTGCATAAAGATAAATGCTTGAGGTAAATAAATAAGATAAAGTACAAGTTTTGGTGCTTTTATACCTGATGGTGAAAGCGAACGGGCTGTAATGAATTTCTTGTGTTGTAAAGCACAGAAATAAATCTTCAAATGCTTTTTTAAGTCTGTTTATGTGCATATCTGTGCTGTATGTATAGCAGTGCGAGCTCCCCGTGTCCCATTTGTTTCTTTCGCACCAAGAAAGTAGAGCTTGAAGTCTCACGTTGTAGCCTCTGTTGCTTTTCACAGTCTGCGATATTACACGCTATATTAACTCAGTCTATATCACTAAAATCTATATCGTTAGCCTGGCTTTCACTGCCTTCAAATATGCATACGAATCTGCCACAAAGCTCTTCCCAAAGTGTCTGCCAAGATGCATATTATTTATCTTCGACCTGGAAACTACAGCATCTCTTGAATGTGATTGGCAGGTATTAAAAAAAGATGTATCCTCATGTTGTTTTTACCCTGGTATTAAGTCTTTGATCCTGCATTTGAGGGTCTTTCAGGATTTAGAGCTCATGGATTTTGCTGTTTTTCTAACCTTTCCAAATCCATCCCTTCAGTCCCTGCATGAGAGCAGTACGACATTTATTTATTTTATCAGTTTGCTTTACTTCTGCAGTGCAGATTAAGTCTAATATATAGATGTCCCTGCTCGGAATGGCATTAGGACATCGACTGGCGCTGATCCTGTTCTCTCTTCCCCTCTGCAGATGGAACATCGGCATCGCAAGAAGGAGACCGCCGCGCCCGCCAGCACCCATCACTTGTTCGTGCACATGAAGAGTCTGATGAGTGCCAATCTGGGAGAGGAGCTGGAAGTCTTCTTCCACATTTACGATGGACGGGAGAACCGGCCGCTCAGGTAGACACTCGAGAGAAATGATCCTCCATAATTTTAAGAAGCAATGATGGGAAATGCATGTATACTAGTAACAATATTTTGCCTAAGTCTTCCTTTTTGGTTTGCTTTGATTGCACTTAACAAACACTTGCATTGCTGCATAGTTCTTACGTCGGATTTTTTTGGAGGCACTGTCCATAGCAATGCAAGTGAGGCGGATTGGTGATTGCAGGGTGAGCGGCTCCGCTTCTGATGTCGAGAAGCCTTCTCTAATTATGTTCATGAAGATTTATTAAATGAAGCAGGTTGTTAAAGTGCACGTGGGCACATAAAAGTGGGCAAGGCCATGCTATTTTCTTATATAAAAAGTGCACATGCTGTCCACATAAAAGGGCCTATCAACCTGGGAGTCTGCACACGTCACTCGCACGCACGCATGCACATCAACACACACACACACACATACTCCTGATGGGGCGTTGGCCAAATAAAAGACTGTGTTTAAACTCCTTGGTTTCATAGTTCAAAGCGAAGAAATTCCATTTCATGTCACAAACAAGTAGATTCGTCAGGCAAGGAAAATGAGTGGGTTGAAGAATGAGCACGGCAACACCGAAACTTCTTTTGATAAGTCACGCTTGTGTTTGACGCTCCTCTCCGCCCTGCAGGGTCACATCAGAGGAACGAGGGTGACATTGATGAGACTCATTTTGTTTCAGCACACACACTTAACTCCACTTCTGTCTCCTATTGAAATCCGCTTCATTATTCATCACGCTGCTGGCACAAAGTCAAACTGCTGCGCAAACTTGGTCGACCCACGTCGCTTTAAGCCTCGCGTGGAGAATCTGTGGTTTCCCCCCCGACGTCGCGTGAATAATGGCACACATGACAAGAGGTTCTATTTTAAGGCTTTTTGGTTGTCATGATGTGGTTCATCTGTGTGAAAGATGAGATTTTGAACAACGCGCGCACACACACACACACACACACACACACACAAGATGTGCCAGTGGATCGGAAGCACTTTTAGTTCCTAAGGTATATTGAGATTTGCTCTCTCGTCTCCTTTTGACTCACATGTCCACGTTCTTCATGTACTTCGGTAAAAGGTTTGGCAATAATGAAGGTACATTTTTCGACTGTTCCCAACCTGCACTTTGTCTTGAAGTGGGTAATTAGCGTCCAGCGCCATCATATTAAGACCCACTTGGAGCACTTTCTCGATTGCTGTCATTACCTGTCTCTCTATTCCTGTCTTGCTGTCTTGCTGTCTTCCTTTGTCTTTGACAGATTGAGTACCTTAGCTAGGTAGGAGTAATTAGCCTCCTTGAGCTCTGTCTTGCATTTGAAGTGGATTTACAGCTGATTTTCTGAAACAGAATGAAGTCGACATTAGCGGTTATGCTAAAATGCTTGTCAGAAATGTATGCTATGAAAACGGCAAACAGCAGAAAGTCCACATGCAGCACAAATCTGCTACCCAAACCGAATACAGCAGATGATATAATTACAAACAGATATGAAGCTCTGTTTTTCTCACAGTTTATCTCGCGTCCTAAATCAGCCAATTCCAATTTTTCGATCCGTTTTGGGGGATAGAGGCAGACAGAGGCCTTAACCGCTGTGCCGTAGTGGTTCTGTCTTCGAGGAAAATCTCACGATGGCAGCTCGCCAACGTTGTCTCTCACTGTCTGGTCACACACATAAACAGTGAGACACGCACACACACATTTACGCAAAGATGCCTGGCATGGAGCCACTTCTATGTTTCCCTCCGTGCTGGTAGTATCTGTGTGTGTGTGTGTGTGTGTGTGTGTGTGTGTGTGTGTGTGTATGTGTGTATGTGTGCGTGTGTGTGTGTGTGTGTGTGTGTGAGACCAGATGGGGGTCCGACTCAGTACCATGCCAACGCCAGCAGCCCCTGTGCATCATGGCAGCTTCTTTGTGTCCTATGCAGCCTCCTTGTCTGGCTTTTCAGTAGGATGGACACACACACACACACACACACACACACACACACACACTCACACACACATGATCCTGTTGCTCTTTCTGCTCCAGATCAAACATTTATGACAACAATGTGAAGACCCTTCGTACTGCCTCAGTCTGTCTCAGTCCATCCTCACACTTCCCTCCGCCTGCTAACAAGGTCACCCATGGATGACTGGACATGTGCGACTATGTGTGTGTGTGTGTGTGCATGTTTATCTGCTCATTCTGTGTGAACTGCAGAGGCATCGTGTGTGTTTTCGGACAAAGGGATGCAGGTAGTTAGCAGATCTGGCCTTGTGTGTCCTCTATCCGTTCTCCTCACTGTCTTGTCTTGCAGCTTTCTCCTCTTTCCACGTGGCCTCTTGGGGTAGATTTAGGGTTTCCAGGGAGGGGGGTGGGAGGCAACAGTGGCAGTTAATTTATCCAGTGTTTCACACGCTCGCTATCCTACCCCTGCTCCCTCTCCCTCACCCCCTCATTGGATGAGAGCACTGTTCCTAATGCAGTCATCGATATCAGGAGAGGGAATAGCGGGCACCACGCAGGCTCAGAGGGGAGGGAAATCGGCCATTCATGTTATGTTAATGCGAGCAGTGATAGAGGGAGATAAGGTCCCGCCGGGGGACACTGGTCCTCTTAGCTCGGGTGATCAACACGCTGCAGCTGTGAGGGAGAAGAGTCGGCGTCAGGGGGGGACGTGGAAGAGGCTTGTGTTTGTGTGTCTGTTCACAGAAGTGGTTGTTAATTGGCAGTTGGGGTTTCAACAATAGAGCGCTAATTAGGGTACGGGAAGAAACGTGCGCGAGGCTCATGTCTAATGCATAGGAATTCGTCTCCATATGGCCGGATAAATGGTCTGGAAAGTTACAGAGAGCAGCTAATGAGGATCAACTGCATCTGAATCACACTGGCTCTCAACTGGTTCATTCGCTAAAAAGGCAACATTTTACTGAAGGAATACATGTATGAAAAATCATAAGCATGTGCATAATTAATAATCAGGAGCTTAATTAATTCAAACACGAGTGCCCACTGCCCTACATCCACAAAACACTGAATTACAGTGCAAGAGGCAGCTTCTTATTTACATCATGGAACCAACGTGGCAAGTTTTAAGCTTGTAAGAAGAGCTTTTAATAGCTCACACTATTATAAAACATCCTAATCCATTGTAGCTGTATGCAGCATGAAGTCAAGTTATATAGGATCTGTTGGGGTGTATTCTGCTCTTGTGTGAATGGGTTTTACTGTAGCTTGCGCCTGCTAGCCGTGCCAGCGAGTTGGCTCATTGTCAGGCGCTGGTGCATTACAAGGTTTTCTCTCTGCTTATCGGTGGACTGTGAAAGTCACCTAACTGGATTAGCCCTCAGCTCGCCAGCCAGGATGAGACGGGCCCAGCAGGATGCTTCCAGTGCCTCTCTTTGAGCGTGTGTGTGTGATAGAGAGCGAGAGGACGGGGTACAAAGAGAATGAAAATGCGATCTGTCTCTGTCCTTTCTGTTTTTGCCCGACATGCACTTCATTTCCCGCCTGCACGAAAGAAGGCGGGGGGCGGGGGGGGTGCAGGGCGTGTGAGGCCAGAGTTGTTCCTTCGAGATGCTTTAGTCTGCTGTGTGAAGCTGTTGAATTTCAGATTTTAAAGTTAAAAAAGCTAAGGTGCTCAGCGTGGTGAATATATCTGCTAAACACGAGCATGCTTGCATTGTTTTTGTGAGCATGTTAGCATGCTGGCGTTAGCATTTAGCTCAAAGCACCACTGTGTGGTATTACAGCCTGTTGTTTTGTTGTTTTTCTTTGTTGTTTTGTTAACTTGGCGATAGCTTGTCTGTAGATTTGTTCTCATGCACTAGCATTAGCACAGCACTTATGCTAAATGATGTCAGGCCAAACAACTCATTAGTGACTGAACTGTTTCTTGTCATGTACAAAAATACGCAGCAGCATAGTGTGACTCATATAATTGCTAGTGCTGTGTATTTGTCCTTTCAGCATGCAGCACAGTGTCTTTGCCGTTTACCAGCACTTAGCAGGTTAATTGTCTCACTCTCTCTCTGTATTAACTGTGCCAGTAACGGTCTCGCTCAAGCCCTGTCACAACCGGACGATTTATGACAACCAGCTTGGAAGTCGTCACACTGAGGTTGTGCATTTTTTCGTTGTAGCCCATCACCATTTTTGCTGACGGCGCGGCATCTGTGCTCAAACATGTCAGAGAGAAATAACACTGAATATTTTATCCAGCCGTGGAGGAGCCACGTGTGGATGTACTTGTTGTCGGATATGTTACAGACATTCTGCGTTGGGGATTTGGTTCAGTAATTCAAGCTTTGTGTATGTTTTTCTTTCCCTCTCTCCATCTGTCTCCGCTCCCTCTCTGCCTGTCTTCCCCCTGCCTCGTACTCTCTTTCAGACAGCTTTGGTTTGAAGCTCCAACTTTGAAGCGTTCTCTCCGGTGCCCGCCGTTCAGCGCTTGACATTTCTGACACTTTTTCTAATCTTAATTCTGTTCCTGTTAGCAGTGGCTTGGATGCAGTTGTTTATGATGACGCCCAGCCGTCAGTCCTGACCCCATTCATCTCAACGTGTGTTCCCTCCCTCTGTCTCTCCTCTTGTACAGCGAAAGGTTCTTTGTCAAGCTGAACAAGAGCGGCCTGCCCAAGTCGCCAGAGAAGACAGAAAGACAATGCACTCTATTTGTGGTGAGTAGTGAACATGACTTTGTGCTTACAAAGATTTATTGGGAGCAATTTAAAGCTGTTTAAAGCTGACCGAAGTCATGTTCCATTAGCCTGAAAGCTAAACGCTCACTGCTCTGTAGCTTGTTTACAATGATTGAATCTGATGCCTAAGTATGTTTTCTTGTTTTATCAGGATTTGGGAAGCAGTGATCTACGGAAAGATGTCTACATCGTTGTACACATCATAAGAATCGGTGGGAGTTTTGCTGCTGCTTCTTTATTCTGCTGAGCACGACATGCCTTTTAAATCTCCTGGGCTTTTGTAGCAGTACTGTTTTGACTCTGGATGCTTCTTTGTTTGTGTGTGTGTGTGTGTGTGTGCGCAGGGAGAATGGGAGCAGGAGAGAAGAAGAATCTGTGCAGCGTGCAGTACAGGCGGCCGTTTGGCTGCGCTGTCGTCAGCATCGCCGATCTCCTTACTGCTGACTCCAAGGATGACCACCTGCTCAAGGTTTATGCGTAAGTCACCGTACACAACAACTATTGAAGTCTTTTCTACATAATTTCGAATCATGCTACACTTCAGCTCGTCTAGCAGCAACTCTAAAGCTCTAAGCTGAGCAACATGTTAAAACATGTTTGTTTAAGTCATCTTCATAACTAGTATCAGTTTTAACAGAGACATTTCACAACAAAAATGCACCTTTTCCTGTTGTCCTTCAGTAGCTTGATGCTTATTTTTTTTACTAACAGTGGCAGTGAAAGGACTTTGTGGTCCAACCTAGTCTACGCAATGTCCTGAGGGATAGAAAAGGCGACCATTGACACAGTAGTCTGACCTAAATTGTGGCTGGATCAGACCGACTGGCCGAATACACTCAGCTCAGAAGAACAGAGTGTACAACCACTTTCTCTGTACCTGCAGTAACACCAGAGAGATTTTAGTGGGATTAGCTTTAAAGTTCTGAGCCAAATGTTTTCAGAATTAGGTCCAGACGAGACGGCAGTGGAAATATTATAAGAATTTGTTTTAACTTGTCCTAGTTCAGTGTGAGCACTGACGATAAGTCGTCTTGATTGTAGTCACAGTAACTTTTTACTTGCTTCTGTGATTCATATAACATTAAATGTGTGACTCATGTTCCAGTGAGTCATACAATAACTACATGTTACGTATGTCAACCAGCTGTAGGGGTGCAAAGGAGCATTAAGACTGAAGGTCAGGTAGCCTCTGCCAACCATTCTTTTAGTCATCTGTCCTCAGTTCCCCTAGTTCATCCAAGGGAAATGCTAAATTACTCGAGTAGAGAATCTACAAAAAACACTTATTTTCTGTTACTTTCTCAACTTTTTCTCTCAGGTGTAACACTGAGAGTGAGTGGTACCAGATCCATGAGAACATCATCAAAAAGGCGAATTCCAGGTACAACCTGTCAGGATCCAACACCGGTAAGAACCGCATCTTTTAATTTTCACCTCATTTTGCTTCCTCATATCTCGGTTTGACGTTAAACAAGCTGGTTCCTTTGTTTCATGCATTCAAAGCTGTTAATTCAATAGTCTGATCGTACTTCTTTCACAAAACCTTCATTTTGCATGGGTGACAAACTTAGCTCACTTGCATCATCAGTCTCTTATGGTGCCATGTCTGTTTCCGGTCAGTCTGAGGAGGACTTAATGTGCAAGTGAAGTTCCTCTTTAGGGGAGCAGATCAGTCTCCGTATGGTTGTGTCTGCAGGAAGCCTGCGGTTGCAAATGCATTCAGATGATTTTTATAAATAGCTGCATTCGCATCATGCTGAACAACAGCATCAGCAGTTTGCCATAGCAACAGGTCGGTGGAGAATGCGAACATTCAGTTCAGTTCTTCAAACGTCAAAGAAATGTCACGTAACATCTGAAGAGGTTTGTTCCGCGTCGAGATCCAAACTTCATGTCTGTTGATTATACAACCCCAATTCCAAAGAAAAGTTGGGACCCACTGGAAAACAGAAAGAAAACAGAATGTGGTCATTTGCTCAATTGAAAACAACCCTTTCTATGGTTTACACAAAATCACATTACCACAAAATGATACCCGAGGATGAACTACAGTCTACCATGAAAGAAGTTCTAACAGGGTACAAAGTGTGAAGTTAGAGGACATAATCATGAATCAAACAGTGTTGGCTTGTTTGCAGCTGTTTGCATCAAGGAGCACATGTCCAATCAACAGTAAGCAATCAGCCACAGCTCATCGGAAGTTTGTCTAAAAGCTGATTTGCATAAATGCCTCCTGCGAAATGTTGCTGCAAACTTGCTCATTTTGCGTGCCAATTCATTGTCCTCTCACGTCTCCCTCGTGTTTTCTCAGAGCAGCGCCGTTGTCCGCCGCACAGAAAAGGGTGATAATTGTTTGAGGACTACCAGCATGCAAACTGCAGAAATGCGACAAAAGATAATAGGAACGTCAACAATCTGTGGGACCGATCTGCTGACTCAGCCCCTCTTTCCATTTTCCCTCGCAAGACCAATAATTACTTGAGAAGTCGTACAACTCAGGGGTTTGAAGTGATCATGAATAATCTTGCGCAAGCGTGAAGGATTGCAGTAATTAAAGCGAATGACACAAGGCCATTAAGCACATGCTGCGTTATCCGAGCAGCATCTTTGCACGGCTCTGGTTCGATGCGAAACTGCAGCTGAAGTTCTGTGTGTTGAACAGATGGAGACGTAGGGGCTTCATAGCTGTGCTGATGAGTGCAAGAAAAGTCGAAATTCGCTTCTGATAAAGCAGAAATGACACTAAAACATGAATATTACGCAACCACTCGCTGAAAAATCTTAATCATCTATCAGCTTTATTTACTGCTTACTGTTGACTGGCTGTATTATCAGATAGCACACAGCTACACAAGCGCTATCAGATTTAATTCCAGATGAAGCATGCAGATAATGTGGCGCATTGTTGACGCTAAACTTCCAGGACCTTTGGCAGATAACGCTGCAGACATGTGGCTTACTCAGTGTCTCATGCTGGATGAGAGTGCCATCTTTAAGATAAGCAATTCTGTAATCAAAAGCATTCCCACTGATTTAAGTAAGCAGTGTTACTGGAAGGAGACAGCGTGTTGCCTTAGTTCACAGTATGTTCTCAACTCGCAAGCGGTCTCTTCAGGCTTCTCGTTTGGCACGCCGCACACATGTCATAAATGCAAATGAATTATTTTAAAGGGTTACTCCCGTCTCTGCCTGCTACGTGCAATTTATCACAAACACTTGGACGTTAGCTATTGAGTGGCTGTCAGCTCGAGACATTGATCCAGCTTGAACGCCTGATTTGCCTGACTGCTCTCTCTTTCAGAGTGCGTTAGAATGAGAGGAGCGCTTTTAATCACAATACCCTGGCATGGATAATTCCAGCAAGTTTGTTCCAAGATTACATTTCCACCACTTAAGTGAATTTGACATTGAGCCCAGGCAGAAAAAAAAAAATGCTTTAATCACAGAAGTAGAGGTAATAATTTCAATTTTTTAAGATAATGAGCACTGAATGTTAGGTTTCATTTATGTATTCCATTCATCTGTCTGGACCAAATGAATTTATTATCATTGTATTCACTTTGACATTTTGACTTTGCAAGGTCTGGGCTATTACTGCCTCTTTATAACTTCTTTTATCTCTTTAATTACATGTCTCCCTCACTCACATGCACACCTGCTCTTTGTCTAATAGCACTGCAGCGAGTTTTAGTTCATCGCCAATGCAAACTTCCAGGCTGCCTCTTTCCATCCCTGCACCTTAACTCTTCCCCGCTCAAATAATTCAGCGAACTGGGGAGAATATTTTATCTTTAGCAAACAGGTCAGAGCCTCCTCTCTAGTTTGTCCCTTTAAAAACGTCCGTGCAGGAGTTATGGAACACCATGCATAATTTAAGGACCACAATTTATTACACTTAGTGTCAGGAGGGCAATTAAAACAAGTGTGCGGCAGAGTGAGATAACGCAATGTGCATTCGTGTGTGCGCTGTATGTGTGCATGTTTAAACATGTGTGCGCCTGTGCTATCTTTGTGTGCATCCTGGTGTGTGTCTGAAGTTGTGTTGCTGTGTGGTTCTCCTTTTAAACAGACCTGGCAGCATGCCAGGCGTCTCTTATTAGCAGCCAATTAGCAGGGGAGAGATGAATGCACTGCCCTTAAAGTATAAAGAACACAGGGCTGTTTGGGTAATAAAGAGGCAGAGAGGCAGTCCATGTGGGGAGACGGTTATTTTGTTCACATGTAGCATAATAGCTATCTCGTTTTTTTCCACCTGTGTGCTTCCGGGTCACGTGGGGCTTTCAGGGGTGATCAGATTAGAAAGATGAGAGAGGGACCTGATGGGAGAGATGGTGGTTTTGTTTACATGCAGCCCAGTGCTCCATAAAAGGGATTTCATAAGAATCTGGTGCTGTATGAGTCAGGTCAGGTAGGTAATTCAGCTCCCACCTCCGTGTGAGCGTAGGCAGTGACAGAAGAGGCTGTGACAACTCCACTGTTTGTGTTTTTCTCTTGTTTTGTTAGGTTTGTGCAGAGGCAGGCCGGGTGGGCTGAGGGCAGCCGAGGTTGAGGGTGTTTTTGTCAACGTCAGCTACATATACCAGGCGGAATAGTAATGAAGCCGGTTTGCCTAATTGTAGCCCTCCAGTAGCTTTTAGAGCCTGTCTCTGTGTGTGTGTTCGTTTATGTGCGTATAAAGCCAAAGGCTTGATCCACGTTAAGGGGCAGGCAGATTAGGCCCGGCTGGAACCTGATGGGGCTCTGCTTTCATTTCCCACCAGGCCTTTGTGCCAGGTTGAACACACTGTTGATGGACTGTGTGTGTTACCTTTGAACTTTATAGACAAATGGCTGTTGTGTAGTGTGTCTGTCACCCTCATTCCCTCTGTGTGTGTGTGTGTTTGACTACATATGTGGTCAAATTTAATGAAGACCAGTATCAGTATTTTTCTGTTTTACCATAAAAATGTTGTTTTAAACTTTGCAGTGACTACACTGTGTAGTAACTGTATTCTTGGTTCGTATTGCTGTCAGTACCATCGTAACTACGCTCTGGTTTGACAATATGCAAACCCTTAAAGAGAGGGTGCTACATCAAGTTCAAGCTAGCTGCTGAGCTGGCCTTAGCTGAACCTAAAACTAAAATTTAGTTTTTCCTTGCTGTTATCTATAATTGAAAGATATCCACTTCAGTTAAATAGTGTCTTGGTAATTCAGTGTGTTATTCCACACAAGTAAATGAGGCAGCAGCTAAATCCAACCATGGCATCCAGAAAACCCAACTAAACTCATGTTAAAGGTAAGAGTGCCTAAACTACCTTTAAATCACATATGACAGACTGACAGACGTCTAGAAAAACTGGGATGGAGTTAATTCCAATGAACTATGGGATGTTAATACTCAAAATAACGTTTATTTTCTGTTAAAATACAAAGAGAAGAAAGCCACAATAACATGTTTTGTTTGCAGATTCTATATTTTTCCCTCTGAGCCTCATATTAGCATTTTTTTTTTATGAATTATGCAGGTTGTCTGTCCTTTTTGGTGCAAAATAATCAGCCTAGAAAGGCACAGAATTAAGGCTTTACAACCTTTCTCTGATACACAATTTGATCAGTAGCCTTCAAACTCTTTTTTTTTTTTCCCCAGCTTCACTGCCTTGTGCTGCTCTGTGCCTTCGCTATGCAGCATATTTTGGCATATTGCTTGCAGGTTTGCAAACAAGTCACGTCGCTTTGTTGACTCCCTTTGACTGAAATCTCTTGCAGCTAATGAACCATTTCACCGCTGCCTCCCAACTTTCCTGAAAACATCCACAACAATAATAATCATCATCATCTTGTCTCGCACACACTCCCTTGCCGTTAAGCTCTTTGCATATCTCCTCGTCATGAGCGTGGACGGGCACATACGCACCCGGACATCAAGGAGAAACATTTTGAGCTCTAAATACAAGTCAGGGCTTTAATTTAGCTGCGCTGACATTTGGAGTTATTGCATAAGGGTATTGATTTGAGATGACAGCCTTCATGTACGATTTCCTGTTAATAAAAAAGTGCCTTGGGTGACTCACAGGGTGTTTGCATTTTGTTTATGTACGTGAGGGTGTATGCTCGCGTTCTGTACGCACAGTTTTGCTGTTGGCAGGTATTACTGTAGTTCTCTGGTTCTCAAGTCCATGCGGCTACAATAAAACTGAAAATATGCCCTTGTGAATATTTTTTTCCTGAGCTCACAGTACCAGATTGTTTATAGCGTTAGGAATAGGGATGTGATATATTTAGAACTTTTTATTGAGTGGCTTTGGGAAGGGATACAGGAGGGAAAATCAAGGCCACGTCGTGGCTGTAATGTAGGAATATGATGTTTGAGATTTGAATTTGGTATTGCTTTTTTTTTTTTCAGGTCTGGCGGTGGCCCTCCAGCTCCTCCACGGGGACATAGAGCAGCTGCGACGAGAGTACATGGTCCTCTTTACTCGGGGCGTGTCCATCACCAGGAAACTGGGCTTCTCTGACATCATCATGCCAGGTAGGACGCCACAAACAAGCTCACATGCACAAGCAACAGGACGCCAGGTTGATTTTCAGCCATTACCACCCTTCAGTATGTGCAAGAACTTGACCAGTCCAGTGAGTTTTTGATTATCATGGATGTCAGCTGGTCCCTCACTGTGTTATATCTTGCCCGAGATCCTAGTTCAAGAGGACATGCATCAAATTCAGGGAGATGTTGTTACATAGGTTCATTAAAAACAGCAGCAACAGATTAGCCTTCTGACCACTCCAGCTCTTAAATATTCAACATTTACTTTGCTAATTTTTGGTGCTCAGCAGTCACCGCTGAGGTATTTTTCCACTACACATCCCAGAGATCACTTAGCTATCAATTAATGGCTTGCACTCATTGATGATTTTTGATTTTCTTTTCAAGTTGCTTTTCTTTGGTTGTGTCTGATCCCACTAACAATCCAGTTCAATATCCATCCAGCTATTTTCCTAAATCACGTATCCTATCTATCAGTGTGGTAATAAGAAGCTAGCTCCACGCAGAAAGGCCCCAGCTGCAGCTGTGGCCCGACCCAGTCCTTCGCCTGTTTATTCGCCGTAAACTCATGTTACTGCTGTTGAAGACGTAAAACATCATTTTCTATGCATGAGATGGGTACAGCCAGGAAAGACTTTGTGGGCAGCAGGTGTGAAGATACAGTAATAAACTGGGGATTCAGTCTTTTGTGTGATATCAATGAGTAAGACTAATAAAACACTGATTTCTATGTAAAATGTCAGTTACAGCTTCTGAGGTCACAAACTTGATAATGTCTTTTCTGGTGTTTGCATTATACTTTGTTCAGCTGTATGTTATCCACTGTAGTGGCCTTGCGAACACTTGACATCCGTACCTGCTGCATTGCGTGAGGCTGATATTTGAATTCCACCTGAGGGTGCCCTCACAAAGATGAAACATTCAGGCAGATAGGCATCACTTAGATAGCTGCTTCGCTAAATGACACAGACCCCTGCAGAGACCCTCAGGCTGGACGGGGTTGCCGTGGTAACAAATGCACAACCCACTTGAATGTAAGATGGAACAGGGGAAGGAAAAAATGCACGTGTTTATATTTACATATGTGGAACGAGCACAGAAGGGAAGGTGTCTGAATTAGCTTTCTGAGTCTTTGTCTGTTCATTCATTTATGGGAGCTGGATGTCGGGGGACTCTTTTTTTTTATATATATATATATATATCCACAGTAGAGCTGTTCTTTTAAATAAGTGAGGTGTGCTGTCTGGTCACACAGATAAAGTGGAACCACAGACTTTGGGTCCCCCAGCGCCTCACTAACACAGATTTATGTTCACTGTCTCTTTCTTTGTCTTTGTCTGACTACAAACCCTTAACGCTGAGTGCTCTCACCCTTTCCGCCTGTGTAAGTCTGCCCTTGGGCTTAGGAAACCGGCTCTCCCTCTTTTTCTGTCTCTCTTTTCTCGATTTGTATCCGACTGCATTTCTCTCTCTCTCTCTCTCTCTCTCTCTCTCTCTCTCTCTCTCTCTCTCTCTCTCTCTCTCTCTCCTCTCTTTCTTCAGCCGCTCTCGCCCCACCCTCTCCACTTGCCTTTTTCCTATTGTACATTAAGAAACTGCCCTCGAGTATGTCTGCCTTCCTGCGCGCTTTTTTTTTTTGTGTGTTTGTGTGTGTGTGTGTGTGTGTGTGTATGAAGCGAGTGTACAGTATGGGTGTATATAGAATGCCTTGTATTGCCATGGTTACTGTAGTTAAGAGCAGAAAATCAATGTTGACCCTAGAGATAGAGATATGATGAGAGCACACACACACACACACACACACACACACACACACACACACTTGGAGAGGTTATATAGGGGATCTATTTTACAATGCGTCTGACCACAGCTCGGCTGCAGAGGAAACAGGCCTATCCCCTTTCTTACCCAGAGCGCTTTGCACCATTTTGACTTCCCCTGCAGAAGGAAATAAATGTGTGCCTGGCCCAGTCATTGTACATTCAGCTGCAGTTCTACCAAAAAAAAAAACATGTAGAATATTACTTCCTGGGATTATTTTCCCTTTAGTGCTTTGGCAGATGGCAGCACATGCCTGAAAAATAGGCTGCATTATAGGTTGGATGTTTGTTTTTATGAATCACACTCAACTCATTGTTCACACACGTTCATTTACCAGGTTATTATAAGGTTGTTTTGGCTAGTTGAGGGATCACATCTCAAATCTTGTGGCTGCAGGATGATCTCTGTGACTCCTTGTTATCTTCACTACATGTTTTCTGCATTGTGTGCATAATGTTTATGTTATCTTCTCATACAGTTTATTTATAGGCCATATATCTGCATGTAGGAATGAGGAGCTGCCAGTGCTGCTAACTAAAATGTGAGCTAAAATAGCATAATAATAGCTTTTTGTGCAGTTTTCAGGTGTTTTGCATGTAGTGGTCTCCTTGTGTGTGTTAAGCCTGATGATACAGCCTCTCATTATTGGCGTGAATCAACCCTTCATGGGCGGGAGGCACCTGCCAGTCAGCGTCCACTATGTGGTCTTTGCTCGATATACTTGGATTCAGGCTAACAGACAATATTAAATATTGTGTTCTCTGGTGGTCAAAGGTCAAAGCTCAGGCTTACATTTCCTGTCAGCAGAAAATCTATCATTAATTGCTGCTAATGCAGACGCTGTCCACCCCTGTCATGACGCATTACGCTAAAAGTTGTCGTCAAGCTGCTGAGAGGTCATTAATAATGCATGCTCATGTGCATAATCAATGCTTTGTTGCCTCTTTTTCCTTCCTGTTCCTGCAGGAGAGATGAGGAATGACCTTTACGTCACGCTGGAGAAAGGCGAGTTTGAAAAGGGTGGGAAGAGCGTAGCCAGGAATGTAGAGATCACCGTCTATGTGCTGGATATCGATGGACAGATCCTCAAGGTAAAAACACGCTTTTTTTCCCCCATCAACAAACTGTGTGTCGTAGTTGTTTTGCAAGAAGCATAAATGTCATTGAGAAAATATTTCTTTTTTTAAGGGCGGAACACAGTGTGAGGACGCTAAATGCCTTATTTAAGTCCTTAGTTTACTCGTTTTTCTTTCTCAATAGGGGGTGTTTTATTTTGGAGCAAAACTCTTCATTTAAATATCGCTGACCCAGATGAGAGCTAAGTGTCTCTCCAGTGTGTTTCCCATTTCTGGTGCAGCACTGTGACAGGCTGCCTCTGTGGTTTCCTGCGCTGCCTCGGCCTTGAACAGAAAATAGACACAAATATAAGCCTGCCGCCGCCACACGGCACGCAACCCCCTAACACACATAAACACACACGCATGTAAACCGTGTCATTCTCACTCTTCTGGCATGGCAGGTTTTCAATACGGTCCTATCTTTTCTGACTCATTAATGTATCGTGCCCCTGAAACCTGCCCCTTACCTCATCCTCAAGCCCGGCCTCTCATTTCCTGTCTTCACTTCCTGTTCTTTCTTTCCTTCTGCCTCTGTCTTTACTCACTCTCCTCTCTCTCTCTCTCTCTCTCTCTGTCTTTCAGAGTCACGTGGCTGCTGGCTCTGGAGAGCCGGGCGGGGACGAGTACCACTCTTTGGTGCTGTACCACAACAACAGCCCCCGCTGGGCTGAGCAGATCAAGCTGCCCATCCCAGTCGACATGTTTCGAGGGTCGCACGTTCGGTTTGAGTTCCGGCACTGCTCCAGTAAGTGGGGAACGGCATCGTGGATAACCTTTATTTATCCAGCAGAGGTTAAGTGACTTCCTCTGGGCTTTCACACATTTCCAGGCGCTAGATGTGCGCATGTGAAAGCCAGAGGTGCTGCTTTTTTTTTTCAGTCAATAATCCAGGGGAGTTGGAGGTGAAGAGCTGTTGCTGTGGAGGGGGAAGAGCACAATAAACATTCACCTTCCTGCTCACTTGAATCTACCAGCCCTCCAGCCTCAAGTCCCGAGGCTAGTGCCACCCGCAAACACACAGTGTCCAAGTGTATAAGAGCGCGTTTGTTTGAGCGTTTCCATAATGAGGGTAGTTTGTCCAACTTCTCACCTAATGAGACAAAACTTACTTACAACTAATTATGACCAAAATATTACTCTCACTCTCTCCCCCTCTCCCCCTGAGCTGCGGGGGGAAGGCAGAGTCTCCTCTCTCATAACAAGCTGATATTATTATGCCTTTTGCAGCCAAGCTGGGAGGCTGTGTGTCTGTGTGCAGTAGATATAGTAGCCTTATTACTGCTGGCAGCGCTAGCATTGCTACCCCAAGGGCTGCCTATTAAGAGCCCAATTTAAGCCTGTGGTGACACCAAAAAAAACCAAGCAGACCATATTACACGTAATGGCAGGGCTCTCAAACTCCGGGACAACCTGCCTGAATAAATATGATTAGCAGGCACTCTCATTTTCAATTAATTCAAAACAGAAAGCTCATTTTTTCCGAATTTGCTTTTAAATGCTATCTTGTTTTTGCACTCATTATGCAGCAGTGGTAATTGTTAATTTGTTTGTGGGGAGTCCAGTGTTGTTCCTAAATGGTGCTAAAGGGGAGTGTAAGGACCTGTCAGCATCAGCAGTGCAATACTTTGCTTTATTATAGCCGATTGTTTATTGACTATTTAAAAAAAATTGAAACGATTTGCAGTAGAAGTAGTACTATTATTATTATTATAACGCTGTTGCCGCCGTAGGAGCAGTGTTTTCTCTTGCTAGACAGCATAAAGATACACAGTTTTTCCACGTTTACGGTTTAAAATCACAACAAGCCCTCAAACCGTTAAATTCCACTATATAGCAGAGTGTTTTTGGTCGAGTGGGTTTAGAGATATAACATACACCACTCTCTACCTGCTTCGCCAAACTCAGCTAAGCCCGAGTTTCACACTGTACCACCTAATCTTTCTTAATCTCCCTGAGGCCATGAGGTCTTGTAGACGAGGAAAACTTGTCTGAAAAGAACCACACGCAACAAAAATCAAAAGTTTACAGTGTAGAGTCTTGTAGGCGATAACTTTCCCGGCGGAAAAACTTAATCACAGCGAAGCAAGGGGAATAAAATGGCCATGGAGCAGCACTGATTTTAAAAGTTTAACATAGTGCTTCTCCTGGGAGAGAGCGCGCACACACACACACACACACACACACACACACACACACGCACACACACAGAGAGGGCTGGTAGACGCTGCCTAAATGAATCACTGGTGTTGCAATGAAAGGGAATAGAAACACTACACTTCTCACTTCCCGCTGTGCGCACATTAGCACTTTATTGCTAAAGCAGCAGATAAATCAGATTACATGTGTTCACAATGTAAATTATGCCCAGAGCTTTCAGAAAGCCTCTTAAAAAACACAGCAGCCCACTTTAATCAGGCCCTTGAAGAGTAATTTAACAGAATCCAAATATGTTGTTGTTGCTTTGTGCCGGTCGGGTCGGATTCTCGGGAGACTTTTCTTTCAGGCTATCAAACAACTCGTCAGCTTTTGGATATGTTTTGTGTTTGACCAGGTGTTTCCTCAGGTCAGACGTGTTGCCCTGGCCGGCTTTTGCATTCAAAATATTGCAGAATTAATGCACTGAAGGCAGAGCATCGGATGCACTTGTTCACCTTGTTCATAACATTGCATAACCGGTTTCATAATACAAGTTTTGTTTTGTTTATTCTCTCACAGCCTGCGCTGGTGTATTTTGGACTCAATATCATGTCCATGTGTTGTTGTTTGACAGCTAAAGACAAGGGAGAGAAGAAACTGTTTGGCTACTCCTTTGTTCCTCTGATGCAGGAGGACGGCAGGACTCTGCCAGATGGCACTCATGAGCTCATTATCCATAAGGTAATAACTGTGTACCCTCACCACCAAGGTTTCCTCTGAACAACATGGCATCAAGCTGACTGTGTGTTTTGCAGGATATTTTTTTATTTGGCACCTGTACAGTCTTTAATATTCACCTTAATGTGTAATTCCATCCAAGGCTGATTTTGAATCAGCAGGATGTGATAATTTCACCGTTTTCGATGTGTTTTCACTTTTCGTAGTTGAAGTGTTATCATCTCAATAACAGGGCTGTGATCTGTATCGTATGCTAATTCAAGCCACTCGGCTTTTACCCGTGGGCCGTCCTCTTCCGCTCCTTGCGCGGCGCATCTGACGTGACATTTAAAAGTGCAATTTAAAAACAGAAGATCTCAGTCAACAGAAAGAAATAAGTTCACGGTCATCCTGTTTGTTGGCAAATTGCACCTTAGAGACTCTCTTAAGCGAACCCACTCGCTGTTTTGCTTCATACAGGTGTCGCCAAGGCTACGTCGGAGGGGATTACATACTGTATGTGATTATGTGAATCATTCGCTCTGAATGGCAAAATGCGGTCATCCTGTTATCGCATTGTTTGCTGCCACGGGCTGACAAACAGCTCACATCACTCCATTGCAAGCTGAAGAGCCAATGAGTAATGCCCACTTACGCAACATTGTCATGCTGTGGGGTTGAATTTAACTGCGAGCGAGTGTCAGCGGATGCGTGTTTGTGTAACAGTTGGTACTCAACTGGTTGCACAAACAACATCTCCTTTGAGTCCACTCTGTCTCTCTCTACGTCCACTCTCCTAAGAGACTCACACTCGTCTTTTCACACATCTCGGTTTCTGACACATCAAAAGACTACAGCAAATAAAAATGGCCAGCATCCCCAGTTAAAAGCTACTGCAGGACCGTCCTGGGTATAATTCAGAATAATTGCAGACTGCATGCTTTTCCTCTGCTGCAGGCGAAGGGTGTGTGCGTAAACCTCAGGCTTTTGCAGAGGACGGAAAAGCATGGAGTGCATGCGTTTTATAGGAAGTGAGGCAGAAATGCGACCGAAAGTATGATTATTTATTTTACTGCTCGCCATGTAGTCTTTAAAAACAAAAACTCCTCTTTTCATCGTCCTGTTTTCCTGTCAGGTGGCCAGATTTAGCCCTACCAGACCCCTCTAACCTGAGCCTGCCAGTTTGAGAGGACAACTCCGGTCGCCTTGTGTGTGTGTTCCCGCTGTTGAGAGGGGAAAAGGCCCAGTCTAATGCCAGATGGAAGTTGCTGAAAAGCTCAATGAAACTGGCATGGCCTAGTTTCTGCTCAGACCCAAAATAGACACAGTAGAATCAGTCCAAACTGTGTGGTGGCTTCAGAGCTCGAGCGGCCTCGGCTGTGCATTAAAGCTGCACACGAAGCCCCAAAATAACAGCAGAGTTCTGTGATTGATTAGCTTTACACGTGTCCCCGTCCTGACTGATACGCAGCGCACAGCCAATGAAATGTTCTCACAGGTTGGCACGAAAATGGAGCAGAACTATCACATTCTCGCGCCCCTTTCCTAAAAATCTCCCGTGCCAGTTCACGAAATGTGTGCTTTTGTTCCTGCTTTTTTTTTTCCAGTGTGAGGAGAATACCAGCTTGGCAGACTGCTCGCGTTACCTGAAGCTGCCATTCTCCAAAGCCAACCTCCCGTCCAACAACCAGACCCTGAAAGGCACCAAAGAGTCTTTCTGGATCACCAGCTTCCTCTGCTCCACCAAGCTCACGCAGAACGGTAAACTAGACTCAGCGATTAACATTTTGGCCGCTCGCCCGGTGAGGTGTTTTGCTTTTTTGTTTTTTTTTAGTGGATGCTACGCTCCAAGTCTTGTCACATTTCAAGCTGGAGTTCGCTTGTACATGAATACACTAGCTGGTGCTCCTGTGCAGCTCAGTGAGCAGAAGATCCAACTGTTACTGCCAAAGATGGTGATCAACACGTCACAAGAGGCTAACAAAATGGTTAAACAGCGTATGTTTAAGAAAAAAAACAAAACAGGAGGGACGAGTGTGCAAGAGAGTTAGTGACAGGATGGTGGGAATAGCGTCCAGTTTGCAGTGCTCCCTAATGAGCTAATAAATCCTTATGCCTTCAGAAATGCGCTTGCAGAGTGGGATCTGTATTCCTTTTTCTGCAGGTTTAGCTCATCACTGATCACGTTTTTATAGCAACAATACTCACAGATTGAAAAATAAAGTGTGAGTGCGGCAGAGGAGACGTTTGTTTTTCCTCCACTGAGCCACTGATGCATTCCAGACTTCACCAGGCACTGTCACGTTTTACCAGTCAACAGTATTTTCAGGCTGTAACAAAAACAGTGAATGATGAATCATTTTTTTTTTTTTTACCTCATTAAGAGGATGGTAGGACACATAAGCATAAAAGCTACAGGCCCAATTTGCTTGCAAAAGGCTGCTAATTCCCTGAATCCATTTGACGTTGTCTGTGAATTGATTACAGAAGTAATGCACAGCGTTTGATGACAAAGTATACGTGAGAGATTGGTGAAAATAGATGCAGCCGCGCACACGCGCACAAACGCACGCAGGCACAAGGCACAGAATTCGCACTTGAAGTTATGAAAAGACACACTTCAGGTTCAGCAGAATCCAAAGAGACAGCTAAAAGACTTTCTTCTCGAGGCTGATGTTTTATTCATGCGTGCGTCTGGGGACCCTGGCTCAGGAAGATGACTTTTTATCTCCTTTATCCCATCGCACTTGAAAATGTCATCAGTTGTTTGGATTCAGAGGAGTTTGGGGCCTATAATTGAAGGATGTGGTGATGCGTTGTGATCTGAGGTGCGCGCTGCTCTCATCATCCAAACAAACACGAGATGCATCCTGATCTTTTGCGCTTGTCATTTTTTGGTTTGCGTCTCCTTCATTCGCCGTTATATATCTCCCCCTTTTTTGTCCTGTCTCCAGGTGACATGCTGGACCTGTTGAAGTGGCGAGCCCACCCCGAAAGGATCAACGACAGCCTCTCTAAGCTGAAGGAGATCGATGGCTCGGAGATTGTCAAAGTAGGCAGATTCTCTGAAGTGCTCCCGCAATCCTGGCATTTGTAGTATTGATTGTTTTCTGATTTGATTTCAGTCCAGGAGTTTTTCAAGTTCAGGCTGAGAGGATGAAGATGTTCAAAAACTGAAGTTCATTTGATGCCCCAGCTCACGCATACAAACCCCCCCCCCGTGTTCTGCTCCGTTCCACAGTTTCTACAGGACACCCTGGACACTCTCTTTGGTATTCTGGATGAAAGCTCTCAGAGATACGGACTCAAGGTGTTTGATTCACTGGTAAGTAAGTCGTTGGGGCGATTTCCGCGGATCTTTTTGTGTTTTCTGCTTCCTCCTCTTCCTTCATGTGTCAAGCCCGATCTCGCCGTGTTTGAGTCAGGAAGCAGAAACACGAGCTATCCGTCGGAGAAAGATCTGGTGATGTAACGCTACAGAGCCCGCTGAACCAATCTCACCCCGGTTATGCTGCACTGCCCTGATAGAGCGAGTGATTGATCTCTCTGGCTCTCTCCCTCTCCATCAGTCTCACACTGACACATGAACACACTCTCACCTCTCAGCGTGGCGTTATCAGTGATGAAAAGGTCTAGCGAGCCGGGGCAGTCATCGGGTTTCCTTTTTTGTGGTTTCGAGATCAGTGGCAGGAGTTTGTGGGTTTAGCGTCTGTGGTCGAACAAATTCACCGCATTTCACAACAACCATCTGTATAGATGTCTGAATATGTTAATTCTCCTTTCCCTTCATGTCGTATCACTTCAAATGGTGTTTTTGTGTTCGCTTAGATGTTGAGGATTACTGCTTTCCAAACTACACACTGTGTAAGGTTAGCTGAACTCAAGCTGTGCTGGGCTCTAAACACTGTTCAAATTCAAATAACTTTACTTTAACTTTATTTTTATGTATTTTATTTTACAGATACCAGACACAGACTATATACGATCGAGTCACATAGTGAAATAACAACCATAAGAGTTGCACAGAAACTTATCTTCTATGTGAAGGAATTCTTTTTGATAATCCGTCCTGTCTGTTTATTTCCAGGTCCACATCATCAACCTCCTCCAGGACAGCAAATTCCAGCACTTCAAACCAGTCATGGACACCTACATTGAGAGCCACTTCGCTGGAGCTTTGTCCTACAGGTGTGCGGCCGTTCAGCGTGCAGTAACGCAGCCATGTGTCGTATCCTAATGACATGCTGTCTGTATCTCATGGGCAAGCAGTCAGAGGACCTGCGTCAGTGCAGAGAGGCAGCTCAACTCGGGCTCTGCTCTGTGATTTATTCACCAGACCAGTGTGAACGAAATGCTTATGGTGCCCCCTGGCTGATGTAATATGGAATTGTGCTTGCTTCCTCCTTCCCTCTCCTCCTCCTCCCATCCATCAAATACATACACACACACATTCACACACGTATTCACAACCTGCTGTTCTCGCCGGCTGTCTTCTTCACACTCCCTGTACCTGCTAAGATACCGTGCTGGTGCTGTCTTCTTCTCTGTAATTTTTTATTTATTTTTCTTCCCAGTCTTTTTGCATGCACCCACTCACACACACAGACACACGCACACACACACATACACACAGTACTGCTGTGACATCCATCTGCTTTAAACTCTTTATAACTGTGATATTGTTTCATTAGAAGTGTCACACCTTAATTAACACTAAAACGGTGCATGGATATCACTATTTTTCCTCATTGCAACTATCTTTAGTTATTAATAAGGAACCCAGGGTGTCATCCAGGCCTGATTACATTCTGTCATCACTATCTGCCTGTCACAAGCTTACTGCTGCATGAAGGGGATGCCTCTCATGGAATATCTGCCTAAATTTGAGTTTTCTTCTAAACTTCACTAATTTTAAATACTGAAGCACTGACTTTGTGGGTCATCCTTGCGTCATTATTCACAAGAGTTAAGATTCAAACCAGCCGTATTTACGAAAAACTAGCAAGAGTGGTCTCTGAAATTGACTTAAACTTTGTGCGATGAAGTGTTTCATGTTAAAACGCTGCATTGCCTCATCTGCGTGTTTGCTAAATCCAGTGAGAGAAGCTATGTGCGATGTAGCTAGAGGTGAGTGGTGATACTCTGTGTGTGTGCCTGTGTGTCTTCTCTAGGGACCTGATCAAAGTGCTGAAGTGGTACGTGGACCGCATTGTTGACGCAGAGCATCAGGATCACATACAGCAGGTGCTCAAGGTGAGGCGTTTGCTCTAGCGCAACACACACAGGCGCGCGGCATCAACACAGATACATCCAGAAACGCAAACAAACAAACTCTCTCCCTCTCACTGCCACTCCTGCTAATTTATCCCCCCCATCAGCAGCGAAAACATCGCGCCATCATTCATTATTCCCCTCCTCAATCCATTACGACGCATGCAATTTTAATCAGCAGAAATGCAATGCCTCTGGCGTTGGGAATCCACATCACATTATTCTAATGACTCACACTGTCAGAGAAGAACATTTGCGGCTTCTGGGTTGCGGTTTTCCCATTCGTCATTCATAGAATACATTCTGCACCAGAGGTAAATGTTACTCTGTCATGCAGTAAATAATATATAAGTGAAACCCTGCAGATGTGTTTGCAGGGTTTCCTCCTGTGAGGGACCTATAGAATGTCTTCCATGAGGTTTTTTTGAAAGCTCCTCCTTCAGGCAGGTTACATTTTATACCAAAAGTGTGGAGCTGGACGTCTTCAGATAAATTTGTAATGTTTTTAATCAAGAAAAGGAGAGCACATTGAAAGTACTGCAGTACAGCTGATAAATCTTGGTTTGGCATGGTTTAAAAATGTTTATTATACATATTTCATTGAACAAACTGCATATTTCATGAGCTAAATACATTGTCTATAGCATGCAAGGAAGTAATGAAAAATGTCCATCACAAGCTTCAAGAGCTTGAGTAAATTTGAAATGTGTTTTATTCATAAAAGACAAAAAAAATCTCCAAATCCTCACGTTTTAGAAGCTAAAGCAAGGAAATATTTGGCATATTCGCATGCGAAACAATTATTCACTCTCATTTCAACACATCTGTGCACCACTTTCTGATAAATGAAGTCATAAAAGTCAAACTCAGTGTCACTAGCAGAATTTCACATCCCATCATCCTTTAACCATCTTCACTGGAGGGGAAGTCAGACTTGGAGTGTTTTTTTTTTTTTTTTTCCATCACCGAACACCAGATGATAAACGATGATTGTCCTTTCCGTCCTGCAGGCCAGCGAGTACATCTTCAAGTACATCATCCAGTCCCGCCGCCTCTTCTCACTGGCCACGGGGGGCCAGAACGAGGAGGAGTTCCGGGTCTGCATCCACGAGCTCTTCATGTCAATCCGCTTCTTCCTCTCGCAGGAAAACAAAGGCACCAGCCCCGTCGCACAAACACAGGTGTGTGTGTGTGTCTGCGCGTCTCAAATCCTCTGTGCCTCCACAATCACACGTGTGCATCTCTGTGTGTAAATCTGCGCCTGTCCGTGCTTGTGCGCCGCACTCTGCTTTCCTTCTCGAGGACTCTTGCTAATGCAGTCGTGATAGGTGAGAAATTGTCTGTAATTGAATTTCATGCTGCCAGAGGGGTCTGGAGTCGGAGTAGGATTTTCTGTGGCAGCTTTCCCTTCTCCGCTGGGAGGTCTGCGCAGCAGGGTAGCCGCCTTCACTGATTTTTGAAACGAGACCAAAACAAACACGCTAAAGACGCTAAAGATAATCCTAATTACACACCAGGAACAGCTGCTTGCGTGGTTGTGTGCGTCTTCGTTTTTACCTCTGTAGGACCTGTGTGTGGATCTGTGTGTGTGTGTTGCTTTGTTGTGTTTCTCTGTGCTTATACTGTCTCTTCTGATCACTTCTCTTTAGTCCATTAGAGCGACACTCTCAATCGACTAAATCCCAGGTTGCTCTCAGCGCTCAAGTTAGACTGTGTGTATGTGTTGATAACATCTTCCCTTTATTGCTTTGTTTGTTTCACCCATGTGAATCCTGAACACATGTTTTGTTCCTGCATTAGGGAAAAATGCGTTCAAATCAGGTTTTCTTTTCACAGCTCAGTTGAACAGTTCTAACATCTGCTCAAGAAACCCACGCAAAGAGTTCAGTTATCAAAACCAGCAGTGTTTAAAACCCTCCGCTCACTCCGTACTGATTTCACCTCGGTGTAACATTAGCCACTCCAGTTGCTCCCTCTTCATGCCGCCAGGAAAGCTCCACTCCTGCCCTCCACTGACTTCTGATCCAGACTAATCTGTATTCTCATCACAACAATAGCTGTGGGGGGAGATGCACGCCGGGCTAATGCTAATCCAACGTAATCTGTGACATGTGGGCACACACGCTCTGGACAACACACATAAACAGTAAAGCCATGTACGCACCGTTTAGCACCTGATGTAGTTTTCATCACAGAATGAGGTAACAGCTGATGTGCCAAATTTCCAAACAAAGTAATGTAATTAGAACATATTTAATGCAATTATGCTAATTCAGAACAAAAGTAGGAGCTATGAAAGCAATCTTCTGTGACTCATGTCTGAGGCTAGACAGTAAATATGTACTTTCCCAACAAAACATCCATCTGCAAATAAAGGTATCGAGAGTTATGGTTGCCTTTGCCTATACATCACAGGATCTGGAATGAACTTTGGATCAAGCCCCTGAGCTGCTGAAAACTCACCCCTTATTGAAATTAGTGAACAAACACTGTAAAAGATGCATATTCGTACCTCGAAATGCTCTGTTTAGTCTAATTAGTGGCGTGAATGCTTTTGGCTGTCAGCACTCAACAAAGTGATTCCAGTCTTTGAGGGAAAGAGATTCACAGTGTCCCTTTAATTCAGCCTCCAAGTGATTGAACATCGCCCCGTTCTGCCTAGGCGGTGTTCTTGCGGACGTTCCCAGCAGTTTATGGCGAGCTGTTGAAGATCTTCACAGTGCGGGAGGTAGCTGGCTTCGTCAGAGAGACGCTGGGCAGCCTGCCCACCACCGTCCACGCTGACTGTCCCCTGGAGGCTGTCAAGCTGCAGTGCATCGCCAAGACGGTGGAAAGCCAGCTTTACATCAACCCAGGTGAAGACTTGTTCGCACGGATGAACAGTTTATGCACACTTCAACTAGACTACGTAATTGTTTTCTTGTAAACGCACAGGAAAAAAACATTTGCGAGCAAATAACACAAATACAAAAAACCTTGCATACAGATTCTGAACACACAGGGATAGTCAACAGCACAGAGGCAAGCAAACAGATTCGAACAACTAGACTCATCCAGAAAACGCAGAAAACAATCAGTTGCACTGTGTGTTTGTCTTGCTTCATGTACAAACAGGCTATTAATCCATATTACACTGATTGGTTGTGCACTCCTGCAGTGCAGCTGTTGGAGAACACCTACAGTGTACCTAACTCCGTGTCATTAAATTGTTCTTAATAAAGGCTGCGCACCGAGGCAAATTACTCAGTGTTTTATTTCCAGCATGCTCCCAAAGGCTACATGTAGCAGGAACAACATCCCCCGTGCAAATCACATTAATGTTACACAACACACTGGCTAACAGGCTGGCTAAGAACACCAGCTCTGTCCTGGGGTGCCCCCTCGACCCAGTGAAGGTGGCGGGAGAAAGGAGGATGATGGCTAAGATATCATCCCTGACGGAGACCATGTCCCACCCCATCTGACAGCACTGTGCAGCTCCGTCAGTGGCTGCTTCACCCGCGGCGTCCTTCCTTCCTGCTGCTGTCAGACTTTACCATTAACGCTGCAAAATTCCCTGCTGTGGGATTAGTAAAAGATTGTTTTATCTTATCTTATCAAAGAATCACATTAAGATATAGCTAATTATATTTAAGAAACAGTGTGTGTAAAACAAGAACTAATCCAGCCACAGGAGATTGGCTTGTGTTCCCTGTTATGTTTATTCTTTATGTATCATTAGGTCTTGATGGTACGACAACTGTGTGTGTGTGTGTGTGTGTGTGTGTGTGTGTGTGTGTGTATTGCAGAGTCACGGTGCATCCTGTTGCCGGTGGTGCTCCGGGTCCTCCAGGCGCACATGCAGGAGCAGAGAGACCTGGTCATGTGTGCCCGCATCCTCACCAGCATGCTGTCTCTAATCAAGAAGGAGGAAAATGGCACTGCAGTGAGTAGTTGTTCGCCATTATACAAGCCCGCCTCATGCTTAAGGGAATAGATTGACATTTTTGGAAACAGGAGGGAAGATTGATACCACATGTCAAACTACTGCTTGGAGCCAGTTAGCTTAGCTTAGCACAAAGACTGGAAACAGGTGGAAACAGCTAGCTTGGCTCTGTCGAAGGTGAAAGCTCACTAATTGACTCATATCTCATTTGTTTGAGCACAAAATCCAGAGTGTAAAGCGACAAATGATGGTTTTATTTGGGGGTTTGCAGTGCTCCATGTCATATTAGAGCGACTGTAATTTTTCCAGAAGCTCCGATAAATCTAACATGGCAACCATGATAATGAAGTGGCTGAAAACCAAACAAATATGGACGCCTCACGTCAGCCAAAGTCGTTAAGCTCGTTAAGATAATTAAACCTGAATAAAATAGTGTTATATTGTCAGTGCACAAAATGTTGATCCTCACACAACTAACTGTGTAATCATACAATAGCCTTGATGATACGGAAGACATCCAATATGACCTAAACGCAGCATAAGCGCCAGGCTGTTTCCTCACCAGCAGGGACCAGTGGTTGATTAAGAGGGCTTTAGATCATCGTCGTATGCCTTTTGACAGAGCCTGGCTAGCTGTTTCTCCCTGTTTTCAGTCTTTGGGCCAAGCTAAATTAACCAGCTGCTGGCGATAGCTTCATCATTAGCGTACAGATATGAAACCAATATCGATCTTGGTGTAGAAACTCAGCTTCAGAAACTCAGGGCGTTGACTCGAAGCAAATTTAAAGAGATCAGTGACTTTTACATTATGTTACGGATGAAGTGACTTTATACCCAGACACGATCATGTACAGTGAAAATGAATTCCTTTTGGTATTCTGCAAGACCGTACAAGCAAATTACCAACATAATAACTGGAAAATAACTTAAAAGGACGTCAAAGCTGGAGGAATGAGTCTTACAGCAATTTCCTCACCAATACATTGCAATAGCAGATTGCTTTGTTGTGTGTATATGGTCAATTAGTCTTGGTAACAAGGGCATTGGCAGCCGTGCAGTCCAGTAATGAGACCCATCCATTTAGCTATGGCCATTGTTGAAGTGGCAGTCACTCCGAGCTCTGTGTGTGTGTGTGTGTGTGTGTTTCTGATTTGTGCAAGAGTCTGGAGCAGTTTGGGATGCCTAGCTTGAACTGATCGCTGCCAGAGGGGCAGCTAGTGGTAAAGGCGTCCAGTAGGACACACACACACACACACACACACACACACACACAAAGACTGGCACCACATCTAAAGCAAAGTGACAGCAGTGGCAGCCAGTGTGCCAGTCTGAAGCTCCTTCTCATTATCGCTCTGTCCAAGACCTGTCTGTCTTGTCAGGGGTAGAGACTAGTGGGAGACGCGCACACACACACACATATACACACGCGCACACACCCATCAGTTTATCCTCCACTCTCTTTGAGTTGCTTTTAATCTTTAACTGTCACTTTCTCCTTTGTGTTCCACCTACTTTTATTCTCTTCCACTTTCCTCCTTCTCTGTTAGATTAGAATTTCCAAATGTTGCTCTTAGCCTTGAAACTTCATATTAGTCTCCACACTTACTGGTTCAAGACTCATTAAAATGAAAGTAAAATTATTGAGTAAGGACTCTGGCTCTGAGGCAGGATGACGTTGATCAGGATTCAAGGTTGTGCTGCTCTGGAAATAAGGAAAGTTGCTCAGCGTAACTTTAAACCGAAAAGGTTTTTTTTTTTTTCTTTTCTCGAATCTGTTGGTCAAATGCAAAGTGCGCTCACCTGTGATTCATGTGCATGTGTTTTGTCCTTTGTGTAGGAGCCGGTGGTCTCAGAGGAGGTGGAGCTAATTGTAGAGAGCCTGCTGGGAGTTTTACTGAGGACCATCCTGGAAATTAGCAACCGGCCCCAGCCTGCCGGACCTGCCATGAGACTCCAGTTCCAGGATGTCACTGTATGTGTGTTTCACCTTGTACGGCATGTGTCAGTCAGCATGTGTGTGTGTGCTTCCAACTAAAAATTGTTTTGGGACTTCATGAAATGCGCAAGAGTAATTATGGATTTTAATTTGAGTTGCTGCTGTGGCGATGATTCCACTAACATTATTAACATCACTGTCAATAATTAAGATTTATGTTATAATGCAGCGTAAAAGGGGAATAGGGAAGTGGATAATAATGACATCATCATCATCATCATCATCATCATCATTGTGTGATGATGGAGGATCAAGGAAGGGTGGAGGGTTGTTCCACTTGTGATCGAGCTACAATTCTTACCGGTTGTCAGTAGGGGTTAATAAAGGGCGTACTTTAAATTCAATTTGACAAAGTGCTTCCTTTCCTATTTCCTGCCGCAAAGGATTCTAAAGAGGATGTGAAAGTTTGTTTGCTTGTTCAGTTTGTTCTGAACTAATTTCTCAAAAAAAAAGACGGATTTGTTCAAATACATGTCACTGCTTTCTACATAAACCACAGTAGTGCGATTATTCAAGTAATTTTGGGGACCCCTGAGAACAATCGTCCACATCTCAGCATTAAATCCGATGCTCACACAGTCTTTCCCCTCCGTCTGTCCCTCTCTCTCTCGTTGTGTTTTACCCCTCAGGGAGAGTTTGTGGCATGTTTGTTGGCCCTTCTGCGACAGATGAGCGACAGACACTACCAGCAGCTGCTGCAGGCGTTCAGCAGCAAAGACAACCTGAGGGTGAGACCACCACATCCATCTCTCTCTCTCTTACTCTCTACGCGGGCACTGTGACCTCATGTGACTCTGAAAGTTCACAAATAACGAAACGAACAGCAGTGGCTGGATAATAGACTCCCACCTGCACTGTATAATGTCAAGTTGCCTCCAAAGTTACCTCTGTGCCATTGATTAAACATGAACTGCTGTCGAATATTAAAAGCAAATTGAAGTCATTTTAATTATCCTCCAGTAGGAAAATGTGATTCTGCTGGTTAGTTTCTGTAGTTAGCGAGTTGCTGGGTAGCAAGTGTGCGGGTGTAAAAAGGTAAGTAAGGCAGAGTGGTGCTTAAAGGAGTGAGATAGGAGTGCTAGAATTGGATTCATTGGTGTTTATTAAAATGCCTGCCAGCCAATTACAGCGTTCGTTCAGACCTCAGCTCACAGTGAGAACACATCGATGGCACATTGCTTTATATTTAGCCATTCCTTGGCCTATGTGTGCACTGGCATATGCAAATTGGATAGAGACTAGAGAGCGAGAGAACAATTGCCATATTTTTATTTTGTTTCTCTATTCGATATTCTAATGTGAGCTCGTCTGTGAAACATTTCTTTTAACTCCTGCCCTCTTTGAGTCATCACTCTGGCTCTCCATCTCTCTCCACTCACTCACTGCGCCTGCAGACAACCGTATGGACACACTCGTACATGTTCATATAGTGTACCTGTAGGTATTCATGAGCTTTGTATTCTGCGCTGCGAGGTCAGCGGTGGCACGTTACACAATGAGGAAGACGAGCAGAGAGACAGAGAAAGCTAATGAGGGCACAAGTTCATTCCAGTGAGAAATATCAATTCGCTGACTGTCAGAAAAAGGTCATCGGCTCCTGTTAGCTTGAGAGCTCTTATTTGAGAAAGACTATTTCTGTGTTTTAGTTCTAGTACTTTTATCACAAGTATCCAGAGTAAGTGTGTGGAACAGATCGAGCAGCCGCTGGCCATGAAACTATTGTTTCAGCACCATGGAGAGAGACATAAAGCGACTGCCTTTGATTCCATACTGCAGCAATAATCCTTAGATTTGAAGTATGGAAGTACATTTTAAGAGATACATTCATGCAGAAACAGCTGTGTTGTCAACGTATCCATAGAAGGTTTCACAGTCAGAGTGATGGAAAAATGATCAATAAGTGTCTTAAATCCTTAAATTTCATAGTCACAATAAGGTATTGAGTGTTCATCATGAAGCGAATGGTAATTGAGTGAATGAGAGAGGGATTTCCACAGAGCTTGATTTTGAATCAAATGTTTAAGCACCATCAAGAGAGAGATTTTTAAAAGCCACACAAACTTGAGATTTAGGACCAAGCCTGACCGAACTGAGTTGAGTTTTGACTGATAACATGTCTGCTTTGTGTGTGTGTGTGTGTGTGTGTGTGTGTGTGTGTGTGTGTGTGTGTGTGTGTGTGTGCGTGGGTTCCAGGACTTTCTTCTTCAGATCTTCACAGTCTTCAGGATCCTAATCCGACCAGAAATGTTTCCCAAAGACTGGACTGTCATGCGGTTGGTCACCAACAAGTAAGAGCGCACACATGAATGTGCACACACGGACACAGTTAAAAAAAAACAAAGAAGAAATAATCAAGGGTAAATCAGGGTGTAAGTCAGAGTCAGGCAGGGGCTGTTACGTGGGATGCATCTCTGACCATCAGGGCATGAGGCCTCTCCACACATGCAAATTTAAGCATCAGTTGGACAGTGTGTTCCACCTCTCTGCACTCTCTTTTATCCGGAGTAATCAGTAATCCGAGGTGACGTCTATTTAGCACACATGCTTCTAGCTTTCAGCAACCAAGTGAAGGTACAAATACAAGTAAACTATTTAACCAAACTCTCAACGTTCAAAAACTGAAAGTTGTTATTGGCAGAAAAAGTAGCGAAATGTTGATGAAGTGCTCTCATGAGAGTGAATCCAAGGCTGATGCGCTGTGTCTCTTTGGAGGGCGTTATCAGATGCAACACATAGAGGATCTGATACATAAATGTCAATGAAGAGCTTGTATGTACTTAGTAATGAAGTGTTTGGAGTGGAAAAGCGCCACAGCCTGGAGATGATCACACTGAGTCCATTTACATGCACAACATATTCCGGTCTTTGGCCATATTCCCTAAAATACAATTTTCCAACCTACCTGTTTACACAGTTTAACAAACACAGCCTCCCTCTTTCATTCGTGCCTTCTTGAAAAGGTTGACGTTCATCCATGTGGCATTTAATCGTGTATTTTGTCCCATTGTGTCTTATCACTTCACCTCTGCACTATAACTCTCAAAACGAGCCATTTAAGTAGCATTTAAATTGTTTGGGGTGATGCATTTTTCCTCCAAGGTGGCACAGCGACCTCTTCACCACCTCCTCCTCTCTTTCTCTTGCTCTCTCAGCGTCATCATCACAACTGTCCTCTACCTTTCCGACGCCCTGAGGAAAAACTTCCTCAATGACAAGTTCGACTACAAGGTAGGGGGATTGTGTGTAGATCTAAACAATGCTTCTCTTTTTAAAACGAAAGCCCTCGTGGACACGTATGCATAAGACAGAGCTAATTCTATTACTCAGAAGCTTAAGTCAGTCAGTGAAATTAGCTGAAAGCCAAATAACAGCAATAAAAACACCACAAGAGATGACTTAATTAAAATGTAAAGAGGCTTTTCTTTTCCCTGTACTGTAATACTGCGGATTTCCCAGTCCAAGTGTCAGTATTTAGTGTACTGAGAGATTAATATGTGTTTGAAGTAGGCTCAACTTTGTTTGCGATTTTAATTAACAGCTGTTCGGTTCATAGCACAGCACACCAGCGAAAGGTCGTATCAAGAATCCGTGGACACCAGCGGCAAAGGCTCTGTTTTTTTTGCCTGAATTCTTGTAAACCGAAGTTGGAGGAGGAACTTTTTTTTTCGCGCAGCTTTGACATGTTGCTGTTTTTTCGCTGTCATTTCCAGGTGTGGGACTCGTACTTCTATCTGTCTGTAATATTTATCAACCAGCCCTGTCTTCAGCTGGAGTCCTTCTCTCCCTCCAAGAGGAAGAAGATCCTGGAAAAGTGAGTTCGGATCGTTTGCCGGCGGATGGCCTGTAATGAGCCACGTGCTCCCTCGACAAGCCGTCCTGTCCTTCTCCAGTTGTCTGTCAAACTTTGAAACAGACACACACACACACACACACACACACACACACACACACACACACCACACTGTCGGCCGCGTACAGTATAATGAGCACTTAACATGCTGCTCTCTGCAGCTTCTCTCAGCAAGCAAACACGTCTCACCATGTTATTCTATCACGCAGGTATGGAGACATGAGGGTGATGATGGGCTGTGAGATCTTCAGCATGTGGCAGAATTTAGGTAAGATTATGCATTTGATGCACATGGTACACACGGGCTGCCTTGTTCTTAAACACACTCGTATGTTTTCTGAGTGATGCTGCAAATACAGCACAGTGAAGGCAGCTGACCGTCTTCCAGTGTCTCTCACAGGCTCCTTATTTATTCCTCTCCTGATGCAAGAGCGGCATTCTCGAAGTCCTTGTGATGGACTGATGTCAGAGAAAGAAAATCTGTTTCTGTTTCTTTGTTTTTGAGCTGATGGGAAGCGAAAGAAACTCTAAGGCCTTTTCTGTACTTGTCACCATGGCAACCAGCTGGATGCCTCTCTCTCTCCGTTTTGTGTGGATGTTTTTATTCTGCTCTGTGCGATGGACCGAGACAATTTGGGGGGTGTTTAAAGTAATTTCTAGTGTTTTTATGTGTATTCAAGTGTGTTTATGCACAATTTGAAATACATTTGGAGGTCATTTTACTTTCGTTTTGTTTGATGTCAGTGTGAATGGCAAAGTCTCCCGGCTAACGCTAATGCGTTTTCAGTCACGCAGGCGCTGTGATCAGACTCCTCTGTGCACTTAAACTAAATTATCAGAGCAGCCTGTGCGCTCGCTGAAATTTTTGAGGGGAAGAAAATGCTTTCCAGAGTTCGCCAGAGTGCCTCTGACATAAACCACATGCCGTGTTCAGGGATAAAGTGAGAATCTGACCTCTGCATTGACCCCTGTCTCTCCTCCAGGGGAACATAAGCTGAACTTCATCCCGGCGATGATTGGTCCATTCCTGGAGGTGACGCTGGTGCCTCAGCCTGATCTGAGGAATGTCATGATCCCCATCTTCCATGACATGATGGACTGGGAGCAGAGACGCAGTGGCAATTTCAAACAGGTACACAGCTGCTAAAAGTAGATTTTCTTGCCTGGCACTCCTTTAGTTGTCGGTTTAACCCTGACATTCATACAGTCTTTTATTGGTGGATCAAGAATTATTGAAATTGCAAATGTTAGAGCCTGTCTTTGGCATTGAAGCTAATTCACCAGCTGCTTAGTTAGCATGAGTTCATTCAGAACAGTTAGCTGACAAGCTGTTAGTCAGCTGCTCTGCACTGTAAGTTCTGTATATACCTAACGAAAGCAGCTGATGCATTCACGAATGCAGGATTAAGTCATAAAAGTAAAAGCATGTCAGTGGCAGATGCCTCGATTTTTAACGTGACGTGCAGCCGTTCGATCGAACACGCCGTTCAGTTTTAAGCTCTCAGCCATCCATGCTGCTCTTCCTCGCAGGTGGAGGCCAAGCTGATCGACAAGCTGGACAGCCTGATGTCAGAGGGCAAAGGAGATGAGACGTACAGGGAGCTCTTCAACAGCATGTGAGTTGGAGAAAGGAGCAGCAGTAGAAAGCGAAAAATATGGGGGATGAGGGGCGAGTGGGTTTGTGTAATTAGCCTGGATTTTAAACGTAAAGGGAGCTCAAGGAGCTTAACAGGAAAATCACAGTGAAGGCCTAAATAAAGAGGCCTGTTCAGGACCAAAGACACTGCCACAGACAGATAAAACAGCCGTTTATTGAGTCTAATGACCTTAAACGCTGCAGCCCACACAAGGCTTCATCAGGTAAATGCAGCTGGCAGGTGGTTTGCCTCAGTGAATGGCTGCTTTATCTCTAAGCGTTCTGAAAATGAGCTGAAAACCAAAGCGCACAGACAACAGCGTTAACGTCCAGAGAATGCTCCTTTACCTGGATAAAAAAAAAACGCTGTTCGATGTGCAAGCAGGGTTTCAAACCTGTCCCCCTTATGAAAGAGTAGGCGGTGGGTTGTTCTACGTTTGAAGCTGTTTATTGTCAGTAGATTGATTAAAGTGACAGTGAGAGGTAAGTGACGAGCATTCAGCTTCAGTCACCTTCATCTTCACTCACGCCTCCTCTGTGGCCAGTCCTCGTCCACTCTGTCCTTGTGTTTCCAGGTTTGTGCTCCTGCATGCTTTAGTGTATGTGCTCGCGCTAATGTGTGTGTGTGTGCGTGTGTGTGTGTATCCCTGCTTCTTTCTGTTCATATTTTTATGTCCCACTTTGCAAAAGTACTTCAACTTAGCCTCCAAAAGCATTACTGAATGAAGTCACACACATTCGCACACATTCTGTACGTCTCTTTTACACACAGCTGTGACTCGAGGTGTAATCTTGATAAGTATTTTATCAATATACATCTACTGTAACTGTCCCTTTGTCTTTCATAGTCGACCATTCTCTTTCCCGCCATTTTCATATGTGGAACATTGCAGAATACTGTAATATTGCTGCATATTATTTAATCATCTATTGTGCAATACAATATGATGTTGCAGTAAATTTATTGTTCTTAAAATGTTAGTTTTATGACTATGGTTTTCGTCTACTTCTATTTTTCCTTGCTTCATTTATTGTTTTGATTTAGTTTCTTAATTGACTTTCCTCCTACTAACTCCACTAAACCCTAGACTAACCTGAGTGAGTGTGTGCTGATATTAATCGTATTAATATTAATTTATTCCGCCTATGCTTCCCGCCTGGAGTAGAATTCCTCTGTTTGGTCCGTACCCTAGGTAAGACGCTCTCCTCTTTGTTCTCTCTGTGTCGTCTGTGTGAGGGGGAACGGCGGCGGAGGGTTGACGGCAGTGTTTTGGCGGCGATGTGTTTTGTCTTCTTTACCAGCCAAGTTGAGATAATCAATCCTAAAAAAAAATCTATTTCGATCAGCTATTGTGAATTTTTTCTAAAGCCACCTTTGGTATTTTATTGTGTTAACTCCCACAGGCAGGCCAACAAGCATAGGTGACACTGGTGTGACTGAGATTGATTTCCTCTGTGCTTCGCCTCCCTTTCTTTTGCAGTAATTTCTTCCTCCTCCTCCTCCTCCTCCTCCTCTCCCCCACCCCACCTCTCCTCTCCCATTTGATCTCTTTTACCTCTTGTCTCCTTGGGTCTTTACATCTCTCCATTTATTCCTCCAGCCTGCTGAAGAAGATTGAGAGAGAGACCTGGAGGGAGAGTGGAATCTCTCTGATCGCTACCGTCACTCGCCTAATGGAGAGATTGCTAGACTACAGGTGAGAGTGTGCGCACACACACGCACACACACGCGCACACACACGCACACACACAGGCATACATGCTTTCTCAGTTTGAATTATGTTCAGAAATCTTTTTTTTCCGTCGACACTTATCTCAATCGCGCTTTTGTGGCAGGGACTGTATGAAGCTGGGAGAAGTGGATGGGAAAAAGATTGGATGTACTGTCAGTTTACTGGTGAGTAGCAGTTACTCTGAGTGAGACTGCAAATGTAACACTTTGGTATTTTGTTCAAATTAGGTTTTACTGATTGATGAGCTTCTTTTTCTGTCTTTGATCAGAGCTAGTTTTGCTGTTTGCCCCCTACTTCCACGTTTTATGCTAAGCAGAGCTTCACATTTGACACAAGCGTAAGAGTAGTATCAATCTTATTTAAGACTTGGCATGAAAGAGAAGCCTGTTTCCCAAAATATCAAACTTCTCCTCAATATTTGCATAACGTTGGAGACTTTTTAATGAGGTTAACCTTCTTAAACTATTAGAGCAATCCTCATGTGTTGCTAAATAGAACAGAATTAATGTAATTCATGTATTATATTCTATTGCTACAATAAGCCTTGTGAAGTTTTCATCCTTTTGTTGATAAAGAATTACCCAAAAATCAGATTATGTTGTTATTTTCTTACTTCCAGGCTATTATACATAATTTCATTGCTTTTTTTATGGTTGTGTATTTTGTAAGTTACATAATGAGTCTGTCTGATTAATGGTGTGAAAATATTAATTCACGCTAAAGACTTTAAAGTGTCTTTCATCTCCTTCCTTCATAGACATCAGCAATCAGCCTTTTCTTTCATTTTTCCCTCTGTTGTCAGTCCTTCTGCCTACCAGGTCTTCTTATATAACCGCAGCCATCTGTAAGAACACCTGTGTGTGTAGGCAGATAGATCAGAAGTCACTGCTGAAATATATTGTTGCACTTCTACCTCAGAACAATCTGCTGTCACTTCTCAAATTTGTCCTCATTTGCATCTCCAACTCTGTCTATAATTTTCACAACCCCCCCCCCCCCCCCCCCTTCTCTCGTGATTCTCTTTGTCCTCATTCATCACTGAACCACCCACTGCTCCTGTCAGAACTTCTACAAAACTGAGTTGAACAAAGAGGAGATGTACATCCGCTACATTCACAAACTGTACGACCTGCACCTGAAAGCACAAAACTACACAGGTGAGCCCAAACAAACAAGACCCTAACATGCACTGAGCGTGTGTGTGGGGAGATTCATGACCGTGCTCTTATTGCAGCACTGACTTGCATCCAAATGCATTGTTCTGAACTGCTCCCACTAATCATACTGTCAAAGATAATTCACGCTTACTGCTGCTTTCACATGTATATCATCTCCCGCCTGTGTGTGCTGCAGAGGCGTCGTACACTCTGCTGCTGTACGATGAGTTACTGGAATGGTCCGACAGGCCGCTCAGAGAGTTCCTCAACTACCCCATGCAGAGCGAGTGGCAGAGAAAAGAGTATCTGCATCTCACCATCGTGCAGAACTTCGACAGGGGGAAGGTGAGCCTCACACTATTCCCTTCCTCTACATCACTTTGTTGACCGTCAGACAAAATCAACAAGTTCATATCCTCCATTGCCAGCCTGGAGAAACACTGGACATATGAGCTCCAAAACCAGCAGCACAAGTGGTTTCTTACTGCTGCTAAAAACCATTGAACGTGCAACGCCACCGTGGAGGCAGCAGCATGTTCCGGTCTAATTGAAAGTACTTTTTTGCCGCGCTAACACCCAGCAGCACGCCAGCTTCTCATGCATATTCTAAAATGGAACTAATTCGTACCTGGCATTGAAAAAGAAGCGCAGCCACATTATAAATGCTTCGTTTAGAAGAAATAAACAGACGGATTCTAACCTAATAAACATCAACAAATTCATGAAACATTCATGCTCAGCTGAAATGCAGCAGAGTGGAGGATGAGAGAAGTGGAGTTCCCCGCTTGCTGTAGTGGTGACGTTATCACACGAAATGAAATCTCTTCATAAGGGGAGAGCAGAACTGCGTGGAACTACAAAAATACATGTCACTCGCCGTCAGAGTCGTTGTGAACTGTGACAGCGGCTGGAGGCGTCAGCACTTCCCTGCTTTAAACAGATGAATCGCTGGCGGCTGTAATTAAAGCAGGCTCCATATCGTCCCACAATATCCTACACCGTGGCTTTAAGAGATACTGTGGGAAATGATGATGGCAAGACTGACGGGTGGAGCGTGACTTGAATCGCTGTGCTGGTTTTAGGCCTCAGTTAAACAGAGATTGGCAGCTTAAGCAGCTGATTCAGATTGCAGCAGCATTTGAAAAGTAGTTTCCAGACTTTCCGGGATGTACATTTTCCCTTCTTCCTCCCACTGCTCCTCTGTACCAATTCTACCTCTTTATCCTAACTACCTTTGCCATCATGCTGTGCACTCTCAGAGAAAAGTGGCATTATGGAAACCCTCCAAAATTACACACGCACACAAAAAAAGAAACTTCAGCATCCCTGATGAAATAACATTGCTCTGCGGAATCATTAAAACTGCTCCCCTCGTTACTCATAGTCCAATTTTCCTTCACATTCATGAGCTATGCCATCTGCCAGTGCTGCCGCACAGGGATTGGAAGGCAGCGGGAAAGGAAAGCTTTTCATTTAATTAGCAAGATGGCTGGGTGCTGCGTGTACCTGCATGAAGAGGTTATATTTGACTCTCTGTATCGCCAACTCACCAGTGCCACCCAGTGGGGGACATGCAGCTTAGCAGCACCACTGCAGATGAAGTTTTATTCAGCTTTCTTTTCATATGCTAGTCTAAATGGATTGACATGACAGTCCCTGATTTTTGCTTCCACTGTGTTTTGAGGCAGGACTCATGAGGATGAATAAGTGTTTTTTTTTTTTGTTCTCAGTGTTGGGAGAACGGCATCATCCTGTGCAGAGAGCTGGCCGACCAATACGAGTCTTACTACGACTACAGGAACTTGAGCAAGATGAGGGTGAGTTGTCTATAAAAAAGCTACAGAGGCAGTTAAAGTCCTTCTCCCATCATGCACTTAGGAATTAATCTGTTTTTAAAATAACTATTCTTTTGTCAATGCACCAAATCTCTCATTGGTTGAACGCTGTTGGTTTATATTCAGTGTTGTCCTTCATTTCCATTCGTAGATGATGGAAGCCTCTCTCTATGACAAGATCATGGACCAGCAGAGATTAGAGCCCGAATTCTTTCGAGTGGGATTCTATGGAAAGAAGTTCCCTTTCTTCTTACGGGTAAAGAAATCTCCATATTCCCTCTGTGTCATGAATATCAAGTCGAATAGAATAATACTTTTGCCCTCTCTAAAGAAGAAAAAGACCTGCAGGAAGAATTAACTTTTCTTACATAAGACTCCTCCAGTGTGAGGTGACATTCAGCAACTCTTATTCAATGCCGTTTAATGATGTAACAGGCCCCGTCCTTGGTGGAGTCTGCAGTAGAGGCTGCAGTTGCAGTGTGCAACCACTAGATGTCAAGCTAACCCCACGCTGTCCTCTGCTCCTCAACCCCCCCCTCCCGCCCCCACCCCCACCCCCCACCCTCTGCAGAATAAGGAGTTTGTGTGCCGCGGCCATGACTACGAGAGGCTGGAGGCTTTCCAGCAGCGGATGCTTAACGAGTTCCCCCACGCCATCGCCATGCAGCACGTCAACCAGCCAGACCAGACCATATACCAGGCAGACGCACAGTGTATCCTTGGCTGGAGGAAGAAGCACATACAAAATTCACTCCCGCAAGCGTGGACACATGCATCCATGCTAAGCAGTGCATTTGCCACACAGGCACATATGTTGGAAATGCATAAAAACATTACAGCAGCACAGTATACATACAAATCTGCGCACATACTCTTGCTTTTTGTTTACATACATGCAATTTCCTGTAATGAGGCGCCATGCTTCCCTCTTTCTCTCCCAGCCTTTGTCTTGTCATCATCAAAGGCCCATTCACAGGAAAACACACACTGCTCTGCATATTACGTGCAGTATGCAGCATGTCATATGAGAAAGTCCATCAAACTCACTGTGATCGTACATCTGCTTAAACACAAACCGAACAGACAAACTTCCACTTTTGTTTTCAATTATGAAGTTCCAATGCATTTACCCACTAAAATCTCTCTAAACAGCATCCACTTGCTCAGCGTAATCAGACAAGAGAAGCTCTAAAGTGATAGAAATGTTGATAGTACAGTCTGGGTTGCCTCGTTATCTCACAGCGATAAGCTTTACCAGCATATCTAGAACTGCAGTTCAGTCAAGGTTTTACTCATTTATTGCAACAGTACACATTTTCATGTGGTTGTGCAGCTCCGCTCATGTGCCGCCCTGGAGCAAAATCTGCAGCAAGCTTAACGCAGACTGTCCACCACAGCGTTTAAGCATCTGTACATGGTCGTGACTTCTGAGCCCGAGCTTCTGTGAGGCTCCCACCTGCACCCTGACACAAATCAAGTCACCGGCTCGCATTGAGAGCTGCGCCGCTCATCTCCAGGCAGTGTGTTCAAATGAAGCCGCACAATATGGGAGCTTTTTTAATTATTCACATGAATGTATGGGACAACTGTTGGCCTATATAGAGGGAGAGGGAGGGAGAAGTGGAGACGGAGTGGCATCATGACACGAAGGCACTAAAAGAAAGCCAAATGGAGGACAGAGAGAGGTGCCCAAGTTGTTTTTTTGTATTTTTTTATATAATTAGCAACCCATAGATGTACCGCAAAGGTCTTTCCCTCCATGCTTTGAACATTCGTCACAATATTCACCCAGTCAGTCGTTGTTGGAGGTTCGTTCTGCTAATAATATCTTCAATAGATATTTGTCTTGCGCCGATAAATGAGCTGCAGCCTTGGCCAAATAGATTGTAGACAAAGAGCTGTCAGTGCCGTGACCAAAAATGTTCCGTCTTGCTTGTATTACTTCCTGCCGATATGACCGGACGGCTGGGGCTGCAGATGCCTTCCCCTCTCACCTGTCTGTGCACGATATAACTCGGAGCTTATAAAACATTTAATCAAATTCCGCCAACAGAATTCTCTCCAAAGACCCCGAACGGGTGGAGGTAGACTGTGGAGAGCACATATTCAATCAGCCTTCTTCTGAAAAGACAAGCCCGGATTCTTCCTCCTGTTTCAATCTTACTTTATTTGATGAATGTCTCTTAATGGACTGAATGCTTGAGTGTAATTTTGGAACAAGTTATCCTTACTTAAATATATGAAATAGCCCCTTTGTTAAATAACATTTTTCTAAACCGTGTACTGTACATCCAGTACTCTGTTTTCCGCAGGTTTTTTTTTGTCTTTTAGTGCATGCTGTGTGTTTGCTTAAATGTGCATCCCCTACTGAGCAGGAAGGGACTCATCTGAACGAATTAACACGCTGCTTTGTTGTTCTCATATGACGCTAATCAATAATTCTTTCTCTCAGATTGCTCACTCCTCTGTATATCCTTGTGACAAACACTCATGCAAATACACATTTGCACATCACTTCCTGCTCCTCCGTCCTCCTCCACCGCTCACGGTGACAAGTCCTGTCTTCTGCTGTTTTTCCTTTTGCTTTTTCTTCAGCTCTTGTGTTTCTGTGCTCCTCTTTTGTGGCGACGCTGCTCTGATCGTGTGCAAGAATGACGTGCGGCGTGTTTGTGTGTTTATGTTAGGAAAATAGAATTCTTAATGAGCAATTATTGGCTGTTCGGAAACAGAGAAATATATCCTTGGCAGGGTATTGTTTCCATGTGGATGTAAATAAAAGTGTGTGTGCTCACTGGCATGGAAAAAAAGGATATTGCAGGAGAGATGTATTTACCTCGAAGACACACACTTTACCGTCCTGTGTGTCCTTGTCTTGTGCGACTTCCCAGCTTCTTTCAGGTCACTGAAGAATTCCTGTCTGTTTTAATGTGCGCTGCTTTCTATTGTCACACTCTCTGGAGCTTTCCTTAACGTCCGGTGCTTCCAGACCTGCAGATCTACGCTGTTACCCCCATCCCAGAGAGCCAGGATGTGCTGCAGAGAGACGGAGTGCCAGACAACATCAAAAGCTTCTACAAGTTCAATCACATCTGGAGGTTCAGATACGACCGGCCCTTTCACAAGGGCACCAAAGACAAGGAGAACGAGTTCAAGGTACGCAGGAAAGACAGATAAATTCAGTAGAAAGACAGCTGATGATGACAGACAGCCTCTGACACATAAAGCCAAAAAAGTTGACACGCGCACCACACACACACACACACACTAAGAGGGCAGTGTGATACACACATTTATCTGCATTTATCTAATTTCATCCATGTTTCAGTCCATGGATTTGTCAGCGCTGTGGAGATGAGAAAATAACCTTTTAAATAATAATCGTACAGCCTGCTACAGCGCGTGGAGTAGCTGCTAAAAGTGCTTTGAAATAACACGGGGGAAGTTTTCTTTGAATATTTCAGAGTTTAAAATTCTACATTTCTCATTATTAGCAATTTTTTTCACCGGCTGATGCGGAGCAGCTTCATTTACTCATTTTCTGCTGCACGCAGGTATCAGTCTGTGTGTAGTGCATCATTTAATCATCCCGTATCACTAAATATGCACACGCCACACACACACACACACACACACACACACACACGGATATTAGGCTCAGAAATATTCAGTATTAACACACACATGCACAAGGTTCCTGCAGTCATTTCATCTCCATTCCGTCAGAGCTATTTGGCTAAATTTAATCATATATTTTCATCAGGCCTTCATATCTCTGGCCCTCAGGTGGGAATAACGTGTATGATAAACTCTTGCATGGTCTTAAGAGCATCCGGCAGCCAGGATATGATCTGATCAGTCATAATAAAGTAGTAAAGAAAAATTCAACAAAGAAGTTCCTATCTGCAGAAAAAAAAAAAAAAAAACGGTTTGCAGAAAGGTCAAGACTTTTAGATTTGACAGATTTTCCTTTCAACTTCCTGCTCTTAAACTGTAATACATGTTTTTTTTTTCTTTTTTTTTTTTAAAGAGGTGTTCAGGTGGGTTTCTTGGCCTTCAAAAGCAGAAAATCAATAAGGGGGAGCAGGGTTGTGTAGTGAGTCGGAAGACCCTTCTTCAACCTGAGGACACAGGATCGATATCGCATGTCAGCACTCATCTGCTCTGCTGGAGTGTCCTTGAGCAAGACATCGGGTTCTAAACTAAGCTTAAAATAAATGGAGCTGTACTGTAGCGGCACCTTGATGTCACCCGGCTGTGCAGGGGAGCCCGGCAGAAAACAAAATGTTTACACGAGGATTTTCAGTACTTTGGTTTATATTTGCAAAGCTGTACTTTGTGTTTAGTGCTAATTACCAAATATCAGCAAGCTGAAATGCTAAATGAACATGACCAAGGCGAACGTTGTTACCTGCTTAGAATCAGCATGTTGGCATGTTAGTGTGCTGATATTAGCATTTAGCTCAAAGCACTGCTGTGAGCAAAGGGAAGCCAAATGTTGACCTTGGAAACAGGAGCATGAGACCAAAAAGAAAATACTGCTCCAGAAAAAGCGAGTAAGTGGACGTTGAGATAAGATTTTTTTGCCAAGCTGTTTTTTCTGAGTCAAAATGATGAGTTCATATTAAAAATACAGCACATATAAACTCTATTTAACCACTTTTCATTCCTCGTGCGTCCTGATGTGTTCACAACGTACAACTTTACTGTAGGTGCTCCACTTGTAGTGTGAATCTATTATGTTAATAGCCTGCAGTGAATGCTAGCGTTTCCATAGTTTACGTGCTGTCAGAATGACCTTGTGAGACGTTGGCGTATTGACAAGCGTGCTGGCTGACAGGGTAAGTGGTGCAACATGAATGATGGTATGAGATATAAGATATGACATCTGACCTACACCTACAAGTGGGTGTTTGGCAGAAGGTGTACTCAACATGTTTTCCTCAAACTATGTGTCTGTAATTAAATTCCGTGCTCTCTGCCAGTGATGGAGCGCATGTGTGCATCAGGCATAAGTAGCTATGGATTTTTTTAAAGTGTGTTTAGCAATCAGCTAATAACCACAGGTGTATCGTTTGTTAATGCAGAGCCTTTGGGTGGAGAGGACAACCCTGACTCTGGTCCAGAGTCTTCCAGGCATCTCTCGCTGGTTTGAGGTGGACAAGAGAGAGCTGGTGAGTGTGATGAGATGACCACGAAGAGAGCTAAAGCACGCACTCGTGTCACACAGGGGACACTGTAACGCGCTTTTATTTTGCAGGTTACCATTTAGAGTACAGCAGCCAATACCCGAGCATTGATCCGAGTCGTTACATCGAACAGGGATAATGATCGAGGTCATGGGTTTGGGGCTATTGGACACATTTCATTTAAACCATTGGATTGGATGGATGTCAGGCAAAAGATCTAGCTTTGATGACAACATGTCCAATTTGTTAAAGATTTTTTGTATTGGGAAATCTTTCCGCTATACTTATTCTGTGTTTTTAGCCTGGAATCACTATCATATTTAATACAAGTCCGTTGCTACACTGTTACACATAAATCCCCTCAAAATCTCTCCGCCTTGGATGTTCCCATTCAGATCTCTAAGGAGTGGGAGGATTTTAAATGCTATTTTGTCCCGTGTATGCAAAACATAACACAGTGTCTGTCTCTGTTGGTCTAAGCGCATATTCTTTAGCACCGAGCTGCTGAGTGTGGTGTGAAATTGTGGATTGTGAGCCCAGTGTTATTCTATGATGGCTGTGCAGTGCAATAGCATATAAAATATAGACCTGGCAAAAGCTCTATTAGCAGGAGGATTAAGCTTTGTGTGAGACAGAGGAAGAAGAAGAAAGAGAAAAAGAACTGCAGGATGAAGGGAAGAACATTTTTTATGCATCCATCCGTCTCATTGTTCTGCTTTTTACGGCTTACAACTGAACTGTTTGGGTTCGGTTTGACTGCACTCATCAACTAGCAGCTAGCTGGTGAGCACCGTGGCGTATTTAGCAGCTCATAAAGAGCCACATATTTCCCTTTGGAGTTGGTAGAGACCAAAAAAGGAGCTAAAATTGACTGAGTATTGGACTGGAATTTACATCAGATGGCAGAAACATGACTCTAAATGAACATCTCCAAGCCCAAACTGAGAGCGTTATTTTCTTCTAGCTTTCAGACTTTAGAACGCTCCGTTTATAGCTACAGAAGAATTTGCCCTTTAAAGCATTTGTCTTCACCCCCCCCCCCTTCACAGGTGGAGGTAAGCCCGCTGGAGAACGCCATCGAGGTGATCGAGAACAAGAACTTACAACTGCGCACATTGATCACCCAGTGTCAGAGCCGGCAGATGCAGAACATCAACCCCCTCACCATGTGCCTCAACGGGGTCATCGACGCCGCTGTCAACGGGGGGCTGGCCCGCTACCAAGAGGTATGGATGGATAGATGGAGGATAAGCTTGGAGGGTTTTAGAGAGCGAGGCAGTGCTGAGGAGCGCTGACATATGGATTGCCTAATGATGCATGAAGGTGGGTTTTAGTGGGGAGACGTATGGACAGGGAACGTTTTGCAGCGGGAGGAGCGGACGAACAGATGGATGGTCGGATGGATGCATGAATGGCTGAGGGAAGGTTTGACTGATACGGGATGATGGAATAGATGGATGAGTGGAGAGCAAGAGGGGGTGGAAGCGGGAAAAGGAGATGGAGGGGTGATGTAGGAATGGGTGGATGAATGGGGGGTTTGGTCGGTGGACGGGTGGATTCTGGGAGGGAAAGGGGTCAGGTCAAAAAATGGCAGAAAGAGGAGTGGGAGGAAGGATTATGGAGAGATGGATGGCCGATAATAGCTGAATGAATAAGACAGACACACGGATTGGTGGAGACAAACTGAAATATTGGGGTCAATCCCGCTGACAAACATTAAATCTAACGCTTCTCCAGAAGCTCCCACCTAGCAGACAGCTGCAGGATGGCAGCACAGCGCAATTTGTTAACCAGGTGGAGCACAGCTGAAGAAAGAGACGTCTCCAAATCCACTCAAGAAAACGTTTTTTTTTTTTTTTTTTTTTTTCCACCCTCAACAAACCGAGTGGACTCTGCGACTCGCTCCGTGTCGCATAGCAACCACCCTTTTCCACTGGGAGCGCGTACGTGGGGGTGCATGTTCCTGTTTGTGCGCGCATGTGTGTGGGCGCAGACTGCATGTGTGTGTGTTCGCGAGTGCATATTGGGTTTGTGCAGAAGAGCGTGCCACTGTGTAGAAGTGGCCTATTAAGGCTTGTAGGATACTTGATAGAGTCACAAAGACCAGCGTCACTGGAGGGCTTTCCACGCTCACCGCTGCTACGCTGTTTGAAAAATGATAGCATATGGAACGATTTTCAGCTTCCAATAGAGCAACACTTTGCTTTTGTACACATGTTTGCAGCATGTACAAGGATTTCTAATTCTTATTTTCATATCATGCATGGTCCAGGTAGTCCATATTTCAGGTGTTTTCACAAGGTGGACACAGATGGGGCTGTTTCGGCCGTTTCTCATTCTGCCTTAGCAGAATATCGCACGCCGCGCTCGGCGGAACCCGCCGTAAATCTATTCATTTCCCAGTGTAATGCCGATTGACAGCTGTGGAGGTTTGCTCCGTTACAAATGAAGGAGAAATTGTCATTATTAATATTCAGATTTATTGCTTTAGTTTGAGTTGAAGGCCTGGAGGGGGAATGCTGTCTGATTTATTTCCCCTCCCCTCAGCGTTCCATCTCTAATTGGACTTTTCTAATGATTAACTGAGCCACTCCATGGCGAGGCCTCACTCCCTGCTGCCCGACGAGAAAATTTCCATCATTCGGGGAAGATTATTGATTATTTTTTGCTGCCTCTTCCGGCAGTCCATGGTCGGGATTTCCTGCTGAAGGCAGCACTTCCCTCTTTAGAACGGCTACCTTGGCACTGTATGTGCTTTATATTGCATCGACTACACGACGACATAATGTTTATGCAATAAGATATTTTTCATTTCTTCTACATCTGTTTCGCGTGGTTTAATAATCAAGGAATGCCATATCATGTACAGTGCATACTAATATATGCTGTCTTGACAGAGATTGCCGTCTGAGGTTGTTTGTCTGGAGGAATAATATTCCTTGTTTTTTTGAGGATGGTGCTGTTAATGCGCGCGACATGTCTGAAGCAGCATTGCGTCTTTTCTCTTTGACTGTCATCTTGCTCTGTCTCTTTGGAGATAAACAGCTGCGTCCTTGGGAGAGGAACCGTGCTGATTTTTTTTTTTTTTTTTTTTTTTTTGTGAATTCCCCCTTTACCTTTCAGTCCCCCGCTTTTGTGTGCGCGCGCGTTTCCCTCTGTGGCAGATTTGAAAGCAGATTATGAGCCGGGTCTTTCATCGGCTCGTCGTCTCTCTCCTCTTTGTGCGCTCTGATGCAGATTGAAACGGATTAACCATAATCTGCAGACACATCACAAGTGTTGATGGCATTGTAAACAGCGAGGAAGTGGCGTTTTAATGTATGCATCTTTCAAAGCAGACCAGGGCTTTTTTTTTTTTTTATCTGTTTCTCCTTTGAGGTTTTTTTTTTTTTTTTGAAGTAAAACGTCTGGGAAAGCGTGCAGAAGGCTCTGTCTGTGAGCCGTAATCAAGAAGTGTGATGTTTCTAAGGAGACGTGATCTATAACAGGAAGCAGTGACATGAACAAATGTGATTTGGAAAAAAAAAAAAAAAAAAAGCTTTTAAAATGTGAGACCAAATTGGCCCCTAAATCAAACAAAAATCAATTCTTTGATTCCACTAACATCCATTTGGCTGAGTGGTTTTCTTTGACTATTTTTAGCCAGTGTGTTCTTTTATTCTCCTCCCTGAACTTGATATTAATATCACAACACAAAAACACAGACGGGAGTGTTGCACCCCATTTGAGCTGCATGTTAGTTTTCTCTGTTTGGTTATTTGCTCGGCTTGTTTGTGGATGTTTTTTTTTTAAGGATTCAACAAAAACGTGTGGACGCTAATTCACTGTGTCAGCCCAGCGGGGATTCAGGTAACTCCGCGGCGCAGAAAGCCTACCGCCTCAGCTCCCGGTGTGTGCATAACAGATGTTCTGCGTTTTGTCTCCACGCAGGCCTTTTTCGTGAAGGACTACATTATGAATCACCCTGAGGACGGCGAGAAGATCGGGCGGCTGAGAGAGCTCATGTTTGAACAGGTTTGTAATAAGAGATAAACAGGCCGGAAACCTTGGAGAGACCTCGGAAACAGCGTGTGACAAAACACTCTCAGGAACTGTGAGGAAGCGGACCTTGAGTTGTCCTGTTTATTTACAGTACTGTTTATGACGTAGTTTAATTTAGTAAGAATTCTCTAAAAAGTAAAATGTCCATAGGGATAGGCAGGTTCACTCTTCCTTCAGTTCAAAACAACTTATTAAACCTATCAGAGCTGAACAGATCCTCGATTTTTCAAGGCTGGTAAGTGTTTGTTATTGAAACTCTGAAATAACCTCAATTTCTGTACTGCAATCAACAAAGACTCTGATGTATTAGGGATAAGATAATGTCAGCCAACATATCAGCCCAGACGATTTATGAGGTGAGCTTAACTTGACTTTGCTGATATAACCCGTACTATTTCCAGATGTTCACTTGAAATCACTGGATTCACAAATTCAGCAAAAATAGTTGATAATAATAAGATAAGATAAGACTTTACTGATCCCACGCTGGGGAAATTCGCCTGCTACAACAGGAGAATAACAAGGAGAAGTAAAAAAAAAAAAAAAAAAAAGAGCAAAGTCGAACAATTAAGATAAGATAAGATAAAAAAGAGGGCTGTGAACATTACATACAAACAGTATAGAAATAAAAATATTGCCCAAAATACACATCCTTGTGTTATTGCACACATATTTATTTATTTATTCATTGCACAGGACAAGTTGCACAGATGTAATGATAATCCTGCCCAGTAATAGTATTATATACATATAGTGAGTACATATAGTACAGTATACACATAGTTAAAGGAGTGTTTGAGTGGGCTGTCTATGCAGTGGAAAGACACAAACATTTTTTTTTAAATTGGTGCCACATGACAGAGAAAACAAAGGAAAAAACACTGTGGAATTCCTTTTATTCCGAAGGTAAAAAAAAAAAAAGTGTTTAATGAGCTCTCCATCTGACTCTCTGTGGAGGAGGACACGCAAAAAAAATGCCAAAGTACAATCTGTAGTTCCAACAGCAGCCTCAAAAGTCACATCATCCAGCAGGCAGGCTTAACATCGTTCACTGGTGTATACTACCCACACTGTAATGATTCAAAGCAGGTTGAAAATTGGCAAAGTTTCCCCTTAAACAAAACTCAATTGACAGTTAAACCTGCAGGTGTGAGATGCTAACCGGCTCTTTTCTGCAGGCGCACATTCTGGAGTACGGCCTCGCTGTGCATGAGAAGTTTGTTCCCCAGGACATGAGACCTCTCCACAAGAAGCTGGTGGACCAGTTTCACCTGATGAAATCCAGTCTGGGCATACAGGTAGGCCCTACGACAAGAGACGGTAATACATCTTAAAGGCTGCACATTTGTAAATTAATGAGGGATTCAAATATCAAGTTAAACAGATGTTATTTTGGTTAATGATGGATCAATCATGTATTAGGAAGATTAAAACCATCCCACTTGTGTTAATGGTTTTTCCTCAAATCATTAAGTCTCCTTAACTCCTTTATTGAAGCACACGCTGTATGTGAGAACAGAAAGCGACCGCTGCGTTCAGACTTACCGAGCGAGTGACCCCGTTAGTCCTCGGAGGAGCAGGCCACCCCTCATTAAACACACTTCCTTTATCTGCGTTTGTGTGTATTTTATTTTACATACCCCCCCCCCGCTGGCACGAAGAAGCATTTAATCATGTGCACTTCCTCTCCTCCTCCTCCCACACCCCAGGAGTTTCCAGCGTACGTGCGTGCGAGCCCAGTCCACTTCACCAACGGGAGCCCGCGAACATGCAGGAACTCTGTGCCCAACATCATCAGCCCCGACGGGGGCAGAGGGGTCGCCAGGCGGAGGTGACGACCCTCTTTGGTCTAATGTTGTCTGTTTGATTTTTGGGATTCTGTTGAACGTGTTATTGTGTCTATCTTCCTTCTGTTGCATTAGAAATTTACTTCAGTCGGCCTTCACTGCCGATCCCTCTCTTCAACTTACCTGCTTATTTTTCCTTTTTGTGTCCCCACCTCACCTCCAACACCACGCTCTGTGCCTTTGCTCCCTCCTTCCCCCTTGTTCTTTACCGGTGTGGCTCCATCTGGGCATACAATAGGTGGTGGGGGCGACTGGCTGGCACCCACAGGGATATTTCTGTGTGGCTGCTGCCGGGCCAAACTGTGTACTTTGTGTGTGTGTGTGTGTGTGTGTGTTTTGATGTGTCCACTGACCCTGCCACTCTGTCTACCTGCGACATTCTGCCGTCACAGTCCGGTCCCAGGGGGCATAGCCACACAGAGAGCCGCAGACACACACACCACCTCTATCTCCCACTGACATTTTGCGTTTAACTTCTGGAGTTTTGATTTCTTTCTTGTTGTCTGTTTGCCAACACAAAACTCAGGTTGCATCTATGTTTTTTTTTTCTTTTTTTGAAAATACTTCGGCTCTAACCTTCCCTTAAAACCCCTCTGTGTTTGTTCTCTAACCTTTCTTTCAAACTTTTGCCTTTTGGCTGACCAGTGCTTGACGAAATGCTGTGATGGCTGCATCGATTAACTTCTTCTAATCTGACATTTTCTGTCTCTGTTTGTCTTCTTTCCCCTCCCCGCCCGCCTTTTTGCCGGCACTCATGCTGAATTTTCGGTGAGTGAAACCTCTGAACGCGAATAAAACACCCAAACCTATCTGCCATTGCCGAAAGCCACCGTGACCACCTCTCTCTGTCTTTCACCTTCAGTCTGCACAGCTACCCTGCGGTGAACCGCTACTCCTCGTCCTCTCTGTCATCTCAGGCCTCCAACGAAGTCAGTAACATCACAGGGCAGTCTGAGAGCTCGGATGAAGTCTTCAACATGCAGGTAACCTCTCTCTCTCTCTCTCTCTCTCTCTCTCTCCCTCTCTCTCTCCTTCTCTCTCACATGCACACATACCTCTTATTCCTTCCCACAAAGGCTCTTAAGGTAGTAGACCACGTCCCAACATGTTCATTACCCTTGTGCTCCCTGCAGATTTCACTTGCAATTCGTTTTAATCCCCCTCACTCCCTTCCACCCTCATTTCTCCTCTCCAGTGACCCTTTCTCTCCTCGGCCCTCTCCGTTCGCCGCTTTGTCTGGTCAAGAAAATTGTCATGATTATATCAAATAAGGACACGGTGCTTTGTGTGGTCAGTCTAGGGAGCTCGCTGGAGTTGAGCAGTAATCTAAACTAGATTTGGCCAATTGAGAAAGCTGCCGACAACTCCTGGCAAGCCGTCCGCTGCACCTGGCACGCCTGGAATGACAGGAAGCAGAGAAAAAAAAGCTGCTGTCATGGATCTGACTGAACCTATTTTACAATATTACTTTTGAAGATCATAGCTTTTATTCTATAGATCGAGTACAATTCACTGAAGGGTGATCTAAAAGACAAGTATTATTACAGAACAGAAGTGCACCAGGCTGTTAAACCCCATTCGACTGCAGACACCCACTTTAAAGGTGTCAGCTGCAGACTTTGTGATCTGCATGGATTTATTTTAACAACAGGGTTTTTGTTAAATGACCACGGTGTCTCATCTATCAACCACCTGCGTGTGGATATGTATAGATAAAAAGTTTCAAACAAAAATCAACGACACGTGGTTTAGGCGATAACCCAATAATTCGTACGCGAATTATGGCAGAATTTCAAACAAATGTCTCAATGAAATGATGAAATGACGACATTTTATTTCCACAAGTGTCAACAGAAGCTTCACTGTGACATCACAGGTGCAGGCATACGAGCGTGAGGCATTTTAAATCATTAGATTTTTTACTCTGATCAGAATAATACCATAATATACAACAATAATTGTTAAAGCAAGAAATAATAGTAGTATTTCTCTGTTTTTATATGATTCTTATGAACCTGATGAAGGCCACAAGAGTTTTTTGTCAAACTACTTGAAATTTAAGGGAAATCGTTTGACATTTTGGGGAAATAATCTTCTCCAGTGCCATGATAAGATCACAAACCAGTTGACTTTCCAGTAAATATGAAACTATCAGCAGCAGCTGTTTAGCTTAGCCCTGTCATCGCTGCGAGGTTGCCAGGCAACATGTGCAGACTCCAGGACGTCACTGCCCCCGGCCAAGAATCGCACAGAGCCGCCGTAATACCACAACATGTTGCTGTTACTCTCTGGTTTTTGTGCAGATTAAATAAAGAGGATAACATGTTAATTAGTGAGCTTTAAAAGGCGCTGGTCGCTGGATTTTGTTACCTTTGGACAGGCTAACTGTTTCCTCCTGTTTCCTGCCTTTATGCTAAGCTATGCTAACCGGCTGTATGGCTTTACATTTGCCATACATTGGATTGCATTTTGAGCCTGGGTCCTTAGTTATCTGTGAAATAAAATAATAATTTTGCACGTCCAGGTGGCTTTAAGTGAAGTTATGAATTTCTCAATTACAAAGCAAGCTAATCTATTTCATATATGACATAATTACTGTTCATAATGGTTCATCATAAGGATGTATTTGTTGTTCTTGTCATCCCACCTGCAGCCCAGTCCGTCTACCTCAAGCCTCAGCTCCAACCATTCTGCCTCGCCCAATGTCACCAGCTCAGCCCCCTCCAGTGCCAGAGGTGAGACTGGCACTCATTTTATAATGCTACACACTGTAGGCTTTTAGCTGATACTTCAATCCAGAGTGACTCACACAGAGGAAGCAGACGGAGGTTCAGCTGGACACACCGCACACGGGGACCGAACCTTTGACCTTTCGGTGACACGATGTTCTCTCAAACCACCGCGGCATCCTGTCTGGAGAGGTTAGCGAGGTTAGACGACAGCCTGGGATACACGTAGGAGAGGGAGATAAGGTAAAAAAGAGAGATCTAGACAACGGTGAGGAGACAGGGTTGAGACTGAAAAGCAGAGAGAATACAAAATGAGCTAAGATGAAAAATGAAATGGGCTGAGACGTGGAGACAAATGCTGTTGAAAGAAACATGGAGCAAGGGAAAATGCAAGAGAGAGTAAGAGATGATTACAGCTCTATGGAGTATCCCTCTTGGACCTCAATACAATCTCCAGTCCAGCCCGGGCCAAGCCTCCTCTACAGTGGAGTGTGAATATCTAATGCCTTCTCTTATCTCGCTGTGTCCAAGTGTGCAAACGTGTTCCCGCCTGATCCACATCATAAAAAGTAAGAATATATGAAGACGTTTATGGAAGCGTATGCGCTCCCCTTTGGCAGGCTGCTGGCAGCGGGCGGCGCCCTTATAAAAGTGGCCTCTGTCTACCCATAAAGCCTGGAGAGAATTATTGCTCGTGTGTTATCTGAATGAGGGCCAGCGATGGCTATCTCATACTCACATGATAGCCTTTCAAGTGGCATCACATTCGCTAATGGATCAAGATCTGCACATCGGCTACATTATCTCGTGTGTGTGAGTGTTGCGTATGCTTCTGTGTTGAGGTTTTGCATGTGTCCCTGTCTGATGTGACTGTCCAGCCTTAACTGAGGAGGTGAGATGTGTGTGGGGGGGAGGTGGCGGGGGGAGGCGGGCAGGCCATTTATCATGTTGTGGAGCCAGTGAGGCTGAAAGAATAGTGGAGAGACTTGGAGGGACAAAGAGAGATTGGCCTTTCCTGATTGCCAGTATTTGTGGGTAATAGTCTAACACCTTGCTGCTATTTGGTCCCTTATGTGTTGCACATGCTCTCGGGTGTGTGTGCGTGTGTGTGTGTGTGTGTGTGTGTGTGTGTGTGTGTGTGTGTGTGTGTGTGTTACCACTCTAACATCTCATACCTTTCCAGGTTCACCCCAGATGGCAGAGAAACACAAGCATTCCAGAGAAAATGCCTGTCTGTCTCCACGAGAGAGGCCAGTCAGTGCCATCTTCCCCAACCCCCTGGACCCTGCGCAGGTTAACACACACACACGCACACACACACACTTATCCACATATACACTAATGGCTTCTATGGGCATGGAACTCTCCCGCTTGCGTCGTCAGATAGAAAACATCTGGTTGATTGACAAACAGTTGAGGGTACACTGTGTGCACAGAGGCATGGAGGGAGAAGTTAACCATGAACCCCAAAGAGCAAGCAACATCCAATCACCAAGCCTGGAATTCTGTTAGGAGCACAGCTAACAGAGGGCGGAAGCTAAAGGTTGCAGTGTTGAGAAAACTGATAATACATTTAGCAATTATGATCCCAACAGCAACAAAGGAGCATTCTGAATTCACTGCAGCTCTTCTCAATAGCATCAATGCTCAAACAGATGAAACAATAATCAACAGGTTATTGGGGGGGAGGCTCTTAGTTAATGGCCCAGTAGTTGTAGAATATGGGCATGCAGAATAAGGCATCAATAAGTGCTTTAAAATGACTAATAAAGAGTCGCTATGCTGCTAATACACATGATAACAAGCAGCTAGTTAATGGTAAATATGTGTACATTAATGCTTCTTACAGGCATGTTTTCCCAATAGTGCACCCCCCCCCCCCCCCATAAGGTGCAGAAAACAAGGTCACCTCTCTATTGTACAAACATTTCCATGGGTGACCTCTGTCCCCCTGGACGACGGCACGTATCACGAGGCCTTTTTTCGAGCTGAGCGTTGCAGTTTTTCAAGAGCAGCTGATAGCGATATTTTATTAAAGCCAGACAGTCGAGCTTTGCCTCATTTTCTGAAAGAGCAAGCAAGCTAATGTTACCGCGAGAGCAAGAGCCAACAAGAACAACATGATATTGCAGTTTCCTCTCGAGCTGAAGGGCAGCACCTAGCGCTGTCACAGACTCCATCCTCGGCGACAAAGCAGCTGTAACAGAAAAATTATGTGTTTGTTTTTCAAGGCTCTTTCATTTGCTCGTCAGCGCTGATGCAACTGGCACCGTTCACCTTACTCGTATCAAAAGAACCAGTTCAAGTCTACAGATGAATAGATGACGAGAGGTCCTGATAATAATTCCTAACTTGACAGCAGCGCAGGACTAGCTATTAGCCGCTAATGGAGTATTGATTATTAGAAACATTGATCCCCTGTATCATTTTCTGTAATTAGTGCAGCAGGGTAAGAAAAAAAGCCATCTTATTCCTGTAATTGTGAACATAGTGTTTACCTGTGTTATCATGCCGCATGTGCTCGACAGTAATTTTGGATCATTTCTTCTCCACGCAGAGAGCTCCTCCTCATCAGATAGGTGACACCACTTTACCAAGGAGTGACCCCAACCTCTCAGCACCAGACAAAGGTACCTTTTGTATCTTATTTTACAGCCTTTGCTTTCGTCCACATTCTCAAAAACCCTGGAAATACGCTCTCACTGCAGGGGCCCCCCCTCCAGCAGAATAATAAATCCAGCATGTGTAGACACTTTTTATTAAACCTATTCTAAGGTATGTGTTTAGTATTATTTATATTGTTTTGTGCGCTCCTTATTGTTATTTACAAGAGCCTTTATTGTAAGTCCCCAGGCATGTGTCCATTAAACATAATTCCTGCAGAATTTCTTAACAGGAGCTCTCTTCAGTGGAGCGCAATAATGCCGCAACAGTAACATCTTCTCCATTACTCATTGAAGTAATAGCCGCCGGGGCGGTGGTCGTCTGTCCAGACATGCAGTGTATGTGTGTGTGTGTGTCTGTGTGAGACAGTCTGATCACAGAGTGACTGGAGGCATCTGTCTTCACACAGCTGCTTCAGGGAGCTCCTCTGGACACACACACACAGACACACACACACTCTGAAACACACACACGCTGGGCTCCATTTTCCTCCGACTCCTAAGCAGACACACCGTCTAGATCACAGCATTTCATCTTCCCTCATCCTGAAAGAGTAATGAAATGGCAGGTACTATCCCTGCGATGCTGATGGACGTGTGTGACATTCATATGTATGACTGCATATCTTTTAGTTAAGCCCCCGGTTGTCATTTTGCTCAGCATAGCGTAGGGGAAATGCATATTTCTTGCATTTTCGGGGGAAAAATATGCAAGTGAATTGAGAGTGAAAGCTGAACCCCCATATGTAATTAAAAAAAAAAAACCCTGAACAGTTAGATAGCTTTTTTTCTGAACTTTGGCAAAACTCCCATTATGAACATGTGAAATTTATTTCATACACGGCTTTCCGAACGCTGTGAAATAATTAGGGAGGACTGCGGACGAGACACCTTAAAAATAGAGAGAGGAGTGCGGATGTGATAGCTTCCTTGTGACTCACACAAAAGCACGCACCTTTCCGTGCGATTCAAGTGCGATCGGTAAATAATGCAGTGAGAGGCAGATGAACTGCCGCAATATGGAGACGTGACACCTTTATGCACACGTCGGTGACGAAAAGGCGGCGAGATTTACACAAAAGCTGCGATTGTGGAAAAGTGTCATTTGTCGCATCTTCTGCCTTTAAATTATAACTCCACATACCAAACAGAGTGACTCCAGTTTGCAGAAATGAAATGAGAGACAGCCTCTGGAGGCCTGGTCAGTGCTGTGATTCCAATTCTAGTGGCCCATTACATTTTAATTTTACAGAAATGTCTGCACTTGAAGTAGCTAGAAAGTACATTTTTAATTCCTCATTGGGGAAATTCTGTAAAGTACTTTCTAGCAACTTCAGGTGCAGGTGTTTCTGCAGCTGCTTCAGGAGCTTAAGGTTTGTAATTTATCGTTTATTCCTGTTTATATGGACTCTTTATTTTGGAATTTAGCCCATTTTCACTCCAAATATGCAAGTGTTGCATGGCAGAATGATTCTTTTTTCTGCTTCATGGACATTTTTTCACAATGAAATCAACGCAGAAACGAAATAAATAGTCCCATTGAAAACAAAACCTATGATGAAATACATTCAAATATGTGTCGGTGAATAAAATCTCCTTTCGGTGACCTGTGTGCATCTGTTGTATGCTCCTAATTGGCTAAAAAAAGATAAAAAGCATCCTCCTCCGCCTCACAGGTCGCTTCTTCAGAGGTTTGTTTAGCTGCTTGACCTTAACGTCACGTCTCTGACAGTAATGTTAGTAAATGCTACTGTTTCTGGGAAGGAACAAGCGAAAACAGTTGTGGAATAAAACCCACGGTCCCTCTGAAAAGGGCAGGAGAGACAGGACAAGAAGTAAGACAAAAGGTAACAACACAGCAGGAGCCACACGTCCAAGATTTAGACACGAAATGTGACAAAGACGAGAACCGAATCCTTAAAACAAAGCTTCAGGTCTTAAGCTTTGCTCAATAACGTCAGCTTTCATTTAGTAAGAGTTGAACTGTCATCAAGTTCTGCTGCAAAGAGTCACAAGAAGCTGAGAGAATCTATTTTTAGGCTCTTGTTTGTTTGCTGTGAAACCAGTATAACCCTGCTCTGACGACATGAGAACACACTTCTCAGTCTCGATTAGTTTCCAGTTTTCGCACCATCTGTGTTCTCCATGTTGTCTTGTGTAATCCCATGACCTGCTGAGTGACTTGTGATGTTTCTGTGTACTGTAAGTGAGACCCACGCCCAGTAGCTGGAGCCTTGACAGTGTCAAAGAGGGCGCTCCATCCTTCTCTGACTCTGTTGGCAAATTGCTATGCCCTCCCGTACCTCCTAGGCCGCCGTACTCAGGTAAACAGTCCGATCGTGGCGAGTGAAGAATGAGGAATGGTACTAATTTTCCACTCCGACTTTTGACACCTGGCACTTCCTCCACCTCCTCCTGCTATGACATTTTCCCATCTGAGGCTCTCCGGCTGACTGTTTCCTGGCTTGCTGCTGCCTAATATTCCCCACATACGGACATGAGCACACCAGCGTTTCCTTTTGCTAACTGGCTTATAATGCTGACATGTTCTGGTATGTTAGCTCGGCTGAAAACAAGTGTGAAAATCCGTGCAGACTTTGAAGTCAATCCCTCTTGAAATTCCAGTCAATTCCTGGATTTGTGTTGTTTTTTTTGTCAGACCAAATACGTCATTACATTTTAACAGCAATTTCCTCCATCAACTCCAACTGTCTTTCATTTATTTACAGATGCAACAGACTTGACTTATTCCCCAGTGCTTTCTGATACATTGTACTGCCCAGCAGCGTAATGAGCAGATGGAGTGTTTTTCCCCACCCCTCACTTTTTCTGCCCTCATTGCATAAAGCAGTAACAGCTGTTGGATGTAGAAACAGCTTAAGGCAGCCTAAAGGACCTGCAGAACATCAGCGCTTATTTGACTCATTGATGCTTTAAGCCACTGGCCCTCTCAGCTCCGTGTGTGTATGTTTGCGTGACTCATGCTGTGTCATCGTGATGAATGGGAGAAAACGCTCCTCTAATTTGAATTTGCCCTCTTCTCTTTCTCCTCCCTCCCTCTCCCCCTCATCTGGTTGTCAGCAGGCTCCTCGGCGAAAAACATGAGGTCGCAGTCCCCCGTCTCCGCGTCCAGATCACCACAAAAGGTTGGTTCTGCTGCTGTCACTCACTTCCTCTGTCCGTTTGGTCTTCGTCTTGGTTTTTTTTTTTTCCCTCTCTCGTTTCCCTGAGACAGCCCGACCTTGCTCGGCGACAGCCTCGGGGGGCCTTTATCCTGCGCTGCTAGCATCTTACCAGCCAGCTCCAGGGTCTTTATCCTACTCTGTGTCAACCCAAGGTCTGGGAGCTTTGCGTTACTGCTCACTGAAGCCGCTAACTGCTCCGCTGCTGCTGATTTTGTAGTTTTCATGATGCGCCTTTCAAAAGGAGGACCTGAAACCAGGCTGGCTGGAGGGCATTCGCCGCATTAGCGAAATGCACACCTGGTAGACGCCAACTGGTGTCCAATGTGTTTAATTCAAGCTCTGAGAGGATGTCACCTGGACTGCCTGCTAAGAATATGCACCGCTAGATGGATTTATTCAACCTCACTGCACATACAGTTGATTTAAACTTCAAAGACTGAACCCTGTTTGTTGTCTTCTGCTTTGCTGATACTGTGAGACCTGAACTGAATGTTCCCCTCTCTCAGCTGAGATGTGTTAAAACAAGTTGAGTTCTCTTTTTTTTTTTTTTTTTTTTTGACCTCAAGTGTTCTTATGTTTATCCACAGTTAAACTGATTACTCTCGCTTTCTCTCCAAGCTCTCATTTATTGTTAATGAGCCTCGTACTAGTTAATAGTCTCCAGACGCGGTGGAGGTCCGGGAAAGGTTAGCAAAGTGCCAAAGGAGCTCTTAATGAGGGTAAAGTTGTTTTGAAGCGCCGGTGAACCGAAGCTTGTCTCCTGCTAACTGTTATCTTCTTTGTGGGCTTGTCACAAGCAGCAGCGCTAAGCTCCCAGCTTTGTTGCGGGCGCGATGTCTTCTTACATGTGACAACTACCGAGAATGCGGTTGTTTGTGCGCGTTAGTGTGGTCCGTGTATGTGTGTGTGTGTGTGTGAGGCGGAAAGAGAGAGAACAACTCTGGAAACCAAAGTGTGAGTGACAGCTTGGCGCTCAGCATGCTCTGTCAATCAGATTCGCCTGTGTGTGGTTAGGCGTGTGCGCCCGCGTGCGTTTGTGTTTGCGAGAGTGTGCCGTGGCAATAGAGGAGGCCTGGAGCGAAGTACCAAGCTGCCCATCACAGCACAGCCAGAGACGGCTCCTCCGCGGACCACCAGCAGGCCCCATTATCTGGCACATGAGCGCACACACACACACCAAACACACACATCAGTCGGTGCAGCCAGGGGCCCATTACCAGACCACAAACCCCAGGACAGAAGTGAACCTGCAGAAAACACATGGTGCCAGTCTGACAGGGCTGCACTTACTCATCTCCAGAGGTAGAAATGATATCTAGTGGTAGCCTCTCTCTGGAAAACTGGGCCAGGACTTTAAAGTGCTTGTCAGCGTCATATTAAACATACAACTTTACATCAAGCTCTCCCCAGATGTGAAAAGGCTCGTCCAGTCGTGCATGTCAAATGGATACCTCTCTTTCTGCGTGCCCCCCGTAGCATGAACGATACAACCTCACTGATCAATTGTATACTCCAGTAGATCCAATTAAGTTTTAGCAGATATAATGGCAGCATGGTGTAATTGCTTAGAAAAACATTTTGTTGAGCGATCGGATTTTTGAGCGGGGAAGTGCGGCATATTGTGTTTTTTCGTCTCGATGCACACAGCCGGTTGATAGAGTGGAAAAACCTGGCCCTCTCAATCTGTTCACTGACTCTGCTTTTTTCTTTTTTTCCCTTTTTCTTTAGTATTTATCGTTGCTGTACGGCAGCGTCAGCACACGTGCTGGACACAGCATGATTACCATACCTGGCTCACTGTATTTTAAACTCAACGCTGGCTAAAATAATACCTCACTATGTTTTGTGTTTAGCATTGTTGGGTTTCAGCTAAGCTAATGGTAACTACAGCATGCACTTTGTCAATGGTTCCCAACCAAGAGGTGGCTAGATTCATCCAAGGTGTCACATGACTTCTTTACTGACGTCAAATCTTTGCCCTTGTCATGAGAAACACTGGATATCGTCATTTCAGGCCTCTACAAATCCTTCAAATGAGCCAATCTGCAAAGAGAAACTTTTCAGAAACTGCTGTCGGGCTGCAAGTAACAATTATTGTCATTATCGATGAATCTCTGGGTTATTTTCTCTCTTAATTGATCAATTGTTTGGTCCAAACAATGTCAGAAACTGGTGATAAATGCCCATTTCTGAAGCCCAAGGAGACCTCTTGGAATTGCCGGCATTGTCTGATCAACAGTCCAAAAGCCAAAGATAGTGACTCATTTGCAATTAGTCAATTAATTGATTAGTCGATCGGCTGTTTTGATAACTGTTTAATCATCACAGTTGGCATGTATTATCCAGCTTCAGCTTCTGAAATGGAGCGTGTGCCGTTCTCCAGATTATCTGGGCTTTGGCTCATCGGCGGGACAAAAATAAAAGTCAGCCTGGGCTCTCAGACTGTGTGATGGCCATTTTGCAGCCTTTCACAGACTAATCCATTCATCAGCTCATCAAAAAGTCATTACAGAGTAATCGATGATTAAAATTACTGTTAGTTGCAGCCCTGGTGTGCGAGTTTCCTATAAGACCCTGAAAAGCAACAGATTGCAAACAGCGACTCCAAACTGCTTCACAAGCCGCCGGATACAATGAAAAGCGCATCAGATGTAAACGGGAGAAAAGTATTTGATGTGCTGTCATTCTTCCTCTCCCTCCAGACCACAGTGCCACCCTTCACCCCTTCACCCACTGAGTGCCAGTCTACCAGCCTGGTCTCCAACTCCCCCGTCCTCTCCGGCAGCTACAGCAGCGGCATCTCCTCCCTCAGCCGCTGCAGCGTGTCGGAAGCTTCGGGCACCGAGCTGCCTGCGGGAGACCACCCGCCCCATCCGCTGCCTCCCCCCGCCACCCTGCCAAACTCCGTCTCCAGCAGCTCAGACGAGCCCATCCGCAGAGAGAACAAGACCCCGCCCCCCTACAGCGTGTACGAGAGGAACAACCCCCGCAGGCCCGTGCCGCTGCCCCACAGTCTCTCCATCCCCCCACAGACGGACCCCCCGGCCCTGCCGCCCAAGCCTCACCAGCTCCGCACAGGCAGCATGAAGCTGGACGGGACCTCCGACCCTCGAGTCCCCAGACCGAGGCCTCTGCCCAGGAAGGTGTCCCAGCTATAGGTGCCGGGTCTGGAGCTTGAAGAAACACACTGGCGTATTTTGCACTTTTCTACTGGGCACTAACTTGTTTTTTGTGATCTTCAGTTTGGCATTCCTGACCTACACTCCAATACAAGACACAGGCCTATAGATTAACAGGCAGTCAAAAAAAAAAACTAAACAAAAACAAAACTGAAGAAACTGTCAAATAATAGAAGTTTCTTTTTGTATTTGCTAGAGGGCATTGCATTGACTTTGACTTGGTCATTCCGCACTTTTAGCTCTAGTACGTACAATAGGTCACCGCGGTCAGTCGCAGCGTATGTTTACCAGAACGGTGTAGAGAAACACAGTTTTGATAGATGTAATAATCTGAAATATATGTATATTGGTATATATGAGAATTGTTTTTGCCTTAAGTATTGGAAACAGAGTCTTTTATCCGTGAGTCTTGCACGTTTTTTTTTTTTTTTTTAAAAACAACTCTGTACATTTGTATACTGTATGGCTAAAAAGGTGCTAGAGGCCTCGAGTATGCATTTCAGTGAAGTGTAGTAGACAAGGTTGTGTTCCCATAGTCATATCCACGCAAGCAATGGCACCAAAAAGCTGACAAAAATGTATGATTAAATGAAAAAAAGGCTGTGTTACCTGCATTTCTGCCAACAAAACCGATGACCATATTTGTCCTTTGTACACAGTTCGGTGAAGTTAACTCCAGCACAGCAGTTTTGAGGCTTATTTAGCTCCAGATTCTAATATATTATGTGAAAATAAGAAAACTAGAGAGGTTTTCAGTGAGAAGCTGCCACCTCTACTGCCCCTCTCTCCCTCGATCTCTTAAAATCAGCATTTTAAACATTCACACTTAGCAAAAACTGCCCCCCCATTCACTCTGAAATCATGAGCCTGGACCAAACACACTGCCAAACGGTGCAATTGCATGCTTAGAAGCTGGACGTCGACCATTGCCATTGATGTGAACACACCCTCTCCCTCCTGCATGATGTACATGACAACAGATCTTTGGAGGGGGTTACCAAGTGTTGTGCCAAAGGAAAATGTACAATGTGCTGTCAAGATTTTTCTTTTTTTTTTCTTTTTTTAACTGGGACCTGGAATCAAGAAGCTTGGAAATGAATGCTCAGCTGAAGAGACATTTTTAAGAAAGAATTTTAAAAGTGATTTTACCTCCCCCCCCAAAAAAAATTCTGATTCAACTGCAATCTGCTGATCAGACGTAACTCAAGACAAGCACAAACAAGACTTTATCGTGTGTATTATGACCAGTACTGTTACGATCAACTCTCTATTTGACAAAGCAGCAATCGGAGCGGAGTTTCACTGTCAGCAGTCACCTTAAAGCACATAAGGAGTGACACGCTGTGGAGGAAATATTTACAAACTAATCATTGTCAAATATTTGTAGAGGGGAGATTTACTTTGTGTTTCATTAAGTTGGACGTGAGTGGACGGCACGATGAACAGTTGCTCAGTTCAGCCACGTTGCAGCGCTGCAGCAAGTGTTCTGCGGCAGGCAGATTTCACATTGTTTTGTAAAATAGAGACAATTTTGGCATAAAATATTCATCAATCTTAAATCCGCGCTACATTCTTTTTTTTTTTTTGAAGGGGGGGGCGGGGGGAGATTAGCTTTAGTATCGTTTGTATGTTTCATTTTTGTATGGATGATTTACTTTTTTGATTTGTTGTGAATTTTCTGAGATTAAATATTCACATTAATCAGTACTTGAGAACCTGTAAATTATATGATGAGATTAATGTAAGTATGCCAAATATAAAAATTTGTGTATTACAATTAATGTAAATACTGTGTTTTTAACAAAATGTAGCTATAACAATTTACAGCTTTGAATGTAATGTTGAAGCAGCAAATTATTATTATAAATGTTCAAACTTTTATGGTTTTGTGAGTGTAGACAAACTTAAGGTCATGCATAATGACACCTAACACATTTACAAGTTCAATAAACTGCCCTATGTAATACAAATGGATTGACTGACAGATTTCTACGCGATGAGACCTCTGAGATTTGTGACTTTGAATGTTTTTTTTTTTTTATGTGTTATTGAGGTTTCACGGAGGCACAACACTCACCCATGGCTGCAGAGATCAGAGCTGATTGGCCGTCAGCAATGCCTCAAACAAACCTCACTGGCTTCTCAGTGGTCGCGGCTGTTTTAGTAATTAGTTCTGTTTGAGGAGACCCATTCAAGTGAATGCATCGCTCAGACATTGTTCTGCTCCATGAGAATGTTTGCTCACCGGCGTAGACTTTCCTCTGATCACGATGGGGATCGCAGGTGAATGATGGCTGCCGAACAAAGTGAAAGCCGGCTCCAGTTTTAATGAAAGCTGAGTTAGTCCTTTGTTTTTCATTCTGACAAGTGATCTTACACCCCCGCTTCTGGCATGACGCGCATCGCATATTCATTTTCAATAAACCTAATTACCGCTTAATATAATTCAGCAACTCGAGTGCAGAACAAGTGATAAATAGCTTAGCTGATGTACAAACTGCAATAGTGTTGAGAGCAAATCATTTGTGTCATGTCTGACATTTTCACAAAAGCTGAAAGGTTTCCCAAGTTCTTATAAGTTCAGCTTTAATTCATGGATTTTACTAAATGAGCTGAACGAACTGCAATCATTGAGAGCTCCTTATTGTAGTCTGTGAACCCAAAAATCAGCTCCAGGTTCACTAAAGTGGAGATATAATGCAGCCTGGGGGGGACTCTGATGGCCACACCTTTGGCTCACTTCCTGCTCTGGGAGGAAGCAGGAAGTGATTTAGGGAAGAAGAAGGACTAGCATTTCTTGGCTGGAACCAAGTGAAATACAAATCTTTCACCACCTGAAAGTGCAGTTAGTGAGAATGATTTTGTTTTTTTTAAATCCTTAGAAGGTTAAGAAGCTCTGTATTCAGTCTTGCTGAGGTAAAATACTGTTTGGGAGGAACAACCTTTTTCCTTGGATTTCCTGGAGACAGACTAAAAGATATGGACCCACTGACCAGGTAAGATCATTTATTTTCTCTCTGCTCCGTGAAATGTGCTGATACACGTTGCCTTTGGGACTTTTAAAAGACAACTGGTCTTTTTTGGAAACTTGCTCAATGTTTGTTTTTGGCCTTTCCTTAAAGGATTAGTAAACATCACATAAAATGTTTGTCATGTCATATCACCGCTTGACACTGAATGTTATTAAATAAATGTTTTGTCTTATCACCGCTTGGCACTTAATGTTATTAAATAAATGTTTTTTGAGAATGAAAAGTTAGCACAACTTTCTGAGTGTTTAAACTCTTGCTATAAACAGCATTTGCCAGCTGCTACAGGCTAACCTCTACAGGCTAGCTTTGAGCTATCCACCTGTATCATACTGTAGATATACTCACAGATATATTTTTGGTTTATGCTTTGTGCTTTGTGCTAACATTAGCTGTCAAATTAGCATGCTAACACGCTAAACCAATGGTGAAAGTGGTCAAGCATTTAGCATGCTAGCAGCATCATTGTGGCCATGTTAGCAAGCTGAGGGTTAGCATCACTGTGCAGCCTCACAGAGCAGCTAGCATGGACGTGTTTGAGGGAACAATAGAGGAAAATAGCAAGAGTATAAAGGTACAAATAAAGTGGAAATTATTTAATTATTAAGTTGGTCTTGTATGCTGTAAGTTGGTGACCAATTTCAACTGAAAAGCCATGTTGCATCATCATGTACAAAGTAGGAATAAACCTACTTTGAAGTTAACTGTGTTTTGCTGCACCACAGTCAGTACTGTGGCTTGTAGATTTTCAAAATCGTGGTTTGAACGTCTTTGTAGAAACAAGTGCGACCGGGTCAGTCATAAGTTTCATGCCCTTCCTTTCAAATGGTGGCATTCAGATTGACACGAAGTTCCCATTTACATAGATATAATTGGCTGAATTGTTCATCTGCCCTTCTCCATAAATCATACATGCTTAGGCATCCTCGGCCATGCAGAAATCTCCCTCTGGCCCGTGTGGCTCAGAGGCCGTGGATGAGTTACTGGTGAGTGATAACGGACGACACATTCACACAAGGGAGCAAGTTCCCTGTTCACTGCAAAGCATCTAATTACCCAACCACGGCAGTGGAAGCCAAGGCTGCTCTCGCTCCACAGTCAGCACAACAGTTGTGTGCTGATGGAGCGGTGCTGCTTGACTGAGGGACCTTGAACAATTGCAAATTGTGTCGGTGTGTGTAAACTGTGTGCATTCCCTCCGTCTCTCGCCTATAAATACACAGTGCCGGCCGTGCAGCCCGGCGACTGGGAGATGAGCACACTTCACCTGTCAGCGCTCATCATAATTGTTGGCAGTTGGCTGTAATTTGACAGCAATTATCACGTCAGGAATGAATTCCCGGCTAATCGGAGAGTCTCCTTGCAACAGAGGGCGCGTGCTGCTGCGACCGGTGAGACATCCCTCCGCCATTCAGCGAGCTTGGGAGAAATGTTGTTGGTTACAAACCTCCACGGGCTTGTCAGTCTGCCCATTATTGAGAAAGGATCTGCATTCTGCTTGTTGCTGCTGCAAACAAAGCATGTCCTGGTTAAAGGACAGGAAAGAGTTAAGCAGGCGACAAATTTCTGCTGATCCCCGACATTGACATTTTGCATTTGTGGGCACAGATAGCTTCCTTGCAACAAAAGGAGCCATAGCTGGAAGCTACGGAGCTGTAATAGCATGTAAATATTATGAACCTGCAGAGCTCCCTGTAATTGTAGACACGTTCAGTACATTTCTAAAAGATGCAGCATTCATTATATCCAGCACAGGGTTTTTTGCATAACAGTTTAGCCCGATTATAAAAGCACTAAACATCCTGCGTTTATAGCATTCATGGGTGATGATACGTAATTATCAGGGGAAAGGCAGCGCTAGGTATTAATTTAAAGTTGCCTGGGGTGAATTTTGGAGAACACACAGCCGCAGAGAAACCCAAGGTGTTTGTCTCGCTCTGCAAATCTCTCCAGGGAGAGGAGAAGCTGGAGCAGCTCTGCAGGGAGCAAAGAACCTCCATCTCAGAGGCACGCCGAAGACAAGTTTCAAAGAGAAACTCGCACAGAATAGATGGCACGTTTTATCTTTCTGCTCCACTCCTATATCTGCTCTGTTGTGTTCAGCAGCTTATGGGGGATTTTCACCTGACAGCTTCAAATACTCCAGGTTGTTTTTAATGGCACGATGAGTGAAGTCTAATTTTTTGACTGGTGCTGTCCTCAGAGGAGGCCTCAGCTGAATGGGTAGTTGACTGCTACTTTTGAATGCTTTGTATGCTGAAGAGGAGTACAAGGCGAAAGGAAATGAGGGTGCGTGTGTTTGCACGCATGTGTGTGTGTGTGTGTGTGTGAGTGTGCACACACTGCATGTATCCCTGCAGACTGGTGCAGTATTTTTCTAAAAACACTGCAGGAAGGTGTTGTGCAGGGTTCAGCCGGTGTGTTAACAATAACAAGGAAAATGACTTCACTGTTTAAAGCATTCAGCTGTTATCACACTTAGTGGAAAATTTAGTTAGACTGCAAAAATAAATAGTTTGGGGAAAAAAGTCCTTTATATTGCTAAATAAATAATTCAATTCTATTAGATCTGACAGCTTTATAAATCCTCAGAGAGAAAACTCGTTTGGTCGCATAGAAACAAATAACATAAGAAGCAGGAGAGGCAGTAAGTGATGCACCTAAGACCATTAAAGAAGGCAGTACCTGTGAAAAGAAGCATTTCGAATCTACAGCAGTTGTCACAACAACACCTTAGCAAATATCACGTCATTTGTAAGTTTCACAGCGTAAATCACCTTCTGAATTGTTTCGTCTTTTTAAATGGCTAAAAACACCAGATGGTGACCTTCAGACTGAGGTATGGTTTAAACTCCCCTCCACGGCGTCTTCTAATGACTGCGGAGTCAAAGCAATTGTAGAAGCAACCTTTTTCGAATAATTTTGTTCATTGACGCATGCAACACGTAAGACCCGGAAGCGACCCCAAAACTCTGATACAAGTCTTCTCACTGACCTCGAAAGGCCTGGACTTTCCTAATAACATCATTATCTGACTACTTCAATTTGATATTTGTGAGAGGCAACAATGATACAAAAAAGCTGTAATTAATCGTCATTACTGTTAACGTTGCATAGTAGTTACTCTTCGGATGGAAACATGAAAGCGAGCAGAAACACTTGATAAAAGGCTCTACTCCACACTATTTGGAGTAGCACACATTGAAACAGCTACTGTAGAATACACAGCAGAATTTTCAATATTCTTGAAATATCTATAAGCTTAAGTCCCTCCAAGCTTAAAGGTTAGAAGTTACGAGAAAAGTGGGATTTCTAAAGGCTTGTACTGTATCCTGTGGATGCTTTGGTCCATTATAATGTAGCAGTACGTGATCATCTTGAATTCGGGGTGAAGCAAGGGAGGATTTTTGTTAGGTATACATGGCAGCGTGTACTTAAGCTCTACACAGAATCTTACTACAACTAATATATATATATATATGAGATACTCTCAGAGAGTGTGCAAAAGCGATTCCTCAAAGCTGCTTAAATCTGTAGTGAGGGGAAATCATGGAAGGTGGGCATTCAGGGGTTAAGTTGTGGGAACTCCATCCAAAAATGATTAAAATAATTAAAATAATGCCTCATGCCTCTGGAGACTCTTCTATCCAGCACTTAAACCTCACCACTGCAGTTCTCTCATTATCATACGGCCCTGTCCATTCCAGTGAGTCATCCTCTAAAGGTCAGCAAATGGCGACCCTGTTTACTGAGCTTTCGTGCCCACCAACGGTTCCCGATCGGGGCTTCCACTCCAGCCCCTGTGGTTCAGCAGTCTGCACGGCAGGACCAGAGGGCAGCTGCATCAAGTCTTGCATCAAGTCAGCCATGCTAAAAAATACTCTTTTGCCCTCGTCTAACCTCTCGCTGTCACCCGCCCTCATTCTCTGCGGGGTGTATATTAAATTAAATGTTAGACTCTCTCCGTCTACGCTCTCGTGGGTGATCGCCTTAGTTCTGCCTGGTCAGTTGAGCTGTGAAGAGGCCTTTCTTGTTTCTCCCACACACACAAATTAACATAAGGTCAGGGGATATTTTAAAGTCTTGTCACTATAAGGGTTAACCATTGAGTTAAAAACCAGCTCAAGGGTAGAGTAATGCATGACATTTTTTCAGGATGTGTTGGTTTGTTCTGTCTATAGTTAGTGAAATGGATAGATATGTATATGGTGGCAAATTGAACAAGTTTTGTAGTGGGCTTGTCTTTGTTTGGCAGCTTTTTTCAAGGGTTTCCTGCATTGAATTAATCCCTGTGAATATTCCACGTGGAGTTCAACTTTGACCAACGGTAAGCTGTCTGTGCTGAGCTTTGAGGGGACGGACAGCTAGAACATCCAAAACTGCTAGTGCTAAAATTGCTAAAATAATGCTCACGCTTTGACACGAAAACACAAAAATAGATGTTGAATGGGCATAGCTAAGCTGGCTAATGCTAGTTCCTATTAGGAAACTATAGAGAACATTTTCCACCCCAGAGAGAAACAAACCATGGGCAAGAAAATCTTTGGGGAGTAACCCTATGATTAATGGTGGGAGCGGTGGGAGAAGGAAACTGAAAAACTGGGATGAGCAGCATTGAGCCAGAGTAGAGAAAGCACCAGCGCCACGAGGGAACACAAGAAAGATTCAGAAGTTTCATGAAAAGGTATAGCATCAGGTCATATATCAGAACTCAAACTCTGTACTGTACATTTGTGCGAACCACCTGTAGATGGAAAAAAAATGCATCCTCTTTGCTAATAGTGGGTGTTTTTTCAGATATGTTGGTTCCATAAATACAAGTAACATCCAAGATTTATATCCACTAGCTTCCGGCTATGATGTTCGCAGCATACAGGCCCTTAAACTAGAGCTTGGCATCAGAGCAAACAGCAGCTGGAGAGCGAGCAGCAGCTGCTTGTATCTCCCTCCAATTTACAAAGTGGCTGTGACTTCTCCGCAGAGTTCAGCAAAAGCAGCAAAGGGCCGCCCAAGGAAAAGCAGAGATGCCTTTGTTTCTGTGCTTTTCTGCTAACTTTTCATTTGGACGCTTGTTTTCGGCTGCCATCAAATTGTAAATGGTATTTCAAAAGAAAAGGCTGTCAGAATTCGGTGTCCGGGTATGTGGTGAACCGGGGGCTGGTGGCTGGGGGTAAGCCACGGGAAGGATAATACACTGCTTGAGCACGCATGGCTTGATTCCTGCAGGAGAATGACTTTACTGGGCTATTACCGTTTCAGCTAGACAGCACTGAATTGTTCTTTTGTTCTGGCAGTGAAGCTCTGAGGGGGTCTCTCACAATGAATTTCTATTGATTTTTCTGGTCATGTCATCAAATTGTATGTGGCTTGAATCGTGACTACTGTTTTCTCATCTGCTCCCCGAGGTTCCTCTCCTCTATTAACTTTTTATCCTATTTGGATGGGGCAGAACTAAACAAAAGACAGGCAGAATGAAAGCTGCGATGAAAACTGGAAAATGGAAGTAAACACAATGAGCAGACCTGCCATGTAAGTCACTTGTTCAATAAAGTTCCAGGACATTCGAGGAATGTTAATCCTCATCCGTGTTTTTTTGCTCTCATTGTTGTAAACAGGCTACAAATCATTTAACATTGGAGCTGTGATGTGGCTGGTTAGGAGATGCAGTTCTACGGTATGAGATGCAGCAAACACAATCTTCCTCTTAGTGAAAAGTTCAATTCATAAGCAATAAGACAAACTGTTGCTCAGTCGAGTACTTTAGTTCACACTTGTTCTGGTGTGATATGTAGCTTATGGTTGCTAATGTTAGCTAATATATGCAAATTTTACTTTATGACTTAATGGCGCTTCTCTACTTGTGGTATTGTTATATTATGTTTTAGCATGTCATAGATTGACCTTAAAGGCTTCATCATAAAGGTGAAAGGTAGGGCCAGTTTACTTGTATAGCACCATTTTAACAAGTGCTTTACATGAGATATAAAAAAGCAAGGCAAAGAATATATAAAAGAAATACAAGGCAATATAAGAAGACATATGAATATTGTTCAAATGAATTCAATTACATCGTGGAAATAAGCTACAACAACAGTAAAAACAGAAGGATAAGTGCAATTGCAGTGCAGTGCAAAAATGCAGAATGATAAAAATTCCACAATAAAATGCAATGGTAAATAGAAAAGCTGTAAAAATCCTCAATTTTAAAAGAGCCAAGAGTTGCAGCAGGCATTTCTGGATGCTTTTTTCCAGCTGTGTGGCGCATGCAGACTGCTTTGGGAACAGTAAGCAGAGCTGTTTTAGGTGACCTGCGAGGCCTTCATAGCTTGCAACATCGCATCTAACCAGTAATGTGTTTTGGCCCTCAACCATACAGTGCTTCATAAACGGGCAGCTGCAGACATTGCATCATGTTACAGTAGTCGAGCCTACACACAAGACCTTTAAGTCTTGTTGCATTTTTAATGTGATGCCACAGTCGCCTGGTTTTGTAATTGCCTGACAAAATGAGGAGCACAGTAAATGCATGGCTCCTTTGTTAGTCATTACCGTATTAACATGTCTTTAAAGCAAATGACTCAATAGATTTGGGAGAAATTAAGGGTAATTCAATGTGCCATTGTCCTGTAATAGCACAATTACAGCGCAAGCGTCGATCTGTGTAAACCGTTCAAAAAAAAAAAAGCAATTTTCAGTGCTACACGAGGTGGTCACTGTGTGGCTTGCGTCACAGAAAAGCACACGCCGACTTTAAATATCCACACCTTCTGAAGTCTCTTTCCATTAGCATAAATGTCACCTATGTTGTAACACGCCACCGTGCCTGTGTAAAGTGTCATGCAGCTTCAACCAGCAGCAACTAGCAACTACTATATGCTTTGATAAGGCCGTCCGGTGTGCTATGATATGTGCACCAGGCACCTTCTCTCTCACTCGTGCTCAGTGTGATACTGCGGCCATCTGTTAATGTGCTGCAGTCTTAATTATGGTCTCATCACACTAAGATGATCAGAGACACGCCTGAGCCAACTGTAACACAACTAGCTGGGACTTTACCCATCGGTAAACTCCACTCGGCTCAGGCCCTCTCGGTCACTTATAGGGCTTTTCCATTGGCACTTTTGAGTCAGAACCATGCGGTGTTGATGTGCGTCTCCATTACCAGATTAAACACACCATCTCCATCTCTGCAGCCGGGTCAAAGTGCATTTAGGTTGTGGTGATGTCAGATGGGCTTCGTCATCATTTAGAGACAATGTTTCTCCACTGCTATTGTCAGAAATAGCATAAACTTTCACATTTTCCAACCAGTAAGTGGCGGATGCTAAGCGAAATCGTAGTAACAGCCTGAAAATCCAGAATGAATGAAGTAGCTGGCTACCAACAGCCTATGCAGAGTGCAAAAAAACATCATCGACTCATGACAAGTTAAACACACCCCTTGAAGCGGACAGCCCTTTTGTAATGGAGATGCAAATCCCCACCGTGCTGGTCTGACATGCCGAGTCAAGCCGAGTAAAGCCAAGCCAGCACATGTGTATGGAAAAGGGCTATTAGTCTCAGCACACGTGGGGTGGGAATTGTGCCTTGTTTTGGTTGAGGTGTTTAAAGCTTAATATGTAGACATTATATCCGTGTTCCTTTAGAGGTAATACCTTATTTTCACGCTTTTCATCTCTGCATAGCAGATCCAGCACTGGCTGCTCCACTATGACATGTTGCTTCAATGCATATGGAATGATGAGTGTATAATAGTAAAAAGCTGCACCTGTCGCACTGACTCAAGCCTTTTTTTCCCCCAGTTTTTTTGTTGATGAGAGCTTGGTTAAGTGATGTATTATATCACCTGGCCTTCTTGTATGATTTTGAACGGCTGCGTGTGATGTTTTCATGGCCTCTAAATTGGCAGCAGTGGCAAAATACATTATCTGCAGGTAATGCAAATTGTTGTTGAGTAACCGCTAACCAACAAAAAGCGCATTTAAAAATAATGAGCTGCGTGGGTTGTCAGAGTGCCAGCAACATAAGCTACTTATATGATGAACCTCAGCACAGATTAACATAGGTTATCTCAGAAAGGTGATATTTTAGTTCAACATTAAGAACCACCAGTCTTTGGACAAAACAAATGGTATTTCCCTGAACATTAAGTTCCTTTACAGTAATCCGAAGGGAAACATTGGCTCTTATAGCATCTTACAAATGAGAAAAGTGCCTTGCCGATGCTTTCCAATTGGCTCATTATATACAGTTTTTTATATAGGCGTCTAAAAACACATTTCCATTCTTCTCTGCAAAATAAATAAGGGCTGCTTTTTATAGATCCTCACTTTTCTGTGCTGAGCAGCAGAAGATGCATTGTGTAACACAGCAGGACTGCACGAGAAATATAATGACTCTTTCCATTCCTAATCTGTAGCCTTCATAGCCAACTCTCTTGTTGTTTGGGTGGCATCCACCCATGAGGTAAACAAGAGGTTTTTAGAGAAAGGATAACATCACACCCAACGTGGCTTTACTGCACCGTGCCACCTGGAGGTTCTGATACTTCAGTGTAAACATACAATGGCGTTTTTGGCCAACCGCATCAATTTACTGGAGGCTGTGATGTGCTCTTGAAATATACCATGTCACGTGTTAAAGCCCTGCCGGTCGCTCTCCACCTAAAGTGAGTTGAATACAGTGGATGTTGTTCATTTGTATGCCCGTAACTTTCACGATCTCTCTGGCGCGCCTCTGTGCACCGTTTCACTGCACCGCTGACATTCAGCCGACCTCATTCCATATCATCTCTTGGTTCAAAAGTTCATGTGAAGAGGCGCCTGCGTACCGAGCATTAGTTCTCTGCCCAGTCTGCTCCCTCTCCCTCAGTGGGCTATCAGGGCTCCATTGGAGGCTTGGCTCTAATCTGCCGGCTCGGGGGTGTGTTTCCTGCGTTGGGGCTGTGGCCCAATCCATCTGTCTTCATCACTGAGCCGGGGCGGCTGTGGGCTTGGGCCAGCAGGACCCCGCTAAGCACCAGCTGCTAGCTGCCTTTTACACTGATTCCCACCAAGAGGGACATATTTACAGTACAGCAAGCAGCCCGGTAAGATTGGAGGACCTTTCAGCTCTTAGCGCCTGGATTTTTCTTTTTTCTCTTGTGGTTTTGTTCTGCCTGTTAGACTCTCAACACCCTCTGCAGCCTGTGCTTTAGTTGCCTATTTATCAATCTCTGTGTCATTTTGTCTGTCTATGCGCCTCCACAACTCATATTTCAGGGTAGAGAGGTGAACGTGAGTGCATAAAGGGTGTGCTCGTCAGTGTGTCATTGGTCCTTGACACGAGAAAAGGCTTTTGGCAGTGTGCGCTGGATGGAACATATAGTTGTGAGTTTAATAATGCAATTTATTTACTTAGACTGCCAAAGATTTCTCTCAACGTCGCTCACTATTCTGCTTGCCTCCTCTCACACCGTAGATATAAAATAATTGTGTTTTCCGTTGTCATCCCAACCATTATCGCTGTTGCCATGGCTTCAGTGTATGATAGAGAGGCTCGTACTTTTCTCTCGTCTTGTGTCTGCCTATGGCGTTCTTTGCTTATTCATCCAGTCATCCATCCATCTGTCCACATTCTACCACAATTTCACTATAATCATGGAAACTCACCACTTGGGTCAACAGCCTCTGTGTATCCATCTCAGGAATGAAGGAAAGGTTTTGTTGACAGCTCCTCAGAATGAAAAAGACAGAGCTTCACCGTCACCAGTTCAAGAAACATTTTGCTTGAGTGCGACTATCTGGTCGTAGAAATGACTCAAAATATCACCTGCTGCTACTTCCTCTGCTCAGTCAGTAACAGAGGCAGATGACCCCGTAGAGTGGGTCACAGTGACTGGATTGATTTTGGAGGGGCTGCTACTTAGCATGACGAGACACTAAGCTAATTACCTCCCTTATAAACACCAACCTGGCCTTTAGCTCCTATTGAATAAGGCCATGGGCTCTGAACGATGAGACTGGGTTTGGTTCTTCCCATGGAAATCAATTTTGGTCTAAATGGCAATGAGGTTAGCGTGGTACTGATCCGATCCTTTGATTTTCTTTTCCACTTCCCCACACGCTCCCCTTCCCATTTCAGCTGCCCTGGAGTATTGTCATGTAAGCAAATGCAGATTAAGGAGTGTGTCTTCATCAGACAGGAGTAGGGGAAATGTCACTTGAACACGTACCAGTAATCCGTTTTTGTTGGGGTTTTTTCTGAGTGATGCTAGCAGCGTGGCCATTGGTTCGCCACTTTAGTCCAGACTGAATTACCCTAAAATCAACTGGATGGATTTGCAATCACATTTGGCACAGATGTTTCGTGCTAATTAGCAAGTGTTAGCATACTACAGTGAACTAAGATGATCAACATTATACTTGCTAAACATCAGCATGATGACATTGGCATTATGAGCATAGGATTTAGCTAAAAGCACTGCTAGTGCAGAGCTACTGGCATGGCTGGTCCTGCAAAAAGTATTTAACTTTGATATTTATTATCTGTCTTACAAAAGAGACAAAGTGGCAGAAAATATATTTGCCTGTTTAAAGCAACATACTTCATGAAGCTTTTTTTTTTTTTTAATGATCCAAAGACAACATGTCCAAATGGCAGTTTTTCCAAAGGTCAAAGCAGATGAACGATCATCCATATCATCAGCATCCAGCAGCATATGTACCTCAGTACAGTCCATGTAATACATACATCAGCAGCAGTATTCGCCTATCTACAGTAAGATGACATAATCATGCCATTCTTTCCTCAGTGCACTTAACTGACAAAGATGGAGATTGTATGTCCTTTGTGGTTGCAGTAAGAGCAATCAACTGCATACCTCTCCTGGAGCGTATGCAGCTGATGCTTCAGGGAACAATGAAATATACCTTTCATGTGCCGGGCTTGGTCTTGATGTTTTCAACAGCGAGGGATGAAGGTAAAGCACTCCAGCGCTGGCAGTCACGCTACAATAAACCACGATGTGTGACAACAGCAGAGGTCCAATTGATGCTGATAGCACAATGGCATTTCTTGGCAGGCCAATAAAAGAAAATGTCCTGCTCACCATCTCGTGCACCTCTCATACTATATAGCAACATGGCCCCGTGGCTCGGTTGACTGGGAGCCCAGGCATGTGTGTGTGATACAGTATAATGTGATTGCAGAGCATTTTCATAATGGAGTGTATACGTGTGTGTGTGTGCTTCTTTGACACATGCAAGTGTGAGTGTACATCTGTGTTCTTGTGTGTGAACTAATTGGCAGTATTGCCAGCCATATAGCGTGGAGGAGGTGCCACTTGACGGTGCCCATGAGGCACTTGTGGTATTTTGTAGCTAACTCTCTATTTATGTTTCATGCACATCAACCGAACTCAAGTGTAAGTGACAAGTCTTGTAAATATATGCATGACTTAGCGAAGCGCCTATTAAACTATGATTTATTCTGACTGCTGTGGACACATTTAATTTTTTAGGGGGTGTTTTTCTGTGCGCATGTGTCGATACAGACAGCGTGAATCAAAGAGACGTCGCAGAGGGAATTGAGGCCTCTGCAACCATCTGAGCAGGTTCTGCAATATGTACAGCAGGGGAGAGGTGGTGTCAAGTGGGAATAGTCGGCTCTCTGCCTGGAAGAGAACAAAAGACAGGTGCTACCTCAGGTCTCGTTCTCACACAAGAGATATGAGATGACACATCGGCTTCTCTTCTGCCCACCCCCGTTTCTCTGGGGTTGTGGTGCTGTGACAGCGAGCAGCGGAGGCTAATTGTGTTGAATGTAGCCAGACAGAGAATTTGCATGGGCCTCTATTTGTCTGGCTTTTTAGCATTGCTGTTTTTTTTTTTTTTTTTGTCATTGTTGTTTTTTTCATTATCGCTTGATTGAAGTCTGATTTTTTTTTTCTTTTTTGCTCTTTACCTATGCTGAAACACAGCCGAAACACTGCCTTCCTGCAGCATGTTACTCCGTTTTTCATCATTTTCTCATAATCTTACTCTTTTTTTTTTCCCCTCTCTCTCTGAGGGATTATCCCTGAACCTTAAGCTCGTGTTCCATCCTAACTGTGTCAAAGTCGTAAGATATGCAGTAAACAACGCTGCCATCGCAAAAGCAGAGTAGAATAGACACTGCGCCATATGTGCTGTGCTAGGGACAACATGCATGTTTCTCTGTGGAGATGCTAACCTTTAAAATGTTAATTGTTGTGCTCTGTGCTTAATCATGGGAGAGAATCCACCTCCTAAATATAGCGTGCTTCCTGCCAGCGCTCACTCAAATAGAACAAGCCTGATTTATATTGCATAGGGATGACATTAAAGACAGCTTCCCACAGGATTCTGTTCACATTTTCAAGCCAATGTTGAGCTAAAAGCTGTTCAGGAAGTGTCGTGTTGTGTGGACGGTATGAGACAGCAAACACAGAGCGAATCAGAACCGAGCACAAAGGCCTTTTGTAAGCTTTTGTCACTTTTTTCACCCTTTTTTTCCTCTCCCCAGTCTCTGTATTTCTACACCTGCACCTCTCAATCCCACTTCCATCTTGCTCAAAAACCTTACATGCCCCCCACTCCCCCAACCCTTTCTTTCTCCATCTCTCTTCCAGCAGTTGATTTATTATGCCTGTTATTCAGTGAAGGCATCATAGTGCCGCTGAAAGCAGCATGCTGTTTGCAGGGCACCAGCGGCGCCTTTGTCTGCAAGGCACGCTGCTACCAGCAGGCCTTGGGATGCTTGTTGCCATTTCCACTCTCAAATTTGATTGCTGAAGAGAAATGAAAGCCATATCACATCGCACCCCACGTGGGGTGCAGAAATGAATATTTCCTTTCTTTTATTCACAGCCTGGCTCATCTCCCTTTCTCCAAGACTGGTGAACTCCAATAATATCAGATTTGTCTTTGTGTCCAGGTCATGCTGTGAGTGGTTAGCGTCAATGATGTTGATTTCACAGTGTGTCACATTTCACCGGGCCTAGTAATTTCTTAAAACTGCACAATAATTAGTGTGTGCCACATAAACACCACTGATGTGTGATAAACTGTGATACTTTTTTTTAGATTCTCTTTGATTTGAATGAATGAAAAAAATCAAACAAATTGGAAATGAATTACCAGGCTGATTTTGTAGATGTTACGGCCTCGTTACCTTTGCAGAGGAGCAGGAATCGTGAAAGAATGAAACTTAATCATTTAGCTTGGTGTCTGCATCAAAAGGGCCTGATTGCTTTGAATGTAGCGTCCTGTAACGCTTCCCATTCATAAGCCTCCCTTTGTTGGCAAAGGAACAGATAAACAATATTCTTCACTATAAAATCCAAGCATATGAGTCACTCTGTTCTGCTCTGGTCTATTCGCTGCACAAAAATCACAGTCTTGTCAATTGGATTTTGTCTACAATTGAATTGTAAATACTCCCAGTGTAGTAAGATTTAGATTGAGATACGTTTGAACCTATTTCAAATAGATATGAACTTGCTTTGAGAAATCAGCGTATGGGTTTTAGAGAGTGTAAAGAGATCTTTTATTTGTGTACTTTATTCAGATGCTTGAATGCACCGTACTTCCATCCATGACACTGACCTCCACACCCTTACGTACCATCTTAAAAAATCAAGCACATACTCCTTTAAATCCTTAGCGTAGCATACGTAGCATTTTAGCATATTCCAGGTCATGGCTTTGGTTTTACAACCAGCAGCTTCACTGTTTTGCCTCCGCCTGCGTGTCGAAATCAGGGCATACGAACAGGGTTGAGCCCAAATGCAGACCAAGCCACAGCACTGGTGCAATACATGAAATTTATTAAGCAAGGTCAGGACACAAAGACATTTAGTATTTTTATATTCTGTACATATACATAGTGGATTTTCTATCCTATATCCTGTATACTTTATAGTTTGACTCTTCTGTGCCACTGTTTTTGCTTTTTGGAATACTTGCTGGCTGTAACGACTTAATCTCTCTGGTGTGGGATCAGTAAAGTCTTACTGTATCATATAAAATCACTGAATCGTGGGGGGAAAACTCACACTGACAGGACGCATGACACCAGAAGGAACGAAGGTCAGCTGACAAAGACTGAGGGGAACACACGGGCTTAAATACACAGGCGAGAAGAACTAATGAGGCACAGGTGACACAAATCACACAAGCACAAGGGTGGGAAAACAAAGTGAAACAAGAAGTGACACGTGAGGAAAACCTTCAAAATAAAACAGGAAATAAGAAAACTTAACAGACTGGATCGTAACAGTTTGACTGCTCTTATCAGCTTGATAAGCACACTGTGCACTTACCTGCCCAGCAGCGAAATGCAGACCAACTAAGTTAGCAGGACCCGACTATATGTACTGGGTGAGGGTGGAGGCCAAAAACGAGCTAAAGAGAGAGTGAAAATTGGACCAGGTCGCCTCAAACACATCTCTGAATACATGTGTGGCTCTGTGTTTGCATGATTTGCAAACAGGCAACCTTTTGCTAACATCAGCTTTAAAATGCATCTTTTCACTGTGTAACATTCTTTAAAATGAGCAGTTACGACTGAATGATGGACTGATTAAACCTCAAAACACTGACTGTTGACAAACAAGGTGACATTGACTGTTCTTTCCCATTCAGAGGGAGCGCACAGCAGAGTCAGAGAACATTGACAATTATACATAATCAAAGCAATTTGACACCCAGAAGAGCAACACAGTTAAATGGAAGTGCTCCTTTTTAAGAGATGTGGAGACGTATTGTTTTCTTGGCTCACACATCAGGATCGAGGGGAGCTACAGCACACTGACCCTGTCAGAGAGACGGCTTGTTTGTTCTAATGAGAGACACTGAGGACACGGTGTCAGCTGCAGACTTGAAAGTGAAAGCTTTCACCGATCTTTATCACCATTTCTCAGTTTTGAAAATGCAGCAATTCCTATTATGTTTATGAGGATAAACAAACCTGCCTAATATAAGCCTGTGTTTATTTGTATGAGGGAGCAAATCCTCATGGACTTTCCATTGGCTTCTAGTGATGGGTGACCAATTAATGTCGCTTGTGGCCGTGGGCAAATATGCTGTCCATTTGTTGTGAACCTTGTTATCTTAAACCTGCAAGTGTTGGTTGACTTTGAGGAAATTAAATCATTAACATGACAACAAAACTCACGTGGCAAAAAAACAGAACGCAAATTTTTGCTCGCAGCAAAAATCAATGATGCAGACATGCAGAATAGAGTCGACTTTAAAGACGTGCAGACAGCTTTATAAATTATGTGGCTCTGTAATGTATTTTGAAAACAAAGCGAGAAGCAATGCATACGGGGAATTAGTTGAATTAAACAGCCCTCGCACTCGCAGTGTTATTTGCACTGTGTGGTGCTTTGATGCATATTCATTATCTGTAAGATTTCTCCTAGTTTGTATGTGTTAGAAGGAATTCACACACCGTGTCTTCCCCCTACAGGTGTTGGGTCCCTTTGGGAAGCTGAAAACGTGGCTGTTAATTAACTCGCTGCCTATCCGACACTGGCGGCTCTCTGTCAACACTTCCTTTGCAGGAATAATCTAAATGGTCTGGGAAGTCACAAGTTCACACTTCGGCGTACATGTGCGAGCAGTTGTATACTGTGTGTGTGTGTGTGTGTGTGTGTGAAGCACACTATGTCTACATTATGGCGTCTAAAAACATTCTGTTCATATGAAAAAGATTTGCGAGGTTTCCATTTTTGCAGAGACTTCTGTTCTCAACGAAAATGCATGAAACAGCAAAGTCCGTCTTTAATCGCCCTCTTTTCAGTTGGCAAACAACAAAACTGCATCACAGCCGACATCTGGTAAGGAGTGGGACCCACAGCCCAGCTGACCAAATCATTATTTCATGATCACAGGTATGAAATGGTTATTTAATCACGGCCCATAAAGACTTCATGTTAACCAGGGGTCTCTCCAGTGCTGCTGAGCTGCAGCGATAAAATCCTTATTTTATAACCGCAGCGTCATCTGACAAAAGTAACGTAAAACCAGGCTGACAGCAGCTCAGCTGTGTGTTCAGCTACATTAACATTTAAAATGAAGGACCACAGGGAAAGATGAGTGAATAAAGGTTGTCTCTACTTGACTGCCACACAGTCCCTGACCCTCTGTGGACTGGCTTAGGTCATCGATTTAAGTCATTTAGTCATTTTACTGATTATTTAACTGATTATTTGTTCAATTTTTCGCTTCACTTTCGTTCAGTCCTTTACTCATATTTCACTTTCTATCTGTTTTCTTGCAATTGAAAAAAGGGTGTGTAAAGTATATATGGGCAAAGGTGTGTGGTGCATTGTTGCACTGGAAGATACTGCAAGGTTAATAATGGCCGTAGAGGATTTTTCCTTCTTTTGTGAGGGAGCTGTGTGTGCACTGTATGTTAAAGGTCTATAAATAAAATATACTGTAAATCTCTGCGCTTCATACCTTTGTGGATGCAGTGCTCCATGAGTGACCTCCTCCAGAAAAAGATTCAACAGTTGAAAAGTAGTTTATGTGAATTTATGCAAATGTGGATGAGCAATTTGTCCCGCTAAGGCAATAATTGAGAAGTCGAAGATTGTCAGTGTCTGTTAGAGTCAGCTGTGTGGTTCCTCCTGTCTACATCAGAGGCGTAGCACAAGAGAAACTGGCTGCCCATCCAGTGCTGCTCTGACTCAAATATTAGTGTAAGTTCCACTTTGCACCGCGTGATTTGGCTCCAATCCCAAGAAGCATTGTTTGAAATGAGTGTCTGTTTGGGTGGAGCCCTAAAGGTAGCAGCTCGGAGAGATTCACTGTGAAGTTTGGTCATCAGGGAGCGGATGGATGCGAGGAGACAGCTGGAGTGATGCAAGCACACACACACTTACGCACACACACTAGGGTCCTTAGGGATCGAATGCACTGTGCCAGGTAGGACAAACAGACAATTCACGCATGCGCACTTGTGCACACATATCCACAAACAGGCCCCCTTAGGCTGACATACAGAGAGCCAGGCCAAGTTCAGATGGGGATGAGTACAGACGGAGCTGAGCCAAGAAATGCAAGGACGCACAGACAGACAGATAGACAATATGCAGGCAGACAGGCAAACTCATGTATAGTTTGTAAGAAACAGTCTTGTAAGGGAAACAGTATAAAATACACTGATCAGCCAGGTGTTGTAAATTCATCTACATTTAAGAGGTATAAGACCGGCATGCATGGATTCATAAAGCATATGATTAGATTAGAATCAGACAGTTTCCACTCATGAATTAATTCAATTAATTTTTAAATCTGGTTGTTGGTATTCAGGCTCACAGGGGCATTGGGACTGAGAATTATCCAATTTAAACTGTCATTCTTGCAGGACTTTAGGATCTGTTCACTCATTTAAATTGTGATTTAGGTTCGCATGACAGCTGAAAATAGCATTACATTCCCAAACTTTCCCAAACGTCTTTCATCTTTAAATTTCTCATGACACAAAATCAGAATTCTACATAGATGGGAAAACTGCATCAAAGCTGTTGATATTTGGTCCTCCCAGGTATCCAGTGGACTCCTGTAATCATTATCCAAACAAGACAGAGCCAGCGGTTTCCCTTTCTTCCTTGTTCAAATGAATGTCATCCAATAGGCTTGATCTACTCCCAGGAGCATTTATCCAATGAACCCTTCCAGAAAATATCCTCACAGTTCTCTGCTCTCACATTTCCCATATTTAGAGACGAGGCTAACTCAGGACGCGCTCATGTAGGACGCATCTCTTAGCACCCAATACCCATTCCTAACGTAGCATGATGCCAGAAAGCAAACAAGCATGTATTGAATAACCTTCAGTGCTCTCAATCAAACTGTCCTAACCACCTCATGCATCAGCGGACAGGCCAAGAGATCTTTTGCTCGCCTGAAAAATTGGACTTTCACTGTATTTTTGCAGCATCTCGCCCACTTCACCTCTAAGCTTGCCAAAACCAACGGCCCACATCAGTCCAACCTTACCTGCCACATTTTCAGACACTTGACTGCTTAACCTGTGGACATTGTTAAGCTGGAAAACACCTTCCTTTAAAAGAGAGTATGACAGTCTAGAAACCAGGAGGCACTATAAAAAACACTCCTCTCCACAGGAACCATGAAATGGAAAACAGAAGCACTCCAAGCTGGAAAACGCTCCACTAGCCGTAGAAACTGAGGGATTACATTGATAAATCATTTGACAGTCTGGCTAAATGAATAACATTTTCATAAGTAGTATAAAAGTATTGACAAATTACTTAGACCTGCGGGCAAAACTGTAGAAGACAAAAGCCATACATTTCTTTCCTCTCTGTGACAGCAGACTTGAAAGCCAGAGCACTCTGTGTCTCACGTCAAGGTCCATTTAGTAGCTGTTCTGGAGTTTCTGATCCTATCACATGGTCTTCGCTGGCAACTCTCAGCAGTTGTCATGGATTTGCAGATGTTTAAATTTCTATTTAAGAATGGTTTCTTGGTAGCTCGTGTGGGTTTATTGCCACTGTTTCCTTTCCTTTCCTACCAGACAAAATGAAAGACATTCAGACTTAAAACACTATAACTTTGGAAGATACCGGCTGAATTTGGTTATCTCGGACTGCTGAGACCTCATCTTAGCTTTGGAGAAACTTCAGAATATATCTGGATTCGTCCCTCATTTCTTTGCACTGAGTATTGTATTAAGATAAACTTGAACCTAACCTTGAAGAGTTATCGTTTTTGGTGCGCTCTTGCCAAACGTTGTTGAGGTATTTTGGGAACATGTGTCAGGTGGTGCAACATGCCATCATGAGGTTGACCCATAGACTGGGACATGGACGTAGTGTCTGTGAGGTCACCCATAGGTTCCTGAATAGACACTGTAAAGCTCAGTGACAGTGCCTGACTCCATTAAACTCCCAGCTAATCCAAAAATGCTCAAAGAGGTGGAGCATGGGTGGAGCTGAGGAGGCCTGAATGAAGCCTGGTTGCTGAAACCTAGCAGTTAGCTGTCTTAGCTGTTTTGGAGCAGCAGCCACTCAAAGAACGTGGATGCCGTTTGGGTCGTCCTTGGTTTGTTAAACAAGAACCTGGCAAATAAAACTGAGGGTCCCATAGTGAATTCTGAATGGTTATTAGACTTTAGACTTCCACTCTTTTTTTTTTTTTTTTTCCCTTTTGGCTAGAAGACACATATTAACGACCAAGACTCCTGCCCACACAGCCTCTGAGGGGCTACAATTTGTCCACTCAAAACAATGAGTCACTTCCCTGCAACAGGTCCCCCAGGGCTCAGTCAGTAATATTGTCGCCTTCTAGACTCTATCCTTGCATTGCATTTTCTCATTCCACTGATGACCCTCAGCTGTTTTTGCTAACTTGCAGTGTACATGCTTATATACCCGGTGTGAAATGACTGATGGCGAGTGAAAATCTTGCATTATTGGCTTACAAAAATCTAAACCTGCTCTGTTGTTCAGTTCAGTTTCATTCAAGTGGCGAGTTAAAGTCCCTGGCATTTCTTTGACCCTGAATTCTCCTTTATATAAAATCACATTTACAGTAAAAGCTTCCAGGGCATCATTGTTCCATCTCTGTAATAAGCTGCCAAGTTAAGAAACATATTAACATTAGGTTATGTTCAGAAAAAGGAGCAACACACACACACACACACACACACACACACACACACACACACACACACACACACACAAGCTTTGGCCCATATCAGAGCATTTGTGAGAAGCTTGCTCTCTCTTGTTTTCAGTCCTCTTTTCATCTTTATTCATGACCTCTGTTCTTTGTGAAGCACTTAGTGGAAAAACCTGTGTTAAGCGCACTTTATGAATAAATTTAACTCTAGTTAACAAGCACATCCACTCCTTTTAACTGCACTAACCTTTCGTCTTTCTGTTCTCCCTCCATACATACCTTGTTAGAAAGGTTGTGGCAAAGGTCCAGAAGTAATACGTGGGAGACATTGCCCCAGTTACCCTCATCACTGATCCTGCTTTTTGCAGCGTTCCCGTCCTTCCTCATTCCTTTAAGGAACTGTTCCATAACTTTGTGAGATTCAGATGTGGCTGGAAGATGATTTTATTTTGATTTGCTGGAGCTGGATGCACACAAACATTGAGCATTAGGTTGGGGATGTTAGTAGATCGTGCACAGATGGTATCATAACATTGCTAAATACCTAAAATACTTCTGTTTAATGACAGATTGGGACAAAAAGTTTATGTAACATCAGGAAAATGACTGCTTACTGGAGTCAAAACTTAAAAATGTCATGCTAATCAGACACCAGGTGCATTTGTTTGGTGTTTAAATTAGTCTCGAGCGGCTTTACAGCAACAACATTTAGAAGTAATAACTGGAAATGGAGGCGCTTGGATGACATTTTGGCATCATGAGAACCACAGCTGGCTTAAGGTCTTTCTCACGCCAATGTCCCTCCTTACAATTAAACCATCATCATCCGTAATTCTCACTATTCAGGGCCGCAAACTCGTCACCTTTAGAAGAAATGTGATGCTTCAGATGAAGAATAAGACAGAATTTTCCTTTAAAATGTGCAAAGAATGAACTATTATCAACAGAATATGAAGAAGTAACACAGCTACAGCAGAGGTTACTCTGGAAGCATGTTGCCCTCTGTCTATTTGGAGCGATCCATCTTCGGCAAATCCTCACATTTGGGAAGCTGAAAGCAGCACGCGTTCATCGGTTTCATCTTTTCCATCTCACATCTGGCGGAATCTGCTTGATAAGTGATGGGAGGCGCTCTGATGTTCTTCTGACGTCAGCACCCACCTCGCCAAAAAGACACTCCTCATCTATTGTTCATCACAGAACCAGGGAACATTGATTTTCCCAGATCACTGTGAATCCAAATAAATCATTCAAAAAAAAAAAAAAAAAAACACTGTTTGAATTGTTGAAGGTATATATCATCTCCATTACCAGCCCAGAGGGGGCACTGTGTCACTGTGAGGGGTACGTTGAGCCTGAGGTCAGGGTGAAACTGCAACATTTATCCCCTCTTACATCACCTCTCATCCTGACAAAGTGCACCGAGTGCTTCAGGGGCATACTAATTCGCCTGATGTGTATTAGCTCCCCATATCTGCCATTCAACACAATGACAGTAATTTGGCAGAAAGGTGAAAATAAGTCTAGACTCAATCACAGACATCCAGCACAGAAGCTGATATTTAGCTCCAGATCTCTTTTTTGTGAAGACAAAGGACAATACTCATTGTTTTTAGTTGCTGACATGCAAACTTGTACGAGCTATATTTTAGGCTGTTAGACATTTATGCGTGTTTACAGGCTGTTTAACGCAGAGTGCAACATGTTCTACAATTCCATTTCATCAAATACAGAACGCAATTTGTAAAAAGTGTTAGCGGGCAGAGCTCCAGGGGTTTGACCTCCTTGTCACAAAGGCAGATGCACAGAAACGCATCTTTTCATAGCCTCTGTGCGTGAACAAGCGTCTTATTCAGCATTTCAGTTTCAAACATGTTTGTTTCTAGTGCACAGTCTAATTCCCACACATCATTGATATTCACTCCCGAAAGCAAATAGTTCAAGGAAACATTTCGGTCCACAGAAAAATGCCTGGCAAACTGAATAACCTTCATTTTCAAGAGGCGGCACCTGACTCAGAAATACGCCCCGTCACTGGTCGCTTCATGAGTCCATATGGGCCTCAGTGCCTCTCTTAGACTTTTTGTCATGCCTGCAGTAGGGGCCATTACAAACCTGATTTATTCGGCATGCTGCTGTGAGCATACCCATCTGTGAGCTGCCTGTAAAACTGATTCGTGCGAAGGATCAATTTCCATCTGATGGTTCTTTTCCTCTGTAAACCTGCGCGCTAAGAATAAGTGTTGCAAGAAATGTGAAATGAGATCTCATTTTCCGCATGGATCCATCATATGCTGCATGCCTTGGCATGATTTAGTATCATTATTGTATATCAGCCATCTAATTTTAGCTATGTCTCTCAACCAAAATACAAATCGTCTCTTCTGCATCGCTGCATGGTGTCTCGCCCCCAACCGCAGACACATTTTCAGGATTTCTCTTATTTGTATAGTGTCTTGTTTGCCTGAAATATTCACTGCAAAGATATTTACGCGTGAGTGACGGAGAACCAGGCAAACAAACTTTATTCCAAGGCAGCATTGTTAATTCAAGTTCCATTTGCAGCCATGTTGGTGTATTAGCATCCTTCAAATACAGGCTGGATCTCTGCTTTTGTCTTTTGTCTCACTCGCTATCTCCTCTCCAGTGGCAGCTTGAGACTGTCGGAGCCCACATGCAACACCAAGAAAACACTAAAACCAAGATGTCTGGTTTATTTTTGCTCTCTGAACATGACAGATGAAAAATAGGGGGAGGGAGAAAACATTCAAGGCAGCGGCGACAGCTTTGAAACCTCGGAGAGCCCACCGCAACCAATCTCGGCTTTGCAGGAGTGCAGTGGTGCACTGTGGGAAGTCAGGGCGGCACACTGTTGTGTTTCGGGAGGAGGAGGAGAGAGAATGCGAGAAAATGGCAGCAAATGAAGTTGGCGGGCTGTGGAGTATTGTTCCCTCCTGCTCGCAGTAATGAACAGGCCTTCCGGAACAGACTGGGGAAATTGGTCCCCGGTGGGCCCCGAGCCTTCTTTCTCATCTGTCAGGTGTGCTCGCCACACGTGGAAACACACACATACCTGTGAGCACACATGCGTGCAGACAGCCTGCACACACGGGCAAACATTTGTACTTTGAAGAAGCCTTACTGCACGACGAGGTGGTCCCCTCTCATTGTGTCCCCTTGCGTCTGCGTATTGGGGGATGTCCAGCACATCTTCACATTCAGTTACAATGCCCTTACACCAGTCTTGTCGTTTGCTGCAGATGGAGATGGATGATGGTACACAAGATCGGCTATTAGGGCGGAGGTTCAAACCTAACCATCCGTGATATGCCTGGCTCCTACCTCATTCATTTGCGCATCCGACGTCCAAACATCCCTGTTTATTGACCACAGCTTTTTGCTGAGCCTGAAATAGTTTGTTTAATGCTCATCCATGAAAGATAATATAGAAGCCAGGGCATATATTGTTATTTAGAACAGGTCTGTGATTTGACTGGACAACATGAGTTCATGAATGCCTCATGTTTTAAAATATTCATCCATTTTATTTATTTATTTGTACTGCAGCAGAAAAATTAACTATTAACATGGTTGCTTGAATATATATTATGCGGTCATGGTATTAAGGATGTTCTCTTAATTTTATAGCATTGGCCAAGTTCAAGTCTCACGGTTCAAGGCTTGAGCTGTATATTCATACAGGGTGGGTCATTAAGGACCGTTACACAGCTGATGTGGTGAATATATTGGATGTGCTGGCAAGTTCCCATGCTCGGCTCCAATTCAATAAAAAGCTCTTGTTTGATCCACTGACACAGCTAGCTAGCCTTGAGATACTGAGTAACTTTAGAAAGGCTGTTGATGAATAAATAGCGTTTTATGGCCCACTTTCATTAATTGTTATCCAAGTCAGGGATGTTGTCTCATAATGCAAGATGTTAGCATGTGTGGCTAACTAGCTCACTATTTGCAGCCATAACCTGGTGTTATGGACATGTTAGCAAACCGCAGCAAGATTTTTATATGTTAAAATCTTGTGATACACCTGCCGATGTTATCATTGTAAACTCTGTACATGTGAGAACGGCCGTCACTTTCTTTCACAAGTCAGTGAAGTACATACAGAGTAAACATCCATTCCTCATGTTAAGTGTTTCTGCCAGATTTCTTCCTGAAGCTGTTCTAAAAGTGCTTATTCCTCATAGAATTCATTTAAACTCTAATCTTGACTGTACTGTTGAATGAATTTCATCCATGGTTTGAGACTGACAGTGACGACAGGAAAAGGATATTTTCTCTGTGAGGTGCTGCAATATCTTGGCCCATTTACAACAAGAAAATGAGAAAAAAGCACTTTAATATATGATAATCACTGAGGAGGGGGGGCCCTTTGGAGCTACACAAAGCCACGTTTCTTAATATATGGAGAGGGATTGGGAAGTAACTGAAGTCGTTTCCTGTAACTCTTGATCTTCTGATTGCAGTAATTAAATTGCCCAGTGGAGGAATGAGAGCTTGGCCTTGGTTGCCAGCGCTGTAATGTTTGCCCCCTTTAACATGGCGAGTGTTATGAGTCATAGGGCCTCATTACAAACAAGGCCGGCCCCTAATGTGTAAAATTAAAGAAGTGTTCTCACTTCAAGTATGCACTGACCTCTAAACCTCTATTACTGTAGCAACAGGATGAGCAGAATCCAGATCCACTGTGTTGCTTAGTGTCTACGGTATCTTCATCTGTCCCTCTCTCCTTCCCTTCATCTTCCTCTTTTCCCCTCTTTCGCCCGTCCTCTCTGCCTGACTCAGCTTCACATCAATCACAGCAGTGTTTATTGTCAATGAAATATTTAGTATGAGAGGGCCTGTGTGCACACATCGCAGATTTCATCTCACCCTGAAACAATAGATGATATGTGTGCCCATGTTGTGCGTGCGTGCGCGTGCGTCTTGACTGATTCAGATGCAGGACCTCGATGCCAAGAATCTTGGATCGGTTTGCGTGCTATTTCTGTGATTGCGCCAGGATATTATAGATTCACATCTCAACGTTCATCTGAGACTGCTGTCAGCACGTAAATAACATGCCTGGAGGTGTTAGTGTGTGTTGGTTATGGATACTGAAGAGGTGGACCTGTGCACCGTGCAAGCACAGAAATAAAAATACATGGAAGCAAACATGAAAGACCCATTTGGAAATCTGTCAACTACAATAGAATAAAGTTTCTTACTCATTTCCGCATGCCTTGCTATGTTTTGATCTTCCTCATAACACCTTATTTTAACCTCCCCATTTAACCTTCATAAGCACTGAATACAGCTTGTTTATAACACACTATAATACAATAGTAGAGCTAGATTATATTTGGTCAGTGCACATAAATGTGTAATTTATGATTATATGCTTATGAACAAAATCATAGTGTGTTATAAGGCGGGTTTTGAAACTGTTCATGTGTTATAATGATGTGTTACATTATAGTATTTTGTACACCAGGTATTCATGCTTCATAAGAGAAATTATAGTGTTGACCAATACAACAATAAAAGCTTAAAATGTCCTTGTATCTTAACGACATTTTAGTTAAATGCAGTCATAAAACCATTTATGAGTTGTTTATATACTGCTGAATGGAGGGGTTAAAATAGGTTTTACGGTTAATCATCCCTCTATACTCTCAGCTCATTTTCTGGCATGCATGCATTAAGTATATACTCTAATACTGGATCACATAAGTTTGGACAGAAAACCTTGGGCATGCATTTTAAAGTCAGCATTTGATGTTTTGGGAGGAACCGAGGCCTCATATTAAAAAATTGGAGCGTGTTCAAGTGGTAACGAGAACACATGGCTCGGGAGACAGCGAGCAATTTAGTAGCCAAGTTTAATTAAAGTGCTGCTGCGGATGCATTGCACTGCACTAAGTTAAAGAGGCGAGCACGGAGCTCTGTGAATCAGATGCAGATAAGCGATGGCTACAATTAGTGTGCGCGCGCATATGTGTCAGATAAAACCTGTGACTTGTATGTATATATGTTATGCCGGCGTCAGCAAATGGAGATAAAAGAACATGCGACAGACGCGAGCAAGGCTGACGACAATTCAGATAGCAAATTGTTGACTGAACAGAATTATGACTGAATGGAGCCGGTTGATGGTGTAAAAGATAATTCAGTAGTTCTTCCAAAAACACAGTATGGCCCAGAAAATGAAAAAGTAAAAGCCAGAAATCACGCGCCCAACAACAACCCCAGCAGCCATTCTAAGATAATGCAAAATTACAGCCATTTTGTGTTATGACATCGTATAAATTTGACTTGCTGCGACTTTAAATTTTGGAGATTTGCAGTTTTATAGCGCTGGCACATCCTTCAGCACAGCCACAGTTGGTGCTGTTGGATGGAAGTGCTCAGAATGATAAAAAGAAAGTGGAGTTGCTTTTTTTTCCTCCATCTTTAAAAGTCAGTGAATCAGTGAATTCCATTTTTCGTAGCGTGGATATGAATCTGCTGTCTGCTGGTTTGGACCTACATGAAGTGCCTTGTTAGTTTTTAGATGCCGCTGTTTATTTCGGCAGTTTTGCCTCAGGAGCCTGGAAGCAGCCCTGTGAAAGCCACTCCTATTGCATTTTATTATGTTTTCAGGTCGTCTGTCCTCTTCTCGTTAGGGACGCCGTAACTAGCATCAGGAACAGAAAGGGAGCTCGTGACCATATTTCACATTTGGTCTGAATCTAAATTGACAAAATGAATCTTGGATCTTGGAGTTTGGATGCTGCAATTCTCCTATAAACTGTTCAACTTTCCAAACAAAAAAAAGTTTTGGATAACAAAGCGTACATAATGCTTTCTTAACGGAAAATAGTGCATTCATATTCGGCGACGCAGGAAGTGGAGTCTGTCAAAAAAAAGAAGAGCCGGAGAGAATGATAATGGACACAAAGAACACCTACTGGGCTGAAATTGAAAATAAACTGCAGGGGGACAGTGTGATACGGAGAGATGTGGAGAGGGAGGAGGAAGATCGCTTTGCTATAAGCAGCCAGGCAAAATGGTGGAGGGGACAGGGTGAATAAGCCAAACTGTTTTTAAACAGGTTTGACACGAGGGCCCCGGGCCATCTACTCGCTGTACAGCTCAGTAGGCTGCCCGAATGCCACCTCACCTACTGCCACCCACACACCCTGTAATGGCTCTCAAACTGCCCACATCGCTCCCTCCCGGAAGGCCTCTGTAAGCTTGCTGTAAAATGCAGACCTCCGGCAGGTTGGTGCAGACAAAAGACAACACATTTGCAGGGAGAATTAGGAGGCACTTTGAATTTGGACCGTGTGCGCTGGCTCGGATGAAAACATGAAGTGGAACATAGTTTTCTAGTTCTTTGCCAGGCTTTGCAACTCCAGGATGACATAAAGCACAGAAACACTGCTAATTATATGTTTTTAGTAAGTTTAGACCAAAATGGGGCTGTCTATTAAACACAGGTGGTTTGAACCCTGGTGTGACAATAACATGTTGGGGTTTTACATGGGGGTTGTTTGCCGGACCGCTTCTTGGCTGGTAGCACACGTCATGGGGTGGCATCGATCTTTTCATCTGACTCTCGGCAGGAAAGCAAATAAGCGTACTTCCCCAGAAACTATTCCTTTAAAAGCACAAAGCAAGTCCTTTTGTATCATTTTTGGGCCGGTTCCTTCTTCATGTTTGGTGAGGGACTAGAGGGGATTGCTTTGGCACGTTAGCCAAATAACAGGGTATGCTCAAGCCGAATGGAGGTTTATATTCCTTTAAATATAACAATAACAAAAAGAATAATAATTCTGTCAAGGTCTGCATTGCATATCTTAAGGAAAGGTTTCCTTAGGTACAATAATGTGCTTGTGTTTCTCTTTTTTAAACTAGGTTATCAAACCGCAGTTCTCCTGGATTTTAGTGTGCCTTTAACTAACCCTGTGAATGGGCCATTTGCTGTTTTATCTTTCTTGTGGGACTTCCTGCTGTGTTGAAGGGGGCACTGGGTGGTAGAACTGTACAATTTACTCCATCCTTCTTTTATTATGCATGTAGGCCTTCCATTGAAACTCGCTCGCTCCCACCCAGTTGAATGTCTGTTATTTCAGTCGTCGCAATAACTGTTCAGACTCATGTTCTGCCTCTGCTCTCTGCGGTCCCTCCTGAGACAAAGTGCCGTCTCTCTTTTGGAAAATAGCGAGCTTGACCTTGATGTATTTCATGGCTATACTTCTAATTGCATGAAGAGGTCATTTGATGTTGAGTCAGCTCAGCCAGACCTGTCTTTTATTTTAATTTCCTATTAAACTTTCCTTTAGAACAAGTATGGGGCAGTCGGGGGCACAGGTGCGAACACAGCAGTGTTGGCACGATCACTTGAATTTCAGCAGTTTTGGCCAGAGTATAACTAACTTAATGTCGGGGCATGCTGAGACAAAGCTAAGAATGAGGCTCTCTGAACTGTCGGCCTGTTAAAGCTGCCTTCTGTGCTGCCTCTAACTGCTTCTTCTGTCCATCTATCATCCATTTCAGTACAGATATTTGTTAAATAACTTCAGATCAAGGGTTATTTAGGTCTACAAAGAACAGACCAGTGTAATCTGCTTTCAAATGTATTCATCCGACCACTCAACCTGTCAGCTGCCAGTATGTTACTGCTGCCAGTAATGTGGATCAGTCCCTGCGTGGCTGGAGCCTGAGAGCAGGCTGATGGTATGCTGTGGATGTTTGAGCACCGCAGTTTGGTCAGTGGCTGACTTTTCAAAATGTCTGAAAGCGTGGTTCAGCCCTCTCTGCGTCCCTCTCCAAACCCCCTCGTTACTAACACACTTAAAGACAGCCTCCATCACGCTGACATTGGCAGCGACGCTGACGAGCCAACTAGGCCACCGCTTTGACACATTGGGAGCAAAAAAAAAGAGGGACGGGACGCGTAATTATTTCTCTTAATTTGTGCCACATCATTAGGTTAGATCGACTGATGATTAGCGCCATTAGGAAAGACTGTTGACTTTGACCGTTTTGACCCTAAACTTATATTTTAAAAGCAGAACAAATGACAATGGATTTACGTTGGAGTGCAGCTGGAGCAGAATAAGGATGGACTCATTTTACCTAAGGAGAGGAGGGAAAAACATCTGTTTTTGTACCAAGGGCAGTTATGAAGATTGATCAGTCAATTTGCAATGACTGAACCTCATCTCCTCTGAAAAATTGTCTCAAAGCATGTGGTCTTAAAATAAAAATTGCCTCTGAGCGGAGTGTCTCTGTGGCTTTGTGCGCAGGTGTTTCTTGTATGTATTTACTCTTCCTTTGGTCGGCGCGTGTCTTGCGCGTGTGAGCACAGGTGTGTTGCTTTTGCGTTGCGTGCCCGCGCTTGCTTTGTCGTACACGGGCATTGTCTGTATCCAGGAGCTGTCCTCCCTGTCAGATCGCAGGTATTTATAAGTCTCGACAGTGGAAGACAGATCACCAGGCCTCAAGCTGTCACCCATCCATCCTTCCAAGGGCTTCCAAAGACAGCCTTCGACATGCATTACTCATTCCCATGCTGCTACAAACCAAATTTTCAGCTGCTTTCCATTGGTTCGTCCTCCCGCGCCGTGGGTGTGCGTCAGCGGGGAGCGAGGGTGTGGTGATGTCTGCAGAGCTGCGTGCGTCTTCAGAGGTACAACTACACGCGTTCCCTCATGCCACTTTGAATGGCGCCGTCCCCTGCGTACAGTGCTTACATTTCCCGCGGTGCGCTGCCTGCCACCTCGAGTTGGTTTCGCCTGTGTTTGTTTGCATATTTGTGTCCGCCTCTCTGTGTGTGGTGGTTTCTGAGAGTGCTCAGTTGTGCAGGGTACTGAAGAAAAATAGTCTTTAAGAGATTTGTGTCCAAGCTGGATGGAAGCAGAAACATACATGTTGAATATAAAAGATATTTTGATCTGTTTTTTAATGAACAAACCAGGTGCTGAAAATAGGAAGCAGAGTATTCTAAGTGGGTCAGCAGGCCTCCGTTTGGCCCTTTGCATAAAGCACTGCTCAGTAAGACCCGCTGCCAGGTTCTTTTGTTGTTTGTCTGGGAGGAAGTGAAGTGCAGAAGAAAGTTTTTTGCGACACTTTTGGGACCGCAAGTGTGCATTCATCCTGCAAGAAGAAGGCTTTGTATATCATGATAAATATTAAATGGTTTGATGTTGTCAGCGCAACAAAAAGGTCAGTGATTGAGGAACTTTTGGTAAAACTTTTCAAGCTGCTCTCACCAAATCATTTCTGTAAACAGATGAAAAATAACACAACACGTCCTCTGCGGTGGTAGGTCTGCTGCGCTGATGGTGTACTATCATATATATGAATATATTTCTATACATTTCCATTCCCTCCTACAGTTTTGCGCCTCTACACAGGAACATCTTAAAATACATATTGCATGAAACGCGCTGCTTTTAGAGGTGCTGTTTTTCTTCATTTTCCTGGCACTGAGTCTCGATGCGGTCCTTTAGTAAATTAGAACAAATGCAATCTGTCTTTTTTCAAAGAGTCTACAGCCATGTTGCATGAAGCTGCAATTCTCCTTGGAAAAAAAAAACAAACAAAAAACCACGGGACAAAATTTCAATTTGTCCAATCAAATGTGTTTGACTGACAGTCTGACACTGGGCCCCCCCAGAGCCGCTCTGCTAGCGTGGCTAAAAACGTCGAGATTTCACACCAAACATTTCAGCCCTCTCGTCCACTGACTGCTGGATGGTAGTAGCCCGGAGAAGTTGGCCGGGTGCTGGATGCTTGCCAATTTGAATCCTCAGACCAGTCAGAAAAGTAAATGAGTAATGCTCTCTGCTCTCTGAGTAACAAGCATAGAAATCATATGTTGAAGTGGCCTTAAGCAAGGTGCTTAATCCCTGACTGCTACAGAAAAGCTGCTTAGTTGCAGGAGACAGGAGATGACTCTGGTTACTCTAAGCAGCCTTTGGGTGTGATGTGTGTGAACTGTTTAAATAGTTGCAGGAGGCCGGGGAGGCACAAATCCCTGATCAAAAGCGAGAAAATAATGCTAAATGATATATTGAAGAGGACTGTTGGTTGTTTTCTCTTGTACTGATGTTATGTTACATAAAATATAGGCCTTATATAACGCTGCACCTTTGAAGACAAACAAACAAATTGGCCCAATAGGTGCATGTGGGTGTTGTGATATTTTCCATGTGTGGTGTTGTGCTGGGTGGGCAGATGGAATGGTGGGTAGCTTATTTTAGACTCTATACATTACATGTGTCACGTACTCGAATATCAAGGGATCGAGGTAATTAATTTGCCATTTTAAAGCACAGTGTTGCACAATTACACGTAAGTTGTATATACACACAAATAAACTAAAATGAAATAAAACATTATATACATTTTCTTATGTACGCATGTACATTTATACAGCCAGAAAGCAGTAATTCTGCAGTGCATTTTTTTTTTTTTTTTTTTTCATCCGAGGGAATGTAAACAGCAGCAGCTAAGTGTCGTTGTTTGCCTTCCTCTTCTTGCCGGAGTCTTGAGTCCATAAAAATGGAGACAAACGTCCTCCTTACCACACACTTCAAATCCATGCACCATAACATTTCTATCCTGTGATATAGAGGCATGAATCTCGGTGTGTGAGCTGGTGACCACGGTATTTCTGACTGACTGAGAATAAGCTGAGTTTATGAACTCTGGCCCTCACTTGTCTTAATAAAGCTTTTTATGATGCCCCATTTTTTTCAGCCTCTTGAATATCACATATTTTTGGGGAAAAGAGGAAAAACATAACGACCCTTTGCTCTAAAAAGTGGGCGCTACCTCTAAACGCCTCAGTTACTCTGAATAAGGTATAATAAATTGTTCACATCTAGATTCTGGGATACATGGATAATGTGTGTTTTTTTTAATGTATTTTTATGTACATTGTCGTTGAAATATTGAAAAGTGGTTGCTAATTGGCATTCTTGTGAGTGTGAACTGCATTGCTTTGGTTTTACTATAAAAGTGCATTGTGCTCGACACCGAATGGAGATAATAGCAGTAACAGTTCTTGTCAGCATGATCCCAGTCGTGTCACTCTCAGAGGATCCAGGACTGTGTTCCAGTAAATCCTCTGAGATGCATATATAGTATTGCGCGAAATACCTAGAGTTTGTATCATCCGAGTCCTCCAATCCACGCTTGCACATGAGAACGGCAACACACGGCACGCATACAGATACGCTATCATTCTAACTGACCGCAAGTGCGATTTTTCAACCTGTATGATGGATTGTTTCTTTTATCCTCGGGCGGTTTTGGACCTTTATTTTTGGGTCTGCTCTACAAAAGGGAATAGCCACCAGGGACACCACTGCCTCCTCTAATCCACCAAGTTCTAAATCTCCAGTATGATTCCAGTCTCGAAGAACAATACACCCTGGAGCTTAGGGAGAACTGAGAGAAATATAGAGTGACTGGGGACGAGAGGAATGGGAATAGAGAACTACAGAAGGGAGTTGAGAAAGTGAACTAAATCCTTTGTGAATAAAGAATACAGTGTTGAGAGATGGCATATTAAGGTTCCGCAGATGGGCCTTTTGGCCCAGAAGTAATATTTTTCTATTTTAATACTTGTACAGAAGTGTTTTTTTTAATTCTACTGATGTTGAGTTGCCGCAGGATCTTTTCTTCCAGCAAATCTCAGGATCATGTCAATAAGCACTATCGTCTTCTCTTTTGCAGTGTGGAAATATTGTACAATTCACCTGCTAAAGGTATTTAAAAAAAAAAAAAAAAAACTCCAACGCAACTGTTCTCCAACTGAGAACACAATAAAAAGAGACCAGCGACGGAGAAAGACAAAAGAGATGTGTGCTTAAAAAGACAGAGCCAGAAGAAAGAGCTGGAGAAAACATCTAAGAGAGCAGCATTTAGAGAACACGTGGAGCGCAACGACAACATTACCCTGAAGTTGGTCGTAGGCTTCTGTGGAAAAGGACAGGAATCCCTTTAAACCCACCATCCCGCTTGGATCAAGGGAGAACAGCTAAGCTCCCTGTGGGTTCATAGAACAAGAAGGAAAGATAAAAATAGGATTCCTTTCTTCTGACAAGGAAAAATGTCCTGGGTTCAAATGAACCTCCACTGAAAAGTCCCCGCTCCAGGCAAACTTGTTTGAGATGTGGTGGGAAAACTTCCAGGATAAAAACCACGTCCTTGACTCTGCGCGTCTTCTTTCCAACACCATTGTTCATATAAAAAAAAAAAAAAAAAAAATCCCCTTTGGGTCATTTGATGCCTTTATACAGCACAATATAAACAGCATACTGCGCACATTATATGTTATAATTTTCCCCCTCCAATATATTCATATATATCGTCCTCTCCTGTGTCTTTCAGCACATTGGTTTGGTTCAATTTCACTGTTCTCATCAACCTATTTTTTCTCTGGCAAACCAACTACCTGCCCAGCAATAAATTGCAAACAAACTTAGCGCCTTACTTCGGAAACCCATTGGAGCAATTAGCATTTAGCTTCAAATAAACACCAACCTATTTTTCTCAAGAGCGAGTGAACACAACACAGAACTAAGAGGTGAGTGAATATAGGACTTGGATTTGTCCGGTGGCGAGCAACGTGACTCCAAATGAAGCTGTAGAGCTTTAAAAGCTTTAAAAGCTAAAGGATAAACTGCTTTTGAATTACTGAAGAGGTGAAACAGTGAAGAGGTTTGCACTCATGCAAGAGAATTCTGTATCACAGCTTTCCTCCAGTGGTTTTTATGTGATGTTTTATATATAACATACGTGTGTGTAATGTGTGTGCGCTGATGAATTTCAGCGTGGAACCAGCAGGTTGGGCAGATCAGAGTGGGTTTCTCTTGGCTGTTTGTTTGTTAGCGCGAACACGTTGTGCATTATAAATAGGTTCCAACAAGAAATCAACAGGTCATAATTTACCAAGAGAACACATTTCAGGCTGTTATGTACTCGATTGTATTTGGATCTTTTAAAAGCTCTTGAGTGGCCAAGAACTGGACCCTACATGCCGCTGGGGACATCTTGTACTCTGCTATTCAAGTGGTCAGATGCAACAGTGTATTTACTGTATGTGGGTGCAGAGTCGCAGTAAATACACCATATGTTTTCATCTCGAACGTAGCCTGCATATCATCAGGTTATTTAGTAATGAACCCAGCCGACTGTGGCTACTATCAGAGCGCCTCATTACTCCCAGCAGATCACAACTTTATTATTGCCTATCATGTCAGAGTAAATGTGTGATATATGCGGTTCCAGTATAACATAGTGAACTGTAAAGTAGCAATAATTTGGTTCATTTTGTGTCAGAGATTGCAGCCAGCGTGCGGAACGGCAAAGAGAGACTGCGTTGAAGCGACTTGTGTACGGCTGTGTGCTGTTGTAACGGGCTGTTGAGGCATTTGTATAAATTATTCAATCTTAATCCTCATTTTGAAATACAACAAACCTTCCGTGTTGGCAATAGGTCTTGAGAGTGATGCAGTTTGAGAGCAAGAATGGGGCAGTGATGCCATTATGATACTCTCGCAGGAGCATTTTCTGATTCTGCAACAGCGTTGAATAATGAAAATGCCTTTCCCCGACAGATCCATTCACTCCTTTAAACAGCAAGGAAATGTGCAGAGGAAGTAGAATAACTGATGGTAATTTGACTTTGGCACTGAATAAAGGCAGCGACTGGCTGGGAAACGCCTGGGTGTGGTCTGTTTTGTCCTGCTCAGGTGTGTGTGTGTGTGTATGTGTGTGTGCAAACGGTCATGTGAATTTGCATGTTTGTGCAAGCTGCAATATCAGCTTTTTCAATGTGTGCTTATGGGTGTTTTTCTGTGCACGAGACATAGTTAATGACTTCACAGCGCTCCGTGGCTGCAACTCTGTTATGAAAGTGAATAGTGGGGATTCTTTACTTAAGCATGCCCCCTTTTGGCCCCTGAAATGCGCGAGCCCATTTCCCCATAATGGCTCTATCGTGTAGCCAGCTCCCGTGGGAGCCTCGTTGCTTGCCTCGCTCTGCTTTACGAACCCCCTCCTTCACAGAAGTGTGAAAGAGGGAGATGAGGAGAAGGGAGTGAGTGTGCTATACAGCGCTGAGATGAGTGAACGCTGATGAGGGACAGTTATTATGCAGAGCGTATTATTCTCTCTCAGCACTGGGGGGATTGTCAGTAGCGGCCGCAGCTATTCATTAAAGCTATGAAATATGACCCAGTCCTCGGTGTGTGTGTGTGTGTGTGTGTGTGTGTATGTGAGAGTGTGTGCATGTTAGCCTGGGGGCCAAGCCAACAGATCTTCTCTGGAGCTTTTGCAGGAAGTAGAACTCATATTCACTTTGAAGGCTTGCTGGACATATTTACTTTTAGTTCTTTGTACTGCTTGCCGGCGTTGCCTGTTTTTCTTACTTATCGTCAGACACATGAAAAGAAAGCGCTCAAGAAACTGTTAAATTTACAATCCTGTTATTGCTTTTTAATGGTCATAATGGACTGACTGAAGTAGAAGACTTCCATTGCCTAAACACATCATTTTTCGGAAGCATTAAATAAACTACAAGCAGATATATACCCCAACGGTCACTATAATGCATTGTTGCATTAAATAGTCATTATCCCAAACAAAACAGTTATCAGTGGACGTGACGGCACAGAAACGCTTTACTAAAAGTTAAGAGTGACCAACTGCTTAATTGGCTTGTCTACTGCTGAACTCATTTAACTTACAGTGACTGTTTTTACCAGCAGGGGGCAGCAGAAACAAGCTTGTGAGCACCACCATGATGAATATATCACCACCTCTAAGTTGATTTGGTGAACTTGTTGGCAAACAGTTGCCTCTTCATGCTTCCAACACACACTTGGAAGTGTTTGATGAGTCGAAGTGCAACACTCACTCTCTCAGCTCTGCTTTGGTCTCCACCAGCCAACTAACTTCGTCCGTCTTTTGTTTGGTGCTTGCCATATCCATTTTTTAGAGATTTGATGCTGATGAAAGCTGCCCGCTACGTCTGAAAACAAAGCCGAGAGCTGTGAGAACCAAAATCGTGACACCGCAGGTAGGAAAACTAAAACAATGAGCTGAAAGATGCTGTAAAGCTCCATAGAGCTGAGGGAAGCTGAAGAGTCGTTGTAATGGTCAGAGAGTATCACACACTAATAGTCACATTTTAATCATCACCTATGTCACATCTAACCCCCTCAGGTCAAGGCAGGGCTTTGATACATCATCACCTTTAAGTTGGTGAACTTGTAGGCGAACAGTTGCAGTAATATGGTTTCCCGTTCCTTCCAAGAGCTGGCGATGACCTCTTTTTTTAAATGGCGGGTGCATTTCCTTTCTCATTTCTTCGTGATTAGAAGTTAATTGTGCACTTCCACCACAAAGTGCTGAGCTCTCGATGTGTTTTACATTACAGCAATCCAGTGTGTAGGTCACAGGGAAAATGTTTCATTAAGTAGAAAGTGGATATTGAGAGAAATCTATACTCCATTCCCTCTTTCTTCCGTCCACGCCTCTGACCTGCCCCCACGTCTTATTAAAAATAGGTCATGCCCTCGAGCAACACGGGCCCCAACCCTCTAAACCACCTTGCCATTCAATCCTCATTAACATCACCAGGTAATTCAGAGGCAAAGCCCACCCCTACCTCCATTTCTCTTTCCTTTTAACATCATTCCCCCAACGTCCATCATCCCGGCCCTGTAGCCCTCACCTTTCAGCCCCCCCATTCCCCAGCCTCGACCTGCGGCCTCCTATCTGAGATGATCTTTACAGTGATTAATGCAAGAGGGAGGTGGAGACCCTGCTGCTGGCCCATCTCTGAGACCCATCTCAAATCTCCAGCCTGCTGGGGGCACGGGCTGACAGGAAGCACTGCTATTTTAGTCTCTTTTATTGCTGTTTTCGCATCTGCGTTGCTGTAATCCACAGCTGAAAGCGTGTCACTATCAGTTCAGTGAAATACAGCGAAACAGCTTACGCAGCGTCGCATCTTCGGTGTGTTTTCAGCGGTGATAAAAGAATCGTGGATATGTGAATAAATTGCTGGGTGCAAATTGTCTCTCAGTATATCACATTAAGAAAGTCTGCTACTTTGTTCAGTGCTCCATTTACCTAATTTTGCCTGCATAGGACTTTTTTTACTGCCATTTGTCACTGGAATCAAATGGCCTATATACGTTTTAACGTTTTACTAGAGAAAGACATTCTCCGTGCTTTGAAACATGCGAGTGCAGCCTCACTGTGAGCTCATCTTTCATGTTCAGAGATATATTCTGTGCATGGCATTCTGCAGATCTGAGCAACTGTTCATCTCCACAGTCTTTCACTCATAGTACCTTTCACGGGGCTTTGTAAATGACAGGCCTTGGTGGCCATTTTTCATGTGGTTGCTAAGGTAACGGGTTGAATCAAAGACTGCTTATATGCCCGTGTGTGTATGTGTGTGCTGTCCACCACTTGTCTGCGTGACTGTAACTACATGATTATTTGAGGGTTTCCCAGTGGCTCAAAACCTCTTGAAATGGTATGAGCTGTATAATTTGTTCAAACAGTAAACCAATTGAATAAGAAGGTCAATGGCTGAGTGTGTTTGGATTATGAGGATAGTGATCGAGCTGACACACAAGGGCTTCCTAAAAGCAGCCAAGAATAGCCTGTCTGCACACAGAGCTGCCTCACATTTAACCTACACGCTCCTCCTTCCTTGAAAATAATCGTTACGTTATGATCAGGGTTTCAACATGCTTGACAATAAGGCATAACCTGTCATTTGCCAACACTGAGACTTGTCATCCTTTTCATTGTAGTCTGTGGCACCTTTCCGAAAGCGCCTGTAGGGCCCTCAGGCGCTTTCGGAAAGGTGCCAGGCTTTAATTGGTGAGCCAGTGATCTTCTGTTGTTGGGCCATTGATTTTTATTTGCATAGTTATTTGTTGATGGATACAAACCCACTGGCAGTCTATTGATCAAGCTCACAGAAGCAGCAGTGAAAAGAGACGAGGCAGAGGGAAGACTGAGGGATGAATCTTTAAATTAGAAATTGTCGAGCAGTATCGTAGTCCTCCGAGAGAGGCCTGGTGTCATTTTGATGTATGCATGCTGCTTTTACATGCATTTCATGTTACCAAGTTGAGTGTTTGCATGGTTGCTTGTGAAGTGTGTCTTCTTCTGAATGAAAGAGGAGGAAGAAGTAAGCAGGAGAGATGCAAGAGGAAAAGAGGACAAGATAAAAGTCTGTCTGAGGTGTCAGCTGAAGATATATGAATATGGGTTAGAGAGGGACGGATGCTGAGGAGAAGCAGACAGGTGGATAGGTGGAAGAAGGTGGCGCTTTTGTCTTTTACTTTCTTGTGCAGTGATACCAGGAGATCCAGGGTTTTTTTTTATATGATAGCCACATAATTAACCTCAATTTCTGTGGTCTGTATGTCCTCAGTGTCTATAGATAAGAGTGATATATTTATGGAGACATTAGCAGGCTTATGAAACTGGCTTTTACGCCGATTTGTTTATATGTGGAGACCTTGAGTTGCTGCGAGTGCATGCGAGAGAAGAGGTGTCAAATGAGAGATTTGTTTACGTGAATTAATGAATTTATTTTTGATGCACGTCGTTGCTCTTTTTCTGTATTTCAAACAGCCTCAAACAACAAGTAGGCTACAGTTGCAGCGCTTCAAACTTTCAAAAGTGCCTCGCTTATTAAGGATCTTTCTGAAAAGAATAGAAAATTAAAAGAATCAATCAACTGTTCTTCTGCCAGTTTTTTTTTTTTTAAAAAAGCACCCCAAAACCACAAAAGAGAGTATTGATTCTCCGCACTTCAGAATCACAAAACCGAAAAGAATTTCAGACCACATTGAGTCAGCACCTTATGGAGGTCCCTGCTGGTTCCAGTGCCTAAAAAGCATGCAAGTACACGCTCACGTGCGCCAACATGCAGGTTTAAAACACCTGCTTATTAGAAGCGATTGATTTTTTGCTTGGTGTGCACAAGCAGTTGGACTGTGTTTTTAAAAATTTGAGCAGCTCAACCAATATTTAACAAAGGAAACTCAATTCTGCTCAGATTGCCTCAATCTAACAAAGATTGTCAGCTTGTTTGGAAACTGCCTCATTAAAAATTATCTTGGAGAAAGGCTTATTCTGACAATGACGGAGCAGCAGGTGCACATCGGAGCGGTCGTGTTTTATTGGATTCCTTCGTTTCATTGGATGTTCACATTGTAGTCATACCATTTACACCTAATGGTGCAATATCTTTTGGTCTTTTGGCATCACCTCAGTATCCTTATATCATGTTTAAATCTTGAAGGTCAGACTTGACATCGCACTGGTTCAGCAGCAGAAGGTCGGGTCACACCGGTGTTTTAGAGGGCATTAACGTCATGGCGTGCTTCAGATCAATCCGTAGCCAGATTAGCTTTGTTTAACAAGGTTTCTGAGGCTGACTTTGACACGTCTCGCCTGCTCCGCTGAGAATTTATCACATTGAGGAGAGCCAGCGCAATCCCACTCAATCCCCCCTTCCATGCTAGCACCAATGACAAAGGCTCTAAATGGATTAGTGTAGGTGATTATTGCCATTGTCACCAGTCAATAGCTTTTGGGTGCGTGTTGTGTGGTGTCGCCCAAGAGTGTATGGTGTGTGTGAGCGAGCGAGTCAGTGCGTTTAGCCTTCTGTGATAACACCTAACGAAAACAACATCCTTGTAAGAGATCTGAAGGCCCCTTCCCCACCTGACAGAACGAGACGGTGTGAAAAACAGAGGAGCACAGGAAGAAGGGACAGGCGGCGCGGTGACATGGGTAAAGAGGAAGGGAGGACGGGAGGGAGTGGGTGCAAGGTGAGAACAATTCACACCACAAACGACGTTAGAGACCCTCCCTGCAGAGAGCGAAGGAAATTGCCCAGAATGAAGATGGACTGCGAGGAGGGATGGAGGGAGCACGGGTAAGGTGGTGATGGTGGCTGCACAATTGCAGGGAGTCTTGGCCACAGATCAGTCAGCAAGGAGGACCGGTGTTGGACAGGACACGAGAGGGAGCACTAGGGGAGAGAGGGAAAGAAGATGCAGGCAGGGAGGGCGACTGGGAGAAGGAGTGAGACAGATGGATCGAGGTGTGAGGGAGGCGGCAGGATATCAACAGGGGAGGAATTGTGTTTCGAGAGCTCGCTGCCAGAAATGTGTTTCCATCATGCAGATAGGTTGAGAGGAAAAAAAAAGGGGGGGGGCATGGTGCCATGGTGCTATGTATTGCAGGAATGGCAGGGGGGTTAGTGAAGGGTTAGAGAGTCAACTATAAATAGTAAGACCCCTAAGGTGATGATTTTCTGTGGGTTTTAGTGCACAGCGTTATGTGAGAAACAGGGAGGCTGTGTGTGTGTGTGTGTGTGTGTGTGTGTGTGTGTGTGTGTGTGTGTGTGAGGTCAGCTGAAGTGCCTCTGAATATGATGGTCAAATAAAAGAGAAACAAGCACAGCACGGTGTCTCTGGCATTATTTGTGTCATCTACACCAAACCATGTTCTGCCGAATGTGTTTCTCTCCAGTGTGTGTGCTGGGATGCCGGTAATGGTGTTGAAAATCTCATTCAGGCTCTGATTTCAAAGCAGCAGACACAGGAGCCGTATCTGGAAGGTTAGGGGATGCAGTATAAGCCATATCTCTCTGTCTCACCCACACTTACAGACTCCATCTCTGGCTTCTTTTTTATCAATCCAAACATTGTTTACTTAGCTGTTATTGCTTCCTCATGCATCTCTCAGAGGACAGACTGCAGCGAGCATCGGGGGGCACTCCTGTGCCGAGGACTCCTTTTTAGCATCGGTTTTCAAACTGCTGTTGCCTATCTGTTTAATTAGCAAACATCATGCCAACTTGAGGAGTTTACAGAGGACGACAAGTGAAAGCCAAGTCTGTTGGGGGGCAGGGAGGGTACCTGGCGCCACAGCGGGCAAGATCAAAAATGACAACAAAAGCACAGCCCCGGCCCGCTCCTCCTTTTAAATGCAGAAATCTCCAGAGTGAGTGAGTGAGCTCCAAGCACACAGCATTACAATATGTTCTTCCCACCCATGCTGATATTTAGCCAAGTAGTCATATTATGCTTCAAGACAGCAGGACTATGGCAAATAAGATTTAAGTGTTTCCACTTACAGTTCTCCCACTACAAGGGGGATTATTCATATTTTAGTCTGCCACGTGTAACACAGTGATGTTTCAGTTTAACAGCAGCTATAATGTGGCTCAAGTGTAATGTACTTTGTCATAATATGCCAGGGAGGCATAAGCTTCTCTTCCTAACGTTGTAACTTTGCATGCCGTCAGATTGAGACAGTGTCATGCTGCAAGTATTTAGGTATTTTAACTAATGAGTGGTTAAACCTCACGTCGAAAGAAGACAAATTAAGCTCGAGCCAGGTGTTTGTTTCAGAGACAAATCCTGCTTTTCCGACGTTGACAGGAAAAAACTAGTTGAGGCTTTGTTCCTTCCTACGGACTACGGTGATCTGTTGTGCGTGCACGCCTCTGGCCGATGCTTGAATCAGATGGATATGGAGCACCACAGCGCTCTGAGGTCCAGTGGCCTTGCGTAGACTTGCATAGACTCACGGGTGCATATTTATTTCTAAAATCCATCCTTGGACTGCTTCCTCCTTATCTTTCTGGGTGTATCTAGTAACTCCTGCATACGCTCAAACGATACCCCTTACTCTCTGTCCCGAAGGGTCACGCTGAAATGGGCAAACAGGCATTTATGCTCTCTGCCCCTGCAGCCTGGAACCACTTGCAGACAGATCTGCAGCTAGATAGGCTGATCCCATTTAAGAATGCAGTGAAGGGTTTAGTGGCAAATTCAATCAGAACGTGTAAGTGCTTCCGCAGCTAGATCCTCTTCCTCATCTATGTTGGTTTTTGTGTTTTTACTGTTTGCATGTGTGTTGCTTGAAACACTGCATTGCTGCTATCTTGGCCAGAGCTCCTTTTAGAAAGAGACTGTGTGATCTCAGTGGGGCTTAAGGTTTAATACTGGCATATTTTTTTGTGACAGGGAGGTAATAGTGGGTTTATTGGGGCATTTTTGCTGAAAGTGATCACCTGGAGTGGATTTAGGATTGATGAGAGCAGTGATATTGAACCAGAACAGTAAAGTTGGAGGTGTGTGTGTGTGTGGGGGGGGGGACCAAAACAATGAGCTGAAAGATGCTGAAGCATTTTTGAATAGAGCCGAGAGGAGCCGCAGAGTCAGGTGATTCATCACTCCGAGCGACGCCGTCCCCATTACACGTAGCAGATTTTCCCGTCGTTAATGGAAAAAAGTAAATATTGATTAGCTTTAAGGAGCACCACCAACCCCAAAACTATTAGTTTTTTTGAGTGGCTAATTTTCTGCATCTGCGGAAATATGTGTTGCTGCGGGCCAAAGTCACCTTGTTTCTTTTTTGATTTAGTAAAGTTGGCTGGGGAATCTTTATCGGCAGCCAATAACATAACAGCACTGGGGTGTAGCGCTGAAACGTTATGGGTGCATCTGAAAATCAGCAGCTGAAGAAGGTCAGTGTCAAGGTCAGTTATTCCATGTTTTGTATTTTGCCTCCAGAGGTCACGGAGAATGATCCCATAAATCGGTTGAGTGCTTTATTGGCTGCTGTAGAACAGGAGCTCCTTCAAAATCGCTCACATACACCGAACTGAACAAAATATTTGGAGCCTTTCCTTTTTTCATAAGGCACAGAGGTGTGGTGAATGTCTATAAAAGCCATTATTTACTGTATTATTGTGTTATCACCCAAGGGTTCAAACTGCTTCCCATTCTTTCGGAAATCATGATTTGTTTTAATTTTGGTCCGCTGATCATCGCATCATCTTCTCTAAATCTCATTACGGGCCGAAAGTCTTCAAATATGAACCCAGAACAGCTGAGAAAAGATTAAAATATGCCTGGCTAAGCCCTGAGAATGTCATTTTCAAAGGCAGTTTGGGTTGTGAGGTTTGAGAAACCATGTGCAATTTAGCATGAAGACAATTTCATACTTCCAGCTACATTTCTGCCTGCCAGCCTGGAGAGGCTGGCTGAAAAGCTCTTGGCACATTCTGTTTCTAATGTGTTCACAGGCACAAATGGTTAGTGGGAAAACAATCCTGGCGAAGTTATCTGTCAGAATATTTGTCATCCTCCTTTTTTCTCTTTTCCCACCATGTCTTTGCGTCATTGTGCGCGTTTCTCTGCCTCTGCCGTTCCGCCCTCTCCTTGCGTTCCTCCATCCTGCAGTCACACAGAGTTATCAGGTACGCGAGCTCCTTTAAAATGATGTGAACGCTTCGGCGGAGCCTGTTAAGAGTTTGTCTGAGTTCAAAACCCTCAGCAGGGACTCCTTATTGAGGGCAGCACGCACAGATTCCTTTTGGCCTGTAGTTCCACTTCATGGGCATCTATAAACACCTCCAAAATATATCTAGAACCTTCTTCCAAAGAGGCAACACACAGCATGAATAACCCAGTTACTTCTGACAGCTTTTAAATGTTGCTGGCGTCTTTGGTAATTGCATTTCCCAGAGATCAATCAAGCAATCAAACTGTGTGCCCCGTATCAAGCCATCTTTTTCTCAGCTTTTTGAGGAAATTGAATTTGTGTCTGTGTGTCTTTACTTTGTTGTCATTGTGGTGCCTGTTGGTGCTCATGCCAACTGCCCAGTTCTTCTTCCAAATGTTTACTTCAAGTAAAATGTTGTTGCTGTTGACGGAGATGTTATGGGGATGGGACGTTTCCTCTTGACATATCAAACAATTATGCATGATCTTTTAAAAGACCTAAACCTCTAACGTCATTTCTGGAGGTGTCCCTCTGGTGTAATGTTTTTAGGGGCCTTTGAAGTCCATCTATGGAGGAGGTTGGGGTGGTTGCATGTGGGTGGCTGGGTTTTGTGTCCCCTGACATTATTTTGTCCACACACTTTGACTGCAGTCACAAGAAGCAACCTCCACGGCTGGAAAATGAACCCAACACTGAAGTGCAAAAAAACTGCAGCTCCTCGAGTGGCCACTTGAGGCTGGTTCCAAAAGTGAGTCAATTCCCATAGACCCCCATATGAAAGATGTTTACAGCAAGGTACAAAAAACAATTTTGGGCTCTATAGCTAACTTCCCCATTCATGACAACTGTACGAGCCTTAAAGTAATGCATCATTAGGAGTGTAGATGCGTTGAGTGACATCATCTTCCACCTATGCTCCATCTCCTTGCCCATTTTTGGATTAGCGGGGAGCTTCACAGTGACCCTGTGGATGACGCCATGGAGACTATGTCCATGTTTCACACAGTCTGCGCTCAGTCAGTGCTGCCATTCTTTTTTAAAGGTGTGGTGAGTCATTCTGGAGACAGTTTGTTAATATTGCTGTCTCTCCTTCTTCACAATGCGATTACACCTGAGCACTTTTTCTTCAACGCACACACAAGAACTCGCAGCTAGCAGACCGTGAGGAAATATTTGCCGAATTTCAACTGAGCAGTCTTTCTTCAGAGTGACTCACCCCACCTTTAAAGTGGAAAAACTGACATTTATTTCTTTTAAATGTTGTGCATCATTATATTTAAAATGGCAAGAACTACACAATCCTTTCCCAAGTGCACTGAAATTCAGACAGATATAGAAGCTTTTACATATAATTCTTCCATATTTATATTAAAATCTAGCATTACTTTGATATCTTGGGATGAAAGACAAGAAAAACTCAGATTACATTCCAACAACGTCCACTTCCACGCCAGCAGCCTTCTTTGTATTTGTCTCCTTTTCTAATACTGCACCTAAAAATGAGAAGTTGTTCGTGTGATCCTTTAAATGCTGGTCTTTTTTTTTTTTTTTTTTTTTGGGCCACAGCGGCGCAAGAAGACGTTATTTGAGGATCTGAAATGAAGCCTGACAACCAGTCAGAGTGTTGGGCTGTTTGGCCACAGGGCCCTCACACCCTGCTGAGCTCAGTGAACGGACAATTGAACATAGTGCTTGCTTGTCCTCACACATTGTACTCACATATAAACACACACACACACACAGACTCACAGACTAGGCAGGGGAAAGATCGCTGTATAAGCCCACAGACAAGAAATGGATGGTAAAAGGTTTAATTCTAAATCTGCTTTGATCTGTATATGGATAACAATCACACAAAGCGTGCTCCTCGGTGTTAACAGCACGTTTGCTTTTGTTATATTCATAACTGAACCAACAGTGCACACGCAAACACACACACACACACACACACACACACACACACACACCTGGCTGGTTGCAGAAGCAGCTCCTCTCGCCTCCTACTCAAAGAGATGAGTCAGCCTTAGATTGCTGTCATTGTTCTGCAGTCTAGAAATACCTCATAGCTGATGGGATTTTATACTTTGGTGTTTCTTCTCTGATATTTATGCAGAGAAAATGCATGCAAAAATAGGAACACTTGTCCAGCTTTTTGTCGATTTCACGAGGCGCACAATGAGTTGGTTTCTATGAAATTTGCTTAACAAATAGGTTTGCACTGACGTGACTTGACAAGTGTATCTGCTGCATGAAAAGTTGGGGACTGTCCTGCCTCCCCCACCAGCGCCATTTCTGAGCTGTCAGAAGGATAACAACGCCAGGAAGGTCACGCTTTATAATGTTACCTGTCAGCCAGCCAATACAGCATCGCCCCGGAAGAAATTTAATTAGCTTGAAACGGCAGCGGGGAGAGAGGCGACATTAAAGGAATTGAACGATAACCAGCTTTTAATCCGGTCCTGGCGAGAGAATAGAAGAAAAGAGGGAAAATCGTTCTCTATCGAACAGTCGTGACTTTGATGGAGGTGGAATTCTTTTAAGGTGATGTGCGGCGTAATTAGTAATGCACATGTGTTTACAAGATAAATAAACCGCCCTCACTCGCTTTGATGTGTAATGGAACCGTCCTTAGAAATCACAGGCTGGCAAAGACTGGGCTCGCTGAGACAGCTGTTTACAACAAGTCCTATAGGAGCCCAGCAGGAAAAGCTTTTAGTGCCGGTCCCACATAGTCGGATGCAATTGTATCAATTTCTCTGTTGTATGATCGAATCAGTGTAAAAGGAGTCTTGCCAGTAAGTGTCTTGAGGTGTAAGATTTGAACAGAATTTCAGGTTTTTCTTCCTGACAAAAACTCTGGAGAGCATTTATTGACTCTTGCAGCGTTCGAGCAAGGTTTGGAGACGTGTTTGGCACTGAGTTGCAGTATGCTGCTGTTGTAATTAGAGGAACTGTACTTCTGCAGAGAGCCCTGGGTTTGAAGATTGTGACAGCCAGCACTCAATCTGCACTATCCTTGAGCAAGACACTAAAATGCTAAAATGTCCAGGTCATGTTCTGTGGCAGACCCTGATCCTTCACTGCAGAATCACCTAGATGATTACGTGACACCTCCTTTTGTATCGGAACAGTTCAGTCCTTGAGAGAAGCAGTCATAGCACTTAAAAAGAAAGCGGTTTGGTAAGACATTCAAGTCTTTAACGGCTGCTTTTCTATTCACCGCATAGTCTGCATTACTTTCAACCGCCACAATAATTCATCTTAGTTAATAAAACTGCTCAAATAACTTAAATGAATAGCACGAACGTTAAAGACAGACTGGACTCATCTTCCTTAAGTCGTGAGCAGTTGTACTTTTGTCCTTGTGGCTTTGCATTAAATCTCTCAGCGCGGTTGAACACGTCGGGTGCATCGGTTGGTACGGCTGTCTGTGATAAAACCATATTGTAAGAATAAATTTTTCAGCTCTTGCTCATGACCCGTCAGCGGAGTCATTTAGATAAGTGATGATACAGCGAGGGTTTATTAAGCACATCTTGAGTCGGAGATTATAATTATGATAATATCAACCTTGTATTAGTCTAGATCTTCCCTGTGTCAAAGCACAATCAGACAGGACAGTGGCGTAAAAATGCGGCCGCCTCATTAACCTCAATCACAAAGTGACCCTTTATTCTAATCAAGGCCCTTTAGTGTCGTAATATGACCAACATTAGCCAATAACTAAGCCAACTACTGGAACAGCTGTTCAAAATGACGGCTAACAGTTAGTTGTGTCAGTATATCAGACCAAAACAAGCTAAAAGAGGCAAAAAGAGCATGTTTCATAAAGCATGCTGTTCCTGTTCCTTCATTCCCATCACAAGCCACATCGACAGCTGTGCTCTTGCTTGTAAAAGGCGTCACTTCGAGTGCTCCAGAGGGTTTTTTTGCACCGAGACAGCAGTCAATGTAATAGCTGTAATGAACTGGATATATGTTAAATCACTCGTGTGTTATATTAATCCCGGGCATTGATTTCCATGATTACATCAGAGATGCTTAATCTATGAATGCAGTACAGTCTGTCCCATAAACAGAAATGAGTAATCGCTCTGTCCACAGAAAGCTCGCGTCCCTGGTGGGATTTCACTGGCCTCGTATCCCGTTTAATACTCTAGTAAACATGTGAGCTGGATGCAGTTTACTGACGTCAGATTCTGTCATTTCTGATGTTCGTGTTTTCAAGCATTTCTCCCTAGACTTTTAAAATGGGTTTTTTTTCAAGTGTGGCAGTTCATGCTTTATTAATTAAACTACAAGAGGAAGCAATACTGTTAATCTGGGTACTACACAACCCACATCACACACCCAGCCTCTCTCTGTCTCTGCGTCTCCCTGCCTCTCGCTATCAGAACTAACAGAACATACTTCCGTGTTTTTGCTCCTTTTTTTTTTGTGTGTGTGTGTAGCCATTCAGGGCTCCTCTTCTGAAATGTTCCCTCTGAAGCACTTAGCCTAATTAGAGATCATTTATTCCCAGAACTAATCAGTCCAAGTGTTTTTGTGTCTTCTAAAATAATAACACGAGAGAAGGCTGTTGCACTAAGTGAGGGTTCAACAGCCCACGCTGCTTACTAAATTTGACTCGCGCGTTGCGTTTGGTGTGTGCGCGCGCTCGTTTGTGGGGTTGTTGTCATGTAAACCGTAGCCTAATTTGATTAGAGGCTAGAGTATAATTACATGGGAAAAAAAGGCACATCGTTGGATTCCTCTGATGATCTAGCTTCATAAATGTTACCTTGTGTAAGAAGACACAGATTGTTTGGGTTGCAGGGTTCTTCTCTGCCAGTCTGGGAGTAAGAAATAACTTAATATAGTTAATTTGCCACAAAAACAGCCTTGATTGGATTCAGGCAGGAGTTGCAGACAGTTGTAATCAGTGTTAACTAATCGATCTGAACTGCTTATTCGTGTTGTGACTCGGGTGTGATGCAACGCTGCTATCACTCCAAAAAAGGGACAAAAATGTTGGTTTTCATATGTCGGAAGCGTGTGGAGCCTTTATTGAAAAGATTGCTAGATTGTCTAGATTGCTTAATTTTCTGTGTTAAATAGTATTTTCTGCCATTGATGCTCTTCTTATGTTTATGTTTAGCTGTTTACTTGATTGGTCTTGATTGCTTTTTGAAGCCTAGAAGTAGCTGAGTCTAAATAAAAGCTGTGTAACTGTCAATGGTCCAGGTGGAAATGAACAGTGGAAATAAAACTAGAGGTTTTACAAGAGGAAAGATACAAGAATCAATTGGGCCATATTTCATGAATTTTCTTTAAAAGTGAGACATTCAAAATGATATTGAAATGACCAGTGTGTAGGCAGCTTACGGTGAACTGAAGACCCCTCACCTCACCCCTCCCATACCAAGCGTGTAGGAGAACTTTCAGTGACCACAAAACTTATGAGAAGCACTGGGCTACTGTGCAAACATGAGATACAAGGATTTTAAGGAAAGGAAAACAGTGTTTCTTATTTTCACTTGATTATACACTGATGAAAATATACTTATGAATATTATATTACATTTCTGCCAATAGATCCCCCTAAATGTCACACACTGGAGCTTTTAGTGCAATATTTCCGTGAATGGACCATAAGTTCACCCGTGTCCAGATGAACGTAAAGTTGGTCTGAAGCGTCTTGGTTAAAAAGTTCAGGGACGTCAGAGTCACACATAATGCCAGCTGTCTGCCTGCCTGTCATGTGTCCATTTTGGAGGTTTGTCATACTTGTATTTCAGCTGGTATTGTGACGATATGAGGAAATACAAGACACACACACACACACACAATTGTCTGGCGGCAAATAGTGTGCAAATGAAATTCACATTACTGTAGGTCACTGAATTCATTTCTGAAATGGCAATTGGTATAATCTCTCAAGGGACTTGTTGTGAGTAGTAGGCCACATTTACCCAGTTACCCTTACACCCCAGTGTAGATTAAGAAATACATTTACCTACTATCAACCCATCAACTGCAGCCCATTTGTTCCCCTCGGACGGTACAGATTGAACACTTTCTGTCTGTAGTTAATTTTAACTGGGATGCGGCCGGCCGTGAAAACTGCATCAGGGGCAAGCCGGAAGCCTTTCCTGGAGAACAAACATCCTTCCTCTTATCTCGTCCTTTTGTTTTATGAAACGCTCTCCTCTGGGCTCATTAAGGGGGAATCTGGCTTTCTCCAGCCCTATCCGCTGTGATCTGCACCAGAGAACTCAGTCGTACAATTCAAAGTCAACCTTGATCTGCCGGCTAGCTGAAACACATTTGAGAAGGCTGGCCAAAAATCAAGCACTTAAAGGCTTCAATTCCACTCATTTATTTTGGGAATTTTTCAATATTTCCAGAGAGGACATTGAAACAAGGCTTTAGGTTCTCTGAAGAAGAAGAAGAAGAAGAACACAATCCGTCTAATTTAATGCATCTATTACTGAAGACACAACTGCTGCAGCTGCTCTGCTATTATAAGCAAATTCATTCACACTGCAGTCTCTCGACAGTGAAGTATCAGCACTGCAACACAACCCCAACCGCTGCTCTTCAGTGCTAAATTGACTCCAGCTGCCTCTCTCCCTCTCACAACGACCTTGCAACGACGAGTCTCCTCTTTAACCCGGAGCCGTGTAGCTAACTCAGCGCTGTCTCTCCCACACCTTGTCCCCATTGTTGCTGATCTTATCGTTCAGCCTATCGGAGGACTAATGACCCCGGCAATCGTTGCTGACCTGTCGGGGGGAAGTGCAGCTGCCAAAGAGAAGGGAGGAGAGTCCATTAAAAGATTAATGTAAGGAAGTGGACACTGTCCTGGACCTGTGGAGCACTCCGGCAGGAATGGGGGAATTTGATTTATTGTCGCCCCCCCTCCTCATGCTGAATAGGCAGAGAAGGATGTGCGAGGGGAAACGGCTTGCTTTTGCTGGAGTGTTTGTTTTAGATTTAAATTAAAGAAAGAAGAATCATATCTATGATGCCAAATTCCGACTGGAGTTAAAGATTAAAGATTTCATCGGGAATAAAGGGAATATTTCCCGTTTAACCTGGCATCGCTCTGCAGAAACTTTGCTTTGGAGCAAAGTCAACACCGGGATCTGACAGGCCAATTAACCCGTGTTTTTAAGAGAACACACTGCCCTATTTATCATTCAACATGCCACAATTAAGCTTTCTGTTACTTTGGCAAGCGTTTTTAATATTTATTTGATCAAAGCGTAGCGTGGCATGGGCCCTGCAACCTGCCTCCATTACTCATGTGTGTGGCATAATGTTGGCTTTTGTGCAGAGGGGAAAAAAGTTTCTATTATAAGCTTTTAGTAGAGATTTGCTGTCAAGCTTGAGGAGCCTTTTTTTCCCTGACTCCTTTTGTGAGGTCCTGAACTTTTCTAATGGGCACAAACAACGGCTCCCCCTGCAGCGCATGGGTACCGACAGAGACGGCTCACTGCTGGGAGACAGGCGGAGGGGGAGAAATTATTCCTCACTCTTGATTGTCAGGTTAGCGTCTATGTGTGTTGCTGACGTCTGTTCTGCAGTCTTGGTTATACCTCAGCAGTGCCGCCGCTGTCGTGGCTGCACTGAATGCACCACATGACAGACAGGAGTCACAAAACCAGAGTTTCTGTTGCCCAGTCATTTTCTTTTCTTGGTTTGTTTTGTTGTTTTTCCTGGGAAAATCTATGTAAGGCATAATCTTTTGACAGCCTTATTGGGGATCAACACTTTGTCAGTTACATCACAATCAAGTTGACATCCATGATGGAAAATACTCGCCTCTGGAGGCCGAGTGAGGGTAATCCGCGGTCCCCCTCCATCATTCTCCACCTCCAGTTGAATGTATCCAGGTGAAATGTTAATTGGACAGAATCCCAGACCTCCTTTGTCTTAATGGCTGCACTTCTCATTTTCTCTCTCGCCGCAGCAATCGTTATACAGTCGAGTTTGAGGAGAGAGATGGATGTGATTGATTTCGCAAACACAGCTTGGCTAACACTGCGAAGACTCACTGTCCACATTCCTCAACACATCAGTGGGCTTTTTAACAATTTGCAGTATTTGCACCATTAGCCAGTGATGACTTTGCATCTTGCCCTGACTGAGATGAACAAGGTTGTCAGAAGTCAAGATAAGAGTTTCCTGGACGAGGAATCTGTTGAAATACTACAACACTGACTACACGTTAAAAGACCAGTGTGATCTAATCATGCTTTAAAAGGTCAAACAATAACTCTGAAGCAGCTGGTCTGCATTTAAAAATAACCATTTAACAGCAGCATTAAGCCTGCATTAACTGATTTTTGTTGGCCACTGGAGAGCAGTGGAAATAAGCCGTAAACATAACAATGACATTATCACATTTTAATTTGATATGGGAGAACTTGCTAGCAAATAGTTGCCTATTTACATATCCAGCAGACAGAGAGCAGCATTAGCATTCATATGGAGTCGCGTATCTTGCCACCAGATGGATGTAAGTCTTATTTTCACTCCTTGCTCTGGTCTGGTCTCTACCAACTCCTGCGAGAACTATCTGGCTCTTCAGCTGCGACGTTATGTTCACCAGCTAGCTGCTAACTTGTCTGTGTGACATTTGGTGCCGGGCAGATAGTGTACTCTGGATTTGTCTGAACTTTTTTTTTTGGCTGAAAACTGCTGCCTGGTTCTGGAAACAATGCTGCCGAGCTTTGTGAGGCTGAACCAAAACAATGAAGCCCCCAGAGGCTGCCTTTGCTGGCATAACATAACAAGGAAAAATAATTTATCTCAAGTTGAAATATTGAGCGTGAACATTTAAAATTAACTGAGTTCAGACAGGCCTAAATACACTCATTCCAAAAGTCTCTTTACAAACCTGAGTAATCAGCAGCTGGAAATTGTCAGAGCTGCCTGAACAAAATCTGGATTAGTGATTATTCTTAATGTCATTTACTTGGTTGTAACATCTCAGGGAATATAATGATTTCATAGAAGGTGAGTCAGGTGGAAAGTCTCTTAAAATGAGTCTCAACCCATCCAGAGACCTAATTTGTATATTTTTAAAGATGAATGAATCAGTGTTGTAATAATACAACCACTAATTAGAATTAGAATTTTGCAATTACACGATCACAGCCAAAAGACTCAGATGATGGGAAGTTTCATATCACATAAAGTGTGATGGCTTCAAACTGATGGAGAATGACAGAAATAATTTGGAATGCACATTGCTTACTTTCCATTGTCTCTGGCTCTGGAGACACAGCCTTCACATAATATTCAAATGGAGACAGAGGGGTCAACTCATTACACAGAAGAGGAAAATCAGCAGCGCAAATGTCACTTTCCTTTGTCTTTCATCTCAGACGCGCTGCCAGACTGCACAGCCATCACCTCAGGGATGTCGTCATGGTGTCAGGAAAATACAGCAGACAGAATCAAATGGGTTGTTTCCTGCAATTCAGGTTATGTTTGTGATATTTGCACACAAAATTACTCTTTTGCACCAGCTACTGTAGGTCATGGCAGACAGTTGCGTAAGACTCAGAGCGCCTTTCCTTACATCATTTGCTCAGATGATGTTCTTTGGTCTATAAAGCTCTTTTCGTGACCCATACAGCCACAATGCAGAGTGACGGCAGGAAAGAATGTCTGACATGATGCAATTTGATATCATACAAATAGATCTCAAAAATCAAGTCAACATGACAGAAATAACTCAAGGCATAGATCAACATTTGTCATAGCTTAAAGTGATACTCCACCCAAAATTCATTTCTTTTTTCTGTAAAAAGGAATCAAAAACATCAAAAGAAACATACAGATGCACGGCGGTGGATTTACTGGATGAAATTTCCATGGTTGTTTTGATAAGTTGTGCTGCCAGACTTTGTCACTCCTGGAACCACTTTTCATCCGCCTGTAAGTCTGCATTGTGTTGCTTTTTTGGGAACTTCTGTGCAATTCAAAACCAAGTTTAAAGTGCCGCACCAGCCATTCAGCATTGTACTGTTATTGAGTTGGGGGACTCACAAGAGACAGATGCAAAGAGGAATGGCTAAAATTGAAGCGACAGAGGTCAAGACATTCTGACTTTTAGTCACTGATGTGGCTAAAACTCCAAAGAACACTGGATCCTACAGTTCCCATAATGCACCTCCATTGTGCCTTCAGTACCTCTCTACCTTGTGAATGCCCATGTCTTTTAACCCCCACACTTCAAGCTCTAACATGGACTTTCTACTTGAGTCTCAAGCCCAATCTGAGATGACCCTGATGACATCATTAGGGGAAATAACCCTGATGACATCTTCTCAGACTCAGCCCCTTTAAGATTTTCAAAAAAGGAGTCCTGAAATGTTACAGTGACATGAGAAAAAACACTTGCGAGTCGGGCTCGAGGGCAGAAGGGCAGGCAGAGAAAAGCAGAAGTGGGCACAGAGCAGAGGGAAAAAAAAGACGAGGGGTCAAGGATTCAGTCGTTCTGGAGTGTGGTCAAAAGCACTAAAAGCTTTATGCTTTAACAGGATTGTTAGGCAAGAAACCTCAAGCCTCCCGGGCTCATGTTGCTCAGACCATAATGATTGGTTGGTGCGGTATTTTATATGCAGCATGGGTAATTAAATCGGTGGCTACTGTTCTGGAATCGATATGAGCCCAGTGACATAAAGTATTACCGCTGAAACCGCTGTGTGTGTGTGTGCGTCCGTGCGAGTGTGCAGGGGACAAAGCGGGAGTCGGAGAGAGAGAGGGGGGTGAGGAAAGGGAACATGGGAGGCGGGAAGCGGGGGACAGAGTGGGCAGCACAAATTGCGAGCTAAATTTTTATTATGACAGATGAGATGGGTTATTGGAATCCAGGCAAGGCTCTTTGAGTGTAGATGCCATTACAGGACACGGCTGCTTTAAATCTGGGTCACCTATCGACTTAACCTCGCATTGGGCATCAGCAGGGCCTCATTGCCGTGTAATTATGCCTGGAATAAATAGGGCACTTGGCTTGTGGCACTACACCACATAGCGGCTGGTATAATGGACAGTGTGGAATTCATTTGTTCTCCTCTGTTCTTTCCTAATCCCTCCTCTCAACCTCTATTAACTCTCTACATTTTTCATTCCTTCCTCTGAGCCCCCTTCCACCCTTTGCTTTTCACGCCATCATTGTTTCTGTCCTTTTTTTGTGTCCCGCTTTATCTTATTCCCCACCGTCCTTGAGCAGAAGCGGGGAAGTGTGTGTGTGTGTGTGCGTGTGTGTTTGTGTGTGTGAGGGGGGGTTCATATAAGCCTCGAAAGAAATACACCATTAAGAAAGAGTTGTTTGCAAAAACACTGCTCAAACTGTAATGCAGGGAGAGATTAAATTAAAGGCAATCCGCACAATGTGAATTCAACCACAGCAGCCCAATTAGGGAGCATAAATATTCTCTCTACACTGCAACCCAAAGCCTCCTTATCATCTGCGCAGTTTTGAAGATATTTCGGGTGGCCATTTGGCTCCATAATGCCTGTTCAAACCAGATCTGAGCGCAGCACATTACTGCCTGCAGAAACAGTGCTTCTGGCACTTTGGCCACACAGCAGCTTTGAAAAAAAAAAAAAGAAAAAAAAAAAAGAAACTAAAGGCCCCTTAAGCTACAAGCAGGCTATGCTCACACTCATGTGTGTGTGAGACTTTATTCCTTTGTGTGTGTGTGTGCCTGTCTTGCTGTGAGGTGACCGGCTCAGTAATTGGTCCTAGAGGCTTTTACCTGGCGGCGTTGACTGGCCATGTCAGTGACTTTTTTCTCTTTTTTTTTTGTCCCCCCCCCCCCCCCCCCCCCCAACTCCACATGGCCTCATTGGCCATTTAGAGCTCATTACCAATACTTTTATAAACCATTTCAACTGTCATGAAAGAGAAAAACAGGGGGAGTACGATTTTTTTTTTGTCATTAATTAAACGCCAGACTTTTGTTAGTTGAAGTGTGCGAGCTATTTTCATGCACATCACAAAGGGAGCAGACGCTTGGTCTTTTTTGCCTTCATTAGAATGAATTCTGTACAACTCGGCTTTTATTAAAAACAACAGGGGTTCCAGTCCCCGCTTCTGCCGTCATTGTTTTTAATCTTTGCTAATTAATTTGAAGAGGTCCTGATTAAAATAATGGAATTGTCGGGGAAGACATTGTCTTAAGCTTATACGAATGCAGTGCAGCTGTTTGAACAGCACATGTGAGGGATATTCAATAATTAAATACTTTTATGAGTCATTCTGCGTATGTCTGCTTCCAAAGCATATGCATGTTTTTTAAACTCCTCAACGTCGTCGAATCCTCTTTAGTGTCACTGAGTTGTCTTGCATAGGAATGGGTTTGTTTGCAAATGGACAAAACCTATTGGTTTTACCTGCTTTACATTTACTCTTCGCTCTGTGGATGATGTGGAATACTGCTCTCAGGTCGACTAGTGGTGTCAGACTATTGATCATACTGTAGGTAAATATTAGGACAGTAAATAATTCTGTGCACATCACTGCTCATTACAATGTTTTTACAGCACAGGATTGATGGGCTGGTGTAAATATGCTGTCTCTGTTGTCTAATCTTCTCCTGAACGCTTTGATTAGATAGATTTGATTAGATGTACTGTATGGCTGAAAGGGCTGGACGTTCACTATAGCATCACCAATATCAGCAGCCGAGTGTTCGTGGATTCTCCTTTTCTCTGGGAGCTGTTGGGACGGCAGCGGTGACAGCAGAGCTATACGAGCTTGTCTTCGCCGTGATAACGGTGCATTGCACCTGTGCTGACAGGCCAGCTGTTGTGGAAGAAAACAACAAAGGCATCTGCAGGAAGACTTCAGATTCAGTGATTTGCAGCAACAGATCAAGAAGTCAAAAAATGGTGGAGAACAGTATCATGACAGTAATGGCATCTTTCAGAGGCAAAGGCGAATACGGCGTGTCATTACAACAGCAAAGCCAATGTAGCGCTAATTAGCAAATGTTAGCTTACATGCTAAACTGAGACGGTGAACAGGGTGGACATTGCTGTTAAACATCAACATGTTAGTGTTGTCATTGTGAGCATGTTTGTATACTGGCATTAGCATTTAGCTCAGGCCTAGCATGGCTGTAGACCCTAACCTTGACCTTGGAGCTGACAAACAGAAAGCAAACGGATTTTGAGGAGTTTTTTCAGTAATGGTAGGAAAGTAATGGCTAATGTAATGTTCAACACAACAAAAGAACCCTGTACCAGGATTATTCCCGTCCTTATTTCTATTCCAGCGCTCTCCTCTCCATTTCTTTTTTTTTTTGTCAGCTCTAAACAGGGTGTTCAGGTCCAGTCTATTCTGTCCGACGGGCAGGTGGCTAAAAGCTCATTTTAGGTACAGCATGTCAGAACACGTGGAACCTGTGGTAGAAACTCTCTGAGTGCTCATCTCAGGCTGACAGCAGGCAGTCCCTCAAGCATTACCGGAGTTGGCCGTGACTGATTTCTCAGAGGCAGGCAGAGCCACAGGAGGCTAAATGTTCTGCTTTGGCTCGTCCGTTTTGATTTGCTCGAGATGTACGGCTGTTTGACATTTTGTCTTTCGGATGGGCTGCCTTTGTATTCACGCTGATAGCGGCGGATGTTTGCACTCAATAAACACCGCTGAAGGACGGAGGAAGCCAGGACAGCACAGGTGACTGGGCTGCAGCTCGGAGATTATTTTTAGATGTGTGCTTTTAGATGACCTTTCTCCTGGCCTTTCATTATAGTCATAGTACATTACCTCTATTGTAAACATGGATAATACTCCCCTAGAACGTTACATTACATGCATTCAATTATTCAAGGCTTGATGATTTATTTTAATGTGAGCCAAGGCCTACTGTGCTCTAGAAGTACACGAAATGTTTACCCACATGCATGCAGGTGTCACCTGTTTAGCAGATGGTGGACCGAGGGACACAATGATTCATGCGGAGAACAGCTGCACAAATCAGCCTGAATGTCGGAGAAGTACTTATTACATTCATCCAGTCAAAGCCTCCGATTTTCATTTTGCTTCTTCTGTTTGCAGATGATGTCCTATGTTGACTGTGGCAGCACACAGGAAAATGCTTTGCACATGGCTTTTGTCATGTTTGTGCGCAAACCTAGAAAGGTTGAGAGAGAGGAATAAAGCATTTCATTTACTCCATTGTCAGTTTGAGCTATAGGAGGATGTTTACAGTGACAGCCTGCCAATAGGGGAATAGACAGTCAGGCTTAGAGTAAGAATAGCTAGGGCTGGGAACCGTTGTGTGTGTCTGTGTGTATGTGTGTGTGTATGTGTACGCCACAGATGCAGTTGCCAAGGCGACGTTATCACCCATTATCCATCACTGGAAGCAACAGATCCAGGCTCTGCTATTTATTCTGTTGTTTCCTCAAAAATGGAGGTGACAGATACATTATTGATCAACACAAGACCCGACTTGTCCCCTTGTACGTTGTCTGATGGCAGTCCCACAGGCCTTACAGTGAGCAGGGCAGCGGGCTATCTTGTTCGACGGTGGTTTATGGGGCCAGTCGCAGGGATGTGGGGGAGCACGCACCACAAAGACAAGCCGAGCCAAGAGACTCCCCAGGGAGGGAGGAGATGTGGCGAGTGGAGGGTCAGAGGTTGCAGGCTGGGAGTATAGATTCAAGTTTGTACAAGTTGTGCTGTTTGGAGTGGGTGTAACAGTCGATACAAGACTTCCACATAGTAATGCTTTGAGCAGAGGATGAGAAGGAAAAGAGGTGCTCATCTGTGCCGTAAACATGAGCATTGCATGGGCAAGTCAGTTTTATTTCTACAGTCCAATATCACAAATCACAATTTACCTCAAGGGGCTCTTACACCCTCTGTCCTCAGACCCTCGATCTGAATGAGGAAATACTCCCCCCGCAAAAAAAAAAACAAAAACCCTTTTAATCTGGAAAATATAGAACTGTGCTACAAACCACAGTGCCCTGCTGTTTCAGGAAATTACTTTTCTTTTTTTAGAAGATGGATCCATTTACTTGTGAACCGTTTTTAAAGATCTGCGTCTTTGGTCGAAAAACAAATGAGGCGCAGGACGGAAGTCAAAGTATTCAGAGAGGGACTGACACAATGGTCGCTTTTGTTTTTTTTGTTTTTTTCATGGGATTTGCCGTCTGAGCCTTATTCTTAAAAGCTGAAAGGAGATCAGATCTTTTTCTCAAAATCACCGTGTATATTTATGGTGTTTGTTTTGTTTTGTTTTGACTCTTGCCTTTTCTAGGATAATTAGCTTGAAAAAACACGATCAGTCCTTAATGTTGTATGTTGTAAAGGAAGCTATCTTTCATTGATAGAAGTTTGGAACAATGCTTTGTGAGCTAATTGAAAAAAAAGGGGCTAAAAGCAGTGCTATAATGTGCACGTTTGGCCCCTGGCCGCCACTGAATCACTGCTATTGGAAATACTCACTCAGAGGCCAAAAATAGTTCTGAAAAAATGTGCAGAATAGTTGCAGAATTATTAGAGTGTAGATTTCTTCACATAAAAAGGCAGATGAATTCAAATTTCAGTGCAGTTCAGTTCCCCGCATTTAAAGCCACAGATAACCCCCCCCCCCCCGGAAATAAGAGCAATGCGACACTCCCTTTCTATGACCGGTACAAAAATGGCCTTCCTCTGTTCAGAGAGATATATGAGATGGAAGATACAAAGCCAAGCTCTTAATAAAAATCATCCATTTTTGTCAGAGCTGGCCAGGAGAAAATTTGCAGCAGTATCAATAGACAGCTTTTTTTTCCACTTCTTTATCTCACCCTACCTCCATCTCCTCTTCTTTCTATCTTCGTCTCTTTCTTTCAAAGCAACAGAGAGAGAGAGAGAGAGAGAGCGAGTGAGCGAGCTTCACCTCGACTGTCACTGGTATCTCCTAAATCATTTTGTCTCTTTCTGAAGGCTGACCTCTCCGCTGTACATTTTTGGGCTATGGAGTGGGACTGAAAGTCACACTTATCACGGGGTAAGGGATGACAACCAGACTGCCATTTATTTCTCGATTCCACCGCGATGAGAGTGTGTAGGTGTGATTGAATTCTCCCCCTCTGCCTCCTCTTGGGCATTTAGGCCCACGGTGGGAGAAGTAAGTTGGCTTTCCGAAACTGCGCCGTGCATTCCTCAAACTAGATTATTGTTATTTCCTCACATCCTGGATGGAGGTTTACAGTCAATATGCTGCTACAGTATATGAAGAAAAATGTTGCAGCAGCAGTAGAGCTGCCCCCACGTTTTCAGATAATGCACCACTGTTCTCGATGGTTTTTGAATCAGCCCCTGTAAACGTCGAGCAGTCTGTGGTGAGGATACTGGGGGGTGAATATGAGAGGAGAATGCGTGAACACATCAGTCATGCTGGTGTTTGCGGAGGTTGCTGATGTGCTTCTGTAGGTGGGATTGTCATGCCTGAGGATGATGGTACGACTCCTCTCCAGGAGAGCATGAAACAGGATTACGAGCACATCAGCTAGCATGCAAACTACAGCCTTTATTTCGGGACAACTACTTGTCAGAATGGTATGGTTGCTGACTTTAACATGCAATGGAGGGCCATGGGAAGTAGGGGTGCTCCAGCGCCCCCTCCTGGAAGAGGGTCAAGCTGCAGACATGCACGGCTCTCTCTGCAAGATACAAAAACTTCATAAATAATGAGGAAGCTTGAGGAAGTTCTGATAACTAATTACCATTATTTTAGTGGCATCTAGTGGTGAAGTTGCAGATTGCAACCGACTGAACACCCCTCGCCTCAGCCCTTTCCGACGGCAGCGACGAAAGGCGCTCATTACAGCCAGTGTTTGGTTTGTCCAGTCTGGGCTACCGTAGAAACATGGTGGTGCAGCACGGCGGACTCCGTGGATGTAGCTCATTCTAAGCTAACAAGCTTAGAATTACAATTCTATTTTTTTTTTACGAAAACATACTTATTATATTACAAAATCATGGAGAGCTGCTAGCAATAACTTTATAATTTCTAATGTTATACTTTTGGTTGATGATAATGTAGTGGTATTTTGATTTTATCCTTCTGTTTTTCCCCTTATTAAAAACTTATTATCAGACCAGAGTTGGGGATCAGGGGCTTATCGCTATGTTTCCAGGGGTCCTGTGTTCCCAGGCATGTGTGTGTCTCGGTATGAACATTATAAGAGATTGGTATGTGCTCTCTTTGCAGTTCAAATAGCAGAAGATCAAAGCTAGATCTGTGTTTCAAATGCAGTTTGAATGGTAAAAATCCACTGTGAAGATTTACCTGCTGACTTAACAGCATCGGTTTCAAACAGTATGATATCGATTGGCTATAAGCTGTAAAAGGGTGATTTTAGCATCCTGATCCACGGAAACATACATTAAAAACCTGACCAAGGGAAAAAAAAAACATTACTGAGAACATAAAACCCTTTGAAAGGTCTCCTTGTCTCATATGAGGAGGATATTGAGCTGTTGGACGCCAGACATAGATGTGCTCCTGCTGGACACAACAAATGAAAGATACAACAGGCTAATGCACGTAGCATGTGCGTTAGCCCACTCATCCAGAAACATACCTTTTTTGATTGCTTTTATGTGATGGAAATCTAATTATTTAATTAATTCCTGTACTTTGTTTGAGCCTTGTGAGGAGCACTTAGCTCGTATTTCCAGCTCTTCAGCCTTCTTAATGCCACTGTGTGCGTCGTTGTGGGCACTCTGAGTCTCAAAAGGGCATTTATATTTATACCTTCAGGCATTTCAGCAGCACTTTAAGATTTTAACCGAAAGGAACACGAGGAAAAGAAGAGCTATGGAAAGGGATGGAACAATAGTGACATCTTTCTAATCAGTGATAAACAGCAACATGTGTGAGATCCCCCAAAATCCAACACAGTGGACTTTTAATGGAATTTTCACACACTTTCTCACAAAGTCGTTAAAGACAAATCAGTTTATGTGTATGAAGTACAGCCCCCTGCATCTCTCACCACAATAAATGCTATTTTGTTATTGAAAAAAAAACCCAACTATAAATGATAAAACAACCTGGTTCAGTGTCCCTTATTGTTTAAAGATAGAAATAGTATGTCACACTTACACCTCAAGTGTTGTATTTTCACATTGTATGATTTGTGTGATGTCGCCCATTTCCTGGTGCCACTGATACATTTCATCACAAGGATGCAATCCTGCTTGTCACACACGTGAAAGCGGTTCTTCAGCATGACTGACAGCTTCCCGCTTTCAGCACGTGCCCCACCAAGAACCTTACCGGCAGATTTCAATAGGGTGCGGGGTGCTGTGTCAGTAAATGTTCCTCCCCTGCTTAGAGGAATCTGATTGGACCTTTGCTTTTGCCTGCATGCTGATATGAGCTGCAGTTTCTCTCCTGATGCTTGGTCACCCACTGCTTGTCAGCCAGCTCCCATCGCGCCTCATGCCCCTGCAGCTGCGTAGCTGTGGGCGACACACACCTTGTCACCAGCAGGAGCATGATAATATGCCCGTGAGTTAAGTGCACAGGCCGCTGCGTCCAAAACACATGCGCCTTGACTCACACGGCGAAAACACAAGCACACTTTTCCCTTTCCGCCTGTCAGATCACATATCCAAACAGCACCAACTGCACTACTGCACACTTCCCTACTGTCTCACCGTCTGACCACTTCCTCACTCTAAATGGCACAAAATCCAATCGCTGCACAGGTTGTGGTGTGAAATGAGAGGCAGCAGACGCCCACTAATATGATCTTTCACAGTCTGTTGCAAGGGAGAAAGATGGAGCAGGAGGATGGCTTACCTTGATAAGCAGAGGAGCCTTTCCTGGTTTTACATGATTCAAATATGGATACAGACTACAAAGATGTATCCCCTCCCACCCGCTGCATCTTTTTCAAAGGGCCCCCTTCTCCTTTCTTCTCTTCTCCGCCCTCCACTCCAACTCCTGCTTCGTCCATCAGTGTCACCAATTGCTTTTTTCCAGCCCGCTTTTAAATTAGTCTGTCTCCCCATCTTCGCCTCTCATGTTATTTTCATAGAAGGCAATCCAGAATGGAATCCATGTTAATTCAAATATGGGATCACCGTCCCTCGCAGGACGTAGTGGACGGAAAGCAATTGGAGCCCAGCAACAGGGTAGACACGAGCCCCCAAATGTGTCTCCTGCCGGGCCGAGTGGCAGAAAATGCAAATAATTTCCCAGTCTCACTTAGCCAGCGTGCAGACACTGCAGTCTTCTCCACTTTTAAGCTACAGTACACTTTTTAATAACAATATATTTGTGCAGAGTGCTTATTTGAAAAGCCTTTTTTTTTCTATCCGTAGGTCACTAACTTCAGAAAGGGGCTTATTTATTATGCATCGGAGAAAGTAAAAAAAACGTCTGATTAAAGATGTGATTAATTTAGAAAGGGCTCACATGCACACACATCTAAGGAGGAGTACACACACATACACACACTGGCCCCTAACTCCTTGGCCATGACGTGAATCCACAAGCAGGAAGGCTTGTTCCTTCGCTCCAACCATATTGATGAACATCTACATCCAATATGTTGCTCCATTGATTCTTCATTATTCCATTTCCCGGGACTATTTCACTGGCGCGGCATCATGATGTACACAATTAATTTGCGCCTTCTATTAAAAGCATGCCGCACGGCAATTTCTAATTAAAATACTTGCACAAGTGAGAGGTGAGAGTCTCATTAGTATTGGTGCCTCGTGCTGTTTATTTCCTTGACTAATTTGAACAGCCATGTTTAGCCATTGCTATGATTATTTATGTACTTATGCACTGTATTTAGGTACATACGTGTTCAAGGTTGAGTGCGAGAGAGACAGTGACAATATTGACAAATGGGTTTCTTTAATTATTAATAATAGCCGGGAACATCGTGGTCAGTAAAATGTGTGTAAAAGCCTGAAGGCTGGATGTTTTATCATCATTTTGTCAGTTGATTATATGTCAGTGTGACAGCTTTTAGCCTTTTTTGAGGCTGCAATACTTTGATTTATGTCCACATCCCTTTAAAAATCCTTCCATTCCCATCAGCCTGAGCTGGGGGCGCTTATTAGCAAATGTTAGCATGCTAACACACTTAACCAAGGCAGCAGACATAACCTGCTAAGCATGCTTATGTTAGCATTTAGCTCAACGATTTGCATTAATGAACCTTAACTCTCTGCCGTAGAAGCCCCATTTGCACATTTGTCCTGTTCCAAAGCGCAGCTATTTTCCCTTAGCACTGAATTGTGTAAGTATCAGTCTTTTGTCAATATCAGCGTTGAGTGTACACTGTCACAGACATAGATCTATGCAGCGATAATGAGACACAATTGATTAGCTTTGCTTCTCAAATGAGCCCTTCACAAGGAAATTGAAATAACACACAGGCAAACCATACGGACATGATTAATGGTGTTTTGAGATTGGGATCTAGTGGTATTTACATAATCAGCAGGGGAGAATAGAAGATATTTCCATCGCTGTATCGTGTGTGTGTGTGTGTGTGTGTGTGTGTGTGTCTGAGCAGCAGCGCTACACTTACGTCAGCCTGATTGTGTTGCGTTGTCTTAAACTCTTGATTTCTCAAAGGCTTTGATGATGATGATTGATGATGATTGGACAGATAATGATGAGAGTTGTGAAAATGACTTGGGGAAAACATTATGAATAACCATAATTAATATCAATAGACGCAATCTTAACCGTATACTTCCTGTGAACGCAGAGACGAAGTTTTACAGTTTCTGTTGCAAAACACAGGCAAAATATGCATCCTTGCAGCAATGCTACTACATAAAAATTGGATAAAAGATCACACTATTTAGGTTTTGAATCTCATTTATGTAAGCCAAATCAAAGTTTGGGTAAAGGTATTGTTAATTTAGAGTAAAACGCTCAGTGGTCTGGCAACCATGTTGCTAAATTCTGATTGGTGCGCAGAAGTACATGACATCACCTTCTTCTTCCCATCTGAATAACCACTCCAAGCCAGTAAGAAGAGCGCAGACAAACACCAAAATAAAGAGTCATCTGATGAGTCATAAACTGTAGAGAGTTCCTGCATTTCCTGATGGACCAGAAAACTGTTTCTAATTGAAAGAAGTGATGAAAGTGGGATTTGTAATTATCAGGCTGGATGAAATTAATTGCCCTGCACATCTTAGATGGTTAAATAAAGTTAAAGACTGCTGCTGCATGGTGATTTGAACCTATTGTCAAAATTTCCTCTTGAAAACAATACAATTTAAAAGACATATGTAGATCAAAATCAAATAAAAATCAATAAAAGCTCAAGTTTATTGCAGGTTGTAAGTCAGTCTAAAAGCCAGCCTTTGTACTGTAACAGCAGCCACCGTGGCTACAAATGGCAATTATGGATTGATTTTAACTGCTAAAATCACTGCAGCATAGTCATAAATTCACCACTGACTTAGTGATTGTGTCATTCATCTCTAACGTTTGCTAATATTAGCCAACCTTAAGCTCCTGATACACACCAGACCAAGTCAGGCTGCAGCAGCAAAAACCCCTGAGTGTTTGTGTGTGAGCAAATGTGCGCTTTATTTCTAATGAATTCAACGGTCCATGTGTAAGAGGAAATGTGTGCAATTTCTTCTCTTAAAATGTCAGTCTGGCTTTAAAGGGCAAATTGTAGCTATGGCTTACTATTTGTGTCGTGCCATTACAGCATACATTTTGCCTCCAGTCACCCTGGCTACTGGCAGATCTGGATTCTTTGTCAATTAAGGCAAGTTAGTGAACTCTGGAGTGGAGTCTGGATGCTCACACGGGGATTTGAAACAGAAATGGGCTATTTTGGGAAGCCTAAAGTAATGCCACATTTTGCACATCGCCGGATGTAATTTTTGCAGCGTCCACATAAAAACACACACACACACACTAGCATCAGTGAAACCGCACACAAACACTTTTGGAACCCCCTGTAGTCAAAACCCGAGTGTGTGGTCCAGTTAACATGCACATGGGCACACGCAGTGAGAAGGTACGCCCTGGGACAACTAAAGCGACTGCCTGTCCTCTGCTTGTTCCGCCACAAAAAGGTCACTGCATGATTTATGCACCTGTTTTGTGAGTTAGATGGGAACTGTTTGTGCTTTGGGGCACCTGACCAATCGAAACGTGAAATATGAAAATAAAATGCTTTTCATGAATTGATTCACAAGGTTGAGCAGGCATCCAGCTGCCCAATAAATACATACTTTGTGTCCATATGTGTGTAATATTACTACTACTACTACAAGTATTTGTATAGCACCTTTCATACAAGAAATGCAGCTCAAAGTGCATTACAACAAAGAAATCACATGCACCAGGTGCTTCGAATATATATATATAATGTGCATCCCATCTGCTTGTAGCATGTGCGTTGCATGCTGTTGAACCTGCTTCAGGTTGCAGTGTCCCATCATGTTAAGGAAGATAAGATCAGCCTGTAAGCCAACATTTGCATACAGACCATGAGTTTTGCATGCGTTTACAGTCCCTACAAGATGAAGACATGAAAAAAAAAAAAAAGAGGCATGTACACACATATTTGCGTGGCTGTGTACTCACACTTTACTCCATTTCTCCATCTGATGCCAGCATCTGCCCTGACATGACAGTGCACTGTGTTGGAGACATGTATTCTTTAACATGGCAGCTCACAGGGGAGAGACACAGATGGGGTTTGACTTCCTAATGGTCCTGGATGGCCGTGGATGATGTTATTCTAGTTGACAAGCTGCTCCATATCTGCTGTAATCGCATACCACCTGCATAATCGTTTCCGGAAAAAAAACAGAATTTTCTTGTCAATGATTAATTAAACAATTAATGTAGTGGTGGCCTACATTCAGCAAAGGGAAAGGCGTTGGCGGGATTCCCAAATGAGTTTGTGCTTCCTTGTGAAACTTCCAACAAAACAGTGCGATGAGTACATTTGAAAACTTGAATAAAATATGAGCAGTGTTTTATTTACCATATCTTCCCCTGTGATCTGTGTGGTATTAAGGCTCTTTTAGTGTCTTGTCGGATACATCAAGCACACTTCAGCTTATCCAAACGAAAATCTGCATTCGCATGAATTTCTGCTCATGCGCAGTATGTTCTACAAAATCACACAGCATGTTTTCTCATGCATTTATGTGGCGGCTAAACTCAATTGATGAATATATTGGAGGTTAATGATATGGAGTTAAATAAAACAAACGACTCCCGCACTCGTGGGCTTTTAATTGAGAGCGCGAGGCAGTACATTTGAGATAATGCATTCACGCCAGAGGTGAATAGATGGTATGCACAAGCTTGTTTAGCATGACAGCTGTGTTGGATACATTACTGCATTAAATCAAACCCAATTACTGCCAGCTCGTTGCCCCCGTGCCCCGAGAGGTATGTGATGCAAACACAGAAGTACGCAATCCCTCAGTGTTCCCCTGTCGGGGGGGAAGAATCTTATAATATGCAAAGTAAAAATGGTGGCGACAGATGTTTATTTGGAAATGCATGGACGTGACGCAACCCTAAACATACATCTCTTTCAATTAAGATGTCTTCAACAGGCACTGCTGCAGCTCCTCTGTCACAGCCTGTCGGTGCTTTTTGCTCCTGGGTTTGCTGTGGTGTGCTGAGGAATTGCTCCAGTGTGGCCCAGAGTGCTGATGTTGTTTTTATGTGCTGCTGCTGGTGCTTTTTGTCACTTTAGAGGGTCAACCAACACACTGTGATATCCGCTCCAGCACTTAGACGCACTGTGTTACGCTGATGGAGGAGGCTTTTTGGGGACAGCACTATTGGGATTGGGTCTGAGTGGTAACCTCTGAAATGGAACGATGTATGAGTGTATGTGTGTGCGCGCGCTCGTCGCGGCAGAGTATGTTTAAAAAAGAAAGTGGGGCTGCACTGAATGACAGACGAATGGACAAGCGGAGGACGCAGAGGGAGAGGCGAAGTTTAGAGAGTGCGAGGGCGCGAAACAAAGAGAGGCGAAAAAATCGATGGGGGGGTCTACAGACCTTCACACAGCCAAATGACAAAGAGGAGCACCACACACACTTCAACCGAGCAAAGCCATGCCACTAGTTCTCTCTGCTGAGACACACTGGAGGTGTCTGTCAGAACAATTAGTACTACTGTGCTTATATTTTCCACCTGACTTCCTTCATTAGTGCTTTTTCTGCAGCTTTGAGGCTCCTCGGTGTGCCTGCGTGTTCACTCATACTTCAAGCCTTTCCCACACACTCTTGGTGTGAAGTATGTCTTATGAAGTACCGTAGCCTTGCCAAGCACCTGACCCAGAGGAGGTCACAGCTCTCATATTGCAGGCTTTTGGCCATTCTCGTACTCGGGATGGTGATGCTGGTCAGCTGGTCCACCACTTTGATCCAGACTGAAATCTCTCCATTAAATACTAATATTTAATGGATTGCCGTAAATTTTGGTGATGCATCCTAATGGCCTTGTTCAGACTGCCAGCCCACATCCATTTTTGTGCCATATACAGATTGTATCCAGATTGATTTAAGAAAGTCTGGACAGCAAAAAATTAAAAAAAAATTAAAAAAGAAAAAAAAACACATAAAATGCAGTCTTTCTGAAGCGGACCCCAGCTACACTTTGAGGTGGTTTGAAGTGCAGCTCCAATCAGATTTCTACAAATGCGTCTCAGTCTGGATGCTCAGGATGCTGAAATGAAATTAAAGATGCTAAAGGCTAATGCACGTAGCATGTGTGTTAGCCTGCTCATCCAGAAGGATACCTTTTTTGATCACTTTTGTGATGGAAATCTAATAATTGAATCAATTCTTCTACTTTGTTTGAGCCTCGTGAAGAGCACTTAGCTCATATTTCCACCTCTTCCAGCCTTCTTAGTGCCACTGTGTGCGTCGTCGTGTGCGCTCTGAGTCTCAAAAGCACATTTATATTTATACATTCTGCCATTTCAGCAGCACTTTAAGAGTTTCAGCGAAATGGACATGAGGAAAAGAAGAGCTAAGGAGAGGGATGGAACAATAGTGACATCTTTATAATCACCGATAAACAGCAGCTGCTGAAGTAAAGATCTATATTACAGGAATCCCTCCTCCTGAATAGACTCAATAGAAATCTTTAGAATCAACAGCAGGTCTCTGCGCCTTTTCATTTGTTGTCTTTAGTTTTATTGATCCTTTCTTGCTGAATGATCCGGGATTGCAGCAAGTACGATAATTCCCAAGGGTCTACTAATTTATGATTCAAATTCTAGCAAAGTCTAGCATTGACATGTCTTGTCGTGTGACATGGGAAGGAAGTCGATATGCATTGAAACAGCTGCCCATCTGAGTCAATTGTGGGCTCGGTATAAGTGATTACACTAGAAAACTGCGCATCCATCACCAAAGAAATGAATAATCCTGTTGTCAAGCCTTAATAATCGACGTTCAGCGAACACAACTCTTGTTATCCTCAACTTGCAGCATCTAGCAGCGTATCACAGATATGTGAAAAGCACGCTCGCAGCAGGAAGTGGTTCGCCATTTGTGCTCTTGAAAAATTCCTGAAAACGACACCGTTGTGGTCCGCCTTTCAACGTGGCGTTTTGATGTGTCGCACTTTGAGCACATACAGGGCGGCTGTTTTGTGAGGTCCGGGAGATAAGAGGCAGAGAGGTTTGAACGTGTGATAGCCGGGCAGGGCAGAGATTCCCTTTCAGGTTTGTTTCAGGCCACCTGCTGGGTCCTCCAAACGGGGCCCCACATGGCAGATCAAAGCACGCCATCAGCGCTTTGTTTTGCTCAGGTTTCATATAATTAGCAGTTTAGCTATGCGCAGGGGATGGATCTGACAGGATTAGCATCTAACTGACTTCAGCCAGTGACAGAAGTCATCTTGTATGAGACACCTGGGTATTTATTTAGCTCTGTCTGTCAGAGTGTAAGTAAACAAACCTCAAGGCCTTCTCTGGTACGAGACCGGATTTACTGATTGTTGTCCTAAAATATTACATTGAAATGGTCGAGGGACAATCTGGAACCATTGTAGAATTAACCCCCGATACAATGGTTTACCAAGATCTATGTCCATTTGTCTTCTGGTTCCAGTGGACTGCTTGAAGGCCATACCAGACTTCACTGAGCGAATAAATTGCTGTCACACTCCTCAAATGGTGTGATCGCCTGTCACAGCTCTTCACATCAGTTTGTTTTATTGGATGTGGCTCATGCCTCCAGATATTTATATCTTTTTACAGCCATGTACTACGGTGGCTAACAAAACAAAAAAAAAAAGAAAAGCAGAGGGAGGGAGAAAGAGGAGGCAGGAAAGCTCGGCAGGCGGCTCGACAAGTAATGGTGTGGAATACAGAGGAGGGATGTGTGGAGCTATGGCTGGGGACGCCCTCTAGATCCATCTTCCCCTGCTTAAAACCCCAGTGCCTGGGTAATGGCTGCTCGGCGGGTGCTTTCAGAGGTTGTGGCACGGGAGATGAGGGATCTAGGAGTGGAGAGGCCAAACTGAGAGGTGATTTCCCCCAGCAGAGGCCTCTTCATTTTAGGGGTAGAGGAGGTGTCAGCATTGCTGCTGCTGCTGGAACCTGCAGGAAGACAAGCAAATTGCTCCCCGCAGGAGCACTGACGATAAACTGGATCCAACATGACATAGAGCGCTATCTGCTTACTTCCTTTATTCATCTCTGCACACAAGAAACTTTGATTTCAGCTTCTGATCCTTTTATCCACCTCCTGTTCTCTTTCCTTGCATGTCCTTCCATGCATGCTTACATACATAGGTCTGTACATACATACATGCATGCATGCATTCTTGAAGTGAAAACTAAATCTGCCGCTGGAACACAACACAAAAGATATATTGTCACCGACAAAATGTACCGCAGCTCAGCGCCCACTCATTTTATTGAGGTCACTACTCCAACTAGAATGGAGTCCCAGGCACTTGCTAAATGATACAGCCCAACTAGTGGGGGGAAATATGTCTTCAGGGTTTTGCATGAAAAATCACCGCTTCCCTTTCTGTAGGTTTAGAGGCAACAGTTTTGAGCAGGAAAGCCGACCATTACAAAATGTTTGTGATTCACCGTGACGGAGGCATTGGTTCTACATTAAAGTCAGAGGTAGCACACTGCAAGGAGACAAGGCCCAACATCAAAGCTGTCATCTTGCATCGTGAACAAAGAAAGTAAAGCCGGGTGAGTGGAACAAATTCAACGCCGGGCTCGCTCCTGCTTCCCCGATAGGAGGACGGTTGTTGCTGCTGCGGAGCTGTTGTGGTCTCTCTAGCTTTAATCCATTCAGTGCTGAATTATATCTTCAGCTTTTCAACAGCAAGAGATGGTCTTCCTCCTACTATTTTCCGCCCTCTAAATACTTGAGTGAGATTCAGTCCATTTACCTGAATCAACTCTAGCCATCTTCAATTTGTTAAAGGCTCTTTGGCACCCCCGAGTACGGCGGGAGATAATTGAATTGAGCTCATTCTTCTTGCTGATTTCTCATGTTACCTAAAGGGACTTGGGGAGGGATGGCATTCTCCGAAAAAGGCCTTTTTCAATTTATTGCACAGGCTATTCATGAAAAAGAATAAGAAAGTCATATGAGAGGGAAGAGAGAAAGGCAGCGAGAGACAGAGATGGCACTCCAAGCTTATTGTTTGTGAGAGATTTGTAGTACGAGACTGCTGATCATGAATTTCATGCCGCTTCTCCGAAGACGGCTGTTACCTCACAATACACGCATTTAAGCATATTACATTTCTCTGTTTCCCTGAGAGAATGTGATAGAAAAAAGTAGCATTAGTAACTTTCTTGCACCAAATGTTCTCCCACAAAATCGAGGGTAGAATCAAAGTTAGCCGGTCAGCAAACCGTTAGCAAGCAACTCATTTTAGGATTTTATTAGCACTATCAAAAGATACATATATATCTAACCTCACTCCTTGAATCAAGGTTGTACTTTAACATTGCAGTGACCCCCTAGAAAAGTACTGCACGGCCCGTTTGACCCCTCCCAGACTGCGACGTGTCTGGGAGTGTGCTAAACTTTCAGCCATCTTTAATTGATGTTGATACACCAGAGGGATTTTTTAGGATTAAATTACCCAACTGAAAACTAGAATTAAAATTCTAAACTGTGAAACTCACTGTAAGAATCAGCGAAACAGTCATGAGCCTTGGGCCTCTCTTAAATGTGTGAAATGAATATTATATAATGCCATAAAATGTCCTTATTAGAGCAATATGAAATTGAATTACTAATAGAACTGGTAATAGATTTAAAGAGACACCATATTCACAGTGAGATCCACGTTTTTCCACAATGTGTGAAATGCACTAGAACATAGAGCAGGAGTAGTTACAGTAATGGTGAAGTGACAGCTTCTTCTTTCACAGAAAAAAGTCAAAGAAGCTCTAAAATAAGCCCAACTCATTGTTCATTTCCAAACCACCACAGCATTTTGACATGCTTCTCAAAAACTGTTGACACATTCGAAATTAAAATCATCCCTCTCCATTCTTTCCTGAGAAGTAATACTTCATTAGTTATGAATGTTCATCCATGCCATGAATACAAAGGATTATTTTCTGAGAAATAACAAAGGACCTCTTTTGCCTCAGAACCACAGAAGATGAAAGAGTAGAGCCTTTGACGAATTAATGAATTAGTCTGGATAAAATCAACAGTGGATTTGTACTCGCGGAGTACGTAAAATTCAATTATGGTGGAGAAAAAAAACAGTATGCAATCATGGAAAAACACATTATAGTATGCTAGAAATTTTTACAGGCAAATATTCTGTCAATTTAGGTTTCAGGCCAGCTGTTGTGAGTGCTTTGACATTTCATTTTACGGTGCTGCGAAGAGAAGAAAAGCATAAAGTACTTTTAGTTGATTTCTTTGATAACATATCATTGTGGTTATTGGTGCATGTACACTTTTAGCTTAACATGCTAGCAGCGCTGCTCCAGGGATGCTAGTGTCTGTCGACAGGTTTGTAGTCAGTCCAGTGGGATGATCCATTGGAAATGCTGTGCAGAATTTCATGGTCCACAGAGGTGCTTTTGGAGCTATTGCCATGTAATTTGGTGCAGACGTTCACGTCCCTCTGAGGATGAATTGTATAAGTGTATTATTCGTCTCTTGACTTTTCACCTAGTGCCACCATAGGATCAAAAATTTAAAGTGTCCACTGCTCTGTTTTATGTCCAATTACCTGCAAAATTAGTGATATATTTAGCCTCATCTGTACTTTGTGGTTAGTGCTAATATGCTACCATGCTAAACTAAGATGGCGAATAGGGAAAAACATGCTAAACATCAAAATGTTAACATCACCATTGTGACCACATCGACATTGAAGTCAAAGCACAGCTGTGCCTACGTACAGCATTCCAGAGCCACTAGCATGTTTGCGAAGTCTCATTAGAAATGTCTGTGCATGCACATTATCCCTGTTTATGCAGTACTGCGTGTACTGCATTCATCTGCAAGCGAGCATGCATGATGAGCATGTGTGCCATTTCTTTTGTTTGTCTCTGCTGCACGTGTCTACTTCAAAGGTCTCTGGCTCTGTCTCCATTTCCCGGAAGGAAAGATCTTCCCCGTTGAAAGGGATGCAAGTCCTCCTGGAAGCAGTATATCTCCCAGATTTCCACAGTGCTGGTCTGTCAATCAGCTTCTGTCTTTAAATGCGCAACAGCAAAGCCGGCTGCATCCCACTCCCAATTACATCAGCTGCTGCGCTCCTATGAAGACAGTCAAAGGCTTGATGTATGGCTTTGATAGGAAAGACCAATGTTAGTGTGAATTGAGTTGACACTGCTCTGAATGGGTCATGGCTACGTTGTTGTATGTCTTCTGCCAGGAGACTTTTAAGGCTTATATTGAAACAGTAAAAAGGACATATTGACTGCAAGCACTGACACTATGCACACAGTGATTGCCTATATTTCACCTGTCTGGGACATTATAGTCGCTGTGTGGCAGAGGTGGCTGCGGCAGCCTCGCTTTGACAGTTTTGAGTGACATTGGCAATGTGTGCTTACACACAGACCCAGGGCAGATGGACAAAGACAGAGTGACAGAGCGACAGAGGGAAAAAGAGACAGGGAGTGTGTGTGTGTGTGTATGAGAGAGAGAGAGAGAGAGAGAGAGGAAGCAACCAAGGGTACATTCAGCACCATGGACAGCTACCATCAGACATCTCTCCAGGCAGCATTTGTTTGCTTTTATCTCCAGGAGATGAATCACTTACAGCCAGCAGAGCCGGTGCTGGATAAGCGCACTGGTTCGAAATGTGACCGTAACAGGAATGCTTTCACAAGTTTGCCCCTGCATGTTGATCCCTTACTTTAACTTTAAATAATTTTTCTGAAACGTTTCTGTGTGTCCCCGTTAATCAGCCTCACTGTACTTTAGCGCAAATGAATAGCTCCTTTGTGCTGATTCATTTCTGAGCTCTGTATCAGTCCAACAGTTTGCCTCCTTCTGTTATGGCATCTACTACGTTACAATGAAAACACTGCAGTCTTAGTTGTTAAATAATCGCTCTATACTGTGAGAAAACGGAGCCTAGCTTTTTAAGTGTAGGAGGTGCTACATGTTTGCCCCTCGGAGCTCACCATGGCCTTAAAAACTCACTGCGCTGTTCTGAGATTTTTCATTAGTACCAGCAATCCCCTTCACTGGCTTGCACTTGACTCACGCTGCAGATACAGCTCATGTCTGAATCAGTGTCAGGTGTGCTGTCCTGTTAATAAGTTAAATTCCCTTACATCAACTCAAGATTAGAGAAACTTGCCTGCGCTGAATTAGAGGATGATTAAAACTTCCCTGTGCCACTGTGTCATTGTTAGCACTCCTCCACAAGTATATCACTGTGACCAGATGATATTAGTAGTCTAAATCAGTAGTAGTAGTAGTCTGAACTATATAATTACAACAGCATAGCTGTCTAAGTGGCCAACAATCTACAGATTTACAGATAACTGTAAACGGTGCTGTCTTTCCTCAGGTCCTAATAATTGCAAGGCTGCCTGCTAACTCTGTGATACTCTGATTAACTAAACACTGACAGGGTAAGAACCTAAAATTGCATTTCCCCTTGTCTTAAAGCGTGTGCCTGGTTTTAATCCCTTTGACATTTGAGGAAATAAGCTTATTTGCTTTCTTGTCCAGAATTAGATGAGAAGATCAATACCACTCTCATATGTGCATTAAATATGGGGCTAGAGCCAGGTGGAGGGAGGTTAGCATCGAGATTGGAAGAGAGGGACACAGCTAGCCTAGTTCTGTCAGAGGAAGCAAAAGCAGCCTGCCGGCATCTCTGCAGCTCACACGTTAACGAGCCATGCATTGTTCGTTTGAGCCGGGTTAGCTGCTTCTGCTCCGCATCCAGTCTATGCTAAGCTAAGCTAACCATCTCTTTGCCCTGGCTTGATATTTGGTGTATAGACATGAGAGTTTATTTCCAAAAACTATCTCTTGAATATTTCTGCTCATGTGGTAGAGATCCTAAACTCTGGGCAAAATGGGTTAGTGCAACATATGTGTGTGGGGGAGGCTCCACTCGGCCCCACAGCTCATTTTCGCCCCAGGGGCCAAGGCCCTCGAGTGGGTTAATCCAGCCCTGAATAACAGTCATGTAGGGAAGTCACTGGTCTTAGTCAGGCTCCTACTTTTCACATTCTGACTTGCCTTGACGTGTTTTAATGCCTCTCTGGGACATTAAAGCTTTGCTCTACTTTGCTCCACCAGCTTGGTATAATGTTCTTGTGGTGCACTGAGGGTTGATCAGCTTCAGGTGATATCCGTCCCTGTCCTCCCCTCCGCCCACTGGCTCCACAACCCCCGTGCTTGACATAGTTTATTGCTGACCAATAGCTATTTTACATGGCTGCGGCGCTGTACTCTCCACCGCTGCACCGGGTTTTGGTTTCACTCTCCCAACATTTGATCCATAACACCACTCGGTTTTTAATCAGAGCTTTCGAATTTGACCTTGACTTAAATCCATCAAGCTGACATTTCTGGTGAAAACAGAGGCCCGATGGCAGCCTCAAAAATCCTATGATCAGCTCTCCCATGTGCTCGCAGAGGGCATGATTCTCTGCACTTGGAGCACTATAATTACAAGCTAGTTCCATTTGCACACTGTCAGCACCTATAAAAAAATGTATGGAGCCAGTGAGAGCTAGCAAGAGGTAATCATCATAAGAGTATGTGGAACAGAGGTTCATGTAGAGGAGATTAGAGTCCTCTCCATCCCTCCCTCTCTCAGTCTCTCTCCCCCTGTTTGTGGATCACTTTTAACCTACAATCCAAACAGCTTTGACAGGGATTATGGAGTTTTGATGAGAGACAGAGAGAGGCTGGGAGAAAGTGAGTTTGGGGTAATGAAGCAGCAATGTCAAGGAATGATTTATGAACGGCTCTTTCCTTCACTCTCCCTTCACTGAGATGTAGTCAGTTCAAATACCACATTTCAGAAAAATTCAATTCTGACCACGCACGGAGTGATCAGTGTACCATTTCAGGAAATTGGATAGCATTGTTTGTTTAATATAGTATCCCGAGCCTTCCAGTGATATGTCAGCAATATTTCCACAGAACAGCAGCACAATGCACACTCAGGACAGCATTTGAGGAAGACTGGAAAGCTTTTATTACGGGTTTTCGTTCTTTTTTTTCTTCTTCCCGCGGTGAATCAAGGGAATGGTGTTGTGTACTGTTTATGATTTCAGACAGATGAGTCACAGGCAACCCAGGACCGGGGTCACTGCCCGAGCTAATGAACAGTTTACAGGCAACAACACCAGCCACGGCGTGGACCGCATCTCGTTTCAAACTAATCAGTGGAAAGCATCATATACTCGAAAATAACCCTGCACACTGGATATTAGCTAAACTGGATTTTGTAAATGCTTCTGTTTTTGGCACCAACATTAAAGGTAGCGTGTAGGTTGTTATGACAACCATTGATATTGCCTTTATTGGATTATTGCGCCGTTTTTCCCGCCCACTGCTCATTTACATTTTAGACAGTAAGCTGACATTTTTATCCAGTGTCGGTTATAATGAGTAAGCAGGTAGGAGTTCAGCGTCTTGTTCTGTGACAAGTCAGAAGAGACAGAATACATGATTGTGGACACACACATGCACGGTTAAAAGAAACAATTGTGTAATTTCCCAGTTTGACAGATTTACAGCTCAGTGGAGAGGATGTGGGGTCTGGAAACAAGAAATCAGGATTCTGATATCATGCCATGTGACTTTGATCCTTTGTCCTGACTCAATGAGGATAATAAGAGTGCATTAAAAATACAAGGTGTAAACACAAAGGCAAGATTAGATCGTTAAAGTGAATTGATACCTGGGGAGTGATTAGCCTAGCTTAGCCTGCCAGCACAGCTAAAGCTTACTAATTAGCATGTTTTACCTTTTTTTGTCTGACTTATACTCTATGATAAATGTAGAAATGACAATTTGTGGCTTTGGGCTGAATACTGTATGCTGGAAGAGGTGTGTACAGATTAAGCTAATGAAATTCTACATGCTAATTCATCAAGTGTTGGTAGTCATAGTTTTTATCTTTGGAGAGACAGTCTATAAGTCAACAGCCAGTTAGCTTAGTTTAGTACTGACACAGGAAACAGAGGGAAACAGCTAGTTTGGTCACTTTGCCCGACCAAGAAATTGTCCAGCACATAATCCTCGGTCCTGCTTCATTTCTTTATGCAAAGATAAGCTAATTGCCTCCTTCCTGCAGCTCTGTGCGCAACACATGCTGCAGAGTAGCATTGATCTTATGATAGAACAGCTGGTATCGCCCAAAATCCCACTGTTTCTTGAACTTGTCGGTCATGTTTTCCGCTATGGACATGACACACTGGGTGACAAATGAGATTTCTCTTTCTTACATATCTGAAAAACGGCCTTTCAGTTCGAATTCCATTAGAAATACGTCATTTAACAGTAAAATCTCTGAAACCCTCAAACAACTCGCTGCTTATCCAAGTTGTGTGTATAGTTTCACCGTGCAACGGCGGCCACGGGGAAATATCTTATTCGGAAGACTTTCCATCTTCTTTGACATTTATACTGACTTCTGCCTGTTACAGTCAGTGTGCTGCTCTGTGCTAACCATAACATATTGCAGTTTTCCATTTGTCTTCATCGCCGCTACCTTGCAAGGCAATCACAGCTCCCCATCTCACCCAGAACCATGAAGGATTGCTGTGACTGTCAGAGGCCTCATGTTTGTCTTCCTGTATAGATGATGTGCTACATCGCTGGCAGGCCTTTGATGTTTCTTATGTCTACCACTCAAAATGTATCACCTCATTTGACTGTATATTGTTATGACTGAGCAAAGGAGAACTACAAACTCATGGCTCTGGCGGTCCCTGACAGACTAGTCTATTGCAATCTGTCTTTGTAAAGTGACTGGTCTCATTCATAAAGGCATTGGATGAGAGTGTCTTGTGTTGTGGGAGGGACAGAGGCAGCTTTTGAGTGAAGCCTTGATCATCACAAATGCATATCAACAGAATTTATTGCGGAGGCGCTGCTTTGTATGCAGGATACGACTTCACTGGTAATCAGAAAGAACAAACTTAACCAAGCTTTTAATTGTTGTTTGTGTAACTGTCTGATCCCATTTAAATCACGCTGCGGGATCTGCACAACATAAAGGCGTAGAAGTGGCATAATAAGGGATTTCACAGTAAATCCTCTCAAAATGGAATTGGAGGTTTCTGTAAGAATAGAGTTAACAAAGCAATTAAGACATAATCATTATAAACTCTGTAAATTTGGGGTGTTGAGCCAGCAATAAGTTTTGCCGAACAGATCCAGATTTGTTCCTCCTTCGCTCTAAAGCCATCAATGAGGTGCCCCTGTGCAACTCACATAACCTGCTCCATGAGCTCCTGACTCAGTTGTTAAGAGTAACAGGTCAGTTTTTGGACAATGCAGTGGAGCTAATGATGCCAGTCACTGCTCAACCAATGCCAAGAAACACCAGTTCCCTTGTTATGCTATCAATTTGTATCATCTTGCTTAACACCAGGAAATACACACATAATGGCTGTATTTTAAGCATTTCAGCCAATTACCACAGCCGCTGGCCATTATGTGTCCTCTCAGTCCTTCTAGAAGCGACCTGCTGCCTCTCTGTAAAATCTCATGACAAAAATCTTGGTTGGCTGTTCACTGTACACGTGTAAATGAATTTGACTCAAGCCTATCATGTCATGAGATCTTGGGGTCAGTTGGCAGTGCATCAAGCTGGAAACACCGACGTGATATGACCTTATGAAGTCGATGTGATGAGCATGTTTGCAAACATTTGCTCATTTCCACATCCGGTAGACACGGTGCAACGTCAGATCTCATCAGGAGTCCTGTTTTTGTCAGCTCGATCACTCTTATTCACTCTCCTTGAGGCTCTGTTTTTAGTCTCCACCGACTCATGAGGGAAATACAGTATCTGGCACTTTAGCTGCTAAATCTCCCACTATGTTCACCAGCTGGTCGCTAATTTTGCCTGTCGTTTGGTGCCGAGTAGGTAATATACAGTGGGTTGATTAGAGCTTTCTTGCTGAAAACAGCTGCCCACTGCGACTGGAAACTGTCATATTATCATTTAATACATTGTTATTATGTTAATGTCAAGTATAGCTGCTTTAAAGAAGTGTTATTATTGGAAAAGTTGATTATACCTGCTCTAAATGATAAATATTTCTCTTAACCATATCCATTTTTATGTTATCCAAGGTCCTGTTTCATTCCAACATATTGAACATGACCTCAAAATTCTGCTTGAGCGCTGCTCTGACACACAAAATGAAAAATACATTTCACCACTGTTCCATTACTGAATCCTGTCTGTCGCAAAGCCAGCCTTCCCCTCAAAACCCGCTGACAGCCACAGAAGAAACCCAATGTGAGCTTTACAGTACATGAATTACAGCCTAAGTTGAAACAATTATGGCTCAAAATTCCTTCAAGGCATCTAAGTGACAGATCAACGGCTCACTTCATTGCTGTTAAAGGAGACATTGGCCATTACGTGAAAAAGGGAATCTGTACTTTTTCCCTCAAGTGGTGCACGCCGAATCGCTCTTTGTGGACTAAGTTGTAATAGAATCTGCTGTAATTCGAATAAAAGGAGGCTTTTGTCTCACTCAACCAAATTTATTGTTAAAACGCAGTGTTGTTCTCATTTCCCTTTTTTTCTTTTTTCTTTTCTTTTTTTTTTTTGGAGAGTGCAGGTTTCTCGCAGTTTGACAGAAAAATATTTTGATGGAAAGAGAAAATTGAAAGCTGGATTAGGCAGTGGGCTCATGTACATTCCCCTGCCTCTGTGGATTTATCCGGTATTCTACTTCATGTTCATCCTTTTTGGCTTTTGCCGCTCTTTTGAGATGGGATGAAAAATACATTTGAGGGTTGATTAATAGAGAAGTGCGTCTTTTATTTACGAGCCGATTCCATCTTGGGGTTTGCCGATGACCTTCTCAAAAAAAATCCCCCCCCAAAAAACCCGTCCTGGTCAAAACTTGGATTGTTGGTACACATTAAGCACTGATACAGTATTAGATTGCACATGCATGCACACAGATCATGCCCAGAAACACACACATTCCCAGAAACCGGATCCCACTGAGAGACCTCCTGAAGAGGTGCACCACACTGAGCCAGAAGGCTGGCAGCCTTTTTTCCTAAAGGCCCCCCAGCAGACTCCAAAACCCACTCTCCTGCTCCTCTCCATGAAATATGGAACAAAGATGAATTATACACAACACCTGCTCATTTGACATGCCAAATATACGTGCCTTATGTGGCGGTACAGGAGCTTCTGCGGCGGCACACCTGTTCCCCAATGTGACAAGGCAGTGACGCCTCATTTATGTGCCCCCACTGAATCATTCTGCCTGAATGTATTATTGATACATTCAATCTTTCATGTCGCTCAATGTTTGACCTCTCACCGCGGGCTTCGCAGGCAGGGTGTATCATAGAATGTACTCTTTGATTTGTCAGTGCTTAATTGCGTTTTACAGAGATGAATGTGTTTCAAGGAGGAAGGGTATTGATTCAAGGTTGAGCGAGCAGTCATTCTGTGTTATAATTATGCTTACAAGACTGTCAGTCACATAAGCTTGCAGGTGCACTCAATGATTTAAGAGAAATGAATGGATGTGACATTGAAGACATCGTAGGAGAGACGGGCACATTGAGACGGCTCACATGGGATGAATTGAACAGAATAATTGACGATCTGCAGCGGGTTTCTATGATGGCATTATAGCCTCATTGAAGACGTTTGAAAGAACTTCCTTCTGGTCTTGATGCGACCGATACGTCATACTTAAGTGGAGGCAAACTTTTTTTTAGAGGGCACATCAGGCTTGAAAAGCTACTTTAAAAGGACAGTTCCATTAAATCCCAGATACTGGGTAAAACCTTTCCTGTCACACACTGTTAGCCATTGTATGAAGAACTGTGTCAATAGCTGGACCAGGCGGGAGGAAGCCTTTAAGATACCACATGCTGGCAGTTATATTTAACCAGTATTCCTTTACTGTGTACTTGTATTTGTGCTGTCGAGGCATGCTGTTCCTCTCTTCTCCTGTCCCTCCCCTTATTCGCATCGCTCTGTAATATATGCCCACCGTCTGCCTCTGCCTTCTCACATTCATGATAACAGTCATTATCACCCTCACAAGGAGGCACGGCACCCCCCAAGATGGAGACTGCCAAGGCACACTATTGAAAGGTCACGCAGGAGGGAAGACGGAGGGAGGTAGACAGGACGAGGAAGTGTAACGTTTAATCACTGAGCTGCGGCCCCCAAAAAAAGCAGACTTGGGAGGCGAAGCAGGTGAGGAGAAAACAGCCTTTATAGGTCAAAAGGTACGATTTCAGTTGCAGATGAGAAAGTAGCCAGAGCAGGGAATGAATCCAGAGGGGCGAAGGCGGCAGATGGTCCTCAAAACATCTGTCCTCTGTGTATACTGAGGCTGACTGCACATGAGGAGCGATGGGCTGAGGCGGAAAACTTAATAAGTGATGGTCAGTGGACAGGTGAGGGATGGCAGGAGAGGTTAATAAGCACCGCGGTGGGGGTGTGAATCCACACAGATTGTTTGGATGTGAACAAAATATCTCGAGTGTTGGCTTAAAATGACGAGAGATTTAGGGGGATACATTTGTCTGTAGTGATAAGGATACATTGAATCCCCCTCCCCAACAGAAATCAGTGAGAGTGGATGCAAAGTCAGACTAAAGATGGAAACAGAGCTAAACGTATTCATATGCACACTGTATAAGGAGTACAATGTCAATAGAAGTAATTTATTGTATAAGCCTTGTATAGATCCAAATATGGACACATGGGTAGCGGTTCGATATGACACACTTACACCACAGATTAGTCAGATCAACTGGAGGCAGTGGGCACAGGACAGGAGGATGGAGCAGCTGCTGCCACATCAGGAGGAAATACAAAGCGCACATTCAACGCGCAACCTTTCAATATTGCGTAACTAGCTGATCGAGAAGCTGGACCAACTGCCACAAGCCATACGAGTGATATTGAACTATAGATATAGAACAAAGAGCCTCTGTTTGAGAGTTGATTAGATCTGAGTAGCGATAGAGATGAAATTATATGATCATCAAATACAGTTTATGACCATCAAGCCCATCGATTTCTGTTATGAGAAGCACTAAACAAGACTCGCGTGACTGGGCGTCTGCTGCTCTGCATACAATCCCACACTGCGGTTGTGAAAGTAAAGACATTAGGGAGGCGTAATGATTTACCGCTTGCTGTGAAATGAATGGAGTAGAAGCAGAATATAGAGAAGGAGAAAGAGAAAATGTGAAACTGCTAAATCGCCGGGGTTCAGAGAATTTACCGCGCTCCCTAAATGGCCTCCGAGGATTGTTTAAGTGTCAGTATGATACATGTTTAACTTGCTTAAATGGGAGGAAATGTTGAAAGCATGCAAAGTGACAGAGTTTTACAAAGTGACGGAGGTGCATTACAGGAACGATTGAATGAAGCGCGAGGAAAAAAACATTCAATCCATTTACGCTTGTACAGATCTGCTTCCACTTTGCTAAATGCAATTAGGCCCATCCACTGTGTCCAAGAGACACCCCGAAGGCCTTTTAAGAAGTCAGCACAAATAGATCTCTGGGCTAAAAGACGAGGGAGGGGCAAGATATAGACAGAGGAGGGCTCTCGTCTCCCACTGTGCTTGTGTGCATGAGAGAGATAGGCGGACTGAAGGGGGTGGGGGCTATACACACATTCCCTCAGAGGAATCAGCATTGTTTACCCCCCAACAGGGAAGCAGGGAGAGTGAAAACAGGAGCCAGAGAGAGTCTTCATAAATCATACTTTACCGTTTGTTCATCCTCTCCCCGTCCTCACCCCCTCCTCCCCCTTTTGTTTGTATCAGCCTCTCTGGCTCTCAGCTGAGAGGAGAGACGGATGCATGGCGGTTGGTGAAGACTGAAGAGTCCCACCGAGATGTGTTGTGGGGTTATCTTTCCCGTGTGAAGCTCCTCGTGAGATCAAAAAAACGGAACGCTCCGTCCCTCGGAGCGGCGAGCAGGCGTCATAAAACAGCCGAGCACTTCTCGCTTTCTACACCTCCTTTTTCCACTGTTTGTGTTTCCTTGTCTTGTTATTTTTCTTTTGACTGCATCTTGCTGGTGGTTGCCCCCCCCCACCCCCCCGTATGCTGCACTCTCACTCTGTCACAGGAGCTTTCACCAGGCCTTCATTGACCAGGCTGTATCTTAGTCTTGATGTTTTTTGAGGTTTCATGGCAGTGATGTTTACTCACTCCAGCACTACCTCCAGCACTGCATCATACACTTCAAACCAGTGATTGTGTGTGTGTGTGTGTGTGTGTGTGTGTGTGTGTGTGTGTGTGTGCGCCTGTGGATCAGTGGGTTACTGGAATGCTTCTGCAGGAAACCACAGAGCAACTTTTGAAAAATGGTAGACCCACTCTTGAAGAAATACTACCCTTCATCCATGTCAACAGCACACTTTTGATTGGATTCTGTGTGCAGCACAGCTGTCTCTCATGCCAGCAAGCTCAGGACTGTGAGAGTGTAAAAAAAGAGGAAGTTAGAGCTGCTGATAGCCTGTCTGCATGACACCTGTAACACTGATGCTGTGATCCAGATCACACGGTGGACTCGGCTCCAGCTGGAGTCACTAAGATGATTTTTGGAGTTGGTTGAAGTCGCACGGAAATGACAGTTTGAAGGTGTCTCGCTTCTGTAATTGGACATATTTGGAGATAAAACAGGATGTTTTGGCAGAGCGCAGCCAGGGGAGTCTAAAGCTAGATCCACATTCTGAGCAGTAATATCTTGGGTGTTTGTATTTATTAATCCCGTGAGAATTATCAAGGGTAGGGGGCAAGCCATGCAAATTTTTGCTTGGAAGGATATTTTACTGGTTTAAGTCATTTAAATATATTTTTAAAGCAGAATTGGATGTTTATACTATATATATATATTCATTCTACAGAGTTAATCGACCAGGCTTAATTATACCGTAAGCAATATCATTTATGTTCCGTACATTACAGGCAGTCCCGTTAAGATTATTTGCAATGATTTTTCTAGTATTTTTTTTCCTTGTAGGTTTTTGCATGGTGGTTTTATTGAAAACATATATTCTGGTCTACCACTTGTATTTAGCCATGCTATGAGCATGTATGGATGGCTATGCTGGTCTGTTTGCCATCAATACTTGCAAAACAAATAGCTTTAGCATTAGATTATTGCTAACATGCTAACATGCTAAAGGCGGGTGGCGAACGTGCCAAACATTAAACCCGCTGAAACATGCTTACCATCAGCTGGTTAGCATTATCATTGTGAGCATGTTTGCATGTTGATGCTAGCATGTAGCTCTAAGCACCACTGCACCTATGCTGCCATGCAGGCTAACCCAGCTTTGCTACCAATGGTATTGAAAGTAGGTGAAACATCCATAACAGGAGACTTGCTGACATAAGCTCAGCCTCCCAGACAGACAGCACTTCTTCCTAGCCTACCACCAAGATTGGCAGACCCAAAGGCCCAAACAATGGCCGTATCCTAACCTGTGAGTAAGCACTGCCTGAGAGGCTCAAATCCCTTTACTGTGCTAGTCCCTTAACAGGGTTCTGTTCCTGCTCAAATTTTACTGCCGGAATTCCTCTGGGGTGAGTCCCGACCCATTTCCACCCCTGCTTTCCACAAGCAGGAAGCACATAGAGTGCAAAAGGACAGCTGGAAGAAGAGAAATACAGTATTTTCCCTGTGGGTGGCTCAGACTCACAGTCCACATCAAGCGTTCAAATGACAGAACTGTACAATAATAAAAGGAAGTTCAGCAGTTTAATGATGCTACTTCCAGATGGTTCAAATAAGAAAATATTTCCATCCATCAGCAGGTATGATGTTGCAGTTTCTAGCACCGAGCATCCTTGAATGCACAGATGAACCGTTTTGCCAGATGTGCTAATTATGAATATCCAGGTTTAATGCGATGGATTCAGGGTATTTAAAAACAAAATCCACTTCTGTTTACTAATCTGATAAATCCATTTGTGTATTTACACTAACATGTGTGCAATCAGCTCTATTTGTCTGCAATCAGACTTACACATTTGTATGTATCCACGTGTCCGTGTGCATGCTACACGTGCATATCCAAATATCTGGGCGAATCACAAGTTCAGCTATCTGCCAGATGCAAGGCGACGCGCCTCACATGCTTCACATGCCTCACATGCCCAACCTCGGGTGGTGGCCTGCTCTCGCTGCCAGCCTAATAAACTTAATGGACTCGTGGCTAACCCTGGATGAGTTCATCAGGTGGCTTCATTTCACACTCCTCATATTTATGCAAATTGAGAAAGCAGGCAAGGGCCAAGGCCAAGTAGTGCCAGTGAGAAGCCATCTAACAGAATGACGAGTTCCTTATATGCATTATCTTTGCTAAAAATAGCGATTACCACTATAAAAAAAAAAAACACATTGCTGTTATTAGAGTAGTATTTGAGACTTAGTTAATAGTTTGGGAGGTTGACCTTCTCAAGAGCCGCTTTCATAATGTGACAGGAATGTGTTATTTATCAGTCTGACAGTGTGTGTGTGTGTGTGCACTGTTCTTTTCCACTCGCATCAACATTTTGCATTTAGGAACCTGCCGTCAAAAAGCTGCCAAACGTTCGTGAGTGAACAAAAGCCCCCAAACGCCAAGCTCTCAGAGTATAGCATTCCTAACACTAAACCTTTGTCTCCTCCATAATGTGCCTCTTTAAAAGTTGTTTTTCCTCACGCTGAGTTTCTCCTTTTGTGTGGGTGCTGTCTGTGTGCGGGGTTACACTTTGCATTTATTTCTGCTTTCTCACAATGCTTGGCTGCACAATGATGTCATGTATGAGTCATGGCATTGATGAGCAGATTATTATGATTCTCCCTTGTATGCTTTTGTCTTTGTATATTCTCTATCTTTAGCAACAATGAAACCACAGCTACTTCTAGACGCTTTTCTCCGGGCTTCGCTCACAAAAAGGAAGTCCGTACCTTCTTGATTATGTCCATTTAGCATCTTAATCCACCACACTTCCAGTCGTCTATTCAAACCCTCCTTCACAAATCACTAATTCTCTTCTCTAATTCGCTGCAGCATCAGCCCATTAAACTACACTACTTCCATTTAAATGGCAGTGGTTGCTTTTGAATACAGCTCAGATTTGAGCTTATCAGAGGGACACTTGTGGTGGAGGGTTAGCAAATCTGCAGCAGACTAAAGGGCACAGCAGCAGAGACAGATGTTGCAGCCACTGCTGCTGCTGATGCTGCTGCTTCTACTCACAGATGCTGCAGCTGCTGAGAGTGCTCTGCCAAGATGATCATACCCCCCACTCGCCACACACACACACACACACACACACACACACACACACACACACACACACACACACAACCATCATCATCGTCATCATCATATACTGTGCTATGCTGATCTTTTGCATCATCCGTTGTTTTCAGCTTGTTATTCTGCTCTTAATTCCCTCAGCGTCATACCGTTTATATCTCTGTTGAGTTCTGTGGATTCTCTTGAACCCATCTGCCAATTTAAATTAGAATTAACCCCCTGCTTATGTAAAGTTTAAAGATTCAAAGATATGGAAGGCTTAAAGATTAAAATAGAAAATCTATGGGATCCTGTCTGACTCCCTCCCGTCTCTCTCCGCCCCATCTTTGCCAGTCCCTCTCCGACTTTAAATTCCTTCATCCAACAGCTTCATTTCTCTGCAGGATGGATCCTCTCTATCTGCTGCTGGCTGGAAAATAAATTGCTCCACAAAAGCCCAAGCAGCTCATGAAAAACCCACCTCTGCCCAGCTTAATCAATAGCAAAGCCTCTAATTAAACGCTCCTTCAGTTTCATATGCCCATACACTTCAACCTGCAATTTTCTGTACATTTCATGTGCCCAGGCTAATCCTTGTCTGCTTTCTTCAGCGGGTCAAAATTAGATTTCATCCCCCCCCCCCCTCTTATCCCCTCTTTTCCACCATACCTCAGGAGGTGGACCTCCATAAATGTCAAGCGCCACTGTGGGTTTTAGGCTCGTCCAAACTGATCATATATTTAGAGCTTATAATTATGTCAAAGTGATGGAAAAAGAAATAAATGAAATGCCACGTCGCAAGGGACCCTGTACCTTACCTTCAAGCGTCATTTACATAAATTAATCTCACTCAGTATATTTTTTATGGACAGATCCATACTGGCCCCGTCACATTTCATAGATCTTTCGCACAAAACTGAAATCCTTGTAAAACCAGCAGCGCCGAGTGGTGGATGTTTAATTCCCATATGTTTTTTCCATGCTTTTTACGGTGACATCACTACAAACTATGCAGGTTGAAGCCACATCAGTCAATCTGTGTTTTCAGCTACACAGGCCATAAATCTGCCTCCATATTTTTCTTTATGTCTTCGTGCGCACGAAGACATAATTGGCAGCCTTTTGTGTACCTTCAAAAGGAAAGGGTGGAAAAATTAATAAGATGAATATCACAAAGGTCAAAACAGGGGGAGGAATTCAAAATGACAGCTCGCCCCGGTGCAGTGACAGAGGAGGCACAGTCGCCACAGAGAACATGGAGAGTGTCGTGATAAATTGCGTTACTGAATAGTTTGGCATTTCTGGCAGACATCAGGCAGGACACCCAGGGATGATGGAGGAGGTGATGACAGCAGTAAAATCTCCCTCACACCTGATATCCCTTCTTTATGTAACACCCTCAGTAATAGAAATGCATCTTATTACAGTGCGTATTTCTGACTAGATCGTGCTCGTCTTAAAGACATGCATGTTAAAATAATCTCTAATGCCATTACCTTTTGGTCCGTCTTTTCTAATCCGGCTGTAGTTCTACATCTTTGGCCTTTGCAGAGCAGATAAAACCTGATGAATGTTGGAGTGACTCCTTCAGCCTCAGCTGATTAATAACTGTTTAATCAGGGTTTAGTCGGTAACAGCTGTGGACATCCTGCTCCTCATTTATTTAGCACAGACACGTCACTCACTTTCTCCTTGCCTTTCACCCTCATTTTATGGCCCTTTTCTCACACAGTCTCTGTCCTCCCTACCCATGCTCTCTTTTTTTGCACTTTCTAAGTTTAAGATATCTCTTATCTCCTTGTTTTATAATTGAATATTAGCTAAATGTACATATTGTTAGTTAGTATTGAGCTAGAGCTTGCCTAGCTTAGCATAAAGACTAGCCTTGCCTTCTCCCAAGATCAAAAACACTGTAGGCAAACACTACCAGCGCTTCTCAAGGCAGGCCAACATTCTGCATCCTTGCAATAATATCCAGAATATGAGGAACATTTGCCTAAAACCTGCAACAATTACTTAAAAAAACTCTTCACCTCAACTGTCTCAGAGTCCCCGTGCCTCTCAGACTGCCTCTGTTTTATCTACATCTTCTTTGTGACTGTCAGTGAAAACAAGACGGAAAAATGACTCTTACCTCACGAGTAGCGTGTAAACACAGGATTTGTCCCTAATCTGTCAAACAAGTGGCTTATATACAGTCACATCTGTGGCTTTACAGCCGGTGTTTCACTAATGGCCATTAAACAGCTTAGGCAGTGTTAAGCAACGTACTCAGGGGCACTTCAGCAGCATCTCCAGAGGAAAGGGGACAGCCACTTTAACTGTTTTCACTTTTGCTGCGACCATGATGTGCTTTGACTCCAATACAGTCAGGTGTCATCCAAAGCTGCAAGCAAGATTTTTTTTTTTTTCTATGGAATCCAACTGCAGATTACTCACAATGCCGAAAGGACTTTCTCAAATCAAACTGCTTCACAGGGTCAAAACCACCAAAGCTCTCCTCAAGCTGCCATTCCCCCACCCCCAAGTCTTTCTACGCATCCTCTGTGATAAATCACACCATCTGCATCAAAAGCACACCACCTGGATCTGGGAGCCACCTTGAAGAAGAATTATTTAGGGTTTTCCAGAAAATGGAAATTTTTTTGCCCGTAGCATTTAAAATCCCAACCATAGAGATTAAAAATAACATACAGATGGTCCCCGATGGTCTAAAGGTTGTAGCCGTGGAAGCAAAGAAAGCATATTAAACATAAAGCTAAAAAGATTTTAGTAATTCAAACTGAAGTCAGATCAGGATCATCTGAGTCCCTGATTGCAGCTGTTGTTGTTTGTTTATGTGTGTGTGTTTCTCTTTTTTCGGAAAGCTAGCTCTGGAAGGTTTCGCCCGAAGATGAATTGGTTAACCTTCTTCTGTCATTACTAATACCTTTTCCACCGGTGAACAGCAAGACGGTGCAGGCAGAGGGGTGATGGAGGGAAGAGAAGGCGAGGGGGATGCGGGGGGAGAGAGGATGAGAACCAGGAGTCAGCGGTAATTAGCCATGAAACAAAAGCCCACTCGGCTCAGTTATGGCTCGAGTTTCACACCTTGAGCCATATCTGTGCCTCTGAGGCTGCTGCGAGGCGTCCAGCTGAAACGCAGAGCAGACCTGCAGCAGCCCTGTCCTGGCTCTGTCTTCAATCCATCACGCCGCCTCCACACTTTCTGTCTCATTCTAGCCGGCTGGCAGGGAGGAGCTCTGTCTGGCTCGTGTCTGTCTGGGGCACATGATTATGGATCCCACTAGAGTAGGGGTGGGGAACCTTTTTACTATCAAGGGCCATTTCATTTTTTATAACATCCTTGGAGGGCTGTGCTAAATTATTCAACCCAAATTATTGAAAACAAACTTACGGAGGGCCAGCAGATGGATATCCGCTCAAACAAAGAAAAGTCTTGTGACAAGACCATCTTGTATTTTGGCTTGAGTTTTCCGTAAAGGTACTCATAACATTTGAAATGTATCTTCTGCAGTTGCTTCACATTCCGTGGAGTCAGCTAGCAGAAATATGGACACCGCAGTTATTGTCGCAGGGCCTATTAACCCAAATACACGATGGCTGGCCTTGATGGCTGACTCTGCTTCTCTTTGGCGAGGCATCTGATGTCAGACGGTAGTCATGATGATGCCACTTGCGGCTGCTTTTCCAGGTCAGTCAGTTGAGAGCAGAAATAAGTCCTTGCAAGAGCTGGTTTTGAAAAGAGCTGCTCACAGTCGTAGGATCCAAATGGATGCAAACCGCAGTTCATGACCCCTCAGAATGGGACAATTCTGAGGATGTACATACAGTTTATGGAAGGTGAGCAGATGGAGGTCGTGGTACCTGGCTTTGAGCTACCTCAATGATTTCATGTTGTAGGCTGTCATACACACAAGGATGTGGAGAGTGAACTAGTGAGGTGAAAATCTGTATTTCTTGTTGTATTCTGAAGATATAGTGTGTTTGAGATTGACTAAGTACTTCAGGGATTTTTGTGCTTTGACTGCAGGCAGCAGACAGCAAAATAGTGAGAGGTAATTACATTTAAAGGAGGATATTATGGTAAACAACAACTGTCTGGTCTTGAGGAGTATTCTGGAGTTGAGGGTGATACTGAAGTGCTGTTAAAGCACAAAGCTGGTACTGCTTCATCGACTTTTGATGCAAGAGAATTGCACCGTTTGAACGAGCCGTGTTGAACCGCCTCTTGGTGTGATGTCACAACAGGAAAGAATTGTTATTGAGTTGATTGATTGATTTTCTTATTTTCAGTCAGAATGCAGTTCGATGTGAAAAATGTGAACTGCTTCTAGCATCCACTACTGCGGAAAGTAGCTTCCCCTCCCTCTTAGTATTGATCATGAATCAAGTCTGGTAGCATTGCTAGCGAGTTAGCTCTACCGCCCACCGGCCCATGTGTATCTATTAGAGTTTGCATTTCCAGGTGTGCACTGAGCAAGCATTATTACAGTACAGGTGTTGGAAATGCAGTTGAACTGTTTTCGCTTTCCTCTTCAAAAATCAGATCCATGGGGGGGGGGGGCTCACCAGGAGCAAACCTCCCACCTCCATGGCTGCACTGTTTCTCAGGAAAGGCCTGTGTTGACAGGCCCTTCATTAGAGTCTTTGTCCTGGAAGAGCCTAGTACATAATTAATGTCTCCATGATGGATTACATGGGTGGGTTGCAAACAGGGAAGCGCTCTGCAGAAAATGGGACAATTGATGCAAGGCTATTTTCCCAATCGAACACGCCTACTGTGTGCCCCTTCTGCACTGGTGCCAAAATCGCTTATTATAAAGTCACAATATTTACAACAATGGCGACTTTAGTACAGGTGCAAGTGGAAATGAACCCCCCGTGCCTTTACCTTCACGGTTTTTCTTTATGTCTGCGCGCGGGAATTGAAGGCGGCTGCGTCCCGACAAATGATCATCTTTATTGCTATTCTCACAGGTGGGCCTTTGGGTGGATGTAAACCATTAATCAAAGCCATCGTTAATGATGCAGAAAGCGCTGTGGAAATTAAACCCCTTCTGTTCCCCTTTCTATAACGTTGAGGTGCTCTGTGGTTCGAGCTGCTGTGATGAAGACTGTAGCACTGCAGATTGAGATGTCTTGTTGTACTGGTTCTTCTTCTTCATTTATCAGCAGGAAGCTGTGCACGCTGATGTCAGTTCTCTATAAGTATTAGCCACAAGTTAGCCGCCACTTCCCTACTTTGGAGTTGTAATGAGCTGGAGGTATCTTCCTTTATATCAAATTGTAGCTCAAGGGTTCAGATTAATGAGTTTAACATTTGACTTCCAGATAGAATGAACATCAATGTGCGGACTTTCCTAACAACCTCCAGGCTATGTTTTAATAAAACAAACTAAATCAAAACTAATTGCAACACATGGCTTTTTACATAAGAGATCAAGTGGGCTCAAGTGGAATGGCATCTAATGAAAGTGCAGGGAATGTTTGATCTCAGTGTTTTCATTTAATACTATCCCCAGGGAGGCCGGGTGGAATATTCTCCCCCATTTCCAGGTTTTTTTGGAAACACAGTTTAAATTTAACAGGAACTGCTTAAAGCCTGCATGACTTCAGGTTGTAAGAAACCCGGTGTTCTTCCTGATGCACGTCAGTCAGCTCCCTAACAGTTTTCAAGATTTCAGTTCAAATAAATTCATCTATGCCTCGCCGGTGTTGTCAGTACAGTCTAGTGCACCAGTGGATGAAGTGACTCGCTCAATTATACATTTACTTAGACAAGTAATAAAGCGCTGCCACTCTCTGCCAAAGCTGGGGCTGATTATACCGGCTGTACAAGCTGTTTTTCCCAGCCTCCTGTTCCTCCCCTCTCACTGATCAAGACATTCATCCCAAAGAGAGGCTCACTTATTGGAGTGACTGCAACCCCCAGCGCTACACTGCACTGTCAAAAGCCCCCCTTGCTGTTTCTTTCCCCGATGAAAAAGTGCCGGTTTTCCCCTCATATGGACATCTAATCTTCTGATACAGTATGTGTGCTTACTTTTCCAACACCCTTATATGATGACGCTATCAGTTCAACCCCTAAGCGTGCCTCACGTCTGCAGACATGATAAGCTTTATCAAGAATGTATGCTTTGATTTTCATGCTCACCACTTCCACAGTTATGGAAAAAAAAAAATCCGGCCATAATTCTCTCAAAGGGTCTCCTGGCTTTTTTTTTTTTTTCCTGCCATCCAAAAAAATCTTCAGAAGAGATGATGCAATCACATTTTCAACATTTTTGCTTTGTTTGTGCCCTTTGATGAAGGCATGTTAAAGCGAACATGCAACCAGGGCGCTTGATGCCGAAATGCAGAAGTGATAGAATGCCCCATTTGTTTGTGAAGGGTAGCCGCATGAAAGAGCATCTCTTATGAGCTGCAGTGCGAGAAGGCACTCAGAAAATACTGAATTCATGGTGCGCGAGCAGCTTTTACATGAGACGGGCATGACGTTTTTCTGATTTCAATTCTTACGGCTGTTTGTTGCTCATGTATTTTTCTTTTTTGAAAAGGATGCAGCCCTCTGGGGATAAGCTGTCTGTACATGTTCATACTGACTGGATCTGAACTCGATCTGAAGTTACACTATATACCACCATTCTGCATTTCCTAAGCCTTCTTTCTTGCCAAGAAGCCTAAAACTACCAACCACCGTAAGGTATAAGATCCCCCGGGAGGCCATTTCTCTTGCCTCACTGCTAGAGCGAGACAGACTGGGTTTCTGATTGAATTGACAGCTCATGACTAGTTCTCGGCTGCTGCATTTTGCAGACGATGAGAGGAAGAGATGCTCTAAGTTAATGCTCCGCTAATTGGACATGCATGCATAGAGAGGGCTTCATTTAAAAGCAATTAGCAAACTTGATAGTCTTAAATTAACCTGTGCCAGATTCAAGCCACACTTATTTTCATTAACTGTAACCTCACTCTCTCTCGCAATCACACACTCGCTCGCTTCGGCGCCCGCTCTGCCTCGCGGCTAATAATTTATCACATGATCGTATGCAGTTTCTGAAATGCTATTGACCCATTTTCGCTTTTGCTGCAGAAGTTATGACGGGAAGATAACGGCAGCTCTTCCGTTTAACATGGCAGCGCTTTTGTGTGCAAATGATTGTTCATCACTTCGCCATAATGTGTCTTTATGGAAATGGATACCTGAAAACTCTGCACATGCTGTAACAGTCATCTGCATAGCCGTGCAGCGCCAAGATAACATCTGTGAGAGCGCTCTTATCATAGACTCAGTCATCCATAAAAGAAACTACTCAGGCTGTTGGGACTGAACTCGGTATTTTAAGAAATATATTTTCTGGAATGGTCCACTTTTTTTTTTATCCTCTCACAAATCTTTATCATATCTGCTTTGCGTTTTAGTTAAATGACAGTGTTTTGGGTGCATGGATCAATTCCACAGAGAGCAGGATGATTCAATATGTGGTCAAATGGTCATATGCACTAAAACACTGTCGCTCAATACAAGTCCTTTCCTGGCCTCTGGTTACCAGGGAAACCGCTCAGCTGTGTATCTGTGTGTGTGTGTGTGTGTGTGTGTGTGTGTGTGTGTGTGTGCGTGCATGGGTTGTGTTTGAATGCATTTGTGTGTTTGTACTTGTGTAATTACACACATGCAGTGGGCAGCATCTGTGTGATGGGGTTTTTTTCTAATGCAGCCTTGGATGTATGGCTGTGACTGCTGTATTCATGCACCTGCTACCCAGTTTTGTTAAAGTAGAGTGAGGGTTGGGGTGGGGGTGAATAGAAGGGGGGTGTAGTAGACGGAAACCATCTATGATCCCATGTCTGTGTAAACACAAATAGAAAAATGCTCAGTCATAACAGGACTAAATGTGTTTTTAAGTATCAGGATTAAGTATACAATAAGCCTTTTCCATAGAGGACATTTTGACACATCAGAGTAGGAAAAGCACAGGTGGAAACAATAAACTGAATGGCTGAAATCTGCTTTGGTATTGTGTAATTGAGCACATCATGTTTTAAGCAGCATCTGCGATTTTCCTGCTATAAGAAGTCAAAATGTCTGCTGTGACAGGGGCACAGGCCAGACATCTTTTGCTGGTCACACATTGCGCTCTCTTTTTACTCCTCTGCTGTGCTGTTTCAACTAGAAATCTCACTGCATTCGAACAAAAAAAAATGAATCCCTCTGCGACGCACTGCTCCTCATTATTATCGAGGAGCCTCTTCAGCTTTCCTTCAGAATAAGAGCTTTGGCTAAGAATTCGGTGCATTCCCTTTCCATATGCCTCGGTCATGTCCGGCACTGCGGTCATTTTGGAAGGACATTCTCCCACATGAGTGGAAAAGATATGACTCTAGAACTTATTACTGCCACGGAAAGTGTATCATTTCCTAACTCCCAACCAGAAGCTTTAGCCCTCTCATCTCTCCTCGAATGGAAATCAGCAGCACCCCCATCACACACAGAGGGTCATGGATGCCAACTCTCACCTCAAGCTGGAAAAGTTTACCACATGTGGCTCCGCTCACGAATTCTACAAGATATGGCAACCGCATTTGTTGCTTTTAGAAAGAATTTGCCTCGAGCAACACCAGCCAAGAGTATCTCCTAACCTGCCTCCCATGCCATTATGTCTGTATTGTGATTACCATCCTCTGTTACTGACAATCCAAATAAAAACAGTCCAGAGTGCAAGTGATAAAGACAAATTTGATCACACATTTGGCAGCTTCTCTGTCATCTTACTTTGGAAATGTATTTGGAAAAATTATTAGCATGAATCATACTTGATGACATTGCTAGAAAAATCTCTGAAACGCATTTAACAACTGTCAAAATGCTGAAAATAAGAGCCGAGATGTAATAAATTAGGTTTGTCTTGTGTAGTCTGTAAATATCCAGTACCTCCCAGGGAGATTTTGTAGCACATTTCCATGATTTCAACAGGTATATCTTATCCGCCGTGCCCTTACAGTGATATTGGTATAGCGAATTCGAAGGAACTACAAGGGGAGACAAACCAGGTTGACAGCATGGAAAGATCAGGAGCTGAAACAATAAGTTGACACCCAGAGGAAATGTACTTTGCATTCATTTTGTGACGCTGAAGCTGCAGCGCTTGGCCCGACTTCTGACGGCAAACCCTTTTCCTTTATCTTCTCTGTTCACACAAGGTGATGCTGACGTGCGTGGCCAATCGGATCAAGCGGATGCACTGATTTTGACTTGAGGGAAGAGCTACAGTTACTCATGCGGATGGACTGATGCCATACTGAGGGAGCTGACTGGTGGAGGTAGGATATGAGTCTCTCTGTCAGCGGCAGAGGAGAGGAGGGGGAGTCGGTTCTAATGAGGAGAGACGTTTCTGCTTTACCCTGTCCTCCCCTCAGTCACATATCAAAGGGCTGAAAGCTGTGATAAATCCACACCTCACATACTTCCGGTACACACACGACGACACCTCAGGTTACACACTCTGAGAAACGTGGCGTCTGCTTTTCGAGTCCATATTTAGCATCCTCACTTTGGTTCTACAGTGTGTTGGATGACTGGGTGACTGCAAATCAACTGGATTAAAGTCCTAATGCTTCACATTTCGGGCCGGGTTGATTTGTGGTTACCATGGCAACAGCATGTGCGGTTTAATACGACAGCTGATCAGCTACCCTGCAATATTTTAAACTAATCCGCTGACAAAAATTAAAGCCAAAATTACCATTGTGTTGTTGACAGCTTCAGTCAGTAGTTGCAGTGTGTGCATTTCCTGTCACTGCTTCACAATAAAAGTCACCCCCGGGTTTCATTGGTAATGCAAAGCTGCCGCAGGAGGCATTGTTCTCTATGCATTAGCAGTAATATTATAAACCTCCAGCACAGCAATATGAAAACAGTGATATATATACATCGTTTCCTGTAAATCCCCTTTGTGTCAGGAGACAATTTAAATCCAGCGGGAATGGCGGACTCCGCCACGAACAATGAAAACTGACTTTTCTTTTAACATAAGCAGTATTATCACATTTAGAACTAAAAGGGCACCTGGAGAGTGCAGACCTCCCCCAAGGCTAATAATCCACTCTTCCATTATATGCAAATCTGAAAGTGCAAACTTCATAGTCAGTATTTTTGGTTGTTCGTACTGTTTGAACATTTTTCCTTTCCTTCCTTCCTGCTGCCCTGCCAGCTCAGTTCTCCTGTGCGTTTGTGTTCTACTAAAACTAAAATAAATTATAAAGAACAGTGTTTGCTTTCATGGAAATCTTATAACTTCAACTTGAAACGATCAGTGAACATCAGCTAATGAATTGTTTCATTGTTGAGTCATTTGGCGACTACTTCGCTGATCAATCATGTAATTGTTTATTATTTAAGATGCATAATGAAAAATGCTCATTCAAACCCAACGTGACATCTGAAAATTGGCTGCCTTTTTTCATTTTTGTTGTTCAGTCCAAACCCCTACATATTCATCAATAATGATCTCAATCAATGAAACATTAATGCACTCTACAGAACCCTCCTGTCTGGATGCTGACTCTGTGTGTGTGTGTGTGTGTGTGTGTGTGTGTGTGTGTGTGTGTGTGTGTGTGTGTGTGTGTGAGATGGATGGAGGGAGGGAGAGAAGAATATGCACATTTATGGATGTGTGTGAGAGAGATCTGTAGCACTTTAAGGTTGTTGTTTTGTCATATCCCCTCCCCTCTCCCTGTGTGGCATTCTGTCTGAGCCAGCCCAGTGACATTTTCAGGCAGCTGAACTCCGGGACCTTTCAGTGTCACCCTCTGTTGTCATTTCTGACTGGTACAGCCCAGACAATGATGCACTCGCACTGTGGGGGGAAAATGATATACAGCCAACCTCAAGGTCCGCCTGGCTCAAAGTTGTTTTTCCACTGTTCCATCAAACCGGCTTTTGCTGGCACAGAATACCACTCAATGCTGTGATGAAAACAAACAAGAAAAAAAAAAAAAAGAAAAAAGAGTTTTTAGCGATGCAATATGTACTCGAGAACTGAGAAGTCAGACAAAACTTCAGCATTTGATATTTGCTATTCTCAGAAGCTGATGCAAATATGAGGAAGAAGTGCAATACTTACATTCCCTACAAAACATAATTCCCGGTTGGAGTTTTTTCTTTTTGTTGCCAGATCAAGAATCACATGGCCTAAAAAAATAAAAATCATCATCGCTATATCCTCTTAGTTCATCATATTACAGTTTGCAAGTCCCATCGTGGACTGTTTAATTGCCCTTGACAAAATCAAATCGGCTTGGTCCCTGAGGGAGTGTATAACTGCACGCATCTTATCCATAAATCAGGTATGTAGCGCCGATGCAAGGTGGCAGTGGCAGTTATATAGGAGCCTCAGCTGAATCACATGCCTTCTGCAAGGAAATGGACCTGTCGGCAGGGCTGTGAAATAGTGCGTCAGCCGCGTCACTCACAGCTCTGCTTCTTCATTTCATTATCATACTGGATGTGTGTATGTTTGTATGTGTGTAATGCACCATGTAGGCAACAGGTGCAGCCCAAACAATATCCAATTTGTGAGATTTTAAGATTCAAACACATGTTCCGCCATTCACATGCACCTGCTTGCCTCTGACAGCCACTTCACTGAGAATTATCTAATTGCCTGGGAGGGTTCAAACTCTTTCTCGGAAGACAACCCAGGGAATATGCAGCTTAACAGGAATACACATCTGCCATCTACCAACAGAAAACTCTGCTGCATTCCCTCTCATCTCGCATCAACATTCAGCCATCTCTGAGTTCCTATAGCAGCTCTGTGAGCACAGGGTTCAGTACAGTTGCCTTTAACCATGTTCTCCTTATTGATTTGAGTTTGGCTGTAACATCGTATCAGGGCCTTGCAAAGTTCTCTGCTGCATTAAGTCTCGGTCCTAATTGAGGCCTCCCAGAGGCTAACTGGCTCGATTGCGCCGACATGTCAAAAAGCATCAGTCAGTTAAATGGGGCTGGGAGATGGAGAGCCGTTATTGCTGCTGCTGCTGCCTGCAGGCAGTGACCTTGTGCTGAGACTGAGCTTGAAGTGTCTCCTCTTCACTCGCTGCTTTCCTGGAACATCCAAGTTCTAATCTTGACTCGATATCCACCAATGAGTAAGTGTGTGTTTGTTTGCATGTTCAATAGCATGATGTAGGCGTGCATGAACACTTGCACAAATACCCAAGGCCCAAGGCTGTGGAATAAAATGAATGGCAATTGCTGTGAGTGGTTGGTGATCCTGCAGCAAATCCTGTGAAAGATTCATCCTGAGCTGCCGGGGATGGACAATTACATGGCCGGATCTGCCAGGAGATGCAGTGCTGTATGTGAGGGATGACTACAGATTGTTGCCGTAGTAACGCAGAGGCGATGACAAGATGTGATAAGCAACATACAGTTTGTGTTCACAGTGGATTTCAAGTAACGTTACAGCTGATGACAGTGAGCCATGAATGCATGTAACATATGCTCATGTCATATTTATTCATATTAGTGGTACTGAAGCTGTAAACAATTACAAAAGTTTCAGGTTTTTCCATAAGACAATGCTGTATTTGAGTTTGGTGAAGATCTATGTCTGACTTCGAGGTCTCACATAGCACTCGATGCACTTTGTCTTTTGATGCCGCTGTCTGCTGCTCAGTGTCAGCGAGGTGCGTGAACTCATGGATGACTTCACAAAGGCGAAGCTGCAGACACCTCTCAGCATCGAGGTGAAGGGGAAGATGTGTCGGCAACAATCCAAACAGGTCTAAAATCTCACTGGCGGTGGCCAGTGTGCTGTTCTTTGCTGTGGTGTGCCAAAGAGCCGGTAGAGGGATGGGGGAGGCAAGCAAGAATAAACAAACTGGTTTTTAAAAAAGGCTGGCTGCTACAGCCTGAAGGCAGTAGCAGGGCGGAGAGCACAGACCAAACTGAAATCTGTCCTACACAAAACCATCCACCTCCACTCTGCTGAACTGATGTCATTGAAAGAGCACCTCCAGCCTCTGGCTTTTACCCCTAAGGTACAGCATGAAGTGCTTTAGGCACTCTGTTGTGCTAACAGCCATCAGACTGTACAATACCTGTTGTGTGAATAGCCCCACTCACAGCTACCAAGGATGGTGCTGACGCACGGCACCTCTACTTACTGTACAAACTAACCTGGAACACTTGTGCTCTGAATTGGCTTTATTTTGCATGGACGGAAGAGCTCGTGTAGAACTGTTGATAGAATGGTAGCACTCAGTTTCCTTACGCATAATCACTTTTGTCCTGTTCTGGTCCTACAGATGGTGTTGCTGCAAAGTTTAAGCATTTTATCGAAGGGGTAATTTAATATCACACTCCCAAGAAACAGCTTTAAAAATAATGTTCAAAACTGATGAAGCACTAGCTGCGATATCTAGACTTTTGCTCTCTAGTACTGGTGAAACTCCAAAAACACTGGATCCTACACTTCCCACAAATGCAGCTCAATGGCATCTTTCCTTAGACCTCCTCTGCCACCTAAATGCCGACATCTTTCAAAGTTCACACCTTCAGTCTTACTGTGCGCTGTCTAGATGCTCAGTTGACAGTTTAAGGTCATGGAGATCCATCCGAATGAAGCTATGCTGACTTTAAAAAGTCCACCTGTTGCCACCAAAGTGCTCTGGTAGCACGGTGAATGTCGCTCATCCAAATATATAATTCATGTGTCTCTGCAGAAAATCAGTCAGCTTCACCCTAAGGTGTGGATGTGCGGTACGCAAACCTCCAGTTTCCAGTTTCCAGTTAAGTTTTCTCTAATCCAGGGGAAAAGAACACCATGTAGTTCTCCTCACTACATTGAACTATGCATTACATATGAATGCACGCCCAGAGCGCAGTTCACACCTAGTAACAGTTCATCGCTTCATAACTATTCATTTATTGTTCTGTAGGTCAAAAAAGCAGTTTGACGTCATAATTACAAGCCTTCTTCTATAGCTGTGCGGTGTGGGATGGCCATGCCCACAATCACTTACTGAAATTCTGAACAACCTAATGTATGAGTCACTGTTTTAAATTCAGTTCAGCAGAAGAATGCCTCTGAATTCTACCGAACCGTCAGTAGTCAGCCACAGCAGCTGCTGGCTGGAACGTAAACCTTTTGTCTGTGGTGGTTATTTGTCATCAATGGACCAAACATTGCAATTACACTAATTAACACGGAGAGAAATGTTGAACATGTTATACATTGTCCTCTAAACAGCTGCTTGGCTGTCAGTAATTTTCCATTCAAACATTACCATTAACCCTGACCCAAACGTTGGGGCGTAGCAGCCCAAAACAGTGCATTTAGGGATATGATGATGTACTCTCTTATTTTACTCTCTAACCTAATCTAGGCTGTTTGAGCTGCTTTGCTACTTCGGGGTAAGGATCTAGACAGAGCTAGATTTAGGACAGTTTAGAAGTAGGTGCACGAGTGGCAGTATCTCACAGGTAGACCTTCTCTTTGATTGATGCTGAAGGATTATGGCTTCACAGTCTTTCCCTGTCACCCTCTGTATCAGAATGGTGGATAGAGATGCCGGAAGGGCCTTTGCTTACACAGCGCTGTTTGCCTGGAACTGGCAATCGACACGGGCCATAAATCACTCTCTAATATTTTTATGCATCCACTCCATCCAACTGCTGCTAATGTTTCCTCACCCTGCTTCCTTTGTAACTCATTTGAGCTGAGCGCCGACGCATGACAATGTGTGCGTAATGGGGATTGCTAGAATCGGCTTGGCAGAGACACGGGCTCTGTTTGGATTGGCTTAAAAGTGCAACTCCCGTGACCTTGCAGCAATGTGTGACATCAAGATTACGTGAAAAGGGCAGCTGTAGACAAATCAAACACAGCCTTTAATTGTAAGGGCTTGTCCTTAAATGTCACCACAGGAGCCCAAATCCTCCATAAATCCTGAACCAGTATTTAAATGGCTTCCGCAATTCTTAAATGATAAAAACTGTCCATTTGCATTAGGAAACCTGTCTCTAAAAGGCACATTTACTTTTCCAGCCCCCGCACATTTGTACAGTTTGCCTCAGAAGTTGCAAATCTCCTGAAGCAGCTACATCGTTTGCCTTGGTCGATCACTCCATCTTTGACCCCGAACTCCAACAGTCTCCCTCCACAGCACAGTGACTGGGGCTGTTGTTGCCCTCATTGCCATCATGTCCTGACCTTCGCTAGCTTAGCTTGTCACACTCTTATCAAATGCTATCTGATGCCACCACAGGGCCTGAAGCAAGCAAACACTCCGATACGATCTGTCTGGCTAGTAAAGGAGATGCCACTCCCCTCCCTCCACCTCCTTTTCTTTCTCCCCTCCATCAACACCTGTGGTGGCTTAAGGGAAACTTAGTGCTCCACCTGCGTCTTCCATCTCTTTGTGTTTTAGTATGTGCTAGTTTGCATATCTGGATGTGTCATTTGTGGGGATGTGTGTTTGCAGGTCTGTGTGCATGATGAAGATTCATGCACAAGATTTTGGGTAATAAGTTGATTTTCTTTCTAGCAGACAGTTGGATCAGAGGATTGATTTTGTGGGCTTACAGGCTACGTTAGGAAAAAAAAATCACTGTGTAGCATTGCCCTGCTGTATAGGAGGCCAATCCCTGCCATAGCAGAGCGTAGGAAAATGCTAGCGGGCTTTGTCCTGCTCTCTATTGGATTTGGAGAAGCTTATACTCCAGTAACCCCAGCTGAACTCATTGTCCGAAACAGCGTTAAGTTCGCCGTGCACAAAAAGCTTTATTTCCTGTAATGTTTAAAGTGAAACCTACTGTTTGTAGCAAGCAGCAAAGCATACACCTTCGCCTCTGTCTTGCTTGTCCAAGTATACAGCCAAAACTAATCAGGCGAACAGGGTTATGCACGAGTAAACAAGAAGAAATGTGCAATCAGACTGGTTCATCACACAGGACTAACTAGCTCTGCATTGCAATACAAGAACAATTTTACTCTTCCACATGGATCAGCAGCTGATAAGCAAGCTAACTTTTTGACTGGGACATGCAACTCTACCCTTAGTCTTTTAGCACAATATCCTCAATGTAGCTAGCAAGAGCATATTTAAGACCTCTTCTTCAGTGTGCTTTGAAATAAGAGAGCTGCGGACTGCATTTAACCATGTTAGCTTTATTAGCTAATTAGCTGCAGCTGATAAAGTCTAGTAGAAACAGTGGCACTGGCAAAATGAACAGTCTGAAATAAAGAGCGCTTTGTTTCCAGTGTTCAGTCTGCCGCTGTTATTCTGTAAAGTGTATATGTGTCATGTAAGAATGGAAGGGGCTTAAGGAGTAGTCAGTTTGTGGTTTGGGGGTGGGATGGGGGGGCTGTGTGCCAGGCTATTCTTGGTTGGGAGCTATTACTTCACACTCGGTTTGCTCTGTTAGTATGACGAAGTCTGTACTTGTTCGTAGATGTTTTCTTGTTCATACATCATCATAAAATAAAGCAATTAGATATACCCAAGGCTATGCAGTTATTTCAGCCTTTCAAAGCAGATACTTGCTGTAAATTGTACCCGATGGGAGAGCGGAGTTGTGAAAAACATAAAGCATAACCTCACAACCGATAAAAAGCTGTAAGACATTAAATCAATACATCAAGCCACAAAAAATAGCGCAGAAAAATGAGTAAGGGACTGCATTATGTCAGTTGCCGAAAAGTATCCTTATGTTGAATGCACTAATAACCACAAATTTAAAAAAAAAAAAACAAAAAAAAAACTGTCTGATCACAGTTTTCGTTTGCTGCCGTGTGCTGGATTTTGTGTGCAGGAACCTGACTTATAGTTCAAAATGTAACCTTGTATTTCAGTTCACACAGATGTTTGCAGGGAAATATAAAGCAAAGGGATGCTGCTGCTAATGCATCATCCCACGCACATCACTTCAAACTCTCTTTTGCAAACACACACAAACCACACTAAGAGTAAAACACACACATATAGACACAGCAAATGACTATGTATTCATGTCTCCTTCACCCCAGTTGTGCTGTAATGAGCCTGTGTTATGTCTCTGCTTTGAATGTGACAACACACAACAAGCATTCAACAGTCAACACAATCACTGTTATCCCTTGTAAACGCCCCTGAATCGACTGCTCACTTTCCATGCTGATATTAAGTGACAATAAGTAAAATGAGGAGCCGCGCGGTAATTTGATTCCACAATTCATTCCAGTTAAAAACTGAACAAATTTTGCCATTGAGAGATTTCTGACAGGAAACTCACCATCTCTTCGGTAACTTTGGGCTTAATAATGCTCACATGTGCAACTGAATGCATCATCATAAAAACAAATCCCTGTCAGAGCCCCGGAAATGAAAATGCGGCATGAAAACAGAACTACGGGTGACAGTATTTTGCCAGCTAATAAACAGATGATGTATTTAAATTCGGATCACACGATCACAATGATGGGCTTTACTCAGCGGCTGCGGGTGCTAGAAAGAATAAATAAATAAAATAACTCATCCCTCTATTTATCCTACTTCAGTAAAGTGGCAATCCAGTTTGCAGTGGTCATCAGGATGTGAGTCACTTTTGAAAGGTGATGGCTCTAGAAGCACTCATTATAATGGCAGACCATGAGAGCAAGCTGGAGCGGCACACTGGAGAGATTTGTTTTGCAGGCTTGTGATTTTCTGCATGTCGGGCCTTGAGCCTCTCAGCGCTCTGAAACAGTAATCTGCACATCTCTCTCCATTTGTATTCCCTTTCCTTTTTTTTCCGAGCAAATATCATCTTTGTTTTCTCTGTATTGACCGCGGCGAATGGCCGTCCCCGTTTGGCTTAGCAAACAAGCAGACGGACCCGAAAGCACTTAATTGATTGTGATGGCCCATTTGGCCTCGTTTCAGCCACACCGGGTCGCTTTTTAAAACACTGGGCTGGGGCGATGTGACACGACAAGACAATTCAATAAGATTCTGGTTTGTGTTTTCATTCGCCAGACGGCCTCCTATGCCACGGCCTGCTGATTGCTCCTTTTTTTCGTACAGTGAGCTCATTTGACAGCAGCACACAAATAACAGGCGGTGAAAGTCCACAACATTCTCCCTCATTCACACACACACACACACACATACACACACATTTTCTTTTGGTCCCACAAGCTTCAACACACCTGCACGCACACACATAAACGTACACACACAGGCTGTGTTTATTTTGCTCTTCTCTCTCCAATGCCACAATTTGGCAGGTGGCACACTGCCGGGTTCCATTAAAAAAAAAAAAGAAGGGGAGAGAGAGGAAAAAAAAAATCTATAAAGGCAAATAAACAAGAGTGGGAGCTGCTGCCAGCTTGCTCGCGTTCTCCACCGGATAATAGAAATGGAAGTACGATAAGGTTCTTGTATAACCTCCCACGTAGAGGTGTAACTGAGTTCACTTTCCCCCCTTTAGATTCTGACTTTGGCACTGGTCTGCGCTATATGATTTGGTCTAAATAAATCATACACATCTGAACACACTGTACACAAGCACGTGCACCTACTGCACGGGCAAGCGGGTTAAACTGTGCTATCGAAATTCTCAAACGTCCTTATCTTTTTATTCGGGTGGTTTTCATTCTTTATTTCAGTACCTAGAACAGAGGCACAAGTAGTGGATTCAGTTTGGGAAAGAAACAGGTGCGGTTGCAGCCATGCAGGTGTATCAGCCTAATTTGATCACTGAAGCAGTGCTTGTTGTCAGGAGGTAATTACACATACCAAATAACTGACTTTGTCATGGAGGCATCAGACGAAGTTAGACTCATTATCATCTGTAGCATGCAGAGGCATGTGCTTGAAACAATGCATTATGTTAAAGCGCTTTATTATGCTGTCCTTGGATTTACCATCCAAGTCTGTCAGATCCTAGAAACATATCTACTTTTGCAGTCTAGTAATTTACTAACCTTCCTGTCCCTCATACCATACAGTATATCGCTGAAGGCCTCAGGTTTTTATACACAGGGACACGTTGACTTTTATGTTCTGTGGAACAGGATGTAACAGTGTCGGGCCGGGGTTGCTTCATCGGGCCATTTCACTTTCTCATATTTAATATTTTTATCCTTGGGACAGCTATTGCGGAGAGAGAGGGGCCCTCTTCAAAGCTTGTCTTGTCCTCTGAAGGAATACGCAGGGCGCTCTCTTTCCCGCTGAGAGCAAGGGTTGGATAATAGAATCAGTGGAAACTACAACATGGGCACTGAGGAAGTATTCAGCTGAGAGTTTCAGAGCAAGATTACCTTTCTTGATATCCTGTGAAATATAGAAAATATATGGAGTTGCTATTGGCATTGCTGAGGTGGTTGTTGCAGTGGAAGAGCTGCAGTGTTTGGAGATTCCTTTGTCTAGTTCTCCTTCTTTTTATCATTAACACTGATAAAAAAAAAATGGTTCAAGGTGAACTAAGAATTACTGATAAATGTTCAAAAGTTGGTCATTCACTTTATTGTGGAAAGCTACCTGAAAAGATCGATTCCATTTGCATAATTGCACATTAAATATGAAGCTACAGCCAGGAGATGGTTAGAGCAGCTTAGCAAGCAAGGAACATCAAACTGGGATAAACACAAATCCTCCTCAACAGTTTGAAAACTTGCTAATTAAAACCAAAGTGTAAAATCAAAATTGTGGTTTTATGAGGAATTTTATGTGTAAGCTAGCGCAGTGAATTAGCTTAGTCAAGTGAGGAAAGCTAACGAAATTGGATATTATGTGTGAATTGGTGATGGCTGGAGGTGCTGGTAGGTTGTTGTTTTTTTTACCTCTGGATGAGCCAGGCTGGCTGTTTCCAGGCTATTTGCTAAGCTAAGCATGTTACATCTGCTTTATTTAATATGTACAAAACCACAGCCAGGCTAGTGCTTTCCCCTTGCTCCAGTATTTATGCTAAGCTAAGCTAATAGCCTCTGTCAGAAGGTGAAGAAAAATCTGCCTTCCAGCACCTCTAAAACTCGCTATCTAACCTGTTATTTCTCATTTGTTTACAAAAACTAGTACCTCCCCAAAGGGCCAGGCTAGCTGCTAAGCTACGCTAACCAGCCGCTTGCTGATGTTTCATATTTAATGGACAGACACAAGAGTGGTATCGATCTTCTCATCTCACTCTTGGCAAGAGAGAAAATAAGCTTACTTCCAAAAATATCAAATCATTCCCTTAACTATGTATCAAGCACAGCCGACAGTAACTATAGCACCAGCAGATTCGGAATCCCTCCACAAGTTCACAGGTGAAAAGGACAGCGCTGATGTTTGGCAGCTCTCATTAGCAAACATGTTCGTTACTGCAAGGGCTCGGCCGTTCAAGGTCTGAATATGAAGCACTGACTTAAATAATACAAACTCAAAGACGTGATACGATAGACAACATTAGCCCCCTGGCATCAGAAGCACTCTGCAGCTCTGCAGTCCTCCGCGGCGTGGGATGATGCATGGCTCACCACGAGCGCTGTAGACCTGCTCTGCTGAAAAGGGCTTTTTGTGGAAGAGACCAGCCCTCTGGTAAATTGCCTGTGACATTCCAAGTGTCTCATAAAACATGTTCCTGGACGGTGGATGCAAAAGCATTCCCTTTTGTGTTCTCTCAATATTCTATTTAGCCTAATTAGGACCACTGGGGTCTGTAAATGCTTGAGTCATTGTGGGAAGGCCCGCAGGTGAGGATGGGTAAGAAAGGCTTCCAACAAAGAAAAGAAAGCAGCTTTAGTGCTACATTGTACAACACAGGGTTAATGTATCAAGGCAGAAGGAAGGATGATGAGGCAGAAAGAGAAACAAACAAAGGAGAAAGAGTTGGAGACGTGGAGGGGGGAAAGGCAGTGTGGGAAAGATGGACAGAGACTAAGCTTTTAAGGCCCTGAGAGAGCAAAGATGAAGTCAAAAAGATGAAGGGAGATGGCAAAGAGACTTCCTTTCACCCTCAGCTCATTTGTCCTGTGGCCGCAGAACCTGAGGATAGCGACGCTCTAATGAGCAAGAGTGTGTGTGTGTGTATGTGTGAACCCAGCTCACACTGCGAGCAGCCTGGATGTTAAGTTCTTTCATTAATCTCACAGGATGTCAGATGTGCCACATGCATGTACTGCGCAGCAGCACTCCTGTGACGCAGTTTCGCCTCAGCGAGAACGTCCCGAGCTTTTATTGTGCCGCACTTGTGCTCTTCACCGTTTACACTGATCTGTTATCGCTGTGGCGTGCTGCGCCAAGAACAATAGTTATTTTAAGTTCTGGCACGTGACAGATTTCCCAGCGCTGAAAGAAACACGAGTAAGAGAAAAAAAAACAAAACATCTTAGCAGCTGAAATTGAGCTGAAAACGAGGCGAAAGGAGGCTTATAGACGAGCTCCCCGAGTGTCCTTGTGTTTTTGTTTGTCTCTGCATCACTCTGAGCAAAATTTTGCATATAGAGGAAGTTGCATATAAATCCCTCATTACTCCTGTTCTTTGAGGTGAGGTGTGTGCGTGCATGCATGGGTGCAACTGCGAAATGCAATTAGTGAGTACATAAGTGTTTTGATGTGATGTGTGTGTGTGTGTGTGTGTGTGTGTGTGTGTGTGTGTGTGTGTGTATGTGTGCTTCTTGTCAGGAGCACATGTTCTCTAAGAGCATTCACCACATACACCCAGCCGGAGGGCTGATGAGCATTGATCAGCTGAATGGAATTATCAGATGTTGCTGAGGGCCACCCAGCACTCTCTCCACAAAGACACAGGTGTTTCTCTTTATTTTTGTTTTTTTTAATTTACTTTTTTTTTTTCTTTTTACACCAAATTTATGAACGTGTTTGTCTACACGAACATACAGTAGATTTGTTTGTTGTGAGATGTAGCTGAAGGCCACCCAAGTTAATGTGTGTGCGTGCGTGTGTGTGTTTGCATATGTGCCTGCACGTATGCTGGCGACGATGCCCTTGTAGATTACATGGGGAGCGCAATCTGTGTTTAGCACACTCGCCCTTAGAGGACGGATTATGGGATAAACAGAGTGGCGGGCTCCTGTCACCACATGCAGACACACACATTAATTCACACACACATACACAAACACACACACACATTGAAGGTACTCCTGCCGGGTACTATAGGACAGATGCAAGGTGGTGATCAGCTGAGAGGGAGCTGTGGAAGTTGCGCACATACACTGGTGCTCCTTTATCTGTATTTACACATGTGCTGACTGCCTGATTAGTTAGTTGCTTACAGGATTCACACCCTGCAGGCTTGTTATGGTGTGTGTGTGAGCAGGCATTTAAGTATTTGCTGTTTTATTCACATTTGAACTTCATTGTTTTCTATACAAACACTAATTATTTACTTCCACTCTGCTTTCAGTGAGGTAAAGTGTCTGTGTGTGTGTGTGTTTCCACTCATCATTAATTAATTGTGTGATCTTGACGTGAAAGGGAGAATGCGTTCAATAGAAAAAGACAGTGTTTTGTATGCGCACGCAGCTTGATTAATTAACTTACGGACACATTTGAAGAAATGTGAGGAAGGCCTCACGCTGATCACTAGGCCACTTGTGTGGACACGATCCTTTGTTTTCTGATGACAGCAGAAAACAAAAATGTGTCATCTGTAAAGCTATAAAGCCTCATTACCAAAATCATCAAGCCTTCTGTGTTGAGGCCCTTTATCCCCTCATTGACCTATCATTTTCACACTTGAATTAATATGCACGCTCACCGGCATTCACACATCCATCCACTGAATGATCCTCGCATGCACTTTAAATGCACATAGGCCCAGGCTGACTTATAGATGCAAACACTCCCCTTCCTTCCACCGTGATCTCAAGGACACTCAGTCAACATTTACTGGAGCTTTGATGGCTTTACAGCCTATGTTATTACAGCCTTCTGCCTCCTCCCCCTCTTCCTCCTCCTCCTCCTCCTCCTCCTCATGTCATCAGCAGGTCTCAGTCTTTTGTATCATGGTGTAATTAACCACGCAACAGGGAGTAGCTCAGCATCCAACTTTCAGCTCTGAATTCGAAAGAGCGGGCCTCCAGCTTCGAGCCAAAACCATCTGCTCCTCTTCTTGTATTTTTTTTTTTTTTTAACATTTAGGAGGAACTACACCTCATGTGAAACATAACGTTAACTCTCACTTTGTCGTAACAGCTCCAGATGCTCTTCAGTTTGACACTTACCAGCTGAGCTAACAATGGATGAGCATTGCATATTTCGCCTGTTTTGTGTAATTTATTTGATCTTGGAAGAAAATTAAATCTCCCTGAACTGGAGGCTCCAGTTAAATTAGGACTATTGCTGTAAAATAAGCTTTTTAGCAATACTAGTGACATATAGGATACAGGATTGCCATGAAATTGTGTCTTTTTGAGCTTGTTGCCATGCTAGCATTAGCAATTAGCTCAAAGCACTGCTGTTCCTTGGTACTCTAAGTCTTGCTTTATACTGTAAGGAATACAACTTGCATACAACTTTTGTTTTCTTGATTTATTAGCAGAGAGAAAATAAAGTGATGTCATGCACGCTGCACTGGAAGTGCAGCACCTTTTCTGCACATCCTTTCTTCATGTTGATATTATGCTATTTTAGCACAAAACAAGTTAGAAGATCAGAGGCGAAATAAACTTTAACATGCCTGCAGGAAATGGTGCACTTCTCCCTTTTAGATTTTTTGACATTCTTCTACCAACTCGTACCTTTGATGTTTCGGATGTGATCAGCTGGGAGATGATGATTCAATGAGGAGTAGGGAAAAAATCCTTTAAAGCACAATTATAAAATAGTTTTTCCTTCATTTATGTGCAGATTTCAGATTGGAAGAAACAAGTCTGAAGGCAACCTATTGACTTTATCCATCACCTTTTTTTTTGCTGAGCTAATAAAGCAGTTTGTACTAATCAAAAACTGGCAGCTTGAAGAAACCAGCACATGCACATCTGATCACATGATCCCTTCCAAACCTTCGCCCCAGCCTCTCCACCGCATTGCACCCAGAAAGCCCCCATGAGCCCCGTCTTATTGGTGGCAAAGACGGAGAGGAGAAGGAGGGTGACAATTCATTTAATCCCTCCATGAATGCTCTTCTTCTCTCTCGGGGTGATATTGAAATGATGCTCCGGGCTTTCCCCCAGCGAAGCGCCAAGCGGAGAGGCCCCTGGGAGATATTTTATTCAAGCGACGCCAAATTTTGTACGCCGCTCACACCCGGACGCGCACATACAAAATGCAGTTTTTATGAAAGAGGCATCTCTGTCCTATATTTCAGCCTTGCCGGTGCCGCACACATGCTCATATTGAGGAGGATGATATTACTCTAAAAGAGTGTAACTTTGAAAATGAAAGCTGAAGGTTAGTTTTACCACTTGAGTCGTAATGCTTCCCTTAAATTTCCCCTTAAGTAGCTTTGAAGATAGATAAAACACTTGACAAAATCACACTTTCATTCCCTATCTCGCTGCTACGGCGATTCACTGAAGCTAAACCACACTTATATTGAGAGAAATATCAGTAAAGACATGTGTGGCAGTCTGAACACACATGCAAAAACAAAGCTCACACACACACGGCAAGTATATCTCCACCAGTCTCTAGCTTCTCTCTCTCTCTCTCTCTCTCTCTCTCTCTCTCTCTCTCTCTCTCTTTCTCTCTCTCTCTCTCATCTTTTTTGTCATTAACCGGGGACCGGTGATTATGCTGCATACAAAAACACGCACTCTTCACACTTTCTCCATCCTGCTGTCTCGCCTCATTAAATACGTGCACGTGTTGGAGCACCTCGTCCTCCAACAGCCCACCAAAACAGAGGCCCTTACCAAAGCTAATGAAGTGGAAGTCCCCCTGTAATGCACGGCCCTTGAACATGTTTCTGCATATTGTATGCATCTTGCGCTCTGGGTGCGTTTGTTCCGGCATTTTGTATCGTTTGCGGTGCTCCTGGTAATTACATGACGTGTGAATGTGGTATTTCCCGTCATAATGCTCTGGCTGTGCTGGCTCTGCTGTGGCTCTGGCTACCAGGGCAATATTCATTGTACTTCATGGCAATGCAATGAAAAACAGCACAGAAGAAGAAGAAAAGGAAAACTGCCAGCAACCTCTAATTTATAAGTAATCACTGAAGGAATTTCTCCTCTAAATGACTTGAGATACTGCCTGTCAGCAATACAGCGACAGTCCCTGCACGCTGCTTTCATCAGCTGTTTTCTTTATTTCCTTCCTTTCTGCATGTGTAACTTAGCTTATCAATGCAATGATTATGCAGGAAAATGAAAGCTTGGAAGCATGCGTGTGCATTGTTTTTTGTGTGCGTGTGAATCAAAGAAAACTTGGAGTTCTTTTCAGCAGCGTCATTTTCTTTCCACCCAGTTGAAACTTGTCGGTCCAATCTAGGGGTGGATTTCGATAGCTGGTGCCATTTTGGATCTGGTTTCCTGTTACCTGCTACCAAATATTTAGTCATCTCTCCTTGCTGTTTTGTCATAGATGCAAAAATCAATGTAGAAAACATTCCAGCAACTCGTGCTTTGCGGGCGCTGACCTTCACTTTTGCAAATGACACACGTCAGTGGCAGTAGATTATCCCAGTTGTAACTAATTAAGGTTAATTCTCTGACGGCCATAATTAAACTTTTGGCTGTTGGCTGGTTAATGTGCTCTCCGCAACCCAGAGTCTGCACTCGGCCAAAGATTTTATGTGAATGACAGGGACATCAATCTGTAGCGGCGCAGTGTGACTGAATGGACCGTGTGATTTTAACAACAGATTGGTGACTCTTCTCGAGAGAAACGATCTGGCCGGGTGCAAATCAAATCAAATTTCAAGAGAAAATCTAAATTCAGGCAAATCGCATTACTTTCAGCGAGACTGTCCTCGTAAGTAAAAGCCCCCAAAAGACATGTTTCTGTTCAAGTAATGGTGGTTATTTTTGAAATTGTTTTAAAATTGTTTGAAACTTTTATTGATATGATGAAGCAAACTTGAGTAATTCCTAAAGGTTAAGAACAGTAAGCATCTGACTGTGTTATCTCTAAGGCCCTGCTGCAGCATCATGGTAGCTGTGGCTGAAATGCCTGTTGGGCATTTGTCATCCTTTAACTGATTGTGTGTGGATGGAAAGCTGGAGCTGCAGGGCCACTGCGAAGAAAAGTCTGGATGGTTGAAACAAAAGCCTGTCTTTACTCAACTGTATGAGTGGTGAGCACAAAACAGAGATGAGCTTCCCAAATTCCATAGTATTCTTTTAAGTGCTGTTCTTTTAGGTGACATGAAGCAATCTGACCTGTTGATTGGCGAGAAAGCTGAGAGAAACGATTTCCTGGAGAGGCGAACCGTGCTATCTACTAATAATTGTAAAATCACGGAGCCATCAGCGGTCGAGGGGTGGCCTGGCACAAAAACAAGGCCCCTCTCTATCGAGAAACTCATCTCTCCTGGTGCGAGCGGTGAGGAGAAGGCGGAGAGGGGCCAACAAACCGAGGGAGAGGAAAAGAAGGACAGAGCGCGGTGGGGCTAGAAAGCGGTTTTTCTTTCTGTCCAGAGTTTTTTACTCAAAAACATCCCTCAGGTGCAGTACTTATTATGGAGCACAAAATTGCCTAATGTGCTTATTTCTGCTGCTAATGCAGCAGGCAAGCAGGAAGACAGGGTATAGCTCTCCAAGGGAAAGTGTGCAGTACAATAAGACCTGTAAGCACAATTTAAGTAATTAGATAGTGAAGCTGGAATTAAGGCCCCACGTGTGCACACAAAAGTACACTCATGCACACTAACACCCACACATGGCGCGCAAATACACACAGCCCGATAGATAAATGTATAAAGGCATGCACACATACACAATTTGTGGTCATTTCTCCTAAATAACTCCAGTATCTCAGACTATGATGAAAAGCTGCAATAAAAAGTGCCTACCAGTTATTCATCCTTTCCACACTCGTCTCTCTCCTTCTGTCTCACCTCTTGACCTCTCTGCCTCGAAGTCTTATTAACAGTGAATAATAATTTGAGTATAATTTTAACACCCATGCTGTACTCAGCAGGTGGCTACTCGTCCTCGCGCAGTTTGAGACAAAGGATGGTGTGATGTAAATTTGGAGGAGGAGGCGGGAGACTGAGAGAGAGAGAGGGAGACAAAGGGAGGAGGAGGAGAGACGGTGGAAACAAAGTGGGAGATGGAAACAGAGGAAAATAGAGAAATGTTAAGTAGGAGAAAGAGGCAGGATGAGCAATAACGAGAGTTGTGGCAACACGGTGAAGACCAGAATAGAGAAGCAAAGCCAGAAGAGCAGATGTGGGGGAAGGGGTGGACAGTGGGAGGAAAACAGGGTATGTAGAGAAAAGGACAAAGAAGGGGGAGACAGGATGGAAAATAGTGTGGGTGTGTGATTTATGCCTGGGGAGCTCTGTGTCTCCCGGTGAGGCTGCCTGCTGATTCCCTAACCTGAGAGGCAGAGGGGGGGAAGGAACGGATTATCATCATCCTGTACAGGCTGTATGAGACTTAGAGACTGGGGGGAAAAAGTGTTGAAATCCAGATAAAACAAGTGAAAATGTGCCAGAGGAGTGAAATAGTTTCTTCCCTTTTCAGTGTAAATCCATGTTTGACATTTGTTTGCAAATAAAAGATAACTGATGTGATTTTGGTGCAGCAAACAATGATAGATTTGAAGATTGTCAGACAGAAAATCTTAGAATTTAAAAACGTCTACCAAGAAGGGTATTATTGCGTTGTAAGGTGCCCACAAACCCCACAACAGTGCTGCTGTAGCCATAATGTGGCCACATCAAACACACCTCATGTTGGTGCTGAACCCACTGCTGTTTCTGTAAAATATTATGAAGTATAAATGACGTCCATCTGGGAAATAACATGGTCTCTACTTAATTTCCTTTTATTTATCCCTATAAAGTTAACTTTATTGACCCATCTTTACCTCTTAATGGCTTTTATTTTGTAGCTCACTGACAATTAACTATTATTAGATTTTCTCTTTCACTGAACATTCCGAATTTACTGAAAGAAATAGGTCAACATTTTGGGCGATATGCTAATTTGTTCTATTTTCTGGGGGTTTAATGAGAAGATTGATACCACTCCCACATCTGTGCGGTACTGATGAAGCTACAGCCAGCAGCTGGTTAGCTTAGATTAGCATAAAGACTGGAAACATGGGAAAACAGCTAGCACGGCTTTTGTCAAAGTTCAAAAACTAACCTACCAGCAGCTCTAAAGCTTAGTAATTATCATGATGTATCTCCCTTGTTTAATATGGACACAGACCACAGCCAGGTTAGCTGTATCCCCTTGTTCCAGTCTTTATGCTATCTAAGCTAATAGCCTCTGTCCGGTGAAAAATCTGCCTTCCAGCACCTCTGAAGCTTACGATCTAACGTGCTATATCTCATTAGTTACCTCCCCACAGGGCCAGACTAGCTGCTAAGCTAAGCTAACTAGCTTCTGGCTGGTGGTTCATATTTAACGGACAGATATGAGAAAGACATGCCTTCAAACGGAACCTGTGAGCACATGGTTATGACATAGGAAGCCGTTTGGACTGTACTCTTGAAGGCAGCAGCATATTTTTGTTGTTGCGATGCCTCCTGCCGTGGATGGATAGAGGTCTGTTTTCCTTGTTAGAATGAGGAATATCCCTGGTGATCCATTTGGCAAAGTAAAGATGATAACCATTGCTGTTCCATTGTTTTTTTTTTTCCTCTGTGCATTTGCCGTTGCATAAATGCATCAAGCTGGCTAAATTGCCTCGCTTGGCTGGATAGAAATACAAACACATGGTCACACTGAGGTGGCACTGGTACTCCATGCAGAGAGGCAACGCACGTGTACATGCAGATATACATACAAACATACAGGGGTAAACATACATGCTGTGCAGTATCTAATTTCACACTTCCCTGCTAATTTCTTTTGACTAACACAATCTAATGACCTCACACAGATCACAGCTGATAATGTTATGCTATAGGACATGCTTGACTAGCAGAATGTGTGTTTACTGAGGGGCCACAATGAGCTGCTGGAATACACACCTCAATTACCTGCTGAGTGTTTGCATTCATGTGAGTCCTGTGTGTCTGTCCTAGTATTTATTTATACTGTGCGTGTGTGTGTGTATGCTTGCTTTTGTGAGAGTATGTGCCTACCTCGAGACCATATTTGCAAATCCATATTTATCAGGGTGTTGTAAGTCAGTGTAGTCCCTTTACTGTGTGTGCGATTGTGCTCCTCTGTCATCCTACATTACCCATAATTACCCACAAGAAAGAGACAGCACACATCCCTTGGGATAGACGCGCTCACACATACAGCCCACAAACAAAATAACAAAGAGAGGAGTCTATGAACATGCAGATAGCGTATCCTCTTAATTACCCTCTCTTCAGATGCATCCTATGTGCTGTAGGAAAACACAAATTGATATAGCTGACAGGCCATCCCATTGCAGGCGTTACCACTTGGTTTGTACGCTTATCTTAAAATTCATCATCAAAGAAGTGATATATGATGTGGCATGCCGGCGTTTAAGTATGCTAGCATGCTCAGCAGCCGCGATGTGGAGCAGAATTTTCGATCGCAATTTGCATTAATTGAATCTCAAACCACTTTCTGGGCTGTCTTCGCAGTAACGTATGCAATTAATGAGATGTTGTTCACAGACAGGAAGACAAAAAGAGACAAGTCATCTGTTAAAGTGAGAGCTTGTTGGCCTCCACACATACAATAGGTGTCTGTTACAGAAAGCTTCCACGCTGTCTTTGGCAGGATCATTACGGGTACAGTACCAGGTTACAGATGGCATGTGGCACACAAGACTATTATAGACCCTGCAGGATGCTATGTATAGAATATTTGCCTGAATGACTGACTAACTCCAAAAGACACAGGATAAACACACTTAAACAAACTTAAAGAGCAACATTAGTGCGACAAATAACCCATAACGCAACACTGTAAGATCCAGAGCCAGTGATGCCGATGTGAATCCATAATTATCTTATCTGCAGAAGCGAAAGCACTTGATTAATTTCAGTTCTGAACAAATTCCAAGCCATTTTCGAAAGCAGTGCAGCTTCTGTAGCTTGCAAAGGTCATTCTTCAGAGCCAAAATACATCACTTTTAGCTTCACTTCCTGCTCTTGCATAGTTAGTTTTCATCACATAAGCAAAAATCAAACTTAAGATCTTTGTATTCTGGCCTTTAATGGTAATGTGAGTGCCCTTTTCACACTTAAACCAAATAAAAAAATCTTTGCAGAAATGTTACTAACACAATATGTTCCGTACATACTGCACAATACTAACACAAGGCTCCAACTATGTCAGCAGGACTGCTCTAGAAAAATAACATGGTGACATGCAATGCAAAAATCATGAAATTTGAGAAGCCAGAGCCTGAAAGTGCTTGTCATTTTTCCTTATTAAATGACAATTACACAATTAGTTGATTATCAAAATGTTCTGTTGATCATCTAATGGATTGGACTAATTGTTTTATCATAGAAAATTGAAAATTGATTACAGCCTATCCCCACAACAGGCTATACTGATACATGATTTATTGCAAAAGAACAAAAAAGATACAGTATTTCCTCCAATGTGATTTCATCTTAATTGTTTCTTTCCTTCGGAGTGTGTTGAAGCAAATGATTTATAGCTGCAGCTTGAGAGCACCTCTACTGTGCTCTGTAAATGTTTGAAATAGATTGCTGTGCAACTGACAAATGCCAGAAAGACATATCTCTGGCACCTGTTTATTTACCCTGCAGTATTTAGGCACACAATTTCATACTGGGATCCAAAAGGATTTTATCGCATGTGTGCGGTAGGCTTAAAACTATTAAAGTTAAGATCCAGCAGTTTGTGCAGCAGCTGATAAGTGGGACAGCTTAGCATCATGCAAATGTGGAGTCGAGTTTGTGCCAGTTGAGAAAACTTCTACTTGAAATCAGGACAGGTCACTGGCCATAGGATGGGAAGATTCAGCTTTTGAGTGCTGAGTCACAGAATGGTTTATTTGGAAATAGTTTAATGTTCAATAGCAATGGGTAAACAGGCTTCCCACAAACTTTTTTTTTTTTGAATTTCAGATCAATGATAGTCCACGTCTGATGGCGGCAGCTCATTTCAAGCGATCAAACTGCCGCGCAGTGCCCACCATTTTGTCATCCTTTGATGTGCGGTTCAAAGGGTTGCAAAGCTGTCAGCGGTTGTCTTCAGATACATCACCCGCAATAAACTCTGAGCTGAGTGCGAGGCAGACCTCTCGCCGCTCTCTCGCTTGCTCTGTTTCTCTTTTGCACAAGACCAAACAGACATTTTCCAGCAAGAGATCTCAGCCATGGCAGACAGCTAGCAGAGGAGTTTTCAGGGCCTGTTGGAGGGGAAACATGGACGCTTTCAGGCTGGAAAGTGCAGGCTGCTCAAGGTCCAACACACACACACAAACAAACACACTCATGGTGATGGAGGGAGATGGCGGAAGATGGATGGTCAAGTCAGGGTTGTATGACTGCAGAGTGGTTAGGGAAGATAAGCGAGAGACAGACGAGCTTCCCCTCTACCAGCCGGCTGACGAGCAGCGGGTCTTGAGGAGGGGAGAGGGTAAAAGGGGGCAGCAAGGAGAAAAGGAGGCAGTGGTGAAATCTCATTCATTAATGGATGTCTGGGAAGCGAGGAAAGGTAGGCGAGTGGGGAGACTTGAAAGGAAATTCACAGAGGTGGTTTCATTAGCCAGCTGCTAATTTGTTTGTTAGCTTGAGCATAGCTTTCTCCGATGCTACAAATTAGAACTTGTAAAAATATTTGCAACGCTAATTACAGTGACTCCAGTTCTAACTCTGAGGCAGTCCTAATCATTCAAACCGCTCATGGCGATGCCGCACTGCTTTGCATCCTATCCTTCCTCATTTACACCATCAGAAGCTGTCCGGCCACCGCCGTCGCTGCTGATCTGTGCAATATCTGACGTGACGGCGCCGCGCGTTTCATTATGATGACTGATTTTGTGTCAATAATACTCAGGAAAACAAACAGCAGCCAATGAAACTCACTTCATCTATAACTCCTCATCTTGTCACTCAGTAATAGTCTTCTCATCGCAACTGATGAAGGCGGGAAAGGTGCCAATCTTTAATTCCGCATATAATGAATACATACAAGCTGTTCTGCAGCAACAGCGCCAAACTGCAGGCTTTGAATTATTCTGCTTTTTTTCCTCCAGACTCTTGGAGTTCAGCGTTCAATGAGACGATTGTGCACACAGAACACACACACACACGCTCTCTCCCTCACCACTTTGACTGACTGGAACTGCTTTTTCACAGGCAGGTGGCATATCTGTTTTTAACCCAACTCCAGTTCCTGCAGAATACTGAAAACATATGCAGAGGCAGCAGCTATTTCCTCAATGTGTTGCTTAATGCACCACAGCCGTCAGTGCATCACCTGTGAGGCTCTACGCGCTGCATATTTTGCAAGAACTCATCATTGGCAGAGACGCGCGCAGCATTTTCTTTATCTGATTGTCAAATCGTCAGAATTCCATTTCTAATATTTTTCTTGTTGGTAAAGACGGGCTTGGGGCTAACACGGGCGCTGACATCAGTTAGGGTGTTGTCATTGTGCTGGGAAGCTAACCCAGCATTTTTCTCTCTCTCTCTCTCGGCAAGTTGCTAATGGAAGTTAAACTCCAAAGTCAGCAGAAGAGTAAAAAATGTTTAGAAAATGGTCTGTTTACTGAACAGCTGTAACAGCACAGTTTAAAGCGCAGGTCCACTGTGATTCAAAAGAAACTACATTTAAGGAAATGAAACTTTCACACACACACACTCTTCAAGTCATCAATCAAGTGACTCATCGTCAGATCAATAAATATAAACAAAACAAGTAGATTTCTAAAAGCTACCCTCCACTTATCCACTCAAAGGTGCATGAATGCTGTTGTTTACTGTGAAAACACTCAAAAAAGACGCACACATCGCGATTGTAACAGCATCTAATTACGTTAATCAAAGCTGCTGTCATCAATATTATATATTTCAAAGTGGTGAAGAATTATCACCCAGCTTTATGGAGCATTGTAGCATCTTTCAGCTCATTGTTTTGGTTCACTCACCGCTCTCATCAACCTCGTCGTCAGCTGCAGCTGGAAGGTGCCCGCTGAACACTACCTCGATCAGACAGATAAACCATTTAGCAGCAAAAGAGCCAGATATTTCCCTCGGGAATCATCCAAAACGGAGCTAAAAGGAATGTAAATTTTGGATTATTTCGCCAGGTGGCCAGGAACACGACTCTAATGAATGGAAATGTTGCTCAGTATCTCCTGGATGTGTAAATCGGTTAGTGAACGCATTTGCTGCAACAACTTATGAATCAATGATGTCAATGATGCAGGTTTAACTTTATATTTGTACTATGTTTTCATTTTCTTGCATGTAAAAAACTTGAGGAAAATATTGCCATAATTAAAGTTAAGATTATTGTTTTCTGAGTACCTTCCAGATCTATTTCTGACACAATATTCCATGCCAAAGGAATGTAAAGGAAGAGCTCAGGATTCATTGTGGTTACATACCCCTGTGAGTGTTATTACATTATTGATCAGCAGATTATTTAACCACTACCAGTCTCCTAAAGCCCAAACTTCATTGATTTTCCAGGCTGCTTTTAGACAAAGGTGATGAATTCTATTGAACTCAGTCCCATGGCTGAACTTCAGAGTTTCCAGCTTTTAAGTAAATGATAGTTTTAATCTTTTGCTTCTCTCTCCACCACCTCCCTCATATCCCCCATGCCTATGTGTTGCTGTATGACCGCTGCTGTCACACCGCGCCTTGAGGACACCGTGTCTCTGCTTTGAAAGTGTCCTTTAAGAGGAGATTGTTCTACAACATCCTGCTCCTCGGAAAGTCTCCGCTGGCAATTCCTGTGCTGTGTTTGCTCTCTTTATCTCAGTTAACTTCTTACAGTAAAGTTAATTTCAAGCGGCTCTGCTTTCTGAAATCTTTTTACACCAAGGAGAAAAGAAAACAATGTTTTCCTGTGACTTGAGGGTGGGCCCCTCCCCGATTTTCCTCTCCATGGGGCCTCAGATGGCACACTAAGCGCAGCCTCAAAGAGTGGACGCCGACACAAGATAGGAAATAATAATAGCAAAACAACAAACCCCAATGCTTTAAGCATGGCTGGTGAATCAAACTAATTAGCAGCAGAGCGCCTGGGACCTTTAGTTAGTCATCTGAGAAGCCCATTAAAGGCCCCCCTCACCTCCTTTCCCATTACTCTCCTGCTTTCTTGCTCCCACAATATTTCAGAGGACACCGCTTTGAACATTATATTCTCACACATTTAAGCTAATTTCTGGGCCTCCCTGATTTCAAAGACCCTCTATGTGGGTCGTTGGGATGTTGAATCACACTTGTACAGTATGTCTCACCGTTTAATGGTAATGTCCTCTTTAGCACCGTCGCTGACCGTGAAAGCTAACAGCATAATCACAGAACAGACAAGTAGCGGTGTAATGGGCTTTATTGACTCTTTATTTGCAGTCAAATGTTTCTTGGTTGTCTCATGGGGCTCTTTCATTTTCTTTAAATTGTCATAATGGCTTGTGTATCTTATTGCATGGAGTTTTCTTCGGTGTGTAAGATAGATGGATAGAAAGACGGGTGGATGGGGAGATGAATAGATCTGAGAGATGGGTGCATGTATAGATGGGTGGATACATATTGAATACATGGATGGATGCTTGGACGGGTGAATGGATGGATCATAGATGGATGAACACATGCTTAAATGGATTCTTGGATGGATGGATGGATACTTGGATGATGAATGGATGGACAGATGGATGGATAGTTGGATAGATGAATACTTTGATGAATGGATAGATACTGGGATGTATGTATGTGTGAATGGATGGATAGATGGATTGGTATTTAATGGATGGATGGATGCACGGATAATGAATGGATGAATGCATGTTTAAATTGGTTATTGAATGGATGGATATATGTAGATTGGTATTTGTATGAATGGATGGATTCCTGGACAAATTGATTCTTGGATGCTTGGATAAATGGATGGATATTTGGATGGAGGGATGGATACTTGGAGGGCTGGCTAGCTGGATGGACATTTAAATGACGGGCAATGAGAGGGAAAGCTGCACGTATTAAGTTCAGCATTCGCTATGTAGATAAAGATGGTATCAAACTCTCAGTGGCTTAGGCGAGTGGCCAGTAAAGTCTCTGCTGCAATGATACTACTGATACTGTATATATGATGTACATATAGGCACGCTGCGTCTCCCTCTGTCACTGTTTACAGTTGATGGAAACATGGGGAGAGAACATCTCCTGAGCAGCTCTTGTTGTCTTTGTGCACCCCCTAATTGGGTCATTATGGCTATTTCTGTTGAAAGAATGTTTGTATTTCAAGAAAAGGCCAAGCTACAACTTTCAGTGCCACACGTAGACCACACACCGAGCCTGTGCCTGAGCCTGTCCTAGAGCAACCCCAGCCAAAATCAATACTGCAAAGGTCATTGCTATTCCAATCATAGCGCGGCCTATTCTCTCTGTTTACTGTCCTGTGTCTTGCGAAAATGATAGACACTCCCTCTGTGGCATTATATCAATAAAACGAGGGCACAGTTCTCTTGGGGCTATTGTCATGCACATCTTTATTTATCTTATTTTGATGCATTAAATGATAGAGCGAGTGCGAGAACGGTATAATGGTTCGGTGTTTCTGCCAGTCTGAAAGATCCCTGCTGAGAGGGAGCGCTGCTAAGTTGAGACCCGGAATTCAAAGGAGCTCTATCTAGATCAAGGCTCCGTCTGATTCACGCAATAACAGACCAGCTGTAGTCACTGTATGGCTGTCAGTCAAGTCCAAACTTCAACTAACTTTTCTCTGCAGTCGTTTTTTCCGTCCGTCACGTGTCGGTGATGGAGGAGGTGAGAACATCTGTTCCGTTAATCTGCGGGGCCAGAGCTTCTCTGTTTTTCTCCCTTTCCCTCTGAACTTGCGATTCCTGAGGACGCAGCACGAATGTCAGGCTCCAAATCTAACACGCTGCAGCGAGCCAGTGAAATCGCTAGGTGTCCACCATCTGTGTGCGTGACCTGCCAACTGCCATGTCATCATCATCACCATCAGTCAAAGCTGCATCCGTCTCTGTGTGAATTTGTTTGGGCCTGATGATGGGGCGTAGCTTTTGTGTGCGAGGTTTATATGCATGGTTGCACTTCTTTTGTCAAGTTATTCTTTATTAATTCCCCACGAGGAAATCCGTCCTCCGCTTTTTGACCCATCCTCATTATTTAGGAGCACTGGCAGTGCCTGGGGAGCAGCTCTTTTTCTGAGGCCAGTGCTTCGGTCAAGGGCAAAGGCAGGAGTGTTACCTTAAACCTACCGTGCTGGAGACTGAAGTTTTTGTTCTGTGTCCCAGTTGTGGTGAGAGTTCGGCTATTAAAACACACACTGTGATTTTGGTATAATACTGAGAAAGTCGATGCATAATGGCTCATCTTTAGTATTAGTAATTGTAAATGTACTTACTTTTATATAACCATCATCTTTACCTCACAGGTTTGGTGTTCATGGCCAGCATGCTTGCACGTTTCCACAGTTCTGTGCGTATATACAGTCCAGCAGTGGTGGGACGAGTCCATTCATTCAAGTACGATACTGTACTTTGGTACAATTTTGAAGCAGTAGTAGTTGTGTGTACATTTGACTCAGTGCATTCATTTGCAGCTATAGTTACTGGTTACTCTGCAGAACAATATTTTACGGACAAAACTACTAAAATTGTGAAATATGGTGCATTTTTGTAAATTAAATTGCCCGAAAACATCAAAAAAGTTACAACTGGATCCACGTGTACCAACTACAACTATTAATGCTCTTACACATATTTTTAAAGCATCAGTAATAAGAATAATAATCCAGTAATATAATATACAGCACTGTATAATTATATAATAACTCACTGGGGCAATTTTTCTGCATGAGCACTTTTACTTTTCATACTTGCTGTACTTTTAATACCTCTGTACTATTACTGAAGAGACATTTTGAACGCAGTACTTAGAACATTTTTACTCTGCTGTATTGCTTTGATTTCAGGATCTGAATACTTCTTACAACACTGATCTGCAGTGTGTGTGTGTGTTTTGGGGGTTGGGGGGAGCGCACGAGTGTGTGTGTGTGTGTGTGTGTGTGTGTGAGAGAGACACCTGACCACCATTCATCTGTCCATCTGTTGTGGAGGCTCTGTAACAGACTCGGGCTGCGTCTTCTGTCAGATGGTGGATCTGATGCAGAGCTCATATCCTGCAGTCTTCCAGCTCCCGCATGTTCTGTTCTCTTACCTCTGAGTGAAAAATACTGGACACTTGGGATTCTCTTCAATACCCACTCAGTGAATGCACGATTACATTACACTATGGAAGGAAGCAAACGGTACATAATGCTGAGGGGCATGTCTGTTCTGTGAAAGCTTATCAGCTGTATATTTGAAATAAAATGAACTACATTATTTTCTAAGAAATGCCTGAAGTGATCATATCACAATGTTTAATGAAAATCACATAGAATTTAGTTTTACATTGTTTGTACATCTTGTAGGCCGGAGGCGCTCCGGTCCGACTCTGCTGGTTTAAGACAGCAAATGTCAAGCTTTGATGAACTGTTTGTGGGTTGAATCAATATCGTGTAATATCAATGGCCAAATTAGTGCTGCAGACAGATCTTTCTGTATATGAAAATGCCACTGATGTGAAGTGATGAAGTTGCCGACTCAGAGTTTCATTAAGACGGTTCAGAAAAACCCCAACAGAATCCGCTTTTTTTCAGCACAATGCCAAAAAATACAGCGCTTTACATTTAAGTGACAGCGATAGGAGACTCTTGTCTGTCTGGAGTAAAGGAGGAAATAGTGAGACATTACAGAATCAATAAGTTGAGTGATGGGTGAACAAAATGTCAGGCATGGGAGACCGCTGTTCACTTCCTGTTTCCTACTGACGGTCTGTTTTGTTTTTTAACATGTACAATTATTCTCTATTACTTAAATCACTATGACTGACATCCACTAACTTCACCTACACCTCAATATTTCCCTTATCCAAGAGCTCTTTTAACACAAAACATGATCTTTCCCGATCTTGGCCAAGTGCCTCGACAGCTGATACTCTGCTGTCTTGACCTCTAAACAAGAGATTTTAATCTCAGTGAGAGCCGGTAAAATAATTGTCACTTAATTTGATGTACATTCAATTTATCTGTGCTAAATTTGAAAAATTGATTTTGCTGAAAAAGAACAAAAAGATATGCCAAGAAAAGGTGTAGGAACTAATATTTTACCGTTACTCACACTTAAAAAACACCATTAATGCAAATCCACCCTGCTTCGAAGCTTTATTAACTTTTTTTGCCCTTCTAATTTCCATTTTAAATTGACATTTTTCTACGTTATTGCTAAATTTCAAGTGAGTTACTTGAGAGCGCAGCCTGCCAGCTGGCGAAGGCAGTATTCAAAACTCATCTTCAAACAACTCGATCACCTCAATCTATGGCGTCCCCGGTGATGAGGGACCTGGCCTTCTGGCTGTGTTATTCTATTATAGAGCCGCTCATGAAAAAAACAACTTCCTCTCTGCTCATCCCCAAAATAAGATTTCCATTGATTAAATGCCACTGTTGGAAGGGAGCATCATCAGATTTGACCAAAGTCTCTCAGCGTGTTGCCACTGCTCCAAATGGGTGGAGTTCAGAGAAAGTCTGGGACTGGGAAGATAAATGCACAGAGAGGTAGAGGAGGATGGATGTATAGTGGAGTGGAGAAAGATGGAAAGGAGGAGGCAGAGGAGAATGGACGGGAAGGAGAGTAGCAGCGGGGTGATGGATGGTGGGGGGGTGGAGGGGTGTGGGAAGAAAAAGCGAGCCTGTGAGAGATTTCTGCCCAATCTGCAGCATAATCATCCGATGTGTCTCCGTCTGGCTTGGCAAAGACATCATTAAGGAAACCAGAGGTCGTCTGGGTTCACGGAGCCGCCGAGGCTCAGCCACGCTCCCTTCCCTCCTGCCACTCAATTTGTATAATTTACCTCCATTCTGAGTCTCTTTTGAAAAGAGCCCGTTTGACCCCTAATGTGGAGGAGTCAAAAAGTTGCGTCTAAATGAAATGGATGGCGGAGAGACTCCCTGCGAGTGTGTGGCCGGTCAATAGCCTGGCGGGGAGATGCTGATGATGATTCCAGGAGATGGCTGCACTTCGGAGGAGTTGTTTAGGTATGCAGGAGGAGCGGGGGGGGGGGGGGGGGAGACAGACAGAGAGAGAAGGAAGTCGGTGATGGGAAGAAAAAGTTGAAGTGTGCCCTTCCCTGAGGTGATTTGTACAAGTGACCCCAGATTGAAGGGATGCTCATGCGTACTCCTCTGCAGAAGAAGGCGGACGCGCTGTTTATGTTTCCTGCCCCGTCATGATGAGGCTGCACTCTCGGGGATGGAGGACCAGCAGGGGAGGGAGGGTGCGAGGGGATGGCGCAGTGGAGGAGTGATTACCCGGCGTGGAGCTGAAGGATGAGAGCCGAACGGGTATTTTATTTTGTCAATTGGAGTGTGCAAATGGAAATGTCAGAGCGGCCGGAAAACTAATGAATCTGATAGGAGAGATGCCACCTCTCTCGCCGAATGCCTGATCAATTGCCATTGTCTTTCCCGGGCGCTGATGTTTCTCGCTGTTATGTTTTTTGATTGTTTTCTCCGCCTGGCCTGGCTGTGTTGCGGTTAAGAGTTTGATGGTGAACTTTGAGTCGAGGAAATAAAGGAATCGATCCGAGACGGGAATCAATGCTTTCATCTGTGACTTACAAGTGTGGGCCTGTTAAAAGTGATTTTTTTTGGATGAGAGTTCTCTAACTCGGTTAGCGAACAGGAGCGGAGAGGGCGCGGCGGGGGTTGCCTCAGTTTAGTCTCACTTGTTTCCGCTTCGTGACAGATCCACGCTGATGCTGAGATCTCGCTAATGGCAACAACAGAGAACAAGTTGTCTCACTTCAATTAAGCAAGTAACTTCCATAACCTTGGAGCATTTTTTTGCGCGTCAGCGACACAAAGTGACAGATGTGCTCAGTTTAAATTTAGACTGACAATGATCTAGCGCGCTCCGGCTTTGTGCTTGTTCACTCGCAATTTCTGGTGACTTGATGAGCGTTGCAAAGACTGCGCCCGTGATGAAAAGAAAAAGCCTGCATTTGCACCATTCTATTTTGACAAGCAGTCTAATTTCTGCCCAGGGTCATCAATATTTCTGACACTTCAGTGGTGGCATAAATATAGAATGAATGTCCCTTTGTTGTGCTCGGGGAGCTGCGCGTCTCCGAGCATCAACAAAAATCACTTGGATCTGTTTGTTAGCTTGTTCAGTCGGTTGACGAAAGTGACGCTGGTCCCTCAGGAGTCTGTCTGTTTTCAATATCATGCATCATAAACAATATCCAATTTGGACTGCTGAACTATGAAAATACACTGCGGGAGTGTGGGAGGGAGATGACAAGGAGTCAGCCAGCTGGATGAGTAATGAGTAACTGGTTTGGAGTAAAACAATACACATTTATGTTTGTATAGGATCTCTTTTTTTTCCTCTTAAGTGAGAAAAAAAACAACAACATGATGGTTTAATCTAAAGAAAATAGACATCTAGGTAGAATCAGAAAAAGCTGTCCTCCCTGAATCACTCTAATATGGCCGAGTTACGTCACAGCATCTCTATCTGCCTCCTGGCTGCTGTGGGCTTAAGACCTCTTTGTTCTCAGAGCTGTGTCATTCCTTTGATTGAATCCCCCTCATTACCTCAGTTCCCTTTTGATTCTGATCAGGCTCAGCAACCTCCCTCACATTTTCTCACCTTCCTAATCCTTCGCCAGAGTCATGAAGGCCGGCTGGCACTTGCTCAGTCTTTACGCCCTCCGCTCGAGGCCAGCGGGCAGGACACGGCGACCGGTGCCCCCCGGCTCCAAAGGAAAAGCCAAGAGAAAGGCAGAAATAGTCATTTCTTAGAGTCGAGATCCGGCTCCGCTAATGGCTCACAGGAGCAAGAGAGAGGAGCCAGGCCCTCGTTATCACCCATGTTCTTTTGGACATACTTCAGAGGACTGAGGAAAGCTCTCTCTTTTGACAGAATTGAGAGAGCGCTGACAAATGCCACAAATCTCTGCAGCTAGTCCCACACAGAGAACATAAATAGAGGGCTTTTTAGTCATATTCACTGAGTTTTCAGCCTTTTTCTTGACACGCTCTTTCTTCAGTGACCTCAGCATATTCACCAGTGAGCCCACACCAAACTATTCGCTCTCCTTTCATTCCCCAGTGAGAGAAAAATGCTCGAACATGGCCTCAAGAGAGAATAATTTGTTATTGGGACAATAATGAATGTGATGGTATTCCACAGTCTGGCGCTAATTCCAGCATTAACATAATACAATTTAATAGGTCTCTCAGTTTCTTTTATTTCATAGATGAACAGCTTTCAGTCAGCGGAAACATCATTCTGGATGCGTACATTATGGACGAGAGCAGATTGCCAGGCTCTTAACTACCCCTCTCCCGTCATTTCAGTTGCAAATAATCTAGATAGATAATTTATGTAAAACACAATTATCATCAATATGAAACGGTCATTCAGCTTCACCCTGATCTTATCTGAACTGCTGGATTCGTCTTATCTGGAGATGAAACGGGAGAGGAGCACAAATATCCAGACAGACAGAAGAAGAGAAGGAAGAATCTTTAAAAGAGATAATGAAGATCAAACGCGGGGCTCTGGTGATTGTTATTCTACTTTCCAGGGAAGCGTGTAATGAACTGAAGGAATATGGTTGTTTTGTGTCACCTTACTGCGAGCCCCATGCTGCTCCACGGCATGTGGAGCCGCCATCCACGCGTTCCGGGGGGGAGAGAGCCTGGAGGATGATTGATGGTCGACCGCGGCCATTTGCCTGTTCATTTTGGGAGCAAGTTTAAAATACAGGCGTAAACAACCTTGACAGGCGGCAGGGAGACGCATACAAAGACATGTTTGCCTCAATTTAGCTTGAGTAGGCCTGAGCGAGGGACAGAAGTGATGAGTGTCGCGTGTGTGTGGATGTGCTCGCATTGCAGTCCGTTATGAACAGTAATTGTAAACGTACGAGGGAGAGAGGGACGGCGCTTTATCTGCGCTGATGTGTTCTTCCCCTGAATGGCCCTTGTGAGCCTCGACCCCCATCTAATAAACTCCATCCGTCTCTCCGCCCAACGCTGCCATCATTACATCAAAGAATAAGGCTGCTCGGTGTGATGAAAGACACACACGGAGCCGTTTTATTTAGGCCACAGGCCTCTGTGCTGACGCATTCTTACAGTACACAAATTCTCTGGAGCTCAGCAAAGGACTGCGGCGCTCGAACGCACTTCAGATGACTGACAAGGTTTTCTGAGATAAAGAAGAAGTAGAGTTATACATTGAGGAGGAGTGAAAAGCGATAAGTAAATGCTTCAAAGAAGCGTCCTTCTGGTTAAATTTATTATTGATTTTGTCATCATGTGTGGAGTGTAAGACCCAAGAGACAGATAAACATGACAATATAGAAATATATATATATATATATATATATATAACAAAATAAAATATGACCCAATCTTAGAAAGAACCAATCCAAATTTATTAAGGAGAACAATAAAGGAGCAAAAAGGTAAATTCAACTACAAGTTTCTGAGTCTGATCAGACAAATGAAACCAGAGAACACAACGTTGAATTAGGACATTATCGTGGGAATTTGTCATTTAAACACTGAAACGTACCATAAAAGTATGGACTATACACATTTACAGTATACTGAAACATCATCTCCAGTCAGCCACTGAGGTCAATTTATAGATTATAGGCAAATTATTTAAATTGAACAGAACAGATTGATTCCACTTTGCTGGAAACTGGTCATATAGTTTCATCTCTGGCTTTAAAGGGCATTAAATATGCTTTATGAGAAGTTTTGTCCGGTTTCATTTCATAATTAGAATATATTTAAGGGGGTTCCTCAGCTTTGAATGAGCTATTGTTCAGTGGCTGTGAAAACCTGCTGTTTGTAACCCACGGCACAAATGATAGTCTGGGTGTTGTGAATGATGTCACATTCATTTCAAAATAAAAGCACACTGTACACATTCATCCAGCATTAATCCATGATACCTTTTAAGAAGAACGATCTTAGATGGATGAGAATGAGCTGGATCCTTTTCGCTGACTAACATAGTGTCACTTTGGATGAGTGAAGCCATGTTTGCAGTCTGGGGCCCAAACAAAAGATTTTATCACACACAAACAATAAAAGTGCACACAAGAACATTTTTTCCCCCCATTATATCTTAATTTCTCCCCTTACTTTTGAGTTCATTGTCATCTAGCTTACTAGTCAACAGAAACTCATTCTGATGTGCCAGCAATCTAAAAACAAAAATGTGTTTTTATGTTTTTTTTACTGCATTCGAGCATCATTGATGTTTTTCCCCATCATGCTGCTTTTGCCTGTTATTGTTATTGCAACCAAATTGCTCCATTTTGTTTTCGGCTCTGTGAAAATCTGCCGTTTTATGGCACTGTAATTGTTGCAAAGAGTAAAGTTTTGGTAAGAAGCAAACATAAAAACAAGTCAAAGGAAAATGCGACTGAATTGACATCAAAAAAAAAAAAAAAAGTTTGTTTTTAATGTCTGAAAGCTTTTTTTCCGCATGTTTCTACACTCTTTCACACAAAACTTAAACTAATTGAATTTAAGGTTGTATAATTCCTCGCCATCTTCCATCTCCTCCTCTCAATCGCTCCCCTGGCCACATGGAAAATTGTGACAGTTGGCACAGATGCTCTATCAATTTGGCCAGTGCCTAATTACCAGTGAGTAAATTAAGCCTTTATGCACACGTACAGGCATGCATTATCTCCATCAGAGAAGTGCTGAAGACTGGTCTGCTTTCGCTCAAAGCTCAGCTGTAACCACCTAACTCTTCTTCAAACCCTCCATCTGGCTGATGCAGTCTGCTGCAGGTCTTTTTTTCCAGATGGATCTGAGGGAGCAGGCCTGCGGTAAAAAGGTGGTGCTTAGGCAGGGACTACAACCGTGGGTGGCTCCTTCACCGCTTCACAACAAGACTTTAAACATTCAGTGATGATTAACGCGGACTGCTGTGAATATTGACCGCTAATGATTCTGATGGTGCATCAGCGTCATGAGGTCGACAGCGCTATAAAGCCTACTAAGAAAAGGGTGTTCCTTCCATGTGTCCTCGTTAGGCGCATGCTCCCACTCCCCCTGTTTTTTCCCCCCAGTACCGATCCGTCATTAATGTGAGCATATGCATGTGAGTAACTCATTAGTCCACACATCGATCTGACCCAGGCGCAGGCTGCACTTCATAGAGGAAACAGCAGTGAGACAAAGGGAGGCAGCAATCAATCAGCAGCACAGGAAACCAATCATCTATTTGAGAATGGGTCTTCCAATTAGTGGAAAAGCTCTCTGTGATGTGGTTTTCACTGTGCCCTACACAAGACCCCGTATTTATCTATACGCAGGGTTACTTACTATGAGAACCCTCTAATTTGCGGGGCCGTCTGAATCAATAGACTTCCTTTAAGGGCCTGCGTGGTCTGGCTTACCAATATCTCTCTGACATGCTCTCTTCATGGTTTTAATTATTAATGTGTTTCTTTTAATAGTGTTTACTGAAAGCTTTACTATTCACATAGTTGCAGCTTCCATGGTAGCTCACGCTCTGTGCAGCACATTGCGCATCCATCTGGAATGGAATGTGCTATACAAGCAAAGTTTTGCTCGCTTGCTCTCCGTTTTATATGTGAAATATTCAGTGATGTCATGCAGGTTGTGAATCAGTGCAAGTATTTAAATGTGAAAGCAACTCTCACCTCCAACACTCAATTGGCTGCACACAGGGTTAATTCAAAATGGAAGTGACTAATAGCAGCTGTGTTTTTGGTACTTTCCGAGTATGTTAATGGATCTGCCTGTATGCGCATGCCTGTGCATGTGATTATGACTGTGCACTGCAGAGACTGGGGGAAAAAAACATTTTCTGTAGCTGCATGTTGGAGACGCCTAGGGAGTGATAGTTATGGAAATGGTGACAGGAAGAGGCCAGACAGAGCAGATATGCACACACACAAATGGCTTTTGACTGGTCGCTCTTTGACGAGCCGTATCAAATCTGCTGTGGCACTCTGTCTCTACTTTTCAGGAAATACACAGCAATGCATGTTCAGAATAGCGATGCACCGGGCGAATTCTGGCTCACTGATGATACGTGTTGCGTATGAAAAATTCACCCCGTCATCTGGAGTAACATCAGCTCCGGTGTAAACACATCAAAAGGTGATGAGACACAAAAACAACCCGCACTGCTGCAGCCAAAGAGTTTAATTACTGAAGGTTCACCATCATGATGATATGTAACATTTATTCTGAAGTACTTCATGTGACTCCAGGAAGCAAATCCATTTTTGTTCTGTCATGAAAACAGTCAGTGCTGTGTAATTGCAATCCATAGGTCATACGGTTGATCCTCTGATAGCTGGCTACAAAGGCTTCTTAAAAGCTAGAAGCAATGGCATTAAACACAGCGCTAGCAGCAGGATTGTAAAATGCATGTTGACATTTCACTTTTCACTGGAATGCGGCTGCCTGTAGCTACTCCGGCTGACCTACGTGGAAGTTTGTAACTTTAATAAGCTGATAATTCAAACACATAAAAGTGCCTGTGGCAGCTTGAACATTGTTTGCTTTCTGCAGCCCTTGCAGTGCTGTATGAGACTTTTTTTTTTTTTTTTTTTTTTTTTAAATCAGACAGAGCCAAAATGAAATATTTAATTGCAGCTTCGAAAAAGGAGAAAGAACATTTATTATAAAATCGGGCTGTTGTCTGAATAAGACTCATCATTGTTGGAGCACTATGAAATACAAAGTGTTTAAATGGCACCTTCCTACATGCTCAGGCGAATTAGTCATTGTTGAGCGTGCCCATTTGCACACTGTTATAACAGCAGGTCTACATCAACTGAGTAATAGTACAACATTAAAAAGGCTCACACATTCACATTTCCTCAAATACTTTTTTCATTTATTTTCACCTAATAACGTAAAAGGAAAATAACCTGCCAACCACTGACTTAATGATTGCCTTTTTGCTCAAAATGAAATAAATAAATACACTCTTGAACTTGCACCTCCCACTGGCGGATGGCGGCATCGAATCTCAGGGTGGCTGACAATGATCCTCGCGAAATTAAAATGAATATGTAACTGGTAGGAACACCCATCTGTAAGCCTTCACAGAACACGCTTTAATATCTGCCTCAGAGCAGATGGCTTTTTTGAATAGAACAAGGTGCTTTTAATATTTGAAATATGTGAAGATTCAGCGAGAAACATAATTTCTCCTTCCTCGCTGCAGATTAAATGGTGACAGCTCACTGGCTCTTTTCATGTGGGATTTAAGCTAAATACAGAGGGTTTTTTTTTTTTCTAATATAGGTTGCTTTGAATGTACAGACTCAGACAAAGAAAAAAGACTATTTCCCGGACTCAAATGCCTGCCGGTGGAGGGAGAGTGCTAACGGCGAGGCAGGAGAGAGAGGAAAGAAAGAGATCGTGGAAATGCATGAGATTGGGACAGACAGCAGGAGAGATGAGTTTCCAGATAACATTCAGCTTATTCACTCAAGTATGTAATCAAATCACGAGTTGTGAAAAAAATATGAGGAACAATATGGCTAATATCCAAGATCTGCTTTAATCTCAAAGAACACGTTCGGTCTGTGAACTCGTTTAGTGGCTTCTTCTTTGGCTGTCATGTTGCATTTCTCCGAGCTGCGGCACCTCTCGGTATGACAGGCTGCTTGATCGAGTGCTTGAGCGTGTGTGTGTGTGTGTGTGTGTGTGTGTGTGTGTGTGTGTGTGTGTGTGTGTGTGGGTGTGTCTTTGTATATATATCTGTGTTCAAATGTCTTTGTCTTTTTCTATAAATTAGTCTCTTTGTGTCAGTGAGTGACCTTGAATTTCTATGTGCTTGTAGCTATGTATGTAATCCTGTACGAGCATATGTGGGTTTTCAGCTCCGCCAGGCTTCCTGGCTTCTGTATTTGCGAAGTGACAGACTCGGTCTGACCTGAGCGTTACCTGAGGAGCACACCGCGTCGTATTTTAACTCCCTTTGTCTTTGACAGATAGCTTGGCTCTAAAAGCCTCTGTCCATGGTGCTGAAGGCTGGCCTGATGTATGAGCGTGAGGCCCTTTTTGATAAATCCACCATGTCACTCTGCCTCTGACAGCCATTCATCATGCTTTGCTTTCTCATGTGAAATGTTCTGTGTACTGGATAATTCAGTGAGACAAATAAAATGCGAGTCTTAAAGCTCAGACTCGGCTCTGTCCCACCCTGCGTCAACTTTCCAGCACTGTACTTTATCTCTCTGTCGGAGGGACACTGTGTCCCTGTCTAAGAAGCAGCTGTAGCTGTAGCACAGTGACCATATTCAGACCAGCTGAAGGACGAACATGTTCTTAATGAGGCAGCTAATGAGTTCTGCTCTTTTGTTGCTGTTTTTTTTTCTTCTTCCCAGGGTCAGGACGACCATTCAACCATTCGGCTGAAGTCTCCAGACTTTTTCCCCCGTGGTCTGCCTCAAAAGACAGTTTTCTGTTCTTGTAGCACTTTGCCGTTATCAATATTTTGTTTTACATGCCTGCGGTTGAAATGTCACAGATAAAAAGCCATTGCACATTTCACACGGACCCCACGGCTGGATTGAAAAAAAAAAAAGTAATTATAAATGAGTTTTGGTTTGAACTAAAGCAGCTGTGTGGTGACAAATATGAGACGAAAGCAGAGGAGAAAAGCAGGCGGTTGTTTGTAAAAGAAACAATGACATTTATTTTTTTCTTAGCACTTTTCTTAATTAGTCTGTTGTGCCCATTGATCACATATAGTACAGTTAATATAAAAATGGCTTTTTAACTTTACACCCAAAGCAACAACAAAATGTTTTCTTAAAATATGTATGCTAAAAATACTGAGAAAGTATTTCCACTAAAAGTACTGGAGAATAGCTTGTGATTCTGCAATGATGACATGGCCGTGTTTCTTCAGTTTCTTCTCTGTTCACCTCATGTAGTTCTTGTTGTAGGCACTTACCAGGGCATAACAGACCGCTTCATGAGGAGACAACGCATCGATCGCCTCAGTTTTAATCAACCTGCTCTGTTTGTTTTAGTCCAACGCATTTGTTTCCTAGTCACCATTGCAATGAGAACTACACAGCATAAACAGCCATTTGGCAAATGTCCTCTCTAGATATTCGTTTTGAAGCTGAATTTCATTAAGCTTAATGTGACGTTGTAATCAAACGTTTTCTGCTCCTTGCCTTAATTTAAAACCCATTCAAACTGGTCAGATACAGAGGATTTGTCATTACATCAACATAACAGAATATATAACAATATTTCCATGAAAAATCAAGAATCCATTTTTAAATAGAAAAAGGGGGGGTATATTTCATCAAAAGGCTTACACCATAGTCACTGTTATTTGTCTACTCTACTAAATCTCCCTTCCCAATATAGACAGGTGTTATTACTGTATCTCTAACTCGTCTATGGAGGTTTTACAAAGCACAGACGGTATTGCTTGGGACCACACGGACAGTTCCACGACTCTGAACACATTTAACAGTCAATTACAAGAGAGTTGACCATCATCATCTTCACTTCCTTTTCTTTGCCTGCATTTTTGTATGAATGGTACTGAAATATATCTTTTAGCAGTAAATGCCCCTTCCTGTTGATGTTAGCTTGGTTTGATGGGACGGTTACAAAGCCACCACTTCAGCTAGGGTTGAAACTGGGAGAGCATGTAGTCTATTATAAAGTGTTCCATCCCAGTCCAATAATAATTTTGTCAGTGTAGCTGAACCGGGGGACCAGCAATGGGTATGCCTTTGAAACAGTACTACAGATTCGTCCACCCCTGCCCATGGCCTTGTCCATTCAGTGTAGTTGGTGTGTGGTGCTCTACAAAGCTGCGCTTCTTAAAAGGCATTGTCAGATACATTTATGACTGTGGCTTTGACTTCCACTCCACTTGGCAGCCCCTTACCCGAAACCCACAGCTTTGTAAAGAAAGGAGAGTGCATACCGGTAGCTTCCACTGGTGTCAGCGAAGCTTTGGAGTCGCATTTCCTTATATCCCCATAAAGGTGGTGGTTCCTCAGAGACACATAAATAAGCAGGCATGCCACTGAAATCACAGCCAAGAGCACACCAAAGACGGTGATTACTGCTGCGTCCCATTTTTCTGTGTCCTTGGCTGCCAGCTCTAATCCCTTTGTGGTGACATTGACACATTTGGTGTCGTGGTTGTAGTGGATGCTGCGCACATCCACGCATACTTTGTAGTGAGTGGCGGGGCTGAGATGGGTGAGGTTGTAGACCTGGATGTCAGAGGGAACCCTGGTGGTAAACGCAGTGGTGGGATGGTTGGCACCTGACACCGTGTACCATTTAATATTGGGTGCCAGGGCACCAGGGCCAGCCTTCCATGAAACCATGATGGAGTTTGTCTCCACGGATTTGATTCTGACATTCAGAGACCCATTTACAGATTGGGGAAAATATCCATTCACCTCTACTGAAACAGATTTAAGATCAGCTCCAACCAGATTATGGGCAACACAAGTGTAAAGACCAGCTTCATTCTCTGTTATGTCATAGATATCAAAAGTTCCCTCTGGGTGCATGTAGAACTTGTCGGACACGGTGTTAGGCAGGACCCTGGTACCAGATGGGGTGATCCAGTAAATGTCTGGCTCCGGTTCAGCAAAGGCCCGACAATGGAGTGACACGGAGCTCCCATTCTGCACTTTAATATGCCCAGGCATGCTTTCGGGGGAGATGAGTGGCAGACAAATCTCCATCATCTCCCTGAAGTGCACCTGTCGGACATGCTGGCCCTCATACTCAGGAGGCTCCACACAGTACAATGAATCAGGCTCCATGAAGCGAATGTTGGTCTTGTTCATGTTCATCCAGCGGACTACGCAGTCACAGCGGATGGGATTGCTGTGCATGCTAACCTCTCTGAGATTTGGGAGGGACTCGACAGTAATCCTGTGGAGGGCACTGAGCGCATTGCCATTTAGCATTAGGGTTTCTAGACGTGGTAGTTTGTAGAAAGCATTAGGATGGATATAGGAGAGTTTAGGATTGTTGGTGGCTTCTATTTTGGTCAGCTCAGGGAGGTTATTGAGGGCAAAGCTGTCGATGGAAACTAGCTCTGGCATGCTGTTAATCCCCAGTTCTTTCAGATGGAGCATATCCACAAAGTCCCCTCTCTGTATCCTTGCGATTGGGTTTTTATTTAGATCCAAAAACTTAAGATTTTTTGCACTTTTCAGGGCGGAATGAGGCACCTCAGGGAAAATATTATCATAGAAAGAGATGCTCTCTAAGTTATCAAGACCGGCCAATGCATCATCAGGAAGCTGAGACAAGTTCATTCTGGTGAGAACAAGACTGCGGAGGTTACTGAGAGGTTTAAAGTTCATATCATCAATAGAAAGAATGGGGTTCTCACCAATCATCAGAATCTCCAGATTTGGCATGGGTTCGAACCACTCTCTTTTAATGACCTTCAGCTTGTTAGAATTGAGGTGGAGCCGCAAAAGGTTGATGAGACCCTGGAAAGCCATTGGGGATATGGAGGAGATGAGGTTGTGATTCATGTAGAGCTCCTGAAGGTTAGCCATATCAGCAAGACATCGTTCAGGCAAGTCTCGTATCCAGTTTTCCTCCAAATGAAGGGACAGCAGCTGAGGAAGATTACCCAGATGGACGTCACTGATGGAGGATAAGTTGTTTTGCGATAAATCAATCTCTGTGATGTTGGCCAGGTAATCCAAGGGTTGGTCAATCTTTGCAACATTGTTTGTTTGCAGTAATAGTACTTGTGTGCCCACTGGTAATTTCTCTGGCAGGCTAAAGAGTCCCAAGTCATTACAGTCAACTGTCTGCGCCTCCATGTACACCGAACTGGGAGAAAACCAGGGTCTAATCTCACATACACACAGCTTTGGGCAATCAGGCCTCTCCTCTGTAGCCACAACAAAAGAGGCCATGGCCAAGCCAACAAAAAGATCCACAAATGACACGTCCTTCATATTGGACCGATTCCCTCCAGTAAGAAATTGGTCCTTGTAGATTAAGTGGTCTGAGCTGTTAACTTCACAAATAATGAATCATTTGCTGCAGCTGCTGAGGCGATTGACTCACCGCCCCTGCCACCACCACCACCAACTGCAGCAGGGCTCCCTGGGGTTTTTTTTTTTGTCTTGCTGTGATAGGCGCCCTTGGATGTAACAACCAATCACTCAGTGTTGCCTGCTGGTGTCAGAGTTCGGGGCCGAGGCTGGAGTCAGGCAGACCAGAGAAGGTGGGAGTGGGGGGAGGGGGGAGAGAAAAAAAAATGATGGACTGATATTATACCTCAAAGGACTTATGGTGAGCGCATTTATAGGTATCCATGGAAAGTCTGCTGTTTAAAAATGCATGTCCTCATTGATGTTCGTGACTAGCTTCCAGAGTCCACAGCCCAGTCCATTCCTACCTGTGAAAGACAAACAAGACAGAGAGGAGCAGTGTGAGTATTACATGATAATGGAGGTGGTCAAGGAAAATCATAAGAAAAGGATTTGATCATATTGACATTTGTTATAGGCATGCTGATGCATGTTGACATTTATACATGCTCCCTTCAAGACTGAGAACCATGGATTTACATCTGCTTGACCTTCTAGATTTCATTCTGGGGACTTACCAATGTGCCCCCACTATATGGCATTCAATCCTGATGTTAGCAATGTGAGTCTATTATTGGTTAAAGAGAAGGCTTTATTAATATCCTGAAATGACAGACATCCTAGGGCTTAAGCACTGGCCTTTAGGGCAAGCTCCTTCAAGACACTGGAATATGTCAGTCACTATAGCAACAAGTAAACGGGCAGCCAACAACACGCACCATGGCGAGACAGTTCGGTCGTACATGCAAACTAAGCATTTACACAGATCCGGTTTGCACCAGTTTGTTCAAATATGCAGCAACTGACAGCCATCGAAATTAAATTGCATTAATGCATTGGCATAATTAATCTTTGCAATCAACAAATCTAAATCTGCACACTAATAGGACTTAACATTACTGGAAAATACAGGTCATGCAGTTCATCATCGGCCACACACTGTAAACAGCTGTGTTGAGGTGTACAGTACAAACACTCAGGGGCCTAAAGGGACAAAGTACATAATTAGGATTCTATGGTCGCAGATACACATGCTTACAAATAATAATAATGAAAGCTCAACAAGAGAGTACGACAGGTCTTATCTATGGTTTTCTGAAATGCACTGCTTCCCATACATTGATTTATTTGTGGTGGCCTGCCACAATATCAACACTGACCGCCACATATTGATTTTGTATTTTTAACTATTTAAAATAGGTAAAACCTTATTTCATTGTACAGCTGAGCACAGCACATTCACTCCAGCCCTCCTCTCTCTCTCTCTCTCTCTCTCTCTCTCTCTCTCTCTCTCTCTCTCTCTCATGCTCTCATTTATAATTTTGGAAATAAATGACTTTATTAATGAAAAGACATCATTACAACAAACTTTAAATCTAAGAGGTTAAGTACATTTCCGACATGCTTCATAGTGAAATATTCACATTTTGCTCATTCATATTAAAGTCACACATTATGTAAAAAATATATCCAGTGCATCAGCAGGGCTGTGCAGAGTTGACTGTAACAGATACACAGTCTGATCTTAATGTTTTGTACAACTGCTGCTTATTGAGCAGAGAGTAGACACTTGAATCATCGCTCACAGGTGTGCCGCGGTAATTATCACATCTGTAATTGCAGGATTTTCATCAGACAGCCGTGTACGTGCCATTGACTTTTTCATTCTATTGCAATGCTTTCTGAAGCTATGGTATTAATGTATACGTTTCCCACATGGAGGGTAAATACAGTGCTCAAAAAAAGTAAATATAGGGTGATTCTGCATATGATCCTTGTCTAAATGGAGTAAAGGTCAAGGTTTTAATATATATATATAGAACAAAACTATAGATTTAAGATGCAACTAGTGTTTGTTAGCACATAAGTCATATTTCTGGGACATCACAAGTTTCTAGGTTTGTTTCAGTGTCGATCAGTGAAGACAATAGTGCTGAGCGTGATTTTCTGGGAAAATTAGTCACATTTTATTGTTCATCTATTAGTCCAGTTGTGAAATGGGGCACATTTAACCCTAAAAGCTCAAATAAACATTACACAATCGACAGTGACCTTTGATTATCTGCCACCCGTAGTGCAGCAGCGGCGATATGCTTCTTTCAGTATTTACAGTAACAAGTATTGATTGAATCATCCGTAAATATCTTCCCACAAGCATGAAAAAATGAAAATCACACACCGCAGGTTACAAACAGAACTATGGCGCATCCTCTATTACCACCGTGTTATCTGTGCCCTCCATCGTCTGCTGCAATGGCTGAAACTCTACAGCTGAAGTGTGCGGTACCATGTAATTTGTCGTGTGTCACTTCCTCTTACTGGACAGATGGGTTTGATAGTTCTTGTGATAGTTTAGACATATAAGAGCACGCACCACATCATGGGAAAAGTCAAGAGAGACAGGGGATGAAATGGAAAGAATCAAGAGAAGAAGTGTGACGGCATCTGGAAAGTGAGAACAAGGAAAGAGAGAAATTGTTTCATTTCATCACCCTCACTGTTTCAACCTCAGTGGCCACAGGGGAGGGGTGTGTGTGTGTGTGTGTGTGTGTGTGTACGGAGGGGGGAGATATAAATAATAAATAAATAAAAACTTCTGAAGGCAGCAGAAATGCTGCAGTTTGCCCCGCTGGCGAAGCCAAGCCAAGGGTTCATTCCTCAACCTCTGCTCCAGCACTGGCTGGAGTCTGGTTCGGAGGGGGGGAGGGAGGTAGACATGGAGCTATTGGAAAGAAAGTGAGGGGGGGGGGGGGGGGGGGGTATTATTTTTCAAAAGCACCTGGCACTTTAATAAGCTGCAACATCCAGAGCATTCTGATAAACAGGGTTTAGTCTCTCCCTCAGCACTGGCTCTTCATTGTGGGCTATGCAGTTGATCCGCGCCCTGGAAGCACAGGCCAGACTCTGTGATTCAGCCTAAAGCGCTTGGGTCTCACCTCTGCTTGCTCTGGCTTTTCTCTTTAGTGATCACAATTGCCAGCAGTGTAATGCGATCACAGGTTAACTGTTATTGCATGGCTTTATTGTTATTATTTGTTTTACCAATGATGTTAATTGTGTCAGCAGGGACATTTTTGGGCTACTGCTCCCATCCTGTGATCGATATTTTCTCTTAACGCTCAACAATAAGGTCTATGAATGGGACGTGTTGGCATGGAGGAAGAAATAGTGCTGCCCTATTTTCACAACAAATTAAATCAGGCATTACTTCATCAAGGAGGACATTGCTGTTGGTGGGAAAAGTAGAAAGAAACAGACTGAGACAGAGAATTCATTATTGTCTTTAGTTTAATGTTAACGTCTGTTGTCCCACTGGTGAAAATCTAGGATGGGATTAAGAGGGCTTTACCGGACAATTTGCAAGATGGTGTGGCCAGCAATGCAACATATTTCCCTGCTAATTAATGAGGATAAAATTATGTTAATGGTAATCCAACACTTGGTTCATGAAAATCTTGATTTTAGGCCTGGTTGTGGCCAGTAGTGTGTGCATTATATTGAAAATGCTGTCACTTCACTGTCCCAGCAAAATTACAGTTGCTGCCAGTGTTTGGGATGTTAGTATTGGCACAGATTATTTACATCATCATAATTATTGATAAATCATTTGTTTATAAAATCAACATCATGATCGCCATCAAATTTATTCCGGACCCCAACCTAACAGACCTCTGTGGCCCACGCCTCATCTCTGCTTGAGGCAAACAGCTTAAGGCTATGTTAGCAGATGCTAACACTCTCTACTTTTTTAATACCACTGGAAAACAATATCACATCGCATACAGAGTTAAAACTTTGCTTAAGCAAACCAATTAGGTCATTTATAATGTGTTCAGAATGTGATGTCTTGAATAATAATACATTGAATAATTATCAAAAATGACTCCCTTTTCTTCTGTTTCTCCAGTCAAGGGCACATTGACCATTACACTTGACCATAAAGCTGTAAGCAGTGACAATGAGTTAAACTCATCCAATACATTTGAAATTTTTAAATCATAATTATGATTAATTCTGCTTCCTAATTCATGGCCCTTGTCGCTGTATTTATTTGACTCTGGGAGCAACACCAGATTAAATATTGCATGCCTTTCATTATCACATAAACCAAGTTTTAAAAGCAGACAAATCAGGTTTGATTTACATTGTCTCCTGGATGTCAGCTGATGTCCCAGTGAAGGGCTGCTGAAGGCAAGCATTTGTAAGAAGAAGCTGACTGGACAGGAGGTGACAACTTGTGTAGCAATGTGTCTGATGCGGCGAACGTACAGGAGTCTCCAGGCGTGCTCGCCGCCTGAGCAGAGCAGTGTTGAGTCAGTGACTTAGTTACATCATAAAACAGTTTGGTATAAAGACAATTGAGGCAAGATGGCTGTAATGAAACTAAGGAAATGTTTTGACAGTGCCCGCTTTCAGATTAGCTGAATGTAAATGACAAGATGATGGAGCATCCTCAGCGCTCTTTGTGCTTAATCAAGATGTGTTAACACATCAGCAAAACTGAAAAGCTTTCAACAACACAGACTCCATTAAGAACACTTGTTTGGTGAGAGAAAATTGGGCTACAGATCCTGCATTTCATTACACTTTGTTCGAAAGTTGAAACACTGTACTCCAGTGCATCATCTGAAGTGAACTCTCCCAATCATTCACAGGCAGTTGAACAGGTAAATTGGTATTGTGTGACTGCATTATGTGAAGCCCATTGAAGTCTATATTGTTGGAGCCTTGCACCGTGACTGCTGAGACTATGGAGTCCACACTGCTTGTACTAACCTATTAGCAAGAGGTCTACTCAAGCTACCCAGCCGCAGCCCCCCACACACCTACTGCTACGATGTAGAGCTAATTTCCCACAATCCGCTGCTCAGTTGCCAGTAATTGAGGTGGAAGCGAGAGGGAAGGGAAAGAGGAGAGACGAGATCTGGAGGACAAAATGACTTGCCAGGGGAGGAACTTGTCGTAGTATTAGAAGTGGTGCATTAACCTCTGGTGACCCCAGGAATGCTGTCATTGCAAGAAATATTACGTTAGCGAGACCATGAAGCAGAGGAATTGGCCTAAAATCCAGCTAAAGACTGGGAGAAAACAAGGACTTCCAAGCAAAACGAATGGTATGGTGTGTTTGGCATTAAGTGGTAATAACTTGCAACTGTTGGACGAAGAGAAATGTGGTTAATATGGCTGTGGCTAATAGAATTCAAAGACAGATGCTTGTAATCTGTGCCTGGAAAGGCCTTTGGAAATATTGAGTAGAGAGATACATAATCAACAGCGGGTAATTTAACCTAGAGGGCTTGAAATGGGATCTCCTGTAACCTAATGTCTAACTACACTAACGCATTAAGCCTAAGCTTTCGCATTTGCTTGAGGAGCCAAGGGAAGTCTTTTGTAGGTCAGGCTAAGGTGTTCACTCACGGAGCTAACACGAGTTCCCGGGTGTCAGAGGAAGGTTGGGGGTGGCGGGGAGGGGGGCAATCATTCAAGCCATGGTCTCCAAAGCCCCTCCATTACAGTGGCAGGCTGACAGTCTAGCCTGTGGGCTTTTCACTTTCACCAGTGTTAATCCTGACTGTGAACATTACAGCAAACAAGCTGCTGGTATCTGGTTTGTTTCAGGACTGCCTTAACACCGTGAAATACAGCAACCTTTGTTTACCACCATCAGTTTCTCAAAACTTTAATGGTTAAATCATCAGTAACTGATTTTTTTGGTGACTTGGGGGGCACAGGAACAGAGTGTGATCACAACTCCGACACCTTTTAAGTTGATATGAAGAACTTGCTAGCATACAGCATCCACCTTTTTACACATCCAGCAGATATGGAGAAACAGTATCACGTATTTGGAGTCGTGTTTCTGGCCACTGAGTCCTATATTCACTTTCGGTCAGCTCTGGTTTGGTCTCCATTAACTCCTGTGGGAAAAATCTTTAACTCTTTAGCTGCTTTACCCTTCACTTTGTTCACCACCTAGTCACAAGCTTTCCGTCTGCTGTTTTCTGCTGAGTATGTAGTGTACAGTGGGTTTTCAGAGCTTTTTCACTGAAAACAGCCACCTGTCACAACGCTATGAGCTGAAAGACAAGTTAAAGGCACCTACTCAGGTCATTATCATCATAATTATAATGATAACCAGATCGTTACTAGATTTTTATGCCGATATGCCAGCTTTGGTCTAATAGTTATCTTCAAATTTCACATTATTGATCAACTGTTATGTTAAAAATAATGATCATAGCCACTTTAAAAATATATCTGTAAGTTGGGTCATGCAAATTTTCATGTTGGTTCAATTGGAAATTTTTTATAATCATTTTTAAGGAAGCGTTGCCGCATCATCATTAAAGGTTCGGAGCGACTTTATCCATCAAAACATTCCAACTGAGAAGCTGTTGAGAGATGACAGTGTCATTGTATCACTGTCACAAACACCATACCTAGTCCTCGTTAGTCTCAGATTTCATTCTTAATTAGCATGACATTTGACATTACTGAAAAACTTGGAATCTCTCCTCATTAAAATGCCTCACATTTAGGTTGGCTTGATCTTGTTATCAGGTACAAACTAGCATTCTCTACTTCTTTTTCTTAAGAAGAAGAAGTAATATTAATTTTCCACAGGCACTCATGTGCTGAGAGGATTTCATGACTTATGTGTCCAAAATGTACTATTTGGACATCATTTGCTGCCATGTGCAAACGGCAGCAGGCAAATTGTGATACACCCGAAGCGGGACGGGGATACATTTTAAGAGGTTCATCCACTGTCAAGGTGAAAAGCTTTTCCATTCAGATCTTGGCAACACCTCATACTTACTTTCCCACCGGGCAACCTCTATTATACTAACACTGTGGCTGGTCCGGACAGTAATGGCACAAATACAGCTTGATTAGAGACCAGTGAGATATGACCACTTTAAATTAATGAGTGTGCATAGTAGGGGCAGAAAGCATTGGTCCTAGTGGCTCTGCGGTGCTAATTCAGGCAAGCCTGACTCAAGTCGGCCGGGCAGCCAAACAGCCGGGCAGAACTGTTTGTTTTGTGCTGTTTATTGAAATGAGTTATAAATCCTCCCCCTCGCTCCACAGGGCTTGGACGGGGTTGAGCGGAGCGGGGGCGTAAAGATGATTGCTGTGTCGCAGGTTGGGTGCTCATCGATGCCCTGTGTGGCGAAAGGTTGACCTCCAGTTTGTGCAAAATATAATATCATTTATTACACAAAACACAAGTTCTGTGAGGAGTATGACAAGCATAAAGGAGAGCACTTGTGAGACCTGAACCGTAGATTAAGTCTAAATGTAAGTTTTTGTGGGGAGCATATTGGCCCTCGGGGAGATGATTATGAGGCCTGCACGGTTTGAGTAGTAACAAGGTAGTATTGCATCTGCTGAGAGGTAGACATTACGCTCGCTGTGGTAAAACTGGGTGGAAGACATAAAGGTCAGACGTAAGTGGAAAGTAGGGCGCAGTCGATTTGCCTCGTCTTTCAGGAGAATAGCCCGTGTGTTGTAGAAATGGTTCACTGGGAATTTTGATCCACTGGTAATAAGCCTCACAAGGCTTTCTTCTTCAAGTCGCCCCCTCACACCCTTTCTACTCTCAATCATTTCTTGTCCAGATATTGAAAACCCGACATCTCTTTATAAACCTTGGGCTTTTCATCTCGCGTTTGTCTCCGCTCTTCAAAACATTACAGTGGTGCTGCTCGAGTCTGGCGAAAAATCCTAATCATAATTATTTTTGGTCAATATGGAGATCACAATTATTTAACGTTGTTGTGTTGCTCTTTCAAAAAAATCTCTTTTCACAGTGGATTTAAACTTATGATAATAATAATATAAATACCTATTTTATATAAAATCCAAGCAGCGGCTGGCTTGTCTGGCTCACTTGTCCACAGTGAGCTGAACTAAACATGCCACAGGCTTTGGCTAAAGGGGTGCACTGGATTCATAACACAAGACAAAATGAGAGCATTATTACAAAACAGAATGCTGCACAATAATCGCTTTATCCGGATTATCTGGTTTCCATCATCATTGGAAGCACAATTGAAAGTAAAATTTGATTCATTGCCCAACTTTACCGTATCGCCAACATTTGTCCTCATCTTGCCCCTTTGCATCACGATCCGCCCATGCAATGGACTACAGAGAAAGCAGGCATTTAATTTAGTCTCCCTGCATGTTCAGGCACCCGTCTTTCTTTCTGGGTACTGTCTCATTGCTCGTTTGCTGTCAGCCTAATTGCCTTCTCAATACTTGTCACCCCTGCTGTGCCAAATCTAGTCTATCTGCATACCGTCTGACTGTCTCTCTCAGTGGCTGCTATTTTCTAATTACCCATGTCCCTGCCTGTATAGCTTTCTTTTGGCCCATGCAGCTTGGCTTTTTGGTAACCCCTTCAGGATGCAGTTTGGCCCCGTTCCTGTTGCATCGCTGCTGACAGAGCCGATTGCATTCCACCCGGTGAGTCAATGTCCACCTGACACGTGCAGTGGTCCTCACTTGCAGTTTAGGTGCAGTTCTTCTCTTCACTCCGCCATCTTCACCTGTCTGCTCTATTCCCTGCTGGACCAGTTTGCATCTCTGGCATCGTTTGTGAATGGAAATAGCTATAAATCGATTTTCATTCACAGTTGAAGTAAATGCAAACATTCCATGTATTAAGATAGCTCCTGTAGAATCACCAATCAGTCATACACTAGCTTATTCTATTTTATTCATATTGCAGGCGGTCACTTTATAATTATTAAATCATAGGTGTGACCTATCGCCGCTGTCCAAACAAAATCATCTACAATTTTCTTGCTTTTGTCAGACAAACTGAAGCATTAAGTATTTCCTCATGACTTGAGAAATAAATGAATAAATTACAACCATTAAAATTTATCTGAAAAAAAAATTACTGTCACAAAACTAAAAATAGGACATTTGTAGCTCATAAAAAGAAATCTTGCTTTTCATAGGACAGTGACACTAAATGAAAATAGAATAGTCTTTGTAGCAAGTGTTTCTCTTTCCAGGATGAATTATTTTTTGAAACATGAAAGCAAGGGAAGGAAATTGAGTAAAGCTTCTTGATATGCCTGCGGTGGACACTGGACCCACAGTGGACATGTAGGGCAGCCGTGACGCAACCAATCCACCTCTGATAGATATTCTGGGTAAGCCCCTCGGAGGGTGGGTGCCTCTGGAAGGCTTTACTGTCCCTCCCTCTGCCCTTCACCTCATTGATTTACTATTATACTTTCTCTAAGGTAAGGGAGAGTTCATTAAAGGGAACCCTCTATGCCTTGTGTATGCATAATGAAGCGTCCTGTATGTTCGTATGTATGCGCATGTGGGAGCAGATGCAAACCATGAATGGCCGCGAATCAGCAGCAAGTCAGCTGTTAATATAAAATCAATGCTCCAAATTAACCACAGGACCCCCGGCTCTGGTTTTTAAACCCTGATCTGGACCCTGGCCCTTGGGCCGAGTGAGGGAGAACACACACGCTACACTATTGACCGCTGTATCACGCCCACCTGCACTCATGCACACACACAGCAGACAGGAACGCACATATACAGAAAAAAGACGCGCGCATTTGCAGACGTGAGCATGCACACGCCACTCGGCCCGACAGCGTCCTCACAGAGAACATAAAAAACAAACGTGCTCAAGCTCCCTCGCATAATGCATGCATAACGCACCACACAGTGAAAGAGCACAGCTAGGTCCCCTTGTCTAATTCGAATTGTGCTGCATCTATTAAAATTACACCAAGGTATCCAGCTTAAGGTTGCCGCTGATAAGGTCAAAGGCGTAGCGAACATTCCAACACTCATTTCTCCCCCAACATAATCGCACTCACTCTTGACAAAAAATCTGCATAATGCTCCATGTATTGCTGCTAGCCAGAATGAAAGAGGGAGGTGTGTGTGTGTGGGGGGGGATGGAGCCAGCGGCATATCCCTCAAAGTCAGAGCCAAATTGAATCTGCAGGTGCAAATGTGGCATGTGTGCTGCCTCTAAGATGCGCAGCTATCTATATTTATATGAATAATATATGGCTGGTCAAGGGGCCACAAGCCTGCAGGGAATAAGTTCCTACGGCAGGCGGAATCAATCATTATATGCCACTGAAATGCATTTATCGCTGGCTTGGACCTCTTTATTATGATTTCATGGGGTTTGATATGGACTTTCTCCCTCTGTTTTCATTCTCTGCTACTCTTCCCGAGCTGAAACAGATGAAAGATACGGCGCTTTCAAAGGCACGATGGCTTTGTGTTCATTCAAAGGTTTAGCAGCACACTGGCTGGCTGATTTGGAGACTGAGTGCTTTGCGTATGTGTATTTAGGTGCATATTTCTGCAAAACGTGTGTCTGTATAGGCTTCCGTCCCCGTTAACATGCGTGCATGTCTCACTGCAGCTTCGCTCATACATGAGCACTTGATTTGGTCTCATGATACAACATCAACCGAGCTTTTCATTAGTGCACTGAGGGCCTATACGTATCAATCTGAATCCAGAACAGATGGACGGCACAGCAGTGGTCCTTAGATGTCCTCCTTCTTCTCTCCTCATGTTTGAAACTGCAATATGGGCATATGTCCCTATCATGTCCAGCTCTGATATGAATCTGCACAATAGCAGACTAATTAGTGCTTAATAGCTTTTGATTTTTTTTGTGCGTGTGCGTGTGTATATCAGCATTAGTCTACCTGACATTTATCTATTCTACGTGATCATTTTTTAGCACCCCTTCTGTTAAAGCTGTGTGGGTCCAGCGCTCCTAAAACACTGTACCCACACAATCTAGAAACGTGTGCTAACTAAATACCTAAAGTGCGGATGTAAAAGTAAATGTCACTGGGTACAAAGGAAGTGTCGCATCCCATTCTGACCTTTGATATGGACTGAGAACACCAAAATGTCATGGATGCTGTCATCAAGCCACACTTTGATCCTTTTGTTTCCCTTTTTTTCATATAATTTGGGTCTGCGACAGTCCGTCCTCTAGATCTAAGACCAACGTGCACATCACTCTCATCCCCCCCGTTCCCTTTGCCCTCTGGCTGTGCTTATTCCATTTTAATGGGTGCCTGTGTTTGTTTGGGAACATGATGCTATCAGAGAGCCTATGCTTGGCTGCACAAGCTGATCCCCTGCAGCCGTCTTGTGAACATGTTTACATGCATTCCACTCAGGAGCCCTGGTAGATCCTGAGGCATCTTGTTACCATCATTATGGGAAAAAAAATCTTGAAATAAATGTGATTTTGATGGCATTATAGCAGCGGGCTTCCTGAACTTTACTTTGACTCTAGTAGCATTTAGCACCCACACATCCTCTCACCTCGCAGGAACCTGCTGCCCTCTGCCTATAGAGAAATTAATATGGAACACCCACACAGTGCTGCCGATCATGCGCTCCAAGCCTCCACAAGGCCACTGCAGGCACAATGCCTCCCCTCCAGCCCACCATCCCCTCCACACTGCTTTTCACCGTTTCACACGTAGATCAATAGACAATTCGCAAAGCCACTCACTTTAAGCGTATGACTTAGTGTGGACATGTTATATTGATTTGTTTTGAACAAATGTGCCAAAATTAATAAGGCAAACCATTATTGCTTTGCTTTACTGGTTTTATCAGCATGGGGGAGAAACTGCAATGTTGCTACGATGTTATGATACGGCATGCACTTAATATAGAACCTCAAAAACAGTTTGGGACTGCATTTTGCTTGACTTGGCAATCACAACTGCCACCGTTCGATGCTTAGCAGGAAAACTGTCCATTTAATATGTGCTCACTGGTGGAAAGCTGCTGGCTGAATATTATAATGTAAGCTACAAACAGCCTTGGCTCGATCGGCAGGCAGTCAAATCATTCGAAGTGGGAACAATGCATAGTGTGTAGGCAGAGGTTTTCTCAGCATGGTGTGGTGTCTGATGGGAGGGCATGATGGCTCTCATGTGGCATTTGACTGTGTGTTTCATAGTGAGCAGCTGCTTTGGGTGAGTCATTCGCACTGTGGAGGCCAAAATCTATTGTATCCATCACCGGGAACAAGCACACGGACACACACTCATGCATCCACAGAACACGTCTGCACAGAGGATTACAGCAATCACGTTCTGCAGCCCTCTTGGTGAAAATCACATTTATCATTATCGCCATTATCTGTTTATCTGCCTTTGAAATATTCATGAGTAATACATCTGCTGGATGGCACACATTTTGGACAGAGGAGAGGGAGATAAAAGGGGGGGGGTTAGAGAGAGAGAGGGTAGAGAGACGCCCCAATGCAGTTAAGGGATTAGTGATTCCCTCTCTCTCCCGCAAACCGGATCCCTGGACGTGTGGGTGTGCGGGCACAAGCAGGTAAAGTGATGATGGCGAATGCGCTCCAAGATGACTCTCTGTGGCTTTGTTCATTCCGCAAAAGCCCTGGGTGCAACGTGCGGAGATGGTTCTGAGGGCAAAGAATTCTTTCTGATCACCGCTGGAGTGTGTGTGTGTGTGTGTGTGTGTGTGTGTGTGTGTGTGTGTCTGAGAGAGAGAGTGTGTTACGTGTTTAAGAAAGAAGAAAGCCCGAGTGCGGTGTAACATACTTTCGTGGCATGTGTCGGCAACGACTTGTCTGTTTGCAACAGGAAGGTTTGAAGGAGAGAGTGAGGGGGGGGGGGGGGGGGTTGGCCACCATTCTGTGGATTTCTTCGAGACGTGTCTGGTGTGCGCTCACTAAGCAGGACCCGGGGACATGAAACTGCCAATCCATCACTCCAAACGCACTAACGCACACGGACAGCCCCGCACACACACGCGCGCGCGCGCAAGTCCGCCTTGAATTTCCCGAACTAATTTGGCTTTTCAGCCTAAACTGAGTCCATCATAAATCCGGGCTAGTTGAGGCGCATCCTGCATAGTTGCGCAAAAGCGCGTCTCCGCGTCAAGTGAGGGTTCGAGGCCAGTCATAAGCTTAATTATTCTGCAATATTTCCCCTGATTTCTGCAACCACGCATGAGTGATTGTATCTCGGAGGCGAAAGGATGCGTTATTTCAATTCTAAGACTACATCTTCTGAAAAACATCCCCGGATCAATGAATTCAGCCGTTTTTCATTAACTTGGAAAATGCGTTGCACAGACGCAACCATGCGATACGGATGAAATGACAGACATATTTCAGAAGTAAACAGTGTAAACTTACCCGATTTAACCATGATAGCCCTCGAAGCAGTATGTGTTTTCTATATTCCCATCAAGTGCGCCGCTCCAATGACGAGAGAGCCCCAGCGCGCAACATAAAGCCAGCCAACAATGTGTGGTCTTCTTCTCTTTACGCAGCTGATGAGAAATCAGTTCTAGCCTCTCTTCCACAGCGAAGCACACGGCTTCTGCGTGGGGGAGAGCAAAAAAAACGAAGTCCAAAAGCAGGTTGGAGAGCGTGTGGAGAGAGATTCACGCGTTCCCTGTGCCCTTCCCTTCCCGTCTTCACAGCGGCTGTTGAGGGCGCATCTCTCCCCTCGATCAAGTGTCAGGCGGACCACATAGATGCGCCGCCGTCTCCTCAGCAGTCATTAATATCAGAACAAACCCCGACTCTCCAGAGAACAGCCAATAGCGTCAGAGAAGCAGGCGAGGTGCTCGCAGCATCCCTGCTCTGGTTGGCTGAGAGGCGCCGTCAGTCATATCCCAGAAGCCTGTTCTCATCTGTGTCTTCTGTTGGAGGTGAAGCACGCTGCAAAAAATAGCCGTATTAACAAGTCATGAGTCCTAAAAAGTGTTGAACAAGAAAAACAAACATTAAAGTGGGAGAGACAGGCGCTATTGAAGCGTTTCTTTAAAAATATGCTTCCTGCTAATTTCCAGCGCTCCACTAATATCAAAACGATGGTGATTCAAGATAATAGTTGGATGAAGCTTATCTGCACTGTAAAGACGTGTCAGGTGCTGCTCACGCTGCAGACCTGACAGCATCATCGTCAGGCATGTTTGGTATTGATTGGTGTGCTCTGGGAGGCACACAGCACGACATGATGTAAGAAAACATTCAGGAACAAAGATCTAATCAGGAGGTCGAGGACCAGCTGTGGGAAAAGTACTCAGATCTTTCACTTAACAGCAGCAAGGCCACACTGTACAAATGTTTGCATACCACTAAGAGTCATGCAAGTATTGAGCAACATGCAGGATGTACTATCAAAAGTAAGCAAGTGTTATATCCTGATGTGTGTCGTGCATCTTAAATGTTAGATTATTCTTAGTGTAAGTAGCATGTTAATGTGGTACCTGGTCAGGGTGGAGCTAATTTGAACTATTTTATGCACTGTGCAGTATGTATTTCTATTATTTGTTGAAAGTAGTGTACAATATTTCCTTGGAGAGCTCCCCAAAGTCCCTGATATTGTCTGTCAGCACAGTATTGGAGTAGGTATACTCAAACATTCCACCTCACTGAGCTATAATTACCAGTCCCTCATAAAGGCTTTTGTGTATTTAGAGAACTGTGGTGTTCAGAATAATTTCTCAAGTGCTAATGCAGTTTAGCATGAAAGTGATAGAAGTCATTTTGATGATGACACCACTGGGTCTTTATGATTTGTCTGGTGGAAGGATGAAAAAGCGGTAAACAGCAGTATTAAAACGTAGCGCCAGAGGAGCTCAATCTGTTGATTTCTGAGCAGCAACATCATCTTCTCCATAATAATAATAATAATAATAATAATAATAATAATAATAATAATGACCATGGCAAAATATGCCTCTTTAAAATACATAATATGATATGTTTTTCCACAGAAAAGCTCATTAAAAATCCTAAACAATTACATCTACTCCCTCTCTGTCATTGAAAAATCCAGAAACTATGAATATACAAAGTGTATAGTGTAGCTGCTGGCACAAGATGTCCAAAATCTGTTCTTGCTTATGTAAATTACATTTTGAACCAGGATTGGCTTCCAAACTAGCGTGCAAACATGCTAAAGTGGTGGCTACAGTGCAACCTTATTATCACCATCGCAGAGTACAACCCATAGGTGTACCAGACCTTCGTCCTCACATCATTAAAGCTGTGTTCAGGAGTTTGCTCAGGTTTCGGCGCCAAAACCACTTGGTCATAATAACCTCCTTGCGCAGATGCCAGACACTGGTGTTTTTCTGGTGAGGATGTTCTGGGAATTTCCTCTTATATTGCAGTTTGACCTGTCATATTTTACCAGTTAAATGAGAAATGGGAAATAAAGTAATTGAATATTATATTTTGATTTGCCACCACTTCTTGGCACATTTACTAATAGCATCAGCACAAGTGTAGTGCTGCTGCGTCTCTGGCTGCAGTAGCTGGACTTAAATTCATGGCAAACTGCGGCGGCACGGCCAGCAGCTGCCACTTTCTGTGTGCAAGTACGTTTGAGATGGACATTTTTTGCAGTGCAGGGGAATGAGGAGGAAGGCGCAGGCAGGGAAGAAAATGGATATCTGTACCTATTAGCTCCAGAGCTCCCGACTCAGATCCCAGGAGGATTTCTAACACAATGTTCTACAAACTGATGTTCCTGGAGGTCGGGCAGGGTTATCCGCAGCCTCGGAGACAGAGACGTACCTCATCTGTCAGCCCAAAGGGTTCTGATCCAGACTGTACGACTGGAGGATGTTTTAACTCCACCTGTGTCTGATTACATGGGGTCCAACTTAATACATGACGGTGCTCTCTTATCTCGTTGGCGTCTTTCACGCTTCTGTAAACCCTCAGAGACTTTTGGGAGCTTTGTTTGGTCAATATCCCCCATTTGTTCCCTTTTGAATATTATTATTCAAATTTCATGTAAATTGCAAAGAAATAATTTCAAAGTTTACTCAAAAATGGATGACCTTTATGAATAAATAGCATGCCATTAGATTATTAAGACTGTTTAATTGGATACAGAGTTTGCCATGCCCCAGGTGCTGCTCACCCCAACTTTAATAATTATGCAATTTTTCAAACACTTTCCAGATTTTCTCTTTCCTTTGCTTATTCTGCATTTTTCACAATGCTACTTAAGATTTGTGTGTCTGTGAACTTGCAAACCACCCTCCACCTGTGATAATGGGACAAATGCCCTTTCAGGACGCCCCAGCTTTGTTTAATGATAGCAGAAAAAATTTTATTTCAGCACAGGTACAGCACAACCCAGTCGCCAGAGGAAAATGTTGGCATTGTACCCCTCACCCCCCAACCTTTCTACGATGTGTATCAAAGTTGTATAATTCAGCTTACTCATACAGGTACCGTATATGATGATGTTTTTCTCATCAGGAAGAGTAGGAGAAGGTGGTGGTGTGGCAGCAAGATGACTACAAGCAGCAGATTACTGTTCAAGCTGTTTGGTGACAAAACTGAGTTTTTTAACAAGACGTTGCAACATTTTCCAGCCGTGGTTGTGGTTATGAAATGTGGTATTAATTTCTATTTATAATGTGCATTAACACATGCTTGTGTGTGTGTGTGTGTGTGTGTATGCCATAGTAATTGAATGTTACAGTAGGCACTAGTTGTATCTCATGAGGCAATGAGGCTCCACGGTGGGGAAGCTTTCACCAAGTGACACACTATTGAGTGCGCAGACTGAAGCGCCTCTTATTTGTGAATTACCTCTTAAAAAGAGCACAATGAATATAGGTTTGTTTTTAGAGCTTTTAGATTGACATATGCAGGGTGAGAGGTGAGAGGATTTTCAAGATTTTTGCCTCTGTTGCATCAGTTGATTCTTTGATTCATTATTGGGCGAAATGGCTACAAACAGAGAATCCATTAACAACAGTTCTGCAGCCAAAGATTTCAGACTACAGATACTTTGTATGCAGCAGGCTGCCATCTCTGAGAACTTGACCCCCCCATCAAACAGAGAGTTCTGTAGTTGGATAATTAATTTTCGGTTGTGTTGTGTTTTAAACCTGCTCGTATTTCACCGCATCAAAGTCAATTGATAAATCTGCACATGCAGTATTTCTCCACCTTGTGCACACGTGGATATTGCTTCATTTTATTCAAGTGTGGAACATAGTTACTGGCAGAGACATGGAAAAACACTTCTGTACACGGGCTGTCTGCGTATTTAACCTTCTACACGGTGAATCCTGACATACAGCAGCTCCTGAGATGCTTGAAAAATGGGCTGTGTGTATTTGAAGTCTTGCTTATTGTTCCTGGAAACTCTCATGTTCGACAATGATCATTATTACTATTTCAAAGAATAGCCTCAAAAATCCAAAACTTTTCCATTCTGATAAAGAACAGCCAACTTTTTTGAATGAATGGGGCAATGATGGCACTTTACCCAGAGCTGATTGTGCATTTTTGCCTTCAGGCCTCCATACCATTGAACCTTTACTTTATAAGTTGACCGCGGTGACTTCACACCTCATGAAACCAGTCAAGGGTGCACTCAGTGCATCATAAAACCCCTCCAGCACAGCTTGGCAGAGTCAAGGAGGAGTCAGGATTTTTTTAGACAAAAAGAAAAAAAGAAGAGGAAGAAGAATATCACCCCTCCGTGAAAAATATGCATCAAATTTAATGCAATGAAACATTATTTTGGGGAGGGGAGCTTCCTGTGAAAAAGCCCGAGGTGTTTACAGTGTGAGTTATGTTCACGCTCATTCTTGTTTATTGTGGAGTTTGAGGAATATTCTGAAGGCGTTTCATGGTGACATTTTGTGATGTGTTCCGCAGAGGGAGAAAAGGCCGCAGAGGGCAGTAGAATTTATTGACTGAATTTCACAGTTATAAATGGGTCTTTTACAAGTGACATAAAGAAAATGATCTGGTCTGCGCTGAGGCGGCGGAGATCTGTAAACTCGTTCTGTGTACTACCAGCAGTCATGGCACTTGTATTGAATTTGAAGTTTCATTCAATCGATTGTAACTTTGCTCTTGATAAATATTGTGCATAAAATCGAAGATAAAGGCAAAGTATTTATAGCACCTGAATTGTTTTTTTGCACAGAAAGCCATATATTCTGTCTGTGACTCTTCTTCGGCACCGTCTGAGCGTCACACATTTGCATGTCTGTATGTAGTTCCTGCTATGTTCGCTGTCTTTGTTTTATATGTTTTGTTAAAAACCTTAGACTTCCATTCTGCACTGAAGACAGTCTATGGGGAGATCTCCAGAGGAATAATCGTCTCTAGAGAAAAGCCGTATACAAAGAGACCACTGTCTATGCTGCACACTGTTATTCAAACAATCCATATCCCGCACAAAACCACCCCAAGGCTTTAATGTCTTTCCTCAGACTGCTGCCGTATGAAAAATACCGCTGGATTGCACGCTGCAAAAAATGAACTGTTTATAAATCAAGCAATTTCATCTAAAATGGAGTCTTCGAATTTTCAGTTTTCTGGAAACTCGGAATCTTATTTCAGCAAATAAACAACCCCCTTAGGTAAAGGAAAAGATGGTTCACTTTTGGTCTCTCACAGGACACAAACCCACGGTCTTCCGGGTGACAGTCAAGTGCTTGTTTAACCGCTCCATCCACCCCACCCTCCTCCGTCTGCTGACTTTCTTGCTGTTTATACAACATTAGCATGCTCTGAGGGTCTAATATTGCTGTGGATGGGTTTACAGTGGAGTTAGCTGAAAGCTTGGTGCGTCTCGTACAGAGGCTCAAGGTCATCTTGTGCATCTGTATGAGACGCAGAGGGGTGTGGCAAAGCGTTGGTATTTAACGCACTAAGAATGAGACCAGGCTCAAGAGACACATCGCTCATTTTTTCCTTTAAAGTCAAATGATTGGCAGAGAATTCAAGGAGCGTGCTGCTTCTCGGAGGAACCAAGAGGTACTCAGATCCTGAACTTGAGTAGAGCAGTATGAAAAAAATGTTTTTGGTACTTGACCGCCTGTACAGGTGAATTACAGGTGTGAATGCACTCAAGGGGCATTTAGATTGTGGTCCTGTAGGCCAAACAATCTCAGGAAGTGGCCAGGGATGTACCATGACCACACTAAATACAAGTATAACCGCAACTGTATTTTCAATCCACATACAACAGCTGTGTGGGTGGAAATAATAATAATAAAACTAGCCGAACGCAAGTGCTTGTCTCTTCTGGATAACACCAGTCACAGTCTTCTGCAAAGAAAATCAACAGTTTGAAGGGGCACATGCATCTCTGAGTGACAGGAATCCTATCTCTTAAATCATACTCTGGTGATCCATGCTTTGGTCACACCTTCAACACTAATGCCATTCCCATCAGCCTCAGCTGTACTTTGTGTTAAGTGCTAATTAGCAAATGTTAGCATGCTAACTAAGATGGTGAAAATTAAGCCTGGTTAACATCAGCATGTAATTGTGAGAGTGTTAGGGTGCAGATGTCAAAGCACCACTGTGCAGCCTCGTAGAGCTTTAAAGCTTGTTAATATAAAAGCTTAGTCTGAAAAGTAAGTAGTAATTGCAGCAGCAGCAGCAGATAAAGTTAAAAGAGTAAAGTGCAGAAAGCTCCTGAAATATGGTGGAGCAGAGGTGTGAAGTGGCATTAAGATTGTATTTAAGATTTTATTTGTACTTGGTAACTTTCCACCACTGGGAGAAACAAGAAAGATGAGTGTAAATGAACATTTTGCAGCATTGTGTAAATCTATGTGCAGTAAATTATGCTTGAGTAGTCTATTCAAATGCTATTCAAATTTTCGGTGCTGTGAGCAGGCAGCGTTTTGTCATATTTGCACTGAACCCGACAGAGATCACCTGTGTGGGGAGCACTGTGACAGCTTGTATTTTGAGGTTTGACTTCATGTCAGTGACACTATTTCCTTTGTCTTTTTAATCATTGGGACTATTTCTGCTCATGCTCTCTACCTCGGTTTTCTTTTGTGTTTTGAGCAAACCATTTCCTGAGCATCCTGAGTTATTTTTTTCCTTAGAAAAACAGTTGTTAAGAAGTGCAAATGTAAAATCCACTGACTTATTTCAATCAGTAGCAGAAAGTACTGTAGGTAAAATGGAAATCTAAATAGTAATCTCGCACCACTCAGTTGTAATTTATCAATGTTCTCCAGCGCTGGAGGCCTGGATCACCAATCATATTACCTTGAAGATGCCATTCTTAGCTCTGATTCCAAATCTATTTCGAGCTAATCACACCCGCAACAATAGGAGTGACGTCAACCATTAGCCCTCATGGGTGCTTCTTTAAATAATAGTTGAGATTCACACTGCAGGTTTGGGCTCACAGCATCTATCTGTCTAAGACAGAACAGGCAGTCTGTGCTTTGGTTAAAGCCCCGAAGAAATGACAAACCTGGACGTCAGCAGACTCCAACACTCAGGTCTCAAAATTCTAATTATTCTCTTTACTCTCTTGATATTTGCTCCGTGTGTGCCAAGAATAAAAGGAAAAAAGAAATACACCCAGGCCCTGTTTTGTTGTTCTTTTTCTTCTTTACATGGTGCATCTGTTTGAATTAAACCTGCTGTAGTGCCCTGTATCAACAACTGAGGATGTTTTCTTCCTCATGATTATACTTATCGTAACGTCCCTGAATGGGTTAAAAACAGCGTGCTATATATGACGTTGTGTATATTCTGTCTCATGTTTGAAATCATAAAAATATCTTCTCCTATGTAAATGAACACATTACGTAATCAGATTTATATGCTCGAAAACAGGCCTATTTACGTTACCTCCCGTCGCGATGAAGCAGGAAAACATCGCTCACTCTTCTATTAATTTGCATCATGCTTGTAGTACATGCAAATAGGCATCTCTAATGATAAAATGGACAAATGCTTGGAGTCAGCATGCAGGATCATGAGTGAGTCATTATGCCACAGTATGTGATGACCTACTTCACATTAAAAGACTGTTGTGCGGCAGACCAATTTACTTCATAATGATGACAGAAGAAGAGAGAGTGACAGGGCGCAGAGGAATGAGGGAGAGAGTGAGCGACGTGTCATGTTAGCTCTGCAGACTTTGTTCTTCTGAAGCAGTCAAAATGCCTCAGTTGCGCCCACACACCTCTCTAAACCTCCTACACGCACACGCACACACACACACACACACACACACACACACACACACACTTTATAGCCTAAAGCATGATCTCCAAGCGTGGTTAGATTAAAAAAGAGTACTTGTGGTGATCAATATGCAGAGGATTTTTAAACTGAAGTTAACTTCTTCAAATGCTCATTTATTTGGTCCAGTTTTTGAATAATTGACCCTTCGCTTTATCTTATCACACATGATATCATGCTAAACAGCGGAGGGTAAAGCTACATATTGTGACATAACCCACAAGTGAAAGAAAAAGGCTTCTGGGACGAGGACTAGCCAATGTGCTTGGCAAATGTGAAGCTAACATTATCTCGAGTAACTGCAAGACTGTGAGCTTCCGCAGATCTAATAGCATACAGGAGCTGCCAATGGAACCAAAATCTGATAATGTGGCATCCTAAGGTGCTAGCTGACAACAGGGCCTTAAGTGTGTTAGTTAGTTAATGACTTGCTTATTACTAATTAGCCAGCCATGCTAATGAGTACAGCTTGTGTCAGAGCAGATAAACATACTTTCGCTCTTCTGAATTTGGTTTTAGAGATTGAAAAAAAAAAAAGTAGATGTCACCCTCCAAACTTTAAATAGTAGCACTCTCAATGAAGAACTCCAAAGCTTTACAGGCCTTTTGTGCCTGGTTATAGATGCAAAGCTGTGATTGGAAACAAGTTTCGATTCCAACAGGGGGCCCTTTGCTCCATGTCATCCCCTCTCTCTCCTCCTGTCTCTCTTCAGCTGCAACATCCAATAAAGGCAAAAGCCAGGAAAAAAATCTCTCCTCTGTATTTAATGTTAAGAAGCAAAAAATTTTAAAAAAAGAAAGAAAGAAACATGATGTATTAAATGACGGAGTCTGTGTCAGCAGGTCAGCTCGGCCTGGAGTTCATTCTGCTCCTCCTCTCTGGCAGCCTGCGGTGGTTGCTCCTATGCCCTTGTCAGAAAGATCACACCTCACAAGTAACAACTTAATGCCCTACCATCGTCTCCGTGCTTTGCAGGCAAAGGAGAGTTAACATTTGTATTCCTCATCATCCTCACCGCGCTGCACTTAGTCCTAAGCCCCGTCTACAACGCGGCAAAGTTTACGGCATAAAAGCTAATTTTTTGTCTTTTCACCGTGAGAGAGCTGAGGCTCAGGAATATCGCCTGAGGATGTTTCATATCCCCACAGCCCTGACTGCACACTCTGCTTCCTTCTTTTTATCTCTTTTCTTAATCACTCGTCTTTTCTCTATATCTTACTATATATCTCCCCTTTTTCTCCCACTTTGTCTCTCTGCGACTAACCTGTCTCTTTTCCTCTTTTCCTCCACCCCCACCTCTAATTCTTTTAACTTCCCTTCCCTTCTGTCTCTCCGCACCCCTTCCTCCATCACTATGCATATGTTTTTCTGTATTTTCCCTCCTTGTCTGTCTTGGAGAGAGTTCAAGCAGGTCTCTCTGTGCTTTCTGGGCCTCTTCTCTCCCTGTCAACCCAACAGCATCCAGAGGAAGAGGCAGCACTGTCACTATGGACTGGCTCCAGGGAAGATGAGGCAGAGCAAGCGAAAGTTACAGAGAAGGGGGGGGGGGGTGGAAAAACATGACACAGAGGAGGTGTACAGATGACAAGTCCCTTCATTGGGGAGTTTTGTGAAGTGAGGGAGCTGCAGAAAGGGAGAAAGCGAGAGAGGGGAAGGAAGGCAGGGGGACCCAGGCAGGCATGCAGGATGTTTTTTGAGGAGAAACAGCTCAGGGATGGCACCGCCGCACTTCTCCCCACAGGTTGGCTCTTCTGTGAGCGCTCCTCGAATAAGAGAGCTGCCTGCACGGCGCGGTGGGCAGATGCTGCTCACATCCACCTTGATGGCTGAATGCATAATTCGCTTGTTGTTTACATAAACCGAATCTTACCCGTCAGTTGAAGGGCATGCAGCTCTGTGCGCCATGAATTTGTCGAGTCAGGGAGACAATAGCGCTTTTTCTGGAGCCATGTGCATTCGCTTCACAACTCGTTTAAGCTACTGTGTTCATGGCTGACTTCCTGTGTGGTATAACCATGTAATGCTAATGTTTTGATAAGTCTAACGCAGCAAGCATACATGATCATCTTTCCCTGAATTATTGATTCACAGTAGTTTAACATTAATGTTTAAGCCAGCGCAGTATGGAGCCTTAATTTGTCATTCGCCAGATTGGATGATAAAATATTTTTTCCCCTCTTGATTTCTTACCCATTTCTGTCTGCTTTTCAGTTCCCTGTCCCAACACCCAATAAATAAAGCTCTTTCACTTCAAAGGGCAGATGCATTTATTTTGAACAGGCCTGTTGATCACTGCTCATGCCATTCTCTTTGATGTGCACACATAGTTAAGTTATCCCCGACTCTGAAAAGAGATTTGTGTTTGTCCCTTAGACACCGCGGGAAAAGATCAGCAACTCTTTCCCTATTGAGACGATCAAAAATAGTTATACCGCCGCTCTTTTGATGAGACACTTTGGCCTAGAGATTTGGGGAGTTGCAACAATAATAACCTCTCTGAGTGATGCCGCTAGGACCCTCTGGGCAAAAAAACAGGTCAGTGTAAAAAGGGGCTGTGTCGTCCCGTGTCCAGCTAGCATGGCGGAAAACAGAACGTATCTCAACAGCAGGGTCAGATTCAAGCAGGTAATGTGGGTCACACTGTTAGTCCGGATCAGACTATACAATATCAGCTCACGAGTGGCCTGACCTGACAGGCGCTTGATTTCAGAACCAAAAATGAGCATTAAAAGTGCCTATTTTTTCTCTTGTGAGTGTGTCATAGAGGATGAAAAGTAGCAGAAGCCTCACAACATCCCAGCAAAAGGACTTTGAGGACAACTTCTATGACGTGTTCCTTGACGTCGACCCAGCACAAAGGGCCCTTCCATACACAGCTTTAAACACGGTGAAGCGAAAGAGGAATCGTGTCGTTGGTCAGCCAAGATCCCCATGAACTACGTCCATACTCGATGATTCTGCAGCTTGTGATTTATGTCCAATACCAATGTTCAGTGCCAGGGAATTACTGTGCCCTCTATACAGCGTACTGAGGCGGAAAGTAAGGGTGTGGAGGTTGAAATGGGGCGTGTAGCATATTTGACTTTCACGCATGAGACCGGAGTTCACCTCCCATCAAAGACGACAGTTTTTCACGTCTGTGTATTGTTACTGTCTTTCCTTGTAGCCAAGTGTTTTAGGTCGTTGGATATTGTTGGCACTTGTACTTCCAGGTGAACAGGGACATTGGTTACCTCACGCAGGCAGTGAAACACAGCAAGCCATGATTGGTCAGCGCCCGACTTGTAGTCCACCATGGTGTCTCAACCAAGTCAAAGCAAGAATTTATGAATTTATGATTTCCTTATATAACACAGTAAACAAAAGGCTCAAAAGGCTAAAACCTGGGTGTCCTGATCCAGTTTGATGCAGGATGACCGGATTGTGTTGAGCTCTCCATCGGTCCTTCCTAAAGTTATCACATAGCCTCACCTGTAAATCATATTCTGGACACAAACTGAGTTTTTCATGCTGTTATTGTTGCTCTTGCACATGTTGCAGGGCCTTCCTCGTCAATAAACTGACTGGACTACGGAGCTGTATTGTTGGACCTTTTGTGAAAAGGCTGTATGAGATCCAGTAGCCTCCAGAGACATCAAAACACAGCTGAGCCTCTGCACACAGCTGTTTAAGATGGAAGGAAATCATCTTTAAAAAACATGCCCACATGTCTCCTCCAACCTGGAAGTGACTCATTTAGAGCATTTTGTTATTAAGGTGCTTTCATTTCCTGCGCGTAAGGAAAGATCATTCATTAAAGATGACTATTTTACTGCAAAAGTCATGCAATAACATAACAGCCCGAGGCATTTAGGTCAGCCTATAAAATGAGAGTATGTCTGTGGTAAGATAAGTGAGTAAACATCACCTTATGTAGTGTTTATGCTATGTGCATTGTGCAGTATAATAAAATTTACCTGCTACTCTGCTCAAGAGCTCAAGCCTTCGCAAGGAGAACAAAGTTTGGAGAAATAACTGTGTCTTTAAAGGCAGGTATATCTGACAGCGCCTGCTGCTTCCACCTACTGTGATTGTTGCAACAGCAAGTTTGTTAAGGATAAGAGGGTTTTTCTCACTTTCCACTCTCTGGCTCACCTCTCCAGCAACTCTACAAATACAGGAACCTAAGGAGGCTATGCCACGTTATGCAACATGAATACTTGGGGACACACTGGCCAAAGCATTTTGTGATTTCTTTTCCCCTAAACAGACGATCGCTACATCTCTCTTCCTGTTTGGTGGTGTTCTGTGCACAATATCAGGCGACAATGACTGCCCTCTCAGTGCGAGTCTTCAGTGGCTCCCTGAAATGCTTCTTGTTTCTCTGTTGCCTCATTATAATCCTTTGTGTGTCCTCTGTGAATGGCTGATGATGATTATGCAAATGCTCCATCGGAGAGCAGCATGGGTAATTATCACAGCAGAGAATGAGGCTTTTTGAAATTCTCTGACTGCTGAAGAGAAAACCATGGGTCTTCAGTGTGCCTGAGAGTGTATATTTATCAGTTTGGGCGAGTTAAGGGCTTTGAGATTGTGGCCATGGTGATGCTTACCAAACCTGTGAAGGGGTTTTGCAAGGTTTATGCATTGTGAGGTTTTTATCCTTTGTAGAATTACTCCATCTGCACAGGAAGTTGAATTGGGAATTGGGGGAATTTTAGAGCTTTTAGTATTGTGTGGCAAAGTGCTTTATTTTATTCTGTAAAACCAATTCTTATCCAACTCTTTCATCCTGCATGCAGCTGTAGTTGACACCTGATGTACTCTGGATATGATGTTCCATTTTGAAGCCTTGACTTTTGGCATTACAGCCATCGCCATCTTTGTTTTCCATATTTGGAAAAGAGGGTGGGCTGTGGATGATATCACTGCTATACCTCGATTCTGTTTGGACATGCTTGAGAGCAAAGCCCAAAAGCATACCCTGCTTTATTGTCTATTAACTCTAAATGGGACAATTCTTTAAAAATAATCTTGATGTATTGAAGAAGACTTGAATCTAGTTTGAGACTGTAAACTGTGTACTGAACTAATAAATCCAGTTGGAAGTCAGGTTATTTTCTTAAAACCTTATACAATTTGACTTATTTCTACAACCAATGGGGTCGCCCCCTGCTGACCATTAGAAACAATGCTGGTTTAAAGCATTTCAGACCCGCAAGCTGCATCCACTTATTATACTGTCTATGAGAGAGACACATGCAGAACATCAGCATTCACTCAGAAACTAATGAGGGCAGCTAGGAGGTGCAGGAGCCCGTGGTGAACAGGTGGGGTCCTGGCAGCAGACCTCAGCACGTGTCTCGGAGGTGTGAAGTGTCTCATTGTGGGTGGAGAGGTCTACACAGTAAAAATGAGATAAACATGAAGATAAATTGAGACAGACAAATAGAGTTAGAGGGGAAAGATAGAAAGTGAGACAACACGTTAAAAGCCTGTGGTTCAGGAGGAAATGGGAAAAGCACAGACTCCCACAGAGAGCCCAGCATTGAGAGCTTCAGTACCCAGGCTGATTGGCCCCCTGACTGGGTGAAGGAAGGAAGACTGCCTGGGGTCAATTAACCTCTAGAGCAACCCAAGCCGGGCTCTAAGGAACACTGGTTTTTATAGATACTGACGAGGCACAATTTGTCTCCTCAAACTGCGAGGGCTGTTGCATAAAGCGGGTCATGGGGCAATGAGGCATAGAGGCGTACCAACCCAAAACGATCCACACTTTGGCCGGGCATGTCACTTCCTCTCAGGAACACTTCCTCTGGCGGGGTCAGGGTCTGGGCGAACTTCTGAGGAAACTTCACTTTCCAGCAGCAAAAAAGTTCTGAGTTTACCACAGAAATTGCATTTGCGGTTGATCTATTCTCATTGTTTTGGAGAACAAAGGCATGTCATCTCCAAGCGATCCGAACAATAGGTTGAATCTAAAATGCAGGGGACTCCAGCAGGTTAGATCCCCACACTCATCGAGGACAGAAACACAACATAAATCATCAACCCGAAAAGTTGCCTTCTTCTTTCAAGAAATAAAAGTCCATTTGTCAGTGAAGTCAGCAAACTTCCCACTGTTCTTGTAGCTGTCTGGCACACCGCCAAATACACCAGCTGAGCAGAAAGGCCAAGGCTATGATGTGTGTATCTGCAAAGATATGACATACTCCATTCTCTTCTCTCGCATTCCTAATGTGATTAAGTCAGACCAGTTAATGTAGTAATGTTGCAACAATGCACAGTATAACGCTCCAATCAATGCCAATAAAACTGCAACCCTTCCTCCCATTGGCCATGCCAAAAACACACAAGTCATCAAGTCTTTGTTTGCTCCTCCTCACCTCCCTCCGTTTCATCTTGAAGCCTTCCGCCACAACGAATAAACAACAAAGACACAAGACAGAAGAAGAGGGGAAGTGACGCCACGCTTCACATGAAATATAAAACAAGAGCTTTCCTCTATTGTCTCTGCTTTCATGTAAAGACAGGCAGTATCGCCTCGGTCTGTCTTTCTTTCCACGTCGGCATCTTTCTTCCTCTCCTCCCATCGCGTGGTGGGAAGCTGTCAGAAAGGCAGCGAGTGTGCATCAGAGGGAAATGGCAGCGGTGCATGTAGACGCCTGCGTGGATCTCAGCAGGTGCAAAGGCCATTAATACTCATCATCATAGGATTGTCTCAGCTGCAGTTCATATGGGAGGAAATGGGAGGGAAGGGGAGGAAGAAGAGGAGTCGGTCGGAAGGAGGTTAAGAGTCGGGTATTCGGCGTTCACCCTGCTTTGTCTGGCCTTCCCACTGCAGGAAACCTTTTTCACATTAGCAATTGCTGTTTCTTGGTCAGCCCTCCTAAATGTCTTCTTTCATTTCTGCTTCATTTCTCTTCTCCCTCTTCATCATATCCAAAGACGTTTTACTGCAAAGACAAATCAGTGCTACACAAATGAACTTGTGTGGGCACATTTCTGACTGAAACTTCCTTAGTTTGAGGTGGAAGTTGGGATTACATATCTGTTTCTGATCATTTTTATTAGTTCAGTAGAATTTCGCCCATGTGCTCTTCTGGATTGCTATAAGCATGTCCTCCCAGAATTGGATTAGAAGCTAGCCATGGACGTAATCCTGATGATCTAATATTCAGATCTACAGCTCTGTTGCATACAATAGATTTCCTATAGACAATATTATGTGACTCACAGTTGAAACACTTAAACATCTTCGATCGCCATGAAACGTTCGTAGTTGAATCAACCATCCAAAACAACTGTGTAAGAAAATCTGATTCTTTTAATACAAATATACAAGCTTGTGTTCATAAAGATTTCAGGGGAGAAGTAAGTCATGCGGTGCATTTTGGCAAGAAACTACCAATCACAGAGCTTGTAGCATATAGAGCCGTCTGCCATGACAAAAGTGATGGACCACACCTGATTTCTGAAACAAATAATAATAAAATAATTGAAACTGCAGGCCAAAACATGAACATTGAGGATGTTTACATCATCCAGGAGAGTCTCATATTTCTATCTTAAGCAACATTAAGGATATGTTTGAAAGAAAAAACTGAAATTGGAATACAAAATAAATTGGGGTTTTTTTTCAGATGTGTTGTGGAAATTCTGTCTTCTATCTTTCAACATTAGGAATCTCTTGCTTTGTCTTTCTAACCGTTGCCTCACCAACTATTAGACAGATTAACTTGAAATTTGGTGCAGACATTCATGTCCCCTCGGGATGAATTTTAATAACTTAGCACCTCCATGAACTCTGGGCGGTGGGCACAGATGGACACAGTGATGCTGTCAGTCTGTAGGGTCTTTGCAGCTTCCTGTAAATGGATACATCAGCTCGATGCGAAGAGTCTATGGCTGAACATTAGGGCCCGTCTAACCAAATGGCAGTTTGAGAAGAAGCTTACTCTCATACATCTCAGTGTGAAATGTCTCTGCTCTTCTGGAGTGGAGAGCAACAATGTTGGGTCTGCCCTTGTGCCAATAGTGCCTTTGAAGAGGCTGCTGATGCACAATACCACTCCAGTTCTGGAGGAACAATCTGCCACTATCACAATGGACTCACTCAAGAGAGGGAGGGGGGGGGGCAGAAGAACAAGCATAACAGCTTTTGTCAAGCAGAAAAGTGGAGTGAAAAATGGGATACCTGCAGAACCTTGAGAGGCTTGTAAAAGGCTTGTCCTGCAAACATTTAGTGCACAGATATGCAAAGACCTGCGTCGCTCCAGATGGTAAAGCCTGTGTGAAGCAGAAGTGAATGCAAGACAAGTTATTTGTGCATGATGTCACTTCTCAATCAAAGAGATTGTTTGCAGGCAGCTCATTGACTGAGGTCTGCTCCATTTACCGCACCATTGGAGGAATCAATGGGACATATAGTTAATGAGAAATAACTGGAACTAATGGCTGTCTGCTTCAGTGAACACTCGTGGGCCAGCGCCTGAGTGTAACATGCCATTTATGCTCATCATCTTGCATTAAGCTGCTCATGTTGTCAATTAGCAACTTTGCACGTTTATGGTGTTTATAGTATATTTTATACAACTTGACTGATGCTTTTTATAGATGGCATGACTGTCAAACATTTTGGACAGAATATTCCATGTCCTCACGTGAAAAGCTGAATTGTTTCTGCTCAGAAAATGTGAAACTTTAAATCAATACGTTGACTGACACTAACGCAGAACAAGATATTCCAGCATCATTAATTTGAAAAGAATTCATCATTCCTCATTATTTTTTTTTTCAACAATTTATGTTCTATACAGCGAGTGCATTCAGCCTCTAAAAAAACAGTAATCCTAATATCATCCACTCTATGATATATAATTAGTTTTTTTTTTTTTCTTTTTCTGTCAATGCATGGTGGAGAAAAAGCACTAAAAGTATGTGTCAATCATCCATAGAATAAAATAGGAAAATAGGAAGAGAAAGCACGTCGAATAAAACATCAGCAGTCCAGCTGGCTTCTCTGCTAATTATTGGGGCCAAAACACTTTTTCACAACTTTCCTTTCTCTTAAATAAGCTTTTATTTTTCTCTGGCCGACAATGGGAAACAGGGAGATGGTGGCTGAAACAGTGGCTGGCTAAATATGGGCCTTTCATCCGGCTTAACTCTACAAATGGACCTCATTGTCTTGAGGAATTCGATTTTCTGCCATTCTGCGTGCACGCTGTGTCCCTCTCTGGGGCCCGACTGCAGTGGGCGAGGCCCTTATCAACAGCACTCAGGGTGTGGAATTGAGGAATTGAGTCCTGCCTCAAATCAAACCATGAGAAAGAGTGACAGAGAGGAGTGAGAAGAAGCGAGAGAGAGAGAGAGAGAGACGAGGAGAGTTCAGGATAAAATCTCTCGATGCTTCCACTCTCCCACAGACACAAGCCACACACATACTCACACATAGCGAGTGCATATGCAATGCGCAGCGCATGCATACAGTATCATCACACGTGGACACACATGAGTGCACACACGCTGCGCAAAATTTGCCAGTAAGCCCATTGATGGCACTCCCAGTGGGGAAGCTTTTATACGCTCTAATTTCCTGTGTTATCTTCTAGCGCTCGGAGCCAATGCCCAAACAGAGCTGTCTTTATCTGCTAGATAAAGGCTGTGTTCCTTTGCATGCATGTGTGCGATGCTCTGTATATATACATTTATAGTATCACTATTTGCAAGGTGCAGTCATTCGCTGCTTTCCTGCTTGCCGTGCTTAAGAAAGAAAAGAACAGAATACTTTTTGCCAGTTCTAATTAAAAGTTGGCTTGATTTGATGTTGAAGTCAGCGCTTCAGGTAGAAAAGCATCTACAAACAGAATCCATTCAAAAATAGTTCGGAAGTAGGAAATTTTGAAACCTGCTAGTCTTTATCAAAACAGTAAAAAAAAAAAAAAAAAATGTGAAGAACAATAGCTGCCATGTTAATGTCATAAAATGCTAAAGTATAGGGAATGTCACCTCACCACTAATCAAAGGCTGCATTCTTTGAGGGCGTCATGAAAAGACAGCACAAACAGCTGCTGACAAAATGGTTTCATCAAAGGTATTTCAGAGTATGTTCCGCAACACAAATAGAAAGATATTCTCCTCATTATTTTGATAAAGTTTTGCACTGCATGGCTATGTTTAGGGGGAATCTGAGGAGACTTTGATATTAGTCATTTGTATCGTGGTAAGTAGTCGTAAACTTGTGCCAGCGGACAGACGAGAGACTGTCGCAGACCTTCTGTCAAACAGTTTGAGGCTGTCACAAACCAACACCCGCTCGAGCTTTTCATCAAACGCACACTTTTCAAAAACCTATTCTCAGAGGTGCTGAGATGGTGTCAGAAAACACACAACAGAAAACACATCGTAAACATTTCTGGCCGAGACGTTTGAGCTCTGAACCTTGTAAACGCAGATGCTGGCGAGACATTCTGTGGGTGATTAAATCATTCAGGAATTTCACGTGGTTTCTTCTGAAGTGTTAGAACTTCGGAGTGGCACTATTGTCCACACACGCACACACACACACTTGTTTATAGGGGTCAAAGTAGGCATTTTCACGTTTTTCTTGCCTTGTAATGACCCAATAATGTCTGCTGAATTACCATTCTGTTGTCATACAGAAAGCTCTATTTGTGTGGGCCGTCAAGAGCTGCTTTCTGACTCAGAGCCTGAATTGTGCGTGTTGTACTTTTTATTCCTTTCACATAGTTGTGCAAAATGAATTCACTTTGTAACTATATACATTTTAAAGTAGGCTGTTGAAGGTTTTCTTTATGTTTCAATGACAACAACCCACAGAGATTTCAAAGCAGCTTGGCTAAATTTCTATTTTATACCACCAGCGGGATTGCTGACCCCACAGGGATATTACAAAAAAAAAAATAACAAAGACAAAAGACACACTGTGCTACATAATGATGATAATGGATTATAGAAATGATACGTTATGTGAGATGTCAGGCATCCATCAGATTGATAGTTCTGAATGTCACTGCTGGTTAAACTTCACAAACAGAGAGCAAGAAGTCTTTCTTTAGATGTGATACTCACCATTTTTCTGGAGCTGTGCATTGCATTATGGGAGAATTGCATCCATTAACGGCAAAAAATTGACAATATTTTCACTTTTCCAGGGAGTATGCAGTGTGGATTTGGGGCTCAGAGCCTACAGGTGGATGCTGGGGTGGAGGCGGGGCTTTCGAAATGCTACATGAACAGCAGCAGCAGGCAACAGGAGAGCTTTCAGCTGATGGGTGTTGCATCAATAGAGCGAGCAGAACGCTGATGTTTTAAGTGCACCGGCATGCGTGAAAGGGTGCGTAGTGTGTTGCAGTGGGAGGGGTGACTCAAGGTGACTGCCTGAAGTAGCTGGCACGCTTCATGACTGAACAGCTGCCGAGTGAAATCTGGCCTTGTTGCATTCAGCGGTTTTTAAGTTACATGTGAATTAAACGCGACGTATTAATGTCACGCAAATAGAGATAACGTCATTGTGAAGTTGAGAAAGCAACACTGATGTTTGCCATGAGACTGACTTCACCAAAGCTCTCGTTGCTGTGACAAAAGTGCTGGTGTCTTATTTTTGTCACTGCTGTCTTCCTCAGGCGATTGTCATGCATCCCATCAACCGATTAACCAGAGAGAGAGAGTGCGAGAGAGAGAGAGAGAGAGAGAGAGAGAGAGAGAGAGAGAGAGAGAGAGCGCCTGTTACAGGTAAGGACATGAGCAGACACACATACAGAAACACACGCACCACTACTATCAATCTGATGTGGAGCTGTGCCATTTACAGCAGGGCCACTAGTCCCCTTGCCAGTGAGTGTCATTCGCCAGGACACGCTAACTAGGCCCGGTGGTGTTCTTCTACCACCGCAGGGCATCGAGCCAGCGTGTGAGGTGTCAAGGCTAAGTTACACATGGAGGTATGACATTACCGGCGGTTGTTGGCACAATAAACCAGGGTTGCCGGGTGCTCTACGGGAGCGTTCACCCACTGAGCTCAAGTTATCTGAACTGTCTCTTCTGGGCTGCAGCTGTTAAAGCGGTGCTTGGTTGCGGCCAAGCTTCACATCTCGTGCCGCAGCAGCCAAGAGGCAGAGTCGTAATTCAAAAGGTAATAAAAAAAAAAAAAAAAAAAGGAGCAGGGAATTATTCAGTTTGAGTTGTGAGTCAATATTTAGCAACTTTGCAGTCAAAATGATGAATTTTTCAATATGTTTTTTGTTTCGCATCGAACTCATTTAACCCAATAATGTGTAGGTGAGTTATTGTTCCGTAGCTCAAGGAAGTAATGTGTTTAAAAAACCTGTATTATACAGCAGTAGGTCATATAAAGGAATAAATCAAGACTGATGCAGTGTTTATATCACAAGCAAAAATAAGTGAATTTACAGAGTTTTTAACATAATTTCCACGAGAGCATGTCTGGTCTACATTGTTGTTTTGCACACAATACCAGGCTGTAACACAGTACGGGTTCTGTCTTTGATGTGCACATACAACATTCACTAGTCTTACAAGTGCTTGCGGCAAGACATGCATCCTTGTCTCTCCCACTGGGCAGTAACACACACACATATAGACTCTTAACGATTTTAGCTATGGGGAGCCCAGCTTCACATGCACCACTAGCAGTTGTACAAGAACAAATGATATTTCTTATTTATTGAGCATGTGACGCATCAAATTGATACAGTATATGCTCCACAGAGCTTGAATTATTATGGAAAAATGTCTATATGTGCTTCAGGGCTGTTTACGTGTGTGCTTGTCAATGCATATGTAAGTGCGTGATTTTGCCGATATTGACTAGTGAACAGAACAGCGCGACCCCTCCATCCATGTGTGAGGGAGAGACGTTGCACAGGTGACCTTGACCAGTTTTTCACCTCTATTATTGCTCCTGCCTTTTATGTATGTGAGCATGAATGAGTACAGTATGAAGTATATGTTCGTACTTGTGCGACCCAGAGGGAATGTTAATGCACGAAAGGTGGAATAGCTGCCAGTGTAGCGTACACATTTTGTGCATCAGGCCACCACCACACACAATGGCCCCTTTACAGCTATGCTTGCACCCATTTTAGTTTGAATTATTCAGGCCAGTCTGTTAAATGAGTAATCAAGCTATTTAGCATTAAAAGAATGGTCAAAAATGAAGCTGCAGATGCTGAGATTTCCTGACTTTTTGTCCCAAAAATGGGTCACGTTCCAACAAAAACTGAATCCTTCCCTTGCCATTGTTCAACTTGCACTCTCTGTTAGACCCTCCCTGACTGATCGAACAGATTTCAAACTGCAGCCTTTGTAACACAAAAGCTTTCTGTTAAAAACCTGCAGTCTTCAAGACCAAATCAAGATAATCCTGATGACACCATTAGGGATTATTTTCTCAGACTTGACAAAGCTCCTCCGCACCCATAGAAGACATAATACAACTGTTTTCACGGACTGAGCACTTATGGCACTTATATGACACTAAAATACCATTTTCCAACTAAAAATAGACAAGAACACAGCTTCTATACAACGGAACATTACAAACCCAGACTCTCAAGGTCTCCAGGTAGAATCTGCCATAAAAAAAAATCCCTTTCTAAAGGCACAACTGAAGTCTTTGCAGTCATCTAACTCAGAAGACCTTTTTGATTTTGACCATTAGTAACTTTATGGGAGGACTGGTTATAATATGGACTGAGCACATTGTTTAAAACTTTGTGGCACAAAAGGCTGACAAATGACATTCAGACAGGTGAGTACAGCCACTGCCTTGCTAAGCAACGTTGCGTTGTGTGTGCGCTTCACTGTGTCTGAAAACTGCAGCTCCCTTTGCTTTATGTGTGTGGGGCTGCAGCTGCTGTGGAGTTTATATTGTCCATCCATCTCCGTGTTGTCTGCTTTGGTGATGTTTTATTCTGCTGTTAAAGTGGCTCTCATTTCATTTCTGTAGCCTAATATTGCTTGTTGTGCCCGCTGCCGTGTCCATAGCTCTTTTTATTCATTGTTGGTCATTTGTGTTTAATAGTCTGGTTTGCCCTCTTTTCCAGTTATTTCTATTGAGGCTCTACAGAGGAAGGCCATTGTATATTCATAATTGATAATCAGTGAAGTGCAGCATTATTGTGATTTAAGATTACTCCCCTCAACTGAAGGGCTTTTTATCTTTAATATGAATACTTTCTATTTCCAACACAAAACAGAAACTTTAAAATATTATAATACATATTATATTATGACATAAAATATTTTCCGTTCCTAATGTTTAGTGTCCTCCAGTTAAATCTAAAAAAAATGAGATTTGATTAAGAAATAAATTGGCTAACTCCGACACAAAGCTCCCAAAGCTGCTCTGATATTCCTCTGTGCTGTAATATTCATTTTGCAAGTGTGTGCATGTGCAAGTGCCTGACAAGTGCATGTGGACAACCATGCTTTGATGGACTGAGGACCTCTGTGTGCATATGTGCGTGAGAGAGAGAGAATAAAGGCCTATGCAAATGCATATCTGCAGGTGCGGTACAAACTCGAGCAAAGCCACTGCTCGAGGGGCGCACATGTAATTGAGGTCAGACCACTCGCTTCTCAGCCTTGTTCTCCAGTCAAGTCTCACCAGTTTTTCTCTGGTCATTTCTCCGGGAAAATGTCCGTCATTAAAACCGCCCGACAGCGACGGCTGTAATCCAGCCCCATTAAGATTTCTATTCCCCTTGTCCTCTGAGGACAAGATGTAATAGCTCAAAAACATCTATTTAGGCAGATGGGATTGGATTTATTAAAGGGGCGTATTTCATGAATATAACCTCATCTTATCATCAGCCAAAGCACTTTTGATTACAGGCCTTAATAAGTGAGTGTCTTTCAGAAGGGTGAGTGCCCTGCAGCTGACCTGGACCTATTGATAAACTAGAAGAGCTGGCCATTGGAATGTGTTCATTTCACCTGCCATTAGCAAACCTTAATTAAAAACTGGTGGGAAAAGGGCACACACCTGCAGTTCCACACCCACATGCACATCCAAGGAGTGAAGGGGACCTGTGAGGATATGAAAGGTAATGAAAGCACAAACGTCTGGTATGATCAATGCAGCCTTTGTTTTAGCTACTTATAGGAGGGAGATAGTGTGTGTGTGTGTGTGTGTGTGTGTGCGCAGTGTGCTCCTGGGGGTTATGAATGAGTGCAGGCCAGTCCTAAATGCATTTTGATTTATTCGTGTAGGCGCACAACATTTTTCCTCTACATTAAATGCTGGCTTGGAGGCTAACCTTTACCTCTGAGCGGAAGCCTGGTTTGGCGGAGGGGGGAATTATTTCAGGGTCAGACTCCGTGCACATAAAAGCCCTGGTAATGCCTAGAGTTGTTGTTTACAGCATGGGGAAGAAGCAGAGTTTTCTTGCAGGTTTGAAGCTTTAGCAGTCTTCAAAGCAAGAAAAAGTGAGTCTGCACGCAACATGAGGACACATGAGGCATGCATGGGGATTTTCAAAGAACACGGAATTCATTATCAGCACTTTTCCAACAAAATAAAGGTTTGGAGAAAAGGAAAAAAAAAAAAAGTACATTGCAGCTTACTGCGATAAGAAAGTCTCCCACCAAATCCGCGAGCCACCCCTGTCGTTCGGTCACACAAGGTTCATTTCTTGATGGCGGAGCTTTAATTCATTTGTCTTGTACCGGGCAACTCCTTGACCTTGTGGATGGAGATTAATGAAGAGCTTTAGTGGTGATGAAGGCTATCAGGCACCATGCTCCCCTCGTCTAATAGAGCAAGAGTTTTACATAGCCAATTATGTCGTTTGCATTCCGCTTGTAAGCACAGTTCTGTCAGGGGGAGCCCAGTCAGCTGTGTTATGTTTGCGGTGGTAAAATATCAGGGTCATTTGGACAGAGCATGCTGGAATGAATAATTATTCCTTTGTTGCTCTTGCTTCACTTTCATTCCTAATTCTTGTGATGAGGAAAATAAGAGAGAATTGAGCTCTTTCATCAAAGGTAGCTTTTCGGACAGTCGCCCCAACAGCTTCGCATGCAACCTTGTGCGTTTTGGAAACCTTCAAAAAGCCACGAAAAGGCTTGTGTGTGTGTGAGCCGTTGTGCAGTTAAACGCTACTATAAAAATGTCCACAGCTTTCACAGCCTTTTTGATCACACGGTACAAAGTGTACAAGTGCAATTGTGAGCCATTACCGCTCTTTGCTGCAATTATTGTCAGCCAGGCTCTTTGGGTAGTACTCTCTGCTCTGCTGTTCTGGTCCACACACAAAGTCTTTTTTTTTTTCCTCCTCTCCAAAAACATGACTTGAAATTTTGATCTGTGGCGAAGTTCAGCCTTACTATCTTGTCAGCTGATGATGGGTAAAGGAATATTCGCATGATACAGTATAGGAGAGGGTGTAGAGCCATCTTCTGTAATCAATAGGTGTGCAACTGGAAGCTGTCAGTGTAATGTTTTAGTATCCCTGTCGTTAACAGAAGCTGTGCTGATTTCTCCACAAGATAAGGCAATTTGGTTCATCCTACAAGGGGCTAAAAATTGTGCTCAGCAGGGCCTTCTGTGATGTGAGGGAAGCTGTTCTCTCTTTAACCATTCAGAGCAGATGCATCTTTGATAATGTTCAAATGACAGCGCGCTGTTCGCTCATCTTGCCTTGATGGGAGATCTTTTCAACCTCAGGATCGGAGACAGCATGGATGAGAGATGAAGAATGGTTTGAACATCAGGTCCCATAATAATAAAAAAAAAAAAACCTTTGTTCTGCACATTTCACTGAGTACAGCTCATTATTCTTGCATGTCAAACTTTTTTTTCCCCCTAAGTTCAGTCCATTTGAGTAAATGTACATTGGTATCGCTGTCCTACGTTGCACCTGTGGGGTTATGTGCTTAGCAACCTTAATGGATCCTAAAAGTGTTTTGGGTTGCATACAGGAGTGTCAAGACAGGACAACACTTTTCAGATGGTGGGACTCTAAGTTTTACTGGCACAGACCCATAACCATTAACTATTCTGTGGCATTGTGAAATTTGCTAGGTTGCAATTAGCCTAATGGAAAATGTCCTCAGTTTAGGAAGCAGGAAAAACATGTTCCATTAAGCTCTCCATAATGCATTTACATCAGCTGGTTATGGCATGCAGGCTGTCTCACATGGTTAAACGTGTCCATGTTAATGGAGTGCTAGGTGCTACTAAAACATCTGAAATGGATGGGCACTGTATTTTAGTTGATACTGATGTATTTCATCCAGACTAATACTAATACTTAAAACAACTTAAATACTTTGAGATAATATGGTTTCATGACAAGGCGCAGGGAAAGGTGATAGCATGGAAAGAATTACCTTAAAGGAATATGTTGATGTTTTGAGAAAATCACTCACCGGCTCTCGTGCTGAGAGTTAAATAGAGGATCGATACCACTCTCATGTCTGCGTGTCAAGTGTTAAGCTGGAGCCAGGAGACAATTAGCGAGCTTAGCATAAAGAGTAGAAGCAGGGGGGCAACAGCTGGTCTTACTCTGTTCCAAATTCAAAATACACCTTCACTGTGCCATCACCTCCCGGCTCATTAATTAGCATGCTGAATGTCATTTGTTTAATCAATTCATGAACAGATATGTGAAAAAGATAAGTTGTGCTTATGTGCTGTAGATACTGTATATCTTAACAAACAGCATGCAGGTGCATATTCAGTTTGCAGCCTATCAGTGTCAGCAAGACTCTGGTAAAATCAGTGCGTCTAGCCGCTTTTTGTCAAGTACATAAAGCTTGACAAAAAGCCACAAAGTTATTGAGCTTTAGAGCTGTTAGTCGGTCTATTTTTAACTTTAAAAAGAGAGCCAGGCTAGCTGTTTCCCCCTGCTGTCAGTCTGTATGCTAAGCAAGGCTAAATACCTCCTGGCTCCAGCTTCACATTTAATCAACAAAGACGAGAGCGGTATCAATCCTCTCATCCAACTCTCAACAAGAAAGTCATTAAGCATATTTTCCAAAATGTCAAACTATTCCGTTGTCCGCTATTCCAGAAAAAGAGCATTTCAATAATGCGTGGCTCAATGAGTCATAACTGCAGGGTGGGCACGTTTAGAGTGTAGACCGAGTGGTATGGCCTTGCAAATTCAGGGGGTGGCAGATGTCAGTGAGATCATTGGAAACCTGGTCATTTCCTGCCAGTGCCAGCCACACGGCAGCACCGGCTGCCTGACTCTGTCCCCATGGATCGGCCGGCGCTCCTGAGCAGGCTCTTAAGTAGGATCTGCGATGTTGCCATCAACCTCTCTGCACTGACAACACACTCTGTGCTTGTGACGGCTGTGGGCCCAGGCCCGTCCCCGAGCATCTGTTCTATCCTCTCACTTTCTGACTGGTTTCTGACTGTCACACCAGACCCATCTACATGCATCTGTGTATCTGTCTTTGTACTTGTCTACGTATGTAACTGCTCCTGTCTTTTGCACTCTCTGTCAGTGTCTCTCCTCTGGTCTGTACCTGTGAACGCCTCGCTCCACATTTGACGATTCTTGTTATGTCATCAATTAGCTTCCTTTTCTAAAGTGGTCACTCAGACATAAAGGTTGTTGGTTTCAGCACTCTTACTGCTGCTCCTTGTCACCAGGTACACTGCCGATACCTGTAACAACCACTTAAACCTATTGTGTAATCCCTGTCATAGTCTTACATGCCTATAGTGGTCTTTTTTGTCAATACTACAGTATGTGAACGTTGTAAAAGGCTCATCCCCAAATCCTTCACCTGGTGATGCAAGCATGGGCTGAGGAGTAGCAAGAAAGTTTCATCCCAAACACCTCTAATGATCCTTCTCACCAGATACAACAGAGAGTCTGCAAAAAAGCTGAAAAATTGCAGATATTCTTGCTCAGCCTGCAACTGTTATGGAGGAGTAGGTGTATATAACAATGGTGTATAAAAACAAGGACATTAAGTGAAAATCAGTGAAGTAACAATTCAAAAAAACAACCATAATGTCCCTAATTGTAGGTTTGCAGCAGATAATAAACCACTGGTTTTGTAAAGTGCGCTGTTGTTACTGCCAAACAAGCCGACATGACGTCTTGTTCACCATAAAGAGGCCCAATTTTCTAATAATTACTGGCTTATTGTTCATTATTCTGCTTATTACATGGCTACTCACTGAGATATGTCAACAAGCAATGTTAATTACAAGGTCAAGTAATTTGCCCAAACCATAGAAGCACCCGAGGATCATGTTTATGAAATGAAAATTAAATTTCATAGCTGTCAAAAGTGGTGTTACAGTTACCATTCTATAAAATATAATCTGCAATATTTAACACAGTACATGCATAGCGGTCATTGACGCCGGCATTAATTGGTCATCTGAGCAGTTATTCTGTCTTATTATGTGTAATGGCCTCAATAGACCCGCTGCACCTTCACAACAGCACAACAAACGCGAGACCAAATCCAGCCACTTAGAGTGAGCAGAGGCAGGCCAACTATCAGGTCAAACCCCTCACACAGAAAATGCACAGCATTTGAAATCCTTTGCCGGCAACTCAGCATCCATCAAGAAAGGAGGCCGGTTGGTGGGGGGGCAGGGGGCTGGGCTACGCAGCCTCCAAATAATGAAGCAGGAACGAATTCAGTTGGGATTTCTAATTCTGCCAGACTGTGATTAATCCCATCAGTAAACAAAGCAGAGGTCATCGTGTTTTGGAGAACTCCAATTAGAGAGTAATCAGTGCTAATCAGACAAGCTGCTCACCGGCATCTTGGTGATTTCGGCAGTAAAGGGCTCTCCAGTGAATAGTGTGCCCTCCACACTGAGAACGACCGACCCACACTCTGTGATCCTGTGTAAAGGGAGTGGGAGGCAGAAGAAAGAAAGGAGGCTAATTAGTGGTGCCATTCATTAGCGACTGCGTGTGATGTGTGCTTGGGTGGGCCGGTGTAATGTGAGTGTTGTTCTGATGTGTGCTTTAAGCTGCACCGGGGCCAGACGTTATCAGTAAGGGGGCACAGGGTTTTCCCTGATGTGCACTCCTTTTTCCGTGGTCATAGATGGGCGGTTTTGTGCGGTGGTGTAACATTATTGCGTTTGAGTTTGGCCAGAGCGAGGAGGTGTCGCTTTACAGAGAATTAATGCCCACTCTTGGACCAATCAGAATTGAATATTCAGCCAAGTCGTTGTATAATCCTATTACAACACACACACACACACACACACACACACACTTATGCCAATGTATCACATAATAAACAAAATGATGTCTATTGACCACAATCAAATGGACTATCAATCTCTACCTGCACTGTGGGTCTAAAGCGGCATGAAGAGTGAGCTGTTGTGCCAAGATCCCTCAAAAAAGACTTTTTGGGGAAGGGTGTTAAGCAGCAAGCTGCTTCACCTGATTTGGCTTCTCACAGCTGAGATCCTGGAGTAGTCGGTGGTGGTGGAGGCTGGTGTGCTACTGCAGCGGAGTCGCCGCTAATGTTAGCCGGGCTAACTCGCTCTGTAGCCGGGAGAGAAACGTTGTTGACTGCGCTTGGAGAAGGCAACCAACCTTCTCTAGCTAGCATCATTAAAAGGGAAACGCACGTCAGTCAGGCGAGGTGATGCAGCCCGATGCCTCCCATGCCCTCAGCTCCTGCATTGAATCAGTACATGTAAGTCTTATGTGTAAGCTCAGATACAGTTATTTTATATCTGTTAGCCTCTCAGTTGACTTGAATTAGGGGCAGTCATTTGCCTAGATATCACCAGAGGGCATGCTGCTACAGATGTAAATGAACAGTGACTCACTGTTTTCTTCCAGTGTCCAGCCTTGAATCATAAATCTTGCCTTTGCATTTGATGCCAGAATTCAAGGTTAAAGGCCTGGCTAGATGAGATTGCTTGCCAATTGATGGGACACTTTACATTTGCAGCCTCACGGGGCAAAAAAATTAACTTTTTGTCCCCTTAATCATAATGACTACATGGAAAGGTGGGTTTCGTGGTGATGTCACTTTCAGATGCATGTCTGCATTTTACATGAATGGACCATAACTCTTACTGTCAGAAATTAGAGGAGCAGTTTGACATAAAATATGATTCAGATGAGCAGATCAATTCTACTCTCATGTCTGTTCATTAACTCAACATCAGTGCTGGCCAGCAGCTGTTATCTTAGCTCTGATTGGCTTGTGTTAGTTGCTTGGTTAGGGTGGGGAAAAAATGCAAGAAGAGTGTATTTTGGAGCACTGTGCCTTCGTACCGATCGGTGTTTGTTTTCAGCGTAAAGGATGTCGGTCAAATGGGTTTTCCGTCCAGTGGGACATTTCTCAGACTAGACTGGCTTTGGAATAATTGGGTCGTTGGAACTATGGCATGGCACCCAAACTCTCTAGCAGTGGGTTGCACCAGCTGCATTTAAGTTCAGATGTAACCTAGTTTGAAGGTAATTTCTGACTGAACAGGGACTTTACATGCTGCTAACATTTTAAGGGTCGCACCAGCTGAAGATACTTCTTTAATTGTACACCAGTGGGTGTACAGCCCTCCATAAAATGGCGATTGATATGGAGTATCATTTTGAGAGGTGGGATAACTTTGAGAATGAGGATCAGCGAATTATACAGGCGCTTTTGTGTCTGCAGTGCATTATCTGTAACAGCACAAACTGATGTCAACAAAGCATTACACTATAAAAAAAAAGGGCTAGCAAAGCTGGTAAACTTGACTAAAGTTGACATCAGGAGGCGGTTTTCATTATCTTTGGACAGAGCCAGGCTCGCTGTCTCCAGTTGTGTTCAGTCTTTATGCAAAACTAAGCTAATCAGCCCCTTTTCTGTCTTCACATTGAATGCACCGAAATGAGAGCAGTATTGATCTGCTCATCTAGCTCTCAACAAAAGGTGAATAAGTGCATTTTCTAAAACAATTCAATTGTCAAACAATTCCTTCAACAAATATGATTTGGTAGTGATGGTTCATGCACATCAACAGCACATACCTCCTCTCTCTCTCTCTCTCTCTCTCTCTCTCTCTCTCTCTCTCTCTCTCTCTCTCTCTCTCTCTTTCTCTCTCTCTCTCTCTCTCTCTCTCTGTAGCTATGCGATTGGTCCGCAGGGAGCCCTAATCAAATAACTCGCAGGCCATTGCAGCTGCCATTTCAGCCATTTCGGTGGAATACACACAGATGCCGAGTGGGTTCCCTTCTGGCCTATCAGACCAAACAGTGATGTAAGGCTTTACTCATCACTATTACCTGTCTCAGCTTTGGAGACATTTATAGGCCGAGGAGTGCAGTGCAATAATGAGTTTGTGTTTATTGCTAACGTGTTGCCAGTACAAATGGCAGATCCCTAAGTGATTTGTGAGTTTAATTCCTCCACCTGGCCCTCTGATGGCCTATTGTCCCCCCCACGCCACAATATACATAAATGACATGTTAATGACTCGTACACTGATAATGGCTTCTGTGGGCGGTGATTTGTTGGGTCCATTCATACCTCAAGGTTATCTGTGAATCATACATCTGACTGTGAGCTGCGACTGCTCAACAAAAATCAAGCTGTTCTTTTGAGGTTCACCCTCTGTCAGAAAGTGGAAAAAAACAGGAATTTGTTTTGCCTTGAGACTTTTGGAAGGTTCCTGATCGATGTTCATTTTGCCGTCAGTGTGTCTGGATTACTTTCAGGAGCTCTTTGTCTCCATCGTGAGAAAAGTGGAGTTAGGCGACCCCAACGTGCTGCAATGTTAACTGCCTTTCATGGTGAGAGAGTTTCATGGTCTTCCTTACATTTCATTCTCATTGCACTGCAGTTTAATTCATTCTCTGAGTTGTTATTCAAATAAAAGTTCTTAGAGAGGAATCAAAGGGCAAAGCCACAAACAGTTTGCTGACACTGTACTCTATACCTTTCTTGTTCTGTCATGTTTGCAAAATCCTCTGCCTAATAATAAGTGCCTGTTTTGGTGCCGTCGACTTGGCTCCCTTAAAAGAAAAAAAGCACCACCGTAGCCCTTTTGCCTAAAAGATTGATTAAAAAAGAATGTAGCCTCGCCTTGGCTAGCACAGCCTCCAATTAGCATCTAGTTAAGCTATTTGGAGTAATGTTACTGTGGAATTTGAAGGCAGTCCGTTGGGAAAGACTTTCTCGCTGAGGGAAGAAAGGAATCCTTATATCCTCCTTAATTAAAACATGATTTACGCTTAGTCCCAGCTATGAAGTTGCCTTTGATGGTTCTTTTGTCAATTTAAAGTAAGTCCTACAGCAGATTACATAGCACTCATTACAAGCAGGTTATTCTCAAGGACACGCAAGTTCTGGCTTTCAAGTAAGGAGCTGCTGGGTGGGTTAGTGCAAGGACACAAGACGAACTCAAGAAATGAATAAGATTTTGTGCTTCTGTGTTATACAACTCTTCTATTGAGGGCTTGGTCCCCCATGAGTCTCTCACACCTTGTTGTTTTCCCTCCTCCTGTTCCTCTTTACCTCCCTCTTCCTCTCCCTGTCTCTTACGCTGACCTCCATACAAACAAAAGCAGACGTCTCACTGCTGTCGTCAGATGTGCACCTCAGTGTTCTTCCTTCATGTAACAGACACGGCCGTTATCAGCTGAATCCTGGGCTGCACATCTGCCAAAGTCCTCACGCTCCATTTACGCCCCGCCATCGAAACACCAATGCAGCACTTATGCACTTCAAAAAAATCTTCGCCTGCCTGAAAGAGAAGGGCAGCATGAATATTTAAAAAGGAAACTGCTTTTAGATACTCGCAGGCGAAAAAGGGGGCATGGCTGGTTTAAATGTCTTTAACTGATGAGACTGAGACAAAGAATAAGCATCCCGCTGCCCTCCAGTCACCTCAAAGCTGTATTCAGGATATTCATTGGCCCTGACGGAATAAATTGTATGTCAGGGCAGTGAGTGCAATGCTGGAGGTATTCTTCCCTTTGAAACCCAGTAACAGAAGCCCACAAAGTAGCATTATGTCACCAAGGTTTATCTGGCATTAGAGAACTTCATACACTTTCCTGCCATAAATCTCCCATACACTCCTCATACCCCTAATGGAGAAGCTGAAACCTCTTCCCTCTGTTTTTCCCTTTGCCATGCTTTTTTTGGGGCTGGCTTTAATTGCCGTTCTGAAGTTGCCGTCAGGTCAGGCAAGAGAAACTCTACGAGCTGTTCAATATTCAACTGCGGATTCAATATTGCTAATTCCCATTCTGGCCCGGAGAAAACAGTGCGCCATGATTTAGGCTGACAGCCCAACAGCAGAGTGTATATTTGAATGAGACAGTAAGATATAAGACCCCCTTCCGCTGGCATTAGTCACCTTGCACCCCCACAAGCTATCGTAATAGGGCGTCATGGCTTCCTGCGATTTCCCGGTCACAACTGCCCCTCCCCGCGTCCGTCTGCGGGTTGTAGCTGCAGATTTAAATGGAAATCGACAGGATCAAATGGGATCTATTTTTAAATCCGATGTTTGACAGAGGATGGAGTAGAGGTGGGTGAGCAGAGGACGAGAGGGGAAGAAAGAGAGGCTTTCCTGGCATGGAGTAATATCTTTCATGGCTGGAAAAAAAAAATTGAAGATTTGTGCACTCGGGTGGGCAAGAAAAACAAGCGAGGCGGTGGCACGATTGACAGTTTATTTAAGAGGCCATTAACTTTACATACGTTGCTTTGAAAAGACATACACTTGAGTTGCAGTTTAAGGCCCCATGGCTCCGAGTTTCCGAGCATCCGCAATGCCAAAAATCATGCCAGATTAAGGCAAACACTTCTCTAATGAAAACACTTATTGGCATCTCAAGAACAGGAGCTGAGTGTTGCTCTTTATATCTCACGTTGCTCTGCTATGAACCAGGAGAACTTTGGAGCACATGACAGCTTGACTTACAATAGCACTTTATACTGTAAATCACTAAGAAATGCGCATGAATCACATTCTGTGTGTTATTTTGTGCCATGAAACATCGTAAATGTTGAAGAATGGAGCAAATTATGAAGACGGGAGGGAAATGGCAAAGGAAGAAAATTTGTCTTATATCTTAATAATTGCTCTTTGTTTGCCCGGATGTGTTTTTTTTTTTTTTTTTTTTTTTTTTTTTATGTGTGTTGAGACAAACAATTTGAGGAGAAGAAAAAAAAAAAGTCCCGGCATGAAATATACATGACAGAGATAGCTGCTCTTTGGAATTATTTCTCTCTTTGAGAAGTTGTCCACTTCAATATCTAGCAGTTAAAGAAACGTTTACTTTGATACTGCTGTGTAATTTTATTACACTAGCACATCTATGCATTATACATTGTGCAACAGCAAAGCTTCGGAAAAAAATGATTAAAGTGTAAATACTGTTATTTGCAAATATCACTCCTTTTCCATTTCCATCATAGCGTAACTTTTCTTCTTCTTCTTCCTCTTCATGCATTTTCACTCTTATCAAGGATTTTAATGGCTTATGTTTCCTGTTGTTCAAAGCAAATGTAAAATCTTCCAAAGTCATAGAAAAGAGGCAACATCCTCTTTGAAACAGGAAGTAATAAGGTTTACGGGAAATTGTGGCCTTCAAGGATAAGGCCGGTGTTATTCTACAAGGACCAAAACCAGCAATGTGTTTGTCCATCTATCAATATTTTACAACTTCCTTCCCCTGTGGCACGCAGCCCCAGGTCTATTTGTTCATATTAAAGATGTAAATCTTTAAAAAATGAATCACATATGTATAGTTTCTTTTCTAAAAAAAAAAAAAAAGGCCAAGTAGTTCCCTGAAGCAGCAGGGTGCTGTAGTAGACAGCAAACATGACTAAAACAGTAATGTATTTGTTGAAGACTATATTCAGCCATAGATGAATACACACGGGTGCTTGAGTGAGTATTTACAGCAGCAGTTTATGTTGACTCAGAATAAACTCCTGTGCCCATGTTTACTGTAATGAAGGAACATTTTGAGCTCTGTGGCAAACAGAAACAAGATATATCAGGCTGCGGTTGCACAAGCAATACTTTGTTAGCAGGATCAATTCATTGTTGGTTCTGGTCTTTTCATGGGATTTGTTGACAATAAGGAAATATATTATATAACCAGACTTCTCCTTTAATGTGCTGCAAACCTGGAATACTAGACACGATAAAAAATGAATCCAACGTCAGTCAGGCACCATATTTCTTGACACCTGGCACCTCAGGTATTTTTTGAGAGCAGGGTGGCAGAGAAGCTGTCCATCAGCTAGAAGGCCTAAGTTGATGCATTCATGACAGAAAGTCTCTGCCCCACTGGTGCAGTCCTGTGTGATCCTGACCTCTGACCTCCCTCCCTTGAGGTGAGTACAGACCTCCTCCAGGACCTGAGTAATATCACAAACTCCCCGACCCCTTTTCTGATCGCATTGGAAACAGTTTTGGGTCATGACGAAGGCTTCCCATTCCCTTTTTTCCGTGGCTCCCAGCTGGGATAGATAGAGGACAGGGCACTGAGTCAGCACAGCGAGGCGGCCGCAGCAAGGAGCTGATTTAAACCACCGCCGAACCAGGGCTCAACTTTCATTAGCCGTTGTCATTATTCCCCAGCCGCTGTCTGACAGATGGCATTGTGGGATATCGGATTTTATGGCAGGTCATCTTTCATATCCAATTTCTTTTCCCATTTGATGAGAAGTTCTCGCTCCAGTCAAATTCATTTTGCAGTTTGAATATTGATCGGACTCTGCACTCTCTCTTTCTCTCACCCCCCCCGCTCTCTCAATCTCTCTCTCTCTCTTTCTTTACCGACATCTACAGCAAGTCTCTTAAGACTTAATGGTCTCTTGCTCTTGGCGCTCAGTCTGGGATGCTGGTGCTTGTCTCTCTGATGTACAGCAAACCACCATGAAAAAAAACATGAATAAATATGAGGTGAAATCAGTTGATGAGGTTGCATTTGTCAATTCTCAATTTTCAAGTTTGCATTAATACAGTCATTCCCTATAATTACTGTAGGGCCTAATTACCAGAGTACATTTAAATAAGATTGAATCAGTAATGCAGTACAAACAAGTCTAATGGCGTATAGGAGCACAGTGGGGTTATAATGCTTCTCTGCCTAATCTATTATATCAGCAAATCCTTTGAGGGCTGTTGAAATTAGCTTTAGCCTCACCCTGAAATAAATTGATGGCTTTTGAAAGGTACCGTCCGTCTCGCAGCCACTCCGCAAGGACATTAGGGGTCAAGATCTGGCTCTGATATGGCAGCAGCGAGCTTTTATTCCCTGGCGTTTTTTTCATTTGGCAGACAGGATATAGACGAGGGATCAGTGGAGATATTTTGCCTGTGCAGACGGTGACCTGACAGAACCCCATTCCACCTGTTTGCGCTGACAGAACCGCTGCTGGAAAATGGCAGACTGTAATGACCCATTAAAAATTCAGTATTTGGCGTAATGAGATGATCGTGCCCTGCCATTAGTGTCTTGGATCTGAGGAGCATTGCATAGAGGAGGGGGCACAGCAGCACAATATTACATTCTACTGATAAAAGGCTTGAAGGGGACTCTAGATATAAGTAGATCTGGTAGATGAAGAAGTCTTTATCATGTAAATAGGACTTGCTTCAGTGAGGCTGGGAAAAATGGGGCCTTTGGTCAGATGAGCTTTGTGTCATATTAGTGTAAGTAATGGCTCATTTCTGAATAACACGATTTACTAAAACAACCCCTAAAATGACTTTTTCGGTAAAGCACGGAATGAAACAATCCAACCTCAAACTCGCAAGGCATGAAGGAACAGATTTGTCTCGGCGAAATGTTGCAATTTGAGAGGTGATCAAGCATAAGATAATGGAAATCTCAATCTGGACTTGTTCATTTCCAAAACCCTCTTTGCTCTCTGGGGCTACAAGGCAAGCTGTCAGCATGGGGACACACAAGTGTTCACAGAAAACTTTACCGCTTGTTTGTTTTTCTGCTCCATCAACTCGGCTCCCACAGAGGTGTGTCAAATACAAAGAGTGCAGCAGAGAATTAATGCAATTGCCTCTTTTCTCTTTCCTGAACCTCGTTTTATATGTAATCACATTAAATCTGCATTGAGACTGATAAGCCAGCTCTCTTCTGTGATAAGTAAGCTCGAAAGCTTGGACATCATTTTTCATCACATTCCCGTGGGAAGCTTTGGGATCTCCATGGACTACAGGGTTATCCACTCATGGACTCTGGGCAGGACTGGCAGGAGTCAGCTATAAGGAGCCCCCGGCCAACTTAACAGCGCATGAAACACAGAAGCCTCCTTGGTCCACTGGTCCTCCCCAGGGTCAAAATGAATGGTGAACATCACAAATAGTAGGACGTATGTGTGCATGTGTGTGTGTGTGTGTGTGTGTGTGCTGTGGGAGAAGAACAGTAATGTCTCCTGCACAGCATCTGTCCAGTTGCCAGGGAGACCTTCATCCCCTCCCTGAGCTGTGGAGCGAGACATCACAAAGTATGGAACAATGTGGAACTGAGCTACGACTGGCTGGCAAACGACCCCCAGCGTTGTATCACAGGCGTGACACCGCAGCTGGCTGCCAAATCCTGTCGTCACGGGAACAAGGCCTCAGAGGTTCTCAGGAGGCTCTTGGCGGAGGAGGATAGACAAAAGAGGCATGTGTTCCTGTCTGCATGCAACTTTGGGTGCTTACCATTGGATTTGTGTTTATGTTTTTTCAGTCATTGCCAGTGTCATTGTTCCAATCAGCATTTCGGGGCTTTGTGTGTACATGTTGGGAAAGGGGTGTACCTCGCTCTTGTTCCTGTCAAGCCACTTTGATTTATTGCCTTCAACAGAGCAACAAACGTAAAAACAAAAACACAAAAAGACCAAGAGTCTAAAGCCATGCTAAAGGCTCTGTGTGGATGTACTTTGGCACAGCAGCGCTTTGAGATAAATGGTAACTGCTGACGGTTAGCAGGTGTACTGCTAGCATGCTAACATTTGCAGATTAGCACTAAACATAGTACAGCTATCTCTATCTTTACCAAATTTTGTGGGAAGTTCACCTGACGCTGTCCGTGTCCGACTTATTGGAAAAAGGCAGGCACTTGCAAGGCACTTTCAAGAAATACTGCTGCTAAAAACTGATGCTATAGTGACGTCTACAGTATAGGAGCTGCCATTGCTGTTGTCAAACGGTCACTGATCTATCCAAACCACAGAGCTTTAACAACAAGCATATAGCTTGAGGCCTGGCAAGATGGATTCGGCTCTCAGTCTGTGATCTTGTGATCGTGCGAATACAGTTGCCTTGCAAGGTAACGTGTGTAAGGATTCTGTTGGTTGCCTACAGTGTCAACAGGCCACTGGTGGATGCGCCATTAAAATTGCACTTCAGGGTGTGCAGGCATTTCTTCATGTTTTCACTGCCTACAGTATGTGGCACTGCTGCTAACAAGAAATACTCTACTCAAGATAGATCATAGGGTCACGACTGCCATGTTGTTAGGGAGTCCATCCTGCAAGGCCACAAGTTTAATTACTGAAACCCTTTCATCCTTTTAAATGTGTCCCTCTGCCTTGTATTAGTCCCCTTTCAGCTCACCCTGCTGTCCATTTTTTTGGTTACAAGACTCACTTGAATTTAAGTGTGGCCGAGCAGATAAGATGTTGCATATGCTATGATTTATAAAGATTTAAGTTTAGGGTTTTGGCATTGGAAAACAGACACAGCAACAGGAATGAAATGGTCGAATCTTGTCAGAAATAAATGAGCATTCAATCGTATGGACAAGACAGGCTCAGAGATATGGGTGAGCATCAGCACTGCTTTTTTTGATGGAAACTTGCCTGTGCTTGCCATCTGCTTCTTTGATGCCTGTAGTAGCCTTGTGAATGCCAGTTTCTTCAGCCTCAGGCTTGATGCTGTCTCAAGGTAGACAACTCACTGAGCATGCATCAAAAATAAATGTTAAATATTGCAATTAATTCATCAATTCAATGACAAATACTTTTGATAAGACACAAGTCTGTCAATGGAAGTCCACTTGCTTGAGGCACAGTTGACCTTTTTATAGCAAGTTTAAAAGGTTCTGCAAAGATTTCAAGAAATAAGAATTCATAATGCCCTTAATAAACATAAACATTTAACAGGAGCTCAACAATACCCAAAAAATATCACATAAGGTGGTCGGCTGGTGGAGGAGCTGCAGCACCAAATGACTTAACGTGAGCATCTTTGCAGAATAATCATGAGAAGTTTCAGGTGATATTGACCACACTGTAAATCTGCATGAATATGAGTGGACATGACTAGCCAGCTTGCAGCCTCACAGATCTGGATGGGCCAGAGAGTGTTAAGCATGGATGAAATAACTGATACCGGTCAGCTGATACAAGTGCAACTGACCCAAAGCTCCATCCTTCATCAGCAGATGTAGTTCGCGCATCCATTATTGGAATCGTAGACGTCCTGTGTATGCACGTATGAATTCATTCTCAGTCCGTCTTGGTAAGATCAGCTGGTTGATGCTCGAGGTCAAATCAAATATTCAGAGTTTAAAGCTGAGCAAATGTCTCTATAAAAGGAAGCTGGAATTAAAGGAGAAACTTGATGGATGCTCTCATTTTGAACTCAAGTGCTCCTTTTTTTCCAGTTGTACATATTTTGTTTTTTTCCTCAATGTCAATGCAGCACTATTCATGAAGTAACTACTTCAAATCTCGACACTGAAAACTGTTTAATGGTTCACTTGAAAACCAACAATTTGAGTCAAACTCAACAATTGTCATTTAACCATAACAGGTTTTTCTGCTTTTTGGTCATTGGATTGATTTTTGATGATTTGGAGCACCAACTCAACAATCTACCTGTCACTCACACGTCAGAAACACGGCAAGAAGAACATTATGAGCGGAGAAATAACATTTTTCCCTCTACAGTTAATGTGATGCTTTAGCAAAGGAATATGCCTTCAAAACAACAATTTTAAGCTGAGATTGAACTTTGAACACAGTCGCTCAGCAATGCAGCTTTGCTTTCAATTACTGTTTACGTGTTCCCGCCACATTCTTCCATGTCTCAGCTCTCGTCTTTTATACTGTAAAGGATTCAGAAGAAGTTGTTCTTAAACTCAGGTTCTCAGATTCAGCAAAGACACTTCGTTTTGGACTCTAAGTCAGTCAGTGAATTGCAGAAAGGCCAGACCGTTAAATGTGTGGGAAGATGGTTTGGCATTTGCATAGAGGAATATTAATAGGGGCCATGGCTAACTTCACAGGAATTTTTTCATTTGGAAATTGGCTCGTCCACTGAGGTGCATTTGAAAATGGCTGCCAAGCCTCAAATAATTAGGCAGTGGTAAATATTTCATGATGGAGTGATTTTAATGGTCCTAAAATCTTTGTCAGCTTTATAAATAATGCCAAAATAATGAAGTGACAGCTTTGTGGGTAATAAATAATTATACCTTACACTAAAACAGTGACACTAGAGGTGTTACTGTCAAAATCGTGTGTTTAAACATTAAAGGTCCAGTGTGCAGTATTTAGGGGCATCTATTGGCAGAAATGAAATACAGTCTTCATACGTATGTTTTCATTAGTGTGTAATCACCTGAAGAGAAAAATCATTCTGTATTCGTCACCTTAGAATGAGCTCTTTATATCTACACAGGGAACAGGTCCTCTTCCACGGAGTCCACCATGTTGCAACACCATGTTTCTACAGAAGCCCAGAATGGACAAATCAGTTAATGGCTCCATAGAGTGTCTTGGCAGTCATCGTAGGGGTGAGTGAGGTGAGGGGTATTTAGTTGTTTGCAATCTGCAACCTCACTACTAGTTGCCACTTCATCCTACACACTGGTCTGGACTCAGACTGCGACAAGAAGTATTTTCATATCAGGGGCAATATTGTAGCATGCTGTAAATGTAATTTGGTGGGCATGCCAGTTGATGTCTCACTCCAGCACCGGCTCTCACATGAAGCATAAACAACAGATGTGTGAAACAAATGGAACATTTGATGCATGTAAGCGTGGATATGAGGCTACTCATGTGGCTGCACTCAACCGCATCCCCAATGGAAGTGTCGCCGAGTGCTTTTGGACCTGAGCACCACCTGACAGCTTGAGGAGGAAGCTCTGGGCCAATCACCAAAGATGATTTAGAGCATGATTCACTTTCTGTGCAATTTTCTAATTTAATGTGAGCTGCTGGGTTGAGTTCCCCCTCTATTCCTTCTTCTGATTATGCTCTCTTTAGCTGATGAGCAGAGAAAGTGGGTAAACAGTGTTCTTCCCTTCCCGTTCCCTTCCCATGACTCATCCTTCTGCAGAGACAGGTGTTTCTACTAAGATTGATCCATAAAGAAATGTACTTTGAAAATTCCACCTATAGCAGTAGTTATGTTAATATATAACAGTATCACACAATGTTCCCATATCATCTGTTCAGATATTCACAGCATAATGTAAATGAAAGACTGCCTGTGTGCAGCACCCATCCAATTACTGTCTAGGATGCTAAAGGCTGCCACATGATGGACAGCTGAGCAGTCTGGCAGCAGAGGATCTGAAGCTTGGAGTGGGATCTACAGTTGGGAGAGAGGAAAAATTGATTTCAATGCTGAGGCAGAACAAGTCAGGTGTAGTGGAAGCATGTTGAATTATCTTCAAACAGGAATAGTCACTGGTGATGAACAAATCAGCGACACACACTAACACACACACGCCTCTGGGTGCACTCGCCGTGTGTGGTATGAGTCACAGAGGAGGCCTGATATTTTCGGGCCTGGAAATAACATAGATGAGTATTCTCTCTTTGCTCCTGTTCTTCTTTAGGGAAAAAAAGACACCACTAAGGGAATTCTTTTCCAGGACATTTTCAAAGAGGAGACAGTTGGTGGCTGCTGGCACTGCCACGCAGTGTTGCCCCTTCCAAAATATGGTGGAAATATTCATTCAGAGCCTGTTGCAAATTTCCAACAAAACCCACTCTCAATATCAAACAGTTTTCTTGGACAAGGATCACAGGAATTCAAGCAATCGCAGTGGATAATTTTAGATGCTGAAAATACAAATTAGGTGGAGGACGGCCCCTAGAATGTTCTGCATGATCACAAAATAACAAGAAGACACAGTGTCAGTGATGCAGAGCGCCCAAATCCGGGCCCTGCCATAAACAGCAACTGCACACACGCCACCTATTGGCAGAAAAAGTAACAGCAGCACCACATTACAGCTGCAGAGATAGACATGGTGATATCACACACACTTTGTCATATCTGGATAAAATCCACATATGTGTGTAACCGTTGGCTAGATAACACATCACAGGGTGGTGGTCATGCATATAAGACCATTCGGTTGTGCCAGAAGAAGCATGTTTAGCAGTTTGGTTACAATTATAACAGTTTAGCCAGCATTAGCTAGCAAACATTCACATTAACAACATTTCCACAGACGGTTTATTAATGTAGTCGCACAGCCAAGATTACATATGTGTCATCTGGCTAGGATGTGTCTCAAACCACCTCCCTAGGCTGGTTGAAAAAAATGGATTTCAATCCAACTCGAATGCTTTCTGGATGCATTTACCTTCAGCTTTTTTGAAGTCGGATGACTATTCCATCTGTGCCACCTGGAGGCAATGAGTGCTACAGCTGCAGTTTTTCGGGAAGGTGTGGTAGGAGATGGGTGACAGAGGGTAAAAGAAAATGATCCGTGTGTTTTTCTCCATGCAATAGCAGATAAAAATCAAACTTTCTGCATGGCTGATTTTTTTGTAGATGCTCATAAAGCAAGCAGGCGGCAGAAGAATTTAAGCAGACATTGCATCTATACATGCATGCCGAAACCGACAGGTTAAAATCTTTGCTCTTGTTGCTTCCCCTTTTTGTAGCTGGTGCAGATTGGCACATATAGAAGGGACAGCTCGCCCCTGTGGAGAATCTTCAGCTTGCTAAATGTGAATGAGTGTTTATGAGATAAAATCCAGTTCATTTAGGTGCTTTGCATCAAACAAAAAGTGTGGACGCAGAAGAGTTTTTTTTCCTGTTATTGTAAAACATGCTCCAGAAACATTATAGGATTCATATTTTTATGTTTAAAATAAATAAAAAAATCTGAATTTATCTCTCCCAAATAACATATAAAGACATATTTTTCTCGCTTACCAGTTGTGGTATTGAGCCATGCAGATAGTCTTGGTTATCGGCTCAGCCTTTCAGATATCCACCTCTGCTGCTCCCACAACACAATGGTGGTGAATGTGATGTTGTTCTTGGAGCTTAAAGCATTGAAAAATGACATTTGAAAGACTCAGCGGTGCGTCCTTCCAGAAAAATGGTCCCTGTTAATCTACAGACCTGCAGTTTTCACTGGAGCTTCTTCCTAACGGAGGAAATAGCCCCTATGTGAAAACTATTGATGCTGAGGTCTGTGGATTATCCTGAGTAACCAGGCATTGTTTCTGGTAATTGTTCTTTTTTTTCCCCCCTTTCTCTCTTTTTTTCAATTACTTTGAGGGACTGCATAATCAGCAGCTAATTAGCATTTTCTCTCAATTTTTCTCCTCACTTTCTGTTACCGGAAGCATTTTCTCAGCTGTGCAACTTGCAAAGGACCTAATTTAGTGTAAACTGCAGTGAATGGTGTCTTGTTGAAGCAAGAAGTGCAAACGTTAAATCCATGTTAAAATGAGTTTTAAACAACCCACCCCTTTACAAAATAAATAAATAAATAAATAACTTTCTCAGTGGAAATTCATCTGGAATTAATAATGAGACATTTTGTCATCTAAGTATAGACTTTGTTTATGTGTGTGTAACTTAATATGCCTGTTCCTGCTTTTGTTTCAGTGAAGGTTTGTTTGTGTGCGTGCATGCATATGTTTTCACAAAAGGGAGAGAGTGAGCACATTAAGATGCAGGAGATGTTACCCCTTCTGGGATAAACTGCTTATTAATCTTGCACTTTCACTTGTGCATCATTTACCCCAGCAGTTCTGCCAAATGCAGCCACAACTGGCGTTGTAAATACATAAACAGCTCACAAAAATAGTCTCCTTTTGTCCTGTTGTGTCAGGGTAATCACACATTTCCTCCTGCTACTGTTTTCAATAATTCAAGCTGTTTATATCACCCTTAGTTAGGGTGTGTGTGGATAGTTTATTATATGTGCGTCACATGTTTATATTTGTTTCAGACAAATTCGTCTTCTTTCATTGAAAACCCGTCAGGATGCATGCATTTTTAAATCAAATTAAAGTCACAGTGGCCGCCAATCGCAGTGCTCATTGCTGCTATGTGTGACATGAATCTAAAATGGCACTGAAGTACATACTCTGCAGACCTGGGAAGCATCCAATACTGTGTGTCCATCTTACCCTGTTACTTACCCATCCCTGGGAGACATGTTTATCATGGTAATCTCTCAGTGAGTACACTGAGAGTGTGCATGTGAGGGGACTTAGCGTTCCCCTGCAGGGACTCCCAAGACGTACACAGATTCATACAAACTGCATGGCTGCACCTTGTTCCAAGCCTTGTTTATTTCACTACAGTGAATAATGGTTTTATTTTAAACAGGACTGCACCTTCCAATCCCTCCACCCTCCTGTTTTCTATAAATGTATAATTCAGGCTCACCAGAAAATGCTGTGTTTCATTTCCCTACGCCACCTTTGAACAAGCATTTAGGACTGAGGGCAGTTTGCTTTCAGTGCTCCCTCAGATTTATTCAGCCCAGGTAAATTATAAATAAGTATGTTCAAAGCTGTAATTAAAAAATTATCTTACTTACAGCACTTTAAAAATATTTTTTTTAATGAGCAAACCACAAAAATGTTAAATGGAATGACCATAGCTCATTTGCAAGCATGTCCACGTGTGCAGGGGTTGTGCAAAGTGGTCTGTTGGGTAAAGATAGCTTTTGCCCTGCACTTTTATGTGTGAACAGAAAAAAAGTGAGGTAGAAAGAAAGCGAGTTCACAAGTTAACTTTTTATGTTTCGAGGTGTATTGCATGCAAACAATCCCCTGACACACCTCAGGGCTATATGCGAAATTAAAAGCCATGGGTGACAAGTTTGATGCTGTATCTCGACTTTGGTTTGAAGAGTTACGCAACGAGAGCCATTCATTTGAGATGTCAGATCCATTATATGCATGAATCATCATCATCGTGCAATTCCATCACATTCGCTTCACAGGCTGAAATATGTATTATGTTTTCCATTATTATTTCTTTCCTCCTGTCCCTCGTGAAAATGCTTGAAGTTAGCAAAAGTAAGTACGCAGGGAAGTGAGGAAACAAGGGTGTAATATGGATATTTATCTGTGTAGGATTCTTTTCCAAATGGGGATCCTATACTGGGAGCCATGAGATGAGTGCACAATAACAGTCATAGTTTGGAGATAAAGCGGTGACAATATGTTACGGCTGCTAAAGCTTAGTTTACACTATAGCGACGCAATTTTTGTTCTAATATGTTTCTTAATCTTGTTTCTCCTTTGTGCCATAGTCTAGGCTGTCGTGTTATCTTGAACAATGTGGAGCTCGACAGAAAATATGAGGCAATTCATCCAGAGTTCAATGGCACTGGTATGCCACTTAAACATTTTATTGTGCATTACATGAAAGGTCGGGGTCGTTGAGTGGACGTTTGCTGTGCACTGGGCAGGAATGAGCAAGAGCCTTTCCAGGAGCAGGGAAAAAACATCAAGATATACCACCACATTTCACTCTGTCCCTGGACACACAACTTGTTTGCGCACACACACACTCACACACACATGCACTCTTGAGATCCGTCCCAGTGGGTGGACAGAAACCACTTCCTTATCCACACTACCTTGCATAATGCCTCTCTGCACTGCGTAGGGTACAGCCGGTGCATCAGCCGTCACAAACTCGCAGGGCTTCTTCGGAGCACAGCTCGCTCTCCCAATCGCCAAAGTCGACTTTCAGTGCCTGCGTTGACTTGTTTGCCCCTAAGACCTAAAAGCTAGCACCAGCAGGCGAGGACCCCTGCAGCTACTGCTATAGATCTGCATCGCGGTCTGAAAAAGTTTCCAGTCAGACGAGCAGGCCAGAGTGAGCGATAGATTTCTCTGGAGGTCAGAGCTCAAGATGTCTGAAACAAGCTCTCTAGCTGTTGCCAACTGGGTGTTGACCTACAAGGCTTGAGACTGTATGAACCCTTTCTGCCTCTGCGATGTGTGCAAACCCCCGAGGATAGTAATATCCACAGCACTTATACATGGAGACGGAAATAGATATTCACAAAAGTAAAACTTTCCGAAATAAACAACTCCAGGAAGCAGCGCATTGGTATGCAGTTGATTTAAATTACATCTCTAAAATAAAGCTTTGGAAATTTATTCTAGATCGCCGTAAAATCTGAAGTTCTGAATAAGTGGAATAGCTGCAGAGGTCTGGTCGGACATGACACATAAATTCCATCTGCACTTCATGCATCTTAAACTTCTCTTGTTTTTCTCTGTGAGTGTTTCAGATTGGATCCCCAAATTCTTTTTGCTGCACAAACTTGCCGTAAATGGCTCCTCGCAGTCTGATGAATGCCACCTGTTCATGAGGAGATTTGATCATTTGCATAATTGACACCCACAAATTGCTGTATAAAGCTGCCTGTTTCGCTCTATTTGTGGGCAAGTTCTGTGGGAAAAAAAAAAAAAAAACAGGGTGTTTTCAGTCGCACAATAGGATTGACAATACACCATGGCTTAGTTCCTTAACGTGTCCCAATAAGCCAGGTCAGTGACATCCTAGCGAGACGAGTGCGTGATATTCACTAGATATCAGTAAAGTAGTGGGGAAAACAGCATGTCGAAGCAGAATATTTTCACATCTAAATCAGTGGAATAAGGGTTTATTTCGACTAAACCAGAGTTGGTGATTTTTGGCTTTGACACATAAATATGGGGAAATAGGATCCAGGTCAAAAAAGGACTGGAATGACCTAAGTCCCTTTAAAAACATGATGATTCTCAGGGAAATGTCTCACTGGATGGAGGAATGTGTGTGTGTTGGGGCGCCCGAGCAGCTTACCTGGTAGAGCGCGTTATTACGCATCAAGTCCAAGTTTTTACTGCAGTGGTCGGGCTTCGATTCCAGCCCGGGCCCTTGACTGCATGTCATCCCCTCCCTGCATGTCTGTGTGTTTAGACTTGATGCACTTTTCCACTTTGGGAACTGTTCTATACACAGTGAAGGACAAAAACATCAAAAATCCAGGCTGTACATTAATCATTAAGAATTCTATAAAGCCGTGAGTAGAAGAGAAGGGAAAATATTTCATATATACTTGTTTTTCCAAATTTTTTACATTTATGAAAAATATGCAGTCGACACAAATATCTCGAATAAAAATCTGAGCGATGACAACAGACTTGTAATTTAGCATGACAGCATTACATGAGCCTACATCAGATTTGCACATGGGTAGGGGGACAATGAGCATGAGATATGAATTATACAGCTCTGTATTATGAAGTTGGTCCTCATATTTTACATATTTGATGTACTGTATAGTTTGAAAAGCAAAGCGTCTCCATCTCCAAAAGAACTCCTTCGGCCGACAGGCGTCGTAAAAAAGATTCACAATAATGGCCTTCCATCAAGATAGCAGTGAATTCTTGTCGTCATACCCACAACTATCCATTAAACACCTGCTCATAACAGCATTCTTAACCCCTGCATGCTTATACAGGCAAGAATGCACTCCTGTAAACATTTAGTACAACAATTCTGCTCTGTCACTGGTGATAGATGCTCAGGTAAAAACTGCAATATTGGCATCCAAACAATAGGCAAGGCACTATCGTTAAGTATTTCTCCAGAGAAATCTAAAATTATGTTCTCTCAAGGACATTGCCGACCGAGCATAAAAAAAAAAAAAAAGGAGGGAAAAAAAATGGAATGGGGAGGAGGAAATTGCAGAGCACCCTGTTTTGCTCCCCAGCTGTTTACACAGTGCTGCAGAGGCTGTAAATTCTAAAGAGCTGAAGCATATTGGGCATCATCTCCGGCACCCATCATGCCAGAAATTGCCTCTCTTTACCCCTCTCTCTGGAGGAGTACACAGTTCATTGCCACGCCCGTGGATCCCTTTGCACTGTCACTTTGCCGGTGACAGTCGGGGGCCCATAAACAACCAGCCTCTACAATATCTCAAGGGTAGGAGCCTGGATTGGACGCCTGCCTCCTCAAAGATATAAAGGGTAATAATATTTTCCTTACCCGAACCTTTCTCCGCTCGTCACGGCTGGGGACGTTGGGCTTTCAGTGACAACATGAGAGCGGGGTGCTACTCAAACTCTCAAACTTTTAGGAACATTGAATGCGAATGTGAGAGACCGTTTTGCTTTCTGATAACACATCTGCAGCTAGGCGATAACTTTGATTTGTTTTCGTGTCGCAGTATGTTGGAGTGTAAAAGTACAAAACTTTCAGCCATAGCAAAATGATAAGAAAGGGGAAGAATGTAAAAGCAGTTCACCATTCAGATTCATCTTACCATCCACTGTGGAGGCCCCGAACCCAAGGTTGGGAACCACTGATCTAATGTCAATGACAGACATAACAGTCAGTTAGCATCTCAGCTGCACTACTATACTGACTTCAGCCATGTTCAGTTGGATGTGACTGCTGCAGGCCATTGAGAGGAAGTCCTTTTGTTCAAGGTCGCTCAGTATAAAATACATATACAACATACAGTATATAGTATATCTAATAGAAAACATGTACAAAACATTGCACTGAACCTATGCAATACAAACAAACAACACAACAGTCCAAGAAAACACATACATACATTCTTTTCTGTTCAGCAGCAGTAAATTTAAGCGACACTACAGAGAAAATAAAAAACAAAGTCTTCCTCTTAGGAAACAATGAAATGCTGAATTTACACGGGTTGTGCTGCTCGAGCCTGACCTCGCCTGATAATAGCATTAGTATATGGTGGCTAATGTTTGCTGATATGAGCAAACCTTAGAAACAATAAATGTCGCTGTATAACAGACATGACTCACATACTGATTTTATAACTCTTCTCTTCTTACGGCTCTGTTACACTGTGTAACCTGTCACTGACAATCATTTCAACCCTTTCTGAGTGATAATAAATAAGGAGGTAATACCTTACCTAACCCTGACCCTAACCCTCACTAACCTACAGAATAAGGTATTAATATGTGCTTTATAATGACTAATAAATACCCATGTACAACTAAAATGCATGCTAATAAGCATAACTAGTTAATGGTGAATATGTGAACCTTAATTTAAAGTGTCATCCCACACACAGCTCATGTGAACTATTTTAAGTAGAAACCAAGATCAAGACCAAGATTGACTGCAAATCCGTCAATGCCTTTCTCTCTGTCCGTATATCTTTTGAATGTTAATTCTTCACAAGGTCACATCGGAGATCTGTGGCTTCTTCATGCTGGCTAATTATCCTAGCACCATCTTTTATTGAATCTGACACTTTGAAGGGCTTTCTGTCGGCCCATCCCTCATTTTTAATAGTATTGATTTTTCACCGATCATATCGGGCCTTGCATTTTCAAAAAAGATGCTCGCAGCTTTTTATTCTCTGCCGCTCCCATCCACCTCGCAGCCTTTCGCTTTCATTCCTGTCCAAAGTGTTTCAGAGCTGGCAGAATTGTAACTGCAAACACGCATCTTCTGCTCAGCAATTATCAAAGGGGGCAGAGTGGGAGAGGAATTGATCTGCCGGCTCGCTGTACAGTAAACAAAGCCTCCCTGTCCCATGTGTGCTGAGCAATTATGAAGTGCAAGAAGTAGCAGGTTTTGCATGAGCTATAAAAAGACTAAAAACAGTTGGAGCCAGAAAGGTGCAGGCAAAGAAACACTTACAATTAGCTTCAATAATACGTCGCAGTTACATCTAATAAGCGCTCTCCACTTGGTTTTTGATCTTTTTCAATACGTGTCCTTGATATTTGCATATTGTTGCACAGGTGGATCAGCGATGTCATTGTCAGGGGCCATGTTCTCTCCAGACACACAGGCCCAAATAGCTTTTCAAGAAAACAAACATTTTCCCCATTTCCCACATCACTTTCCATGCAGCTATTCAATTCATCCAATTGTTTTCCATGAGCTTGTTTGTCACCTCTCTCTCTCTCTGATGTCCGCCTTCGATGTCACTGTATTGTCTTTTGCCCCTCCGTAGAATCCATTCATGCAGCATTAGATTTAAACTCTGATATGCGATGTCCCTGGGCGCTCGGCAGAGATGGATATATGAATAGCATTTAGGAAAATAAATTGATCTTTGATGCTTGTCCTTCAGGGGGAGATTATGTGACATTGGTTACTGTCAACAGTCTGTTCTATTTCTATTTTAGCTGAGCGCCATGGGTGAAAATACACTCATGAGGTCCATTGGAATCGAAACGAAATGGGCTATTACCCTTCAATGTGATATTTCTGAGGCGATGGAAATGAAAAGAGGTCTCTCATTTGTGCTGCAGTGATCTGGTTATAGCTCTGATGCACATAGTCGGAGAGAACCTGTGAGGTCCACATTTATCAGTTGTTAAGTATGGTTGGAATATTAAATGCTTTACCAAATGATGAAAATGAAATACAAGGATAAAACATACCGTGTTCATAAAGATAATGTCCTGTCAAATTCGCTGATACAATTAGACGCTGATGTATTCTGTATGTCTTGTTTGATCTCCACACATGGCAGTATAATAAAATCTGATTTTTACATAAGCCCTATCTGATTTCCCCCCCCCCCCTTTCTGTTCTCCAATTGTACATGAGTAATAGAGACCATCTGCCTAAAAGATCACAGTCAGCAGAAAGGCATCGCATGGCCTCAAAGATTTCAATTATCAATATACCATTTAATACATCGCCGCCCGACCAAACAGCCTGGCATCTCGACAGGGCGAGATGGAGATTGTTATTTCTCAAACACATCAGCAGAGAGCTGCAATTTGGCATTGTGGTGCAGCGGAGTTCAAACCAGCCTCCATCCATCAAACTGTACTTGGAACATAGAGAAGCAGGAAAGCCTTTACTTACACACGGACAATTGTGTTAGAGCACACAGTGTGATTACAGAAGCACAGCCCCCCTCTGAGAGCTGTGTTTGATTCTTGGGATCGAGAGATGGGGAAACACTACTGCAGATGTACATGAATGCCTTTGATTCCTATGAAGCAGTACAGCCATCATTGCTTTGATACGATTCTTCTTGCACTCCAGTTTGGCTTTGCAAGAAACACTAATCTAATGTGGAACAGCCCCAATGTAGTGACAACAAATGACTTGAGGTTGGTTTGTGGAGGAATCTGAGTAGATAATGTCAATGTGCGAGAACGTTTCTTGGTAGCATTGGTTAGAATGATGATAATTCATTACACCTTAACATGGACATTAACTGTCCATGGATTTATAGCTTTGGTGACCAAAGACCAGTTATGTCAAAATTCTGACTGTGACAGACATGTAGGGCCCAAGTCTTTCACTGCTGCTAGGACCAATACACTCCCCTCCTTTTGCTATTTTGAGGTTTCTCAATGCATAAACGTGACAAAACAATGACAAAAGTTTGTTGTTCTGCTATATTTTTTAGCCACGCTGGTCGTGTGCCTCTGTGGATGCAGATGCGAGTCTGTGGGTTGGTCAGTCTGGGCACCACTTTGGTCCAGACTGAAATGCCTCAACAGCTATTGTATGAATTGCCACAGCGCCATCATTGTGTCCAATATTGATTTATGACAAAATATAATGATGGCTAAATGTATGAATATACAGCCCATGTTGGAGTAAAGCACCTCCTTTATTGCCAATAGCACTAAAGAACAAAACACTAGTACAAGCATTCAGTGCAGCAAGACATCATCAGACATACATAACATTGTAGATACTGAATTGTTGATATAACATACAGTATAAACACAGCATTCAGCTAGCATGTTGTAGAGTGTGTTTGCAGCTGTACAGCAGGTACTGTGACAAGTGAAGCATTAAGTATTTACACTCAATAATGTATAATTCCTGAGGCTGGAACGTGTCACACGATGAAAGATTTGTGACAAGAAATGGTGGCTCGGTGTGGCACAGCTGCATCAGGAGGACTCTGAAAGCGCTCATAACGTCTTAATTAGCTGAAGATGTACTGCAAGAAAAATATGTTAAAGCATTATCTGAGCCACTGTGGGAAGGGTGTACGCAAAGAGAGGCTTTTGTGTGCATGTCGCAGTGTGTCTACATGTTGACAGCCAGATGGACAGGTGCCTGTATGTGTGTGTCTGCACCTGCCTGTCAGCTGCCTGTTATGAGTGTATGTTCTCAGGTAGGTGTGCATCTCTTCTTCGTGTGTCTGGTGCTTTGGATTGTCACTGTGTTCAGGTCATGGTTTCATATCTTGAGTCTTAAGCCTTCAGCATTTGGCAGGGAGAGAATTCGAATAGCTTGCTTTGCACTGGGACTTTTGGTTGTTTACCAAGACTACACAGTGTAAACCTGTGAGATTTGTAGTCCGTTGCTGAAACTCTGTAACACTCTTAAAACAGAATATGATAATAATGATTGTTTTACTGAAAATCCCCCTCAGCCACTCACCTCTCTCCATGTGTGTTTTCTCCTTTTAACTGCCCCTCATACCAGTGCGCTGACACATTAATACTTGTCCTTGAAAGAGATCTCATGGAGATTGTCAACAGGAGCACTGTGGCAAAGCAAACAGTATGAATTAAGTGGCATTAATATATTGAACACACTGATTTATATTCTGTACTCTGAACCGTCTGTAAATATTTAAAGCAAGACTAACAGTCTGCAACCACACTTGCGGCTCTTTGAGACTGTACTGAGCAATGCTAATGCTAACATTAGCAAGTTTTGTCCTTATGAGGGTGCAAGAGGAATCGTAAAGGTATCACCAAAATTACAATTCACTCTGAATGGGGTAGAAATGTGTGTGTCCAATTCTTGGTAATCCATCCGATAATTGCTGAGTACTCAAAATGTCTACTTTCTGGTGCAGAGGAGAAGTAGTATTAGCCAGTCAGAGGGTCACTAAAGTCATTGGAGTACACTGTCTGAGATCCATGATTGTCTGTACAAAATGTACAGACAGCACAAAATGTGCCAATTCACAGGGGAAGTGTTGAGATATTTCTCAATGAAACTAAGACTTTGACCTCCAAGCGGCGCTACAGGAAAAGTCAGGGGATCACTTGCATAACTAGGATTCATCCTCTGGGGACTATGAATGTTCAGACGTCATGCCAGGCAATCAAATAGTTGTTGGGATTGTTCAGTTTGGGCTAAGTGGGCTGCAGGGCTAAAGACCAAATTGCCAATGCTAGTTTACTTTATTCGTTGTCATACATCACAACCTTACTTGTTTGGATCTCACTTGATAAGGAACAGCAGACCCCCCAAAAAAGACGCCTGCAGGATGGCCCACTCTGTACTGAACATTTCTGATTGGTCAAGTGCTCTCAGCGTTTTATTTCAGCCGCCTTTTTTAAAAATCAGATGCAAACCAGGGTGTTTTTGCTTCCACACATCAGCATAGAAAGACAGAACAAAACATACGAAAGGTGAACTGACAACAATGTTGGTTAAAGGCTAATCTCAGGCTCAGCCTATTCAGACAATTTCCCCAGCGCTCAGTCATTTATCCTTGATCAAAAAGTCCTGATACATTTTTATATAGCATGTAACTTCTATAGTGATTACAGAGAATAATAGAAAATAACCATAGCATGACTCATAGTACTCCAAAGAGTCCAGAATCAGTCAGTCTAAAACCGGGTGCAACATGTGCTCTACAATGAACTTTCTCGTGAAAATAGAATGAGAAGTGATTACCGTTTTATAACCTCTTTTGGCATTGATCTTACTCAGTAGAGTACAAGGAAAGCTCACATGCATTTATAATGAAGTGGTCTGATGTGACTGCTGGAACAATGTGCAACAGTGCTCAGTGAACACTTTCAGATGAAAACTGGCATTCAGGCATTTTGCTCATGCTAAGTTACGTTAGCTTCTTCTCGAAAGAGAATCCTTTGGTAAATACACTTCAGTGAAATAAGAACTGATTTATTGTTTAGAGGTTTTTTTTCTCAATGAATGTCAAATGAAGAATGTAAAGATGGACTATTAAATGCCATGATGTTTTGTATGGACATTCATGGTTCCCATAGGACGAATCATACTGATATTACTGTAAGTATCGTGGGAAATATCTCAACTTCCACTGAATAATTTGGCAAAATCTTGCATCGTCTTGAAATTTCCTCCAGCTCCACAGTGAGGTTGACATTTGTGCTTTGGATTTTTTTAAAATTGTGGTTTTGAGCAATATTTAACCACTGTTATACGGGCCAGCATGACATTGGTACAGAAAAGTGTATAACTAGCAATCTCTCAAGTGTATACTATACATTTTGCAGTTTCTATGGCCATGTTGGTAACACACAGTCATTTTATTGGTTAAACCCTCTAAGAATTAGAGGGGTTTATAGCCTAATTAAGCATGCATTTGCACTTTAAGCCCCTGACGAAGATGCAACCCCAGAACAGAGCTGTCGCCCAGACACCAAATCATATCCAAGGCAATTAGGACCATGCCCAGTTGAGTTTGAGACAAAAAAAGAGGTCTAAAGGGAGCTGAGAAAAGCCAAGCCTCAAATAGAGCAAACAAAGTCCTGTTCCCAATTAATTGCAAAATACGCTACTGTCATTAGAAATTAAAAGGAAAATGCTCAGAAAGTCTTGATGTTTAATAGATTGTTCTGCAGGAGTTTTGTACCCTTCAACATTGAGCTCCCGATCCCCTGCCTTTTGTTGCACTGCAGAACACAAATCACTCCGTTGCAATAACAACAACAAAAAAAAGTAAAGTAACAAAGCCCAAACTCTGAAGGTAAAATGTTTTCTCTGGCAGTGAGTAACATTTGTTGTTATTATTCATGTTTCCCAGTGTGAGACAGATGAGAATAAAGTAGCTGACTTTCACAACAGTCTCGTGCCATAAATGTGAAAGTTGCCACCTCTGCTCCAGCATCCTTCAACAGGCCTGCAGCTTCCCCCGTTCCATCGATCTGTCCATTGGAGACTGCCAAACCCGCACATCTGCATCTTTCAAATTTAAAGTGTGGGTGGACAATAGCAAGCATAGCATCTTTTATATCATGTCAGTCTTTTTTAAAGGTGCACAGCAGCAGACACTGGTGACCAATATACAAGCTCATCAATGCAGATGAATCATGAATCCAAAGCTGCTACAATCTCTGTTATTTCTGCCAACAGCTGCTATGAAGACTCAAGGTTAAATTTGCCTCCAGGGTAACCATAATTGTTGTGAGCATATGTTGTTTATGAGCTGTGCTGGAGCTTTAAAAGGAGGACCAGCTTCTCCTGGAAATAAAGACTGTCCAGAATTCACTGTGGTACTTTTTAAGAAATGGTTAATCAGGAGGACTAATTGCCTTTTTGTATTCATGATGCACGTGGCGGTTTATCAAACTATAGAAGATGAAGAGCAGAGTGAAATAGCTTGCTTTTGGCAGAATTAGGATGTCAGTTGTCTTACCTGTATAGTTGGAATGTTTTTTTCCTGAATGGGTGGCATGTGATTTATTTGCTCTCCATTGTGAGATGGGCAAGCAGCTGTTTTGAGTGCCAAGATCACATTTAGTCTCCTCTGAGGCAGAAATCAAATCCTATCAGAGGGCTCTTAGGCGGACTCTGACTTCCGACTAGTGACAGATAACTAAAAACAGTCTGTCCTCGGGGACAGCTACCATCATTCTAATGTATGCCAATTTGACTTTTCATTCCTCTGCCAAGGACAGAATACCACCTGCTGAGAGATCTGATTTTATGTGCATGTTTATGGACATCTCGGCTCCAGAGACCCTGCTTGAGCGATAGCTCACCGCTCCACAAGGAGAAACCTGCTTTACCCACGGCCACACCTCTCTAGTCATTTATCATAATGACACGGAGGGCGGAGAATATCTCCATATCACTACATCCCCACTGCTCACATGGAGGGGACATCATGTCGGCAGACCGCTGACAGGTGAGGGGAATTAAAGAGAGCATAGGTTGGTTGAACGCTGAGGGGTAAATGAAGACAGTTAAAGGGAGACAAGCTGACATTTTAGAAGCACTTTAAAGGGACAAAACGAAATACCCAACAAAGTTCCAAATCAACATTAAAATGTCACTCGAATCAGCCCTTAACAGCAACACACAGAGCGTTTTCTAATTTGACGGCATGATTTATCTGTGGCTTTCAAAAGCCTTACAAGTTAGTGTTTGAAAAAAAAAAAAATGCATTTTAAAGTCTGACCACTCTTTAGTTAGATTTAAGCACAAAAACAACCTGGTTAGTTTTGAGGAAAGATCACAAGTTTTTGTAAAATAAGTGCTAAGTAGTTAAGTTTCGGGAAGCATTTTGGTTTGTGTTAAAATTACTTGTTTGTGGCTTTTCACTTTGTCTCTTAATTTCCTCCGTAATTACTATGGCAGCCAGAGGGCTTGATCACTGAAATGTAAAAATCTGCTGTTTTTGGGCACTCGCTGAAAATGACTAATTCTGTCGATTTTCTTGGGAGGACAGTCTCAAAATGCCAGTAATCAGAGATGAATTCAGGATAAACACATTGCTCAATTTCCTTGGCACCTGATAGTATTGCATAGGAAAGAGGAAAATCAGTGTGGATTCAGAAATCCTTGGTAAATGCATGTGATGCCAATACCTCTTATGAACTTAATGAATTTCAGTGGCAGTAAATGACATCTTAACATTACAGACTGATATACACAGAATCCCTACATGACCCTTTGACCTTCTCTCATGTCTTCACCTAATGTACTGTATTTAGCCTGACACATCAACCCTCCAGTCAACCACATCCACACTCTCTATGATGATATTACCGAGGCATGCCGACTGTGGACCATTTACACACTTTCAATGGCTTCCCCTTTTCCTCAATACTCCCCCGATCGTTTGAAATTCAATTATGCTAATCACGTCTAAGGTCGGGGACGTACAGACACTCTGCCCTTCTTTTTTGCTCCGCTTCTTCTGTGTGCCTTTGAGAATAATTATTCTTAAAAGCATATCATTTAGACCTCTTTAGGATGAGGGAGTCATTTGTGCATTTTAGAGTCTGCTGGATCCTGATGTACTTTGTTGACTGGTCAGAGTTTGTGGATGCTCAGTAGCGAGTGTGGTGGCAGTGTTTCTGACGTATTTCAGACCTCCGCAGGCTTTAATGTGTAAATATAAACACTTCACATAGCACAAAATGAGCGTCTGAGTTATGAAGATATTCATGGTGGCTGATACAAACAGCCGCTCTCGCAAGACTCATTTTAAATGGGGGTCTCAAAGAAGGGGGTCTTGATGGCTACACACATGATATGATGCGAAAAGACTCAGGCCAAAGCTATAAGAGATGCAAGCTTGTTACCTTGACAGAACCAACAACGGCAGCAACGTAACAACTGGAGTGCTGAGCTTTGGCAGCATATTCTTGTCTATAATTAACTGTAATCTTGCCCCACATTTGCCCTTAAGTGGTCTGCCAGTCTGGAACAACACTGTTTAGTGACTCTGACTGCACCATGATTACTACATATATTCTATTTGTATACATTTTGCGGTGTTATTATATTAGCTGCCACAAAATCTCAGCATCATAATCATAATCCACTGCTGTCCCTGGCCGCTTTGTGCTGCAGCCAGTGGGCACTGCTTTTCCTTCTTTCCCAGTAATATATATGATATATTTATTTAGATTTACATGGAATTGCATTCAGATGTTATGACGGTGGAATCTACCACTTTGAAATACGTTTCACTTTGAATCATTTGGAAACACGCTGAAGAATAAATAAGTCACTGCACCGCAAAACTCCAGCCTCAACATTATTCCTGAGCTCATGGACAGTACGCTGCGGCACAATTCACCAAGCTTCTTACAATGCAAGAGCTGCTTCAGTAACGCTCAGAGCCAGCAAACTAATAATACCATCTGGCCACGTCGACACGAGTGTAGTTGAATCACTCAAAAACCAGACACAAGCAGCGAATTGAACATGTTGTTTCAAGAGGTCAACCATATTCTGAGTTCCAGCACCTCTCAGTTTTTGGTTGTTTTTTTTTTTTTCTTTTTTTTGGGAAAGTAGCCCAATCAAGCTTTCACATTCAAATTCTCCGGTGTGTAAAAAAGAAAAAAAAAAAAGCCGAGGGAGGGCTGCTGTAAACATCTGTTACTGGAAATGTATTGGCAGACTTTTGGCCCTTTCATAGCCTTCCAGTATCCTTCCAGTTTATGTCGTTTTAATATGAAACATAGCCTGGATTGCAGGAAAGTCAGGGTGTCTTAAGAAAGGACAATAACATAATGTTTTTTCACTGAGTTATGCCCAATACCAGCATGAGACGGTTGCAAGGCCAAAAATCCCAAATTTAGACTTTTTGAGCTCAACCATGGAGAACAGAACTTTATTTTCCTGAGGGGAAGGGGGAATTCTGCTCTGACAAAATATCCGACTGCAGCCCACAGTTACAGCTCAGCTTCTTTTCTAAACACAGTGGTCACTTAACCTGATTTGCATTAATGTGCATGCGTTTGCTCTTGCTCCAGTTGCTCGCTGTGACTGATATTGTTTTGGGATATTCACATAGCGGGAAGGAAAAGTGAATTGCCTAATGTACTGTAGAGAACAAAATGTTCCATAAATGTATTATTTAGCTTGATGAGACTGCTTGGATGGTTGTGTACCTCCGCTGTTTGGCCGAGCTGCGGCTGTTTTTCAGCACACTAAGTCCATTATCACTACAGCAATTCAGAGCAAATAATAAGTGGTTATTTTACAGAGGAGAGGAAAAAAAAAAAAGATCAATGGTAATTTTGACTATTTGTTACCATCAAATTTCTTTAAGTGAGTCCACGTCTTAAACCACATATATTTCACTGAGATTACTGTGTAAATTGGACATGTTCGTTGTGCTGGAGGAGGGGAGGCCGCTTAAATTCATATATCTTCCTCAACCGGCTGACGTTTAATAACACCAATTATACAATAACTTGAGGCGCAGAGAGAGAAAAAGGGGAGAGGGACTGGGAGGGAAAAGTAAGGCACAATTGGAGAGCATGTGGGGCTGAGATATGATAGCCATTACAGAGATGGCAGCTTTGGCCAGGTCGAGGACATGGAGGTCATTCACAGTGGGACTTGGCCACACATACACTCTCACCTGCCAAGCAGCAAAGGCAACTTCAATAGCTGGGCAACACATGGCTACAAAAGGCAAGAGGAGGGCTGTCCTTGGCCGCTATGCATTCAACAATGTCATCGTCACAACAGACGGATACACATAACTCTGACTACAGCTGTCAAATGCCATTCACGTTGGCAAAACCTTACATAAAACACTGTTTGCTCTAAAATAAGCTGACAATGTAAGATCAAACAGATGTGTTCACAAAACTACGCCAGCTGACCACCAGTGTGACCTTTAACTCGCTCTCTCTTCTTGATGGTGTACCAGAGAAATACGAGCTGCTTCTGGGTGAATGTTTCTTATAAAAAAAGAAGCTAAAAAAATGTTGAACTTTCATGTTTCATCAGGATTCATTTATAACACCATAAAGCACATCGTGTCGAGGAAAGTAGTTTGAAAACATTCACACAAAGGACAACCATTTACTCCAAACCATCATTAGAAACTGGCTGCAATTAGCTGATATTTGGCCTGATCAGCCACCGTCAGTAATCAATACTAACACGCGTTATTACACTGTGAACCATTAATCAAGCCAACAACAAACCACAGCCAATGAATGTTGGACAACCTTATCATACTTTAGCAGTTACCCAGTGTTTCTGTGGTGCTTACAAAATGTTAAAAAATGTACATAGAGTGTTTGAATGAAATGCTGCACTCTGCAGGACAATTATCAAGCCAAACTCCCTTTGAGAAATATGACATATTAACAATTCCTTAAGCATCAGCAAACACACATTACTCTAGAAAAACAAGATAAAAGGCATCATATGTTGGCAGTCTTCTCATCAATTCGGCATCAAATATAATCCATTAAGATAAAGTGTATTTACATCTAAACCTCTGGTAGGATAGTGAACAAGTAACAGATAAGTGGCTGTAAAGTGGTTGCTGAATTTCAAATTGTGATTTCTTACACTGTTACTGAAGAAAGTAATCCCGTTATTGAAACACATAAACATCAGATCAATTGTACAAACAGCATCTTAGACAGAATTTGCATTATTTTATTATGTTAACTGCCTATAGTACTCAGGGAGATGCAACGATATTCAAGAAGAAAGGCTTTGCTAATGATCTCCTCCCTTCACTCTGTCTTGTCATTTTGAATTCTGACAATGCAGCCTCAGATGAGAATGTCTTCCCTTATTGACTGGCGCTGCAGTCATTTTAAATGAAGCAATTTTGAATCATCCATGGCCCAGTGGAGTGTTAAACATGTAGTCTGCAATTAAGCGATGATAACAAATGCAGCATTAAAACTGTGGGGCATATCCTGTCAGTCCCTGATAAATAAAATGTTTAGATTGACTGTGGGGGACGCCGAGTAACTGCGCTTTCAACAAAAGCATAAGCAGGCAATTTCAACAAGAGAAATGCCAATGCCTGTGAGTGACAGATCCATGTGTTAATATGATTCCAACACACCACAGTGGCACGGGGAAAAAAAAATAATAATAACTGGACGGAATAAATTCATTTTGGGAAATGTTGAAAGAAATAAATCTACATCCAAAATGTCAAGCAAGATTTTAAAAGATGGAGTGTCAAAGGCAGCCTGACTTCAACTACATCAAGGCACCTTGAGAGTGATGGCCATTAATGTATTCCAAACACCATGACAGTTTCTTAGAGCCCAGCTGTCCCTGCCTGCAACCCAACCGCCAATCATTTTGCAGAGACAGACTCATTCCAAAGTTGAGCCCAAGGCAGAGTTGAAGCAGAGTACAAACATGAAGGAGAACCCATATGGGAGAGGAACGAGGTGAAGAGGGAAAAAATGAAATAAAATGTAGAGTCCGGGAAGTGAAAGATAGCCCCTGGTGGAGTTAAAGCTGTGTGTAAAACACCTCTGGCTTTCAGACGTGTCTTTGATTTGATTTATTTGATGACCTTAAAAACACAGTCGGAACAAATGAAAACACGAGGACTGCCTCGAGAAAGAAGAGACATATTTTGACTCACTGCTGCAACACAATAAAAATTAATAAATACGGATCAGAAATTACAGCCCGGCAAGCAATAAAATTCAGTCACACCCAGTGTTTACAATGTGTATAACACTAAAGAAACGCTCGGACCTAATCCTAATAACTTCCAGTGTGTCTTTCACTCTGGCACATACACAGTTTACAGCAACGGTGACGGACTCAAGAGTCAATCTCCAATTTGAGCCAGGAGGAGACCAAAGCAGCTTTCTCATTTCTAACCTTCCAAATGGCAATTTTTCCGGCTGAAATGAGCACTGTCGCTGGCAGATTTCATCAACTGTAGCTAGGCAGCTAAACGCTGTCTCCGGCTGACAATTTCATGTTTCCCGCTGACTCATTTTCAAACAGGAATCTTGAAAAAGGTTTTTTAAATGCAGTATGCAAAGGATGGCTGCGTAGCTATATGATATCATGCTGAATGACCAAAGTTAAGCTAAAAAGCTAAAGCTAAAGCATGATCCTGTTTTGACAGTTTTTTTTTTGTTTGTTCATTTGTTTTTGCTTGCTTGTATCCTGGTTCATAAAATAGCATTGATTTTGTAACAAAAAATAGGTTCATGTGGCCAAAATAAATGTGAGTGTCTGCTTAGAAAAGCTCTGGTCCTTGGACAGATGTAGTTGAGGACCCCGTGGTATGAACAGGCCACAATACATTACGATGTGTAACGTTTGCTATTCTTAAATTTGTTTTCTATTCATCAATAAATTGTCAGCGACGTTGAGAACAGCCACCCTGTCTCCAGATAAATTTGTTTTCTACGTGTGCTTATTCGGCTGGAGAGAGTGTTATGCGCTGTCACTGCAGAGCTCACGCATTCACGTTACAGCGGAGAATTTGCTATCAGATCCTGCATCACAGACACGGAAGGCGTCTCATCTCTCTAGTGCATCACGTCGACGACTCCTATGAATGTGTCAGGAGTGAATGTGGACTCACTGTCTGAGCCTCGTCTGTCTTGGTTTCACGCTGGCCCAGTCACAAGAGATGTGACGCTAATAAATTGTTATTGTTATTGCCAAAAATTCTGGACCTCTAACCTTGAATAAAAATCAAATTCAGACCTTTGAGTAGTAACTTGGAGAGCCCCTGCCGTTGAGGGTACTTACCTGAACAGCTGCTGAGGGTCCTTCCATCCGACTGACACGTAGAGGCAATATTCACAGGAAAGAGAGGTGTCAGTATGTTTTGTACAAAGTGCTCCGTCTCCCATGGGCTCCACTCCTGCATTTGTCTTGAAAGATTTTGTTTTCAATGATACTGACCCCCACAGTCTCTTTGTCAGTGCAGCAACAGTGGAATAGAGACAGAGTCGAGGTGGGGAAATTGTCCTTGAAACAAGTAACAACGGCTTCAAGTGGAATGTGACACATGTCTCCAGGGTCTGACAATATTAATCTATCTGCCAATCACCACAGGCACCCCGTCCACTCCAGCACCCCCAGAGTGTGTATTAATTAAGATGCTGTCACACTAAACGAAGAAGTATTTGGTGCATAACAAGACAGTATCTCTAAAGTCATTATCCTGGGCACGACGTGGGCAGCAGAATGCTTTTATGTTATTACTCAGGTGACATTTTTCACAGCTTTTTTTTTTTTCTTTTTTCTTTTTTTTTTTTGTGGTGACATTTTTATGCAGGGTGGTTTTCTGAAATAATGCACCGTGAATGCGCCTGTCAACACTCGTCTTTCTGCGGCTGTGTATGTAACGGGCTGAGATGAAATGAAAACGCCAAATTTTTGAGAGTTAATTCATCACTTTAACATAGTCTTTGTCTGCAGTGTCAGACAACGAGCTGTGCTTTTGAAAGAGGAAACAAGTCAAATCCAGCATTTCTGTCAAATCAAGCCTCTAATCTAAAACGGGATGGGAGTGAAGGACATAGTGTGCGCCAGCTGACCGTGTTTCCACAGCTCAGCTATATAAAGAATGTGGTAATGTGACTCAATGACAGGCACTTGGCAAAAAATGAGGCTACCTTCCTCAAGGGTCCCTGTCCGTTTCAGACGATAATTGAAAATAATGTAAAAATAGTCGTGTGCTGCGGACATGGGTTAACTCTCTGAGGACAAGGTCAAACCCTCTCCCTTTACTTTAATTTCCACATGATTAATTACACACCCGAAGTTGGTTGGGAAGTGTGTTTTACAAGTTCTGGAGGATGTTCTACACTGATTTCTGAAGCTAATTTGATTAAACCACGCTGGGAGTGTGGTTCTGAGGGCGGAGGAAATGAGATGTACATATGTAATACTAAAACGAATGCAAACGCAGATCTGCTTCATTCATTTGTAGCGCGTGTTGTAGCGCGGTTGCTGTTTCTCCTCTCTGCTTCCTGCCTCCCTGCGCCTCTCGACAAATTGACAGGATAGCTTTAAATCTTATCATCTCCAACGCTGATTGTTCTCCAGAGAAGGATAATAGACAGACGCACTCAGCTTGTGAAATCAAACTGTTCACACCTATCAACTGTCACATTTCAAGTACATCACATGCAGGGTTGTGTTGCTATGGACACGGCCGGTCTGAGGAGCTCCGGTGACATGAATCAACTCTCGTGACAGACGCGCAGTTTGATCTCACATCATCGCACTGACTCTTGACTCCCGGATATTTTTCACCCAGTAAAATAATTTCATCTTTATCAACAATCAATCAGGACGTAAACGATATTCTGAGATTATAATGAGCGTTTCAGCTCTTAATCGTCTTAGAAATCTGCGATACGGCCGGAGTAATCCCACTTTGATTTTCTGACTGATCAGAGGAGCATGATTCTAATCTAGAGGTCCAATAGGATTACTTAAATAATGAGCATGATTACACAACAACGCAAGGCTGAACTTGGGCTGCTAATTCAATCACTACATGTAAAACCTGACACATTTACCCTCAGTAATGGCTTCCAATCAAGAGAGTAAATTCTCCTACGATGCATTTTGTAGCTGGGATGCTGCTAAATGAATAGCTTTATAGATGTGTAATGCGTTTTTGTTGTTTCACACGACTTAATTAGCACCACAGTTACATAACAGTGTTCAGACAGGTGAACCAATGTGCAGTATGAGCAAGGTGATTCAAACACATGCAGGCACAGCAACATAATACGGCTGCAGATAAAGGACACAATCGAAACGGATCCTCTTATTTGAAATGAATGAATTTCCATCTGTGAATCGACAAAAGCGTTCACCAAAGCATCGGAAAAAAGCAAAAGAACATTTGAACATTACATTCCCAATACAAATACTTGATATTGAATCAAAATATGTATACATACGGGCTGAGTCTGTGATTGATATGAGGTCTTATTTGTGGCCTCTCCAGGTCTCCGAAGCATTTACTCAGCAACACTTCAAAAAAACTTCACACAACACACTGAGTGGGTGCATGATTAATGTCATTTACTGCTAACCACCCTTACTTACTAATGTACGCGCTGCTGTAATGCACTCTAACTCGCACACTCTCTGGGGCTTTAAAAGGCTTTCAAGTTGTTGTATTTGATTTCAGCAGGATTTTTAATGCGTCTGCTTTCCAGTGGCAACTTGCAAATGCCTCCGCCTTTGTTGCCTCGTATTAAAGCTTGCTGTAAAGCTGCTGTGAGCCTGATTGAGCAGTCTGTCCTGCTGCAATTTCTTCAAAGTCTTGCAGGCTTAGTTCACGCTGGCAAGGGTAAATCTGATGAGTGGAAGTCATGGCGTGGCGTGGAGTTACGTGTCAAACTGCGCTGTCGTGGAAGACGCAATATATCCAGTGTGTGTGTGGACAGAGGTAAAAGGAGAGTGATAAGGAGGGAAACTAATAATGGAAGTTTTAAGTGGCTCAGCCCCTTACTGCAAGCCAGATCAGTTAAACTTTGAAGTTGGAAAAAGAAACATTCCAAAAATCAACAGCCCCTATAATCTACAAACACAACAGAGACACGGAGTTGCCAGCGGGAGTCAGAGCCGAAGGGAGATCCAAGGCAACATCAGATTTGTCAGTTCACACGCACGCAAACAGGCACACGCACACACTCGTATTCTCTCAGCTCTCCTAAGAAACACACTCACTTACAGGCAGACACACACACCCACACATCCAAAGACACCTTCACTTTCAGACACAAATGTGTGCCTGAAAGTACATTCATACACACAGAGGACAGGCTAGTGGGGTTTGTTGTCAAAATATCATAAAGACAAAGCGCCAGCCTCCTCTCGGGATGACTGAATTTGATCAAAGCAAAGCTTTGTTCCAAGTCAGGATCACTTTTGAACTTCCTAAGCTAATGAACAGTTTATACCAGCTAATGAAGTCGTCAGCGGCTAATGAAGTTGACAGTGTTTTTGTGTTGCTCACAGCACATTCTAAGAATAACATTGTTCCAGCATTGGTGTACAAAACGGAACAGAAGCCAGAAAAAGAGGAGAATGATTTCAGTCCGTCCCGCCAAGAGAACAAGCATGTCGAGGATAATCAATGTTCAGGTATTTTTGGATTGTCTAATTCCTACAGTTCTCCCTCAGTGATGAGATCTGCCACATGAAGACGTGCATACTCTCTCACACAGGCTCTGTACTGTAGCTATGCCTCGAAGCTGCCAGCCTGCCACCCCCAGCAGTCCGCTTGGCCATATTGTTGATGTGCAATAAAATACAGCTGTAATTGTCCATTAATCTAAGGTTGATCAGCATTCATTATGGTGCATGCAGGGAGGCCATTGAAACACTGCATGCCTTGTATTACATAATTTTACACAGTGGCTTGATGGCTTAGTTTACAAGAAGGCTACATTTATAATGTTGGTATAATTCTTGTGCAGAGGGTAAATGATCTTCTAGCCTATACATAAAAATAGCTTTGCGATATGGAGAAAATATGCAATGTGTGATTAAGCTGTTACATAGTGCAATAATGATATGAAATCCAATTTAATATTTAACTGTGTAAGTGTGTGGCATTGATTAGACGTTCTGTAAATGTAGACTGAAAATGAATAGCCTATAATGCCTGTAATCTAAATTAAGTCAGATTATTTTCAATTGGTGCATTTTTACCATACATTATGACTAAGCTAAATGCTAACATTGGCATGCCAACATGCTTACAGTGTCATTGTTAACATAGTGAAGTTTTGCAGGTATATTTTGATGGAGCATTAGTATTCTAACACTGGCTGGTGTGCGTTTGACAAAATGAAAATTTGGACCTGACGATGGCTCAGCAAACTTATTACAATTCATCCTGAGCAAGACATGAATGCGCGTACCATAGATGCCAATATGTTTCACAAAAGTCAACCTTCTGATGGCTCGAGAGGAAAATTCAGGGGATCAAGGTCATTAGGATTCATCCTCTGAGGACAATGAATATCTCTGAGTTAAATTTACGTCACCCATCAGAGATGGGCTGCAGGTGATTCCACAATAGATTGCAGCTTGCGACAGCTGAGCGTAAAACTCACCAATAAGACCATGAGTTGGATTATAGGTAAAAGGAAAATGGTACCTGAATCTGAATATGCTCATCTGTTGTTTTGTTTGCCACCTGGAAATTTTGTTTACCACCATTGCGAACTGACCTTTTGTGTTACTGCACCCCTGCAATGTGTTAACCGCATATGTTCATTTGGCAGAGATGATAAAAACACAATATATTGCGCAGACCTACTTGACATGCATCAAACTTCTTCATGCAGCACTGTCCTTTGGATAAAGCATGGCTGTACTGTAAGTAAGATCCTGCACCACCTGCCAATCTCTTCCTCGTAATAAAAGTGTGCTTGCTCAAACAAAAGATGGTGCGTGCCTTCCACTGCACTGGCATAGCAAAGAGAGGGAAGTCACAAATCACTTACGGCTGAGAGACAGTTTTACTGCAGCAGTAACTCTCCCTCCTCACAGAAACACACACCAACACTGCGGCCGCGACCACGGCGGCATGGTTGCTAGGAAACACCTTGGGGCCAGCTCGCTTAGTATCTGACCTGATTAATTAATTGCAAAAAGTGAGCAAGTGGCCAAATTGCCCTGACTGTCATCGACTCAGACAGGTTGCAACACTGCAGTATTTAGCAGGTGATGGCTGTTTAAAGCTGTTCCCCCTGTTTCTGGTCTTTACGCTAAGCTAAGCTAAGCTAACCAGTAGCTGAGCGAAGTATCAATCATCTTAAGTGAATGGGTGAGTTTCCCAAAATGTACAACTATTCCTTAGAAAATCAGGCTTTTCATTGCCCTGTATGTGTCTAAGAATGTCAAAAAAAAACACTACCCAGATAGCGAAATATGATTGATTCGACTGTTATATTGTCAGGCAGAAGCATTGAGTCTACACTGATGCCTGCCACTGAAACCAAATTAAAGAGCTTGTTATCTTGAACAAACGTCAGACAAATCAACACCAACTCACACATTATCTGAAAGGCTGCCTGGGATTGAATATTAGTGGATTCTGATATACTGACACAATGTTACACTAATTAGCTACAGACACCAGACCTTGTCGTGACATTTTCTTTATTTTGACAACATTTGTACAACATGGTGTTGTTCTATAGTTCAAGAAAACTTTTGCTTTCATTAAAAGAAAAGATAAACCAGGAAACTTGTGAACGTTCCCGAACAGTAAATGGCAATGGGGTCAATTTACATAATGTTTAATAACAAAATGAATAAATGGGCCTTGGGGTGTTTATGAAACTATATTTACAGATGCAAATTAAACAGTGCGTGAAAAGCTTATAGAACTTTTCATTTCACATTTTAAACCTTTAATGCCACTTCGATTTAGTCAGTGTGCAGAACAAGACATTAAAAGAGCACCGTTTGATTTTTTGATGAGCAACACGCAGATGTCGTTGGTCATAAGGATAAAAAATGATATATTGATTGGAGAGTTACAGTTAGGAGCAGGTGAATGCTGGAAAGGAACTCACAGAAAGTTTCCCTTTAACTCAAAGGACTCTGCTCCTTTAAAGGACTTAAAGTCAAAAGTCCCTCATACATACTTGACCTTCCTTTAATAGACAATCATCCATAGGCATCTCATAGGTTAGCATTGCAAGTAAAAAAGCATAAAATGGACTTCATTTAAGCAGAGGTCTCGTATTTGCTGGCGTGACTTCCTACAAAGACAGCAGGATAATAGCACTGGTTCAAATGTGCTATAGAAATAATCCACCTACCTGGACACTGAACTTGAAAACACTCATCTGCTTACATGCATTTGGCTTTTTTTTCCTTTTCTTTTGCTCAGTAAACTAAACTAAATAAACAAGCCTGTTGAGTGCTTGCTCCCTACGAGTTCCCCAGTCAAATATTATAGTTCTTAAAATGAACCAATTTGCCAAGACAATAATATGACTGGACCTATCATTTTCCTTAGTTATAAGATGGAAATGTAGCTCTTACTCCACAGGCTTGTGAGACATGATGAGAATGTTGAGCAGTGGAGAAGCTGGATATAGCATTTTCACTCGGGGAGAGTTCGGATTATTCTCCCTTTCTTGCCAATTCCCTCTGAAAAACAACTATTATATGTTTCATCACACACAAATTATTTTGTTTTCTTTGTTATTTGTCATCTAAAAGCAACCGAGCTGCATGCACCACAGTGAAGAAGTGCTTTATTCAAAACAAATGTGTCCCACACCCCCCTAAAATATACCTCACGCTCTTTGTATCTCCACTTACCAATGAGATTGTAAATTATATGTGAATATCGCTTTCAGCACCAGTGCGATTTTGCCGCTGAACAGACCCATCTCTCTTCAGTTCTCCATATATCCTATAATATAGGAGGGAGAAGACTTTGGCTTGTGCCAGAAAATGACCTTTGCCTCAGAAAGGAGTCATTGGTAACCCAATTAAAAGGAAATGTCACGCTGGTAATTGCATCTCACAATGTGAATCATCTGCACGGGGTGGCTCGCTCTGAATCCAGGGACGGGGCGATATGTGCCATTGAAGTCTCGCCGCCTCTCCGTCGTTCCCTGTCCTTCTCATGCACTCTCTCCTGCTCGATTTTTTTTTCTGTCCTCTTTGAAGTTATTGGTTGTTTAACTTCCTTTTGCTAAAACCTCTCAAAAAGTCCAAACTTTCTTTTAGTATAAATATGTCAAGGAAACGTCCGTCTGTCCATCCAACACATCCTCATATCTAAATGACTGAATCGGTCGAATGTCAACAACTGCCAGAACAACATATATAATATGATCAGACCTTGATCATCGCATCGTTAACGTTGTAAAACATTTGCAAGGAATCATTGCAGTTTGCTTCGGTTTACGCAACAAAACGTCTTGGATATTTTTAAGAAAAGAGGATGGTTTGGGTTAAAAACGTCACTGTTCTCTGTGTTACTTAAGATAAAATAAGTCAACATTGACTTCCTGTTTCAGACGGGACACCAACAGGGCTTCCAGAAGAAAGTCCTGTGTTTGTTTGGTATTCATCCACTCCACCTTCCTCCACAGGTGGACTTTCTTGCTTTCTGTGCTACGTCACGTCACTGCCTTTGTTCGCTTCATAATTAATTCTGCCACTGGAATTCGCAGACTAACCATTTACATAAATATGCGTCATAAACACAGCGCAAGCCTACAATAACATAAAAATCTAGAGGATAACATGAAGTGACAGGATTCCAAATTGCCTAAAGTTATCTATCTATCTAATCTATGCATCTATCTGCCCCAGTTCCTCTTTTGTCCTTGCAATCTGTGAGACCCAAGACAGAATCAGAGAGTGATGTCTGGCAGGTGTTCAAATATGAGACATTTGTCAAAGACCCAAGGTCCAGTGGAGGAGGCAGAAAAGATGTGATTTGATTTTCAAATTAGAGCGCTGACATTTGATTCCCAGGAAATGATTATTGCAAATCTAAAACAGAATTGGATATTGCAATTGAAAGGTCCAAATTTGCTAATAATGCTAACATTTGAAATAAATAGGCCGGGGTCATCATCACGACCGAGATCGTGAAATACCCCCGCATATTTACTGTGAACTAATGTCTCAGAGAGTTATTAGAACAAGATGAGCAGTGGAAATGAAAAATCAAATTACCTCTTCCCACTGACAGATTTTCCCACACACATATGGAGCAGTGCATGTTCTGTGCATTGTATATAAAGATATAGAATGTCTGTGATGGCAGACTGTATAATCTTGGGCCTGTTATCTAGATTGCCTATTTTTCACTGCTAAATGTAAATGTTAAAGCAGATTCAGGCACAGATGGCTGCTCTGCCTCTGTTCTACAGCACAGCAGATGGGAGGTCTCAGCCTCACAGCCTCACATTCATTTCGCTCTCCATTCCAGTTGTAAATCAAAGTTAGTGGATTTTTTTCTGTCTTCATATCTTCCCCTCTCCCTCGCGTTTGTTAAACCTTGCTTCTCTTATCGTCAGCTGGGGCAGCACATCCTGCAGCCTCATAAATTACGTGAAAAACACACAGCGCTCGCATATTGCGCCATTAGTTGATATTTTATTGTTTCAGTGTTACAGTGTTGATAGAACACTGGAAATAAATTGTGAGTATGTTCAAAGGATTTTGGGCTGAGCGTTGTGCTGAAGCTCACTTTTTGTGTTTGGCTTTCAGATCTCGAGAACTTGCAAAAATTCAACAGCTCCCGCAAAAGCGACCGCGCTGGCTCAAAATTTTTGGACGAATTTGTCAAGAGATAATGAAAAAGCACAGCTGGTGCTTCTCTCTACGCGCCTTGTCTGTAACTTCAGCAGAGAAAAGGCCTTTTGCTTGTTGCCAGTCCGAGGGCTTGACACTCAGAAATGTTAGTGCATTTCACTTTTGATAGGATTATCTCCTCCATTATTGGGAAAGAAGGGAGTCTTGCAATGTGGCGATGGCTCTTTTTCATGTATTGTTCCAATCTATAATTGCTTCTTTTCATGAATTTTGTGGGGAAAGGTTAGGCTGGTAAATCTTAACAGTTGCTTGGCTCTGCACTAGATTATCAGCTGAACCGAAAAGGGGAAGAAGAAGAAAAAAAAAAAAAGCACTGGATTTACTGTAGAACTGTGGACATTTTAACAAATTTGCGGGGATTGTAGAAGGATTCTGTGCTCTTTTCTTTCTCTTCATTCTGAAATACTGATTGAACTTTTACAACGGCACAAGTTTCCGAAACGACGTGCTGCTGCGCCGTGATGTGTTTTCTGGAAAACGCTTGGCAATAAGAAACACTTGGTTAGTTAATTAGCACAAAATGATTTGACGCTGTGGGCAAAGATTATTCAGTAGATTTTCTTTAAAGCACAAGCACATGTTTATTATAATGATTTCAATAATTCAGGAGGACTTCACTGGGAGGAGAATATAAAGTGCCTTACTTTTACAGCTACATTTAATGACATGTGCTCATATGCAATGCTGGCAGATGTTCGTTAAAATGGATTAGAGTGCAGGATATCTGCAGCCCCTCTCTGTTTTAATTAACCGATACCTCTGATAAATATTTAAAACCTTGGCAATGACATTGCCACAGAAGGAGGCACCCAAGGGTAGATTAAGCCGAGTTTATACTTTTAAAGTGTTTACACTTTTAACCTACCAAACTTCTCAGTAAACTATTTGAGGATACTGTAAGAGACTTTTAGTTACTTGCTTGAGTGTTTTCATGTTAAAGAGCTTGGAGTGATGAGTGTTGAACAGATGCAAGGCTCGAACCCGCATCGTCACATGTGCAAGCTAGTGGCCATATTATCGATCTGCTGCGTGTGTAGATGGTATGTTGACAGTAACATAGGAGAGAGAGTATTATCGAAAAGATGCTTCTTCTTATCAGTGTGCATCAGAGCAGGATCACAGCAGGATTTCGGTGGCATTCATGCAAGTCTGAGCAGCTCAACAGCAGCTCTATCTGCAAAGATCTGCCGAAAATGCCGTAACGCCGATCATCATTACGCCCCGTGGATGAGCTAACATCTATATTGAAAGCTAATTCACTGATTAGTCGGGTCTCAAGCGAAAAATGAGTCTGGTCGCGTTGTGCTCCGCTGGCTGCCCACTGTCATCTCTTCACTGTGCAAGCAAAGGGAGGGAATCAGGGATCAAGCATTTCATTTAGATACTCTGTCTGAATGGGGAGTTAAATGCTACAGCCACTTCACGCTCTGCAGGCTTTTGACACCAGCCAACAGACCAATTGTTCTACCAATAAATTTATCTTTCTCAACAAGCCGGATGAACAAGTCCTCCAAACTAAAAGACATAATAGGCTGGATTTCACTGGCTTCCCAAACCACCTACGCTACACTTCAAAAGTTTGGGATCACATGCTTTTTTTCCTTCTTTCCTACAATAATGGGTATCTTTAGAAAGATATTAACAGTATAATTCAGATACTAAATGTATTTTTTACGTTTGAAATACAGCCTAGAAAAAAATACGCCTCAACTTCAAATTTGTTTTCCGATCCAGAAAAGTGTAAGTGACCCTTGACCATCATTGGACCGCAATGGTGCAATTGAGTTCAGTCCATAGTGCTTTCAACTGCGATTGTTCAACCCTGGACTAATCTCCTATTTCTATTTTGAAGTTTAAAGAATATCTTGGCTGAGGCAACATGCCTGTAATTCTATTTTAGGCTTTACTGTGCACTTGACATTGAAACAGGAGCCTGTTCCTGTTTAAATCTGCACAGATGTGACGGGAAGGTCTCTTTAACTAAGACTATACGTTCAGAAGTCAAGTGAACTTATCGTTGACCTCATTCTTTAGTTCCACTCACCTTCCACAGGTCACATGTCATTTACCCAGAAGAGATGAAGCAGCAGCCGCATGCTCTTAATTTATCAGAGAAATTAAACACTGTTTATTTTGGCTTAGACTCTAATTGAATAATTCTCCTCTGTCCCTCATTAGCATTGGCAATTTCCTCTGTGCAGACGAGAAAAGAAAGCTGATTGAATTCCAGATTAAAAATCAAAAGACCATGAGTACTGAGCAAATAAACAGTCGACTTTACCTCTGTTGATAAGGTGTGAAGTTATGAATGTAGCTACTTTAAAAAAAGAAAAACAGCAAAAAATCATCTCTCTACACTGTGAAACGTCACAATTAACAGCAGGGAAAGGGCGGGAACTGAAGTTTTATGTGCCTGCCACTGTTCAAGATTTAGTGTTGGTTCACCTCCTTACAATAAAGCAATGATAATCTTTCTGACAACTCCTGCATTAGCCAGAGCATCTGGCAAGGAAGCACTCAGCAAAACGCACTGCAGCGATGCAAGCGATCCCCAGAATGCTTGTGAACAGTGTAAATCCATCAACCGGACCCATGCCGTTCGCTCATGTAATCCCTTATCACGCTGATGAACGAGAGGGCCGCGAGTCAGTTTTGGGACGGGCAAGACATTTCTCAGTTTAAGTGCGGACGATTCTGATTACTTCCTTTGAACGAGGGACAATGTGACATGATCAGAGAGCAGCATGGCCGTTTTTTTACCGTTTAGTGATCTGGAGGGAGTCATTCGTGCCTATACCGCTCAAATTTTAACCTACTCTTCAGTATCTTGTCAGCTATGATTTCTGGTTGCGTAGACAGAAAGTGTGCCTCAAATACACGTGTTCACTGGTGTACTGTAAATTTAAAATTGCTTGTGAGACTGATGAGCTTTAAAGCGTGATTGGATCTGGCCCAAAGCTGTATTGCAAACTTTTTAACCTCTTATGAGTCGGTGCCAGCCTCAGATCTGCCGCCAGAATGCTTTTGGATTGTCCAAAAGCTGTGTTTAAGACTTTTGCCATCGGGGGACCCAACGCTTTTGAAACAACCTGCGTTAATAGCACACATAGGCCAGCAGGCTCATCATTATTTTATCACCTTCTTTTTATATGTACAGTCTTTTTTGTTTGCTGTAGTTTACATTATTTATTTTGATTGGCAAAGCTGCATTAGAGGGGATTTGTGTATCCAAAAACATCAATTTCTTATAGCTCAATTATTAGTATCTTAAGTTTAGTGCAGCAAAGCAAAGTTTCCAATTCACGCTGGATCTTGTTCCGACGGGAAAGTTGTTTTTCTGCTGTAACATAAGAAGCAAACATTGTCAAAGTGTCTTTGCTCATCGTGACAAAACAAGTTCCTTTGATTCTTGACTCATGAGACTTTATGGTTTTAATGAAAAATCCACACACACTACACTGACAGCTGAACATTGCGAGCAGTAACTGACAGAACAAGATGTCCTGTAAGAAATAATGCAGATGTCTCTGTAGTTAACCAGTCGCTCAATCGCAGAGACAAGTAGAGCCTCTGAGTCATTGTGTGCTTTAAAAAGGCAGCTTCAAATGTACAACTGGTCCATTCAGAAGTCCCTGCTCATTCAGCCTGGCAGCGCGAGAGCTGGCAGCTTTTAACCGTTCTCATCAGGGTACGCATACCCTGCAACCACAAACCTTTTTGTTGTCTCATTATGGAAATAATGAGCTGCACACAACGAGGTACACATCTCGTTATAAGCTAAAAGTTTTTGTCGGAGCGGGAAAATCTTGTTATCTCGGCTCTCGTGACGTGACAAATGCTTTTTATGATCCCACTTGTGTGCTGCTGTCTGCAGCTATAGGCCCTGTGCACGGAAGACATGTCGACTTGTCACAGATGGAAAAGCAGGTGTAAATAACAATAATTATATAATAATTAATGATTGCTGCTTCCGTTTCAGAGCCCTGGTATTGTGGGTAATGGCTCACTGTCACACTCTCGTGGCTTACTGAGTAGAACAGGGCTATTGTTAATGTTATTACTGACACCTCTGCTTTTCCTACTTAAAGTCAAAGTGTCTGCACTGATGAAGGCATGTTAATTTCTAAAAGAAGAAAATAAGCACCGCAGCTCAGCTCAATGAACTCAGGGGTTTTCTTGCTACGGACTGATTTAGCCCGGTGTGACCAGTAGCTTATAGTGGCTAAATGTAGCTAACTTTAGTGTGCAAGCTTTCTTTTCTCATCTGTAATCTTCATCAGTCTTCTCTGCTTGTTCACCGCTGCTTGCCATTTTCACATGTCTCAGATGAACATCTCATTCTAATGATGATCAGGTCTTCAAACCTACAATAACTGATGTTTTTGGCCACTTGGGGGCAGCACAAACAAGCTGCGAACACAATACTACCATCACATTTTGATAGCGAACTTTATCCCAAACAGTTACTAATCTACACCTCCAACAGAAAGACAGACATTTGTTGCCTAAAGCTGACCTGAACGTCGTGAACGTCACTCTGAGAGTCATTTTCAAATGACCTATTCTGTCGTGGAGCTATGAGGATGCGTTGCTAATGCCACTAATGCTCATTCATTTCATCAGTTTTAGGAAATAAGATCATTAGCGTGACTAGATAATGAAATCATGTCACTGCTCTGCAGGTGTGCCATCAAGTGGTTCAGTCTCCACCTTCTGTGATGTCAGCGACTCACTGAGAGGGTCAGTCTAATTAAGGATGTGAGTGCAACACTTTTTATTATCTTCTGGTAAATTCACATCTAAAGCGAGAAAAAGACAAGAAAGAGAGAACACTACAGTTAGACCCTGTCACATGCATGACACCACTCTAGACTCTGAATTGATAATTATGTTTCGGAGAGAGGTATGGGTGAGGATAAGAGAGAAAACATCTGTGGCTGTGTGGGATGATTAATGTGAGGCATGTCTGTCCATACTGCATGAGTTATGTGTTTGCACAATGCTAATTACATTGAGTACAGGAAAAGGTCAAACACTGTGTTCAAAGGGGAAAGTGAACCGCGTGTCAAACACCAACTTTCCGAATGATGAATACACTGAAGATGCAGCGTAAGTGTTTTTAGCATAGCCAGCTTTCCTGTGAATTCAATCAGAATACATCCTAAAGATAACATACAAATCCAGGCAGATCTAGAGGATCAGGTACAGGAGAGGAGGAATTTAGAGGGGGGATGTTTCATTTCTAAATTCAAAGTGGCGGCACCCCACGCTCCACTGCTGAGCGCACATATCATAGGAAATTGTATAATAGGTATCCATTTGTCAAATTAGATCAGAAGCTGATATTGAGGTAAGACTGTTCATATCTCCTATGGGATTCCATCAGGCAGCCAAGATATTTTCAATAGGCATTAATGCGTTTTGCAGCCTTATCCTGCTCACATTTGATGGCAGGCAGGAGCATCCGCTGTGCTGCAACTAGCAAGCTGTCTTCCCCTTTCTTCTCCTTCTGCCATGTATCATTTGTTCCTCCCCCTTTTTGAGCTATTTTCACACAGTCCACATACTAATCCCATCAGGAATGAACTCACTTTCAGTTCCTCTGAGATATTTGCTGTTGCTAAAAGAAAGGTTACAGTTACAGTGACATATCGGAGTGTGTTGCTTGGTATTCACTGTTGTGGCTCTTTGAAACTGCACATTCAGACACAGTGTCATTTAAACCAAGCGTCACAAAATCATGAATGCACGATTTGACATAAAGACAGAGATGCACCTCTAATGCCCCATATTTCATAGTCTCTCTTTAGCTAGATGCTGCATTTAAAAGGCTAACTAAGGAACATAGAAGTCATTTTGCAAACGTGTGCTATATGCAACAACATATCGGACCATGCCTTCATGTATTTTTAACATAAATTGACACAATAGAGTTGCATTATTTACTCCCTTTGATATGTACTACATATTGCATAACGTCAGGCAGTATGTACTCAATATGCATCCTGTTTTTCATAGCAGTATGCAATATGACAGTCTTAAATCGATTTATTTTGCAGTATGCATGGCCAGACTCAGCTGGTTTCCTGCTTTGGAAATTGGAAGTAAACAATAGCTCGGCTAATGGCAGACCACCATATTACTGCGTAGCATTGGAGTTAGTTTGACCTAGTTCTTTCAGTATTTCTGTTACATTTGAAGCAGTACATTATCCTTGTTAGCCTTGCTTCGGTCAAACTGGGTGCCTTTTCATAAAATTGTTGTTTGTGTCAATGTCCATGCTGGTTTGAAATATGTCAAAAATTTAATGGAATGACAGAATAACAGCGGGATCTTTCAGCTGTGGGTCTGCCATTGTTGCCGAGGTCTGCTGTGCTGCCTGCAGCGGTCTGTTTGACTATGGGGTACAAAGTGGCATCTTTGAGCATGACTGGCCGGATGGCTAATTAGCTTCCCCCACAGGCGCTCGTGGACCGTCTCAACTCCAAACTCCAACTCCAACTCCTTAGAGCGCTTTTTCGATTCGTCATCGATTTTCCTAAAACGGCAAGTGTTTGAAATCTATACAGTTGATTTCTCGCCACAAAGATTCTGAGAAGTGAATTTAGCGATGAAATAGCATTTGAGAATTTTTTTTAAAAACTTCCTGTTGTTGGACCTTTGCATTGTGGGACTCAGTAGATGAAGTTGAGTGGTCCAATGCATACTGGAGTTTTTGCTGAATCAGTACAATATCCAGGTGTTTTTGGCTTTTGTTCGCCTACTGCATACTACAAGCTAATATAATATTTAAACTTGTAGGTCACTGAAATGGCCCCTGATAGCTAGAAGTGACTACAAGTAGCCTTTGTTTGCAAGCCGTTGTTCTATAGTAATTAGTCTGTTTAAGCCTAAAACAGCAAATGAGCAGCGTTGACCGTTCCGCAAAGATGTGGAATTGGTGGTAAAATGTCACGGTGTACGTTGCATTGGGTGGGTTATGGATTTGCTGTACAAGCAACTTGTGTTAAATTGTTCCATTTAGCTTGTATGGCTTTAATTAGCTTTTATTTAATTGGTAGAGGGAGCAGATGCCCAGGGCAATGCTCTTGCATCCCAGGGGTGAGCAACTTTCTATCAGTTAACAAATTAGACTGAGGCACGGCTCTGACGAGGGCTGTCTTGCATGTGTAGAAGACAATTTGAATTCAGCATTGAAATGGCAGACCCTGCCACTAACTATGGAAAGTATTACATAAGGAGGTATTTACTCAATCTAAGAATATTAAATGGCTTTTGCAGAAAAAATGCTTGCCATAAATAATACCATTATATTAGGTCATTCGTCGTAAATTAGAATGCATTCAGCAGCGTGATGTTTTTTCTTTACAGCTTTTGCCACACAGATGTCATTCTGTAGCATCCTCCCTAGTGGATAAGCATGTCTTAACAATGACTTTCATAACCTGTGGCAAACAACCTGCGTTGAGTTGTTTCATTTTGCTTAAATGGCTTTAATTAGCTTACATTTAATTGGCAGAGGGAGTAGATGCCCAGGGCAAGGCTCTCGCATCCTAGAGCTGAGTACCTTTCTAAATTAGACTGAGGCCTGGCTGTGATGAAGGACTTTTTGCAATCTGCACATCAGGAGCTTGCAGAAGCTGTTGCATTTATTAAAACATAACAGAAATGCTAATGTGCCCAGTGCATGTCCAACACTAGAGAGAAGGCAGAGAGAGCAGCAGATAGATTTTCACTCTTGCCACTTCAATGGAAACAAGTAATTTATGAGCATTTTATCAGCATCTGTCACATGTGACGCATGGTACAGTCTGTTTGCATGCAGTCACATATCACTGAGAGAGCACTTTAGTGTGACAGGGGAGGGCCTCTCAAAGGCCAAAGCAGGACCTACATGTCTAAATGGAGCACAGAGACACACAGTCCTGCATGTGAAATGCAGGGTGCCCTGCACACATAAGCTTTGTGCACATACTTTCTGTACAAACACACACAGCAATCCTGTTTAATCCCAGCCTTCACTTCTGCCAAGATTATGTGAGATGAGAAAAAAATCAATCCTATTTCGTAGGTCTTTATGAACAATTCCAGACTTTATATTTTCACTCAGTCCCTGCGTTTGGTTGAGTGCAGCCTACATTGTTTAATGGGGAGCTGTCACCAGCTAGCTGATGGCTATCCATCAGACTGCTTGCTGTTTTTAAAGACATTTCTTATGTATTTTACTATTATATACATACAGAAAATGGCAGGAATGATAGACTATGACGTCTACAGAAAACACATTAGCATCAAACCCATGTATTTTTACTATTTATGGTGTATTGATAACTAGAGTTGGTCCAGTAAGGATTTAGTAACTAGCTAAAGGTCTCTTTTAGGACAGATTGGATGATTTAACAGGACAGATGATACCATGTTTGGGCTGGTGTACATTCTCGAGAACATATTGTCTAGACAAATTTGCAATAATTGTACAAGCAAAAATATATAATGCATATTAAAGAAAACTAAATAAAAACGATAAGATGAAGCAAAATGAGTAAACCAAGAATGCTGCAGTTGAAGGGCATCCTCACCAGCTGAGCCACTGTGAATGTTTACCCACACACGTCATTCAAATGACAGAGGGGTTGAATTCCACTCAGTCTGACCTCTCCCTCGTGCCAGTGGTCCTCTGTGCACCCATTACTGAGCAGACTTAGTAAATTGAACTAATCATCTTTGATTAAGTACAGACTGCGGGCTTGTGATACAGCAAAGACAAAGGTCATTCTTCATAATGCGATATGACATCGCAGCTTGAATTGTCGAGGCTGTGTGCCGTGGCAGCTCTCGTGCGTGCACATTGCACGGGGGTTAGGAGGCGAGCAGGGACAGTAATCGCACATCATTCATTGAGACGGATCCGAATATGGCCTGACTGTGTAATCCGAATCCTTACTGGAAAGTTAACACCATATTATAAGTGTAAATGTGCTGAGACTTTCTGAAGGCCAAAATGCAACAGCCGTGTAGTTTGGGCTTGAGTGAGCCGTCATCTGGCTGAATGAATTCATTCTATAAGGATCGCATTTGTCAGGATGTTACAGATAATAAGCAGCCAAGGGTGCAAAGAGCATTGTCTGAAACATTGTGGGTGGCTCAGAAAATCAGCATCTGTGGACAGTCTTGTAATAATCCAGTCATGAATCTTCATCTTTGAAAACCAATAGAAATCGTCCACAGATAGATGTGATTTCTGTGCGGTATCAATATACCATGGGTTTGCTTTAAACAAAAGAGGATAACTCCTCTTCATTAAAACAATTCAATGCGCTGAAGTGATGTATTGTTTCATTTCCATCACCAGCCGTCATTGAAGCACAACAAAGCCCAGAATTCGCCATCCCCTAAATGCTTTCGAGTCGAGGAAGCACTGCAGTGAAACGTAGACGCCTTGCTGACAGTAAAAATATCTGCACTCCCATAGAGGGCCAGCGTCTTAGTAATATCAACTGTGTTTGCAACAAGGTGTCAGGACTTTGCAGTTTCATCATCAGGCGTAGTTTCACATGAATATGCAAAGCGTGGGGGCTGCCAAGTTGCCAAAAGCTGAAGTGGAGCAGAGCTGGTACAGCACAGCCCATCGCTATTGTGGAGATCTGAGATTCTGCCACTGAAAGTACACATGATTTATTTTTTATTCCAAGGCGAGGGCTCAGTACCCTATAAATGGAGCTATCAAAGAAGTCCTGCTTTTTGCTGCACCCTTGCTCCAATACTGCTGTGATTTTGCTGTGTCCATTGCTTTTTTTAACATAATGACAAACCCATTTGCTAATAGGGCTCCATCGGGGCTTGACTGCGCCTGAGAAATGTCATTTTGAAAGATCATATTTTGTTTTCAGCGAAAATAGTTCAACACATTGATTTTTTAACTAAGTTTCGAAAGGCTCGGGGGCAGATTTGTTTACAAAACTCATTTTATGTTGCAGTACATATGCAGGAGTTTTCTCTTTTCTCTAACAATGATGAAACAATTTACTTCAGTCAATATCAGATTACAAAAACAATTACCACATTTGTTTTCCACAATATTGTTAAATGACTCATAATCCATTTACGTCTTTGGGCATTCATTTCATAAACAAGAAGTAGCTCATTCAAGCTTCAATTTGTGCGCTTCTAGACCCAAATGTTTGCAAAGCTACTTACCAGCACTTCTCTGCAGGGAATGCAAAGCTCGCCTTGTTAATAAGAGAGGGAGAAATATAATTTGAATAAGCTTTTAATCTGTGGAGAGATGATCCAAAGGACTCAGCTGCCGCTGCTTCCCATTTCAGGACACAATCTCCTTACAATGATGGGACTCTATTATCATTCTATGGCAAATACACCAGTGAACAAGAGGAAAATCATCTAACGAAGAGAATGGAGACAGTAGACGAGATGGTGAACCTGCAGTGCTGCTCACTTCAGGGAGATAGGAACTCAGTTAGTCTATGTCATATTATTTCTTAAACAGTAAATAACTCACCTTTATGTTACTATGTCAGTATCCAGGTAGAAGCAATGGATTTTCTTTTATAGGTACACCTACACCTTTACTATATTTGAAGTTGCATCCATTATATCTTGAAAGATAGTTGTCACCAAGTCTGGTTTTCCACTGAAAATGCAAAGGAGAACAGCTTATTCTTACAATAGTTTGCCATAGTTTTAATTAGTTTTAGCAGTGACTGCAGAATGAGCTGCTGGAGTGTGAAGCAGTTGCCGCGGCATGACGTACGTCCAGTAAATGACAGATACAGGACTGAGAGTCTTCGATGCCTCACTGTGTGTGACGCGTATGGTTGCAGTCAAGGCACAGTTCATACCTTTAAAAGTCATCTGTGAGTTGTGTGTCAAACAGCAGGTGATGCGAATGCTCCACAGAGATCTGCAACCATTGTCTTGTCCTGATAGTAAAAAATATGAGCCTTTTCTGCACTTTGCTGGGCTTTTTATGGGCCAATGTAAAGGTGGACTGACTGTGCATGGTCCAGAATTAATATTAAGCATCATTTTATGCTTGTTTACTCCTGTTTACAAGAGCATGACAGCCCAGAGGCCTAAGCCTCTGGATAAATATGAAAATAGACTACAGGAAATCTGAAACACTCTAAATTAAATAATGGCTCATTTCTAACAGTAATTCTAAATTAAAGTACTGATGTACATGCTGGAGCTATGTGGTGACATGTTAATGCACTTCTTACAACAGTAAAGCAATGACAGTCACTGAACTGTTTTTACCATGAAATCAAATCTGTGACATTAGTCTATTTTTACTTACATTGTAGCTCTCTTTTCATCCCTGCATATACCGTAGATAAAACAGGCTACTGATTCCAGACTAGATGTGTTTGTACCCGATGGGGCATTTAGTAATTTGAATGATTTAACAAAGGAAAAATAAATAAACCGCATATCATATAATATATAAAATCAATCAGTAAGAGATCTTAAACAGTGGATAAATGGTTGAATTAGTTAGCTAGAACATCCCCTGTGAACATCCCCGGGTTGCATACAGTAAATGACATAAAAGTTAAGGATATAAACACATCCCTTAAACATTATGCTTCTGTTGTCATTTTGAGAGACGACACTTGCAAGAGAGACAGTTGGTAGCCGAGGCTGATTATAAAAATGGATGGCAGACAAAGTATAAATGCAGTAATTGATGGAGCGTGTTTCTGTGCCTCTAGGGTGCACGTATTTCCAGATTTGTCCCTTTCCTTTCATGTGATGACTAAAATCTGTGTGGCATATTTTACAAAAAAACATGACTTTGAACAACGTTGCTCTTCGATAAGTTTAGGTCAGCCAGACTTTGTTACAGCTAATCAGCTACTGTTCTACATACTGCCACCTGCTGTACCGGAGGGGGAATGTAGCAAACATGTCAAATAGATGCACAATCTGATATAATATATCATATTATTATGTTGCTCCGGGACAATCAGTGCAACAGGTCACTCGCACTGTTTTGATGTCAAAGCTTTGCAACTCTGGGAAAAAGATCATAAAATACACACATGCTATGAAAAGGTCTATTTTATCCCAAACGTGATCTCTTCCTGAAGTGCAGCACAAACCTGACCAAACTGACCTTAACAATGGCAGCTCGCCTGCATGAAGAAATAGTTGTAACAATATTCACTTTGATGAATTAAAGAGTATTTAAGAACATCCACCTTTCAGTCAATTCAAATGACCACATTTGGGACATGACAGGTGGTGTCATTGTGGACGTGTAACAGACAAAGCACGTCCACAGAGGACTCCATATTTCAAATAACTCATCAAACATAAACAAGTGGAGTTATAGTGAAGTTGAAGAAAGCTGTCATAAAGCACAGTTTGTACTGCCGTGACAAAGGGCGCAGCATTGTGAGTTTTTGAAAAGAGAATGAGATGCCCATTTTCTTCATTAGCTTCCATTGTTGTGACAGTCTGGTGATAAATTGGCTGAAATAGCTGAGTCATGTAGATATGGTGTTTGAGGACAGACTGCACTTGGCTAATTACTGCTCTAAAAGACAACAAAACAACTCTTATCGCTTGACAAATTTAGACAATAGACCATTAAGTGCACTTGAAATCACTGAGTTATCATCAAGGCTTTTTATCTGGCTGTAATTATTTTTTATTGCAAATGTTTGTGAGGGGAAAAAAACGCTATTCATCAGCAGCCCGTGTGCAGCTGAGATTTCAGAGGGCAGAATTAAACTTGCAAATTTCTATCATCTGTGATTAATGCCAATACATATTCACCACCAAAAACAAAATTAATGTTGAACCCACTGAGGGAGAAAAGATGAAAATCAGGGCAGTTCTAAAGATACTGATTGCAGAGAGGAGGGGAGGGGAGAGAGAGAGAAAGGAGGCTGAAACTGAAGCTTTTAAAACACCCATCCACTGGTGTAATTCTTCAGTTGTGTTATGAGTTGGATGCTAACAACAATTACATGTACAAAGAAGCACGAGATAACACTTTATTGGTATTCCTGATCAGCGGCGTTATGCTTCAACGTCACTTTCACATTAAGTTCCAATTGGGATGATAAGAAATGCAGCTAAATGAGAATGTGTCCTAAATTCATCTCCCCTTGGGGATTAGAAAGCCGTTTCTGCTACAGTCTGGAGAAAGAAAAAGGTTCCTGGTGGAGGCAAAAAAAAAAAAAAAAAATCCATAGAGAAAAATAATTTTCTGCCAACATGATATTCACCCAGATGAAGCTTCATTTAAAAGCCATACAGGATCTAAAGCCGAATCTGCAGGAGCCGGAATCAGAGGAAAATCAGTGGGTGTGAGCAGGTATGTCAGCAGAGTTTAGTCACTGCATTAGGTCAGGATTATTGACCACGGTGATTTACTTCAGCCCGTTTAGTTTCTGGCAACGCTGAAATCCTCTTCATTTGCAGAATTTCATGGAGAGGTGGTTAATGCTGAGAGGCTTCCGGCCCCTCGCTCTGCTGCGGCTTCACAGCGGCCGTTCAGCTGGGCAGCTGAGTGGAAAGTGGAAGTATTGTTTAGGTAATATTTCAATCTCAGAAAAATGCCAAAACCGATAAGACTGTCTATGGATGATGTGTAATACTGTTAGAAGTACAGTCTAAATAGACCACCTTATATGAAGGCACTCAAACTGTAATATGGTTGCAGAATATGTGATTCTCTAATATGTTTTCTCAGTGATGAATGCAATCACTTATATCGGTGACAACGCTTCTTGAAAGGTTTCCTCAACAAAAGACTTTTTTTTTCCTCCGTTACAAGCCAATTCCCTGTTTATGAGCAGGCCTTTTTGCGGTGTCGCTAACGCTAATAAACTCCCCAAGCACACCTCAGCTCGTGTCTGTTATGTATGTTGATGACTGCGTTTACAGTATCTCCCGTGTCTCCACGATGAATCACCACGTCTAGGATTCATGTCTACCTCAGAGACTGCATCGATACTCAGGAGCCCCGCCTTAAAGTTGTAACGGCGCTCCACTCTGTGGAGAAAGTTGGGGTTATCCCAATCGCATTTCATTTCGTGCCCTCCTCATCCAAGCACAGCTTGCATTCAGGGAGGTTTCACATATTCAAATTTGAACTCGGAAGATGAAGCGCTGAGAATATGATGCGGCAAAAATATTGTTTGTGTACACATATGTGGGCTTGCTTTTACAGACGTGTGATGTTTGGAGAACCACATTGGAATGTTATAAGATGCAGCTCTGGAGACGTCGTGCAGTGCAGCCGCACAAAATAAATGTGGAAATAAAACCAACTGCATCTTTATTTTAGTGTGGATTGGGACCCTGTATAATAAAGGCAAGTTTAATAGGCTGCTCTGTCAGGCTGGAGCTGAGGGATGAAAAGGGTTGCTGACACCAGCTAAGCCCCTGAGAACTCCCGGCAGCAAAGGATTGTGGGGCGGGGAGTGGGAGCCAGTGCATAGTCCCAGTGATTATCCTGTTCCCGGCAAGCTGCATGGCACGAGGGCCATGGAGTTTCTACCTCTCAATTAACATCATCACAGCCACACTCAAGGGGGTTTACCAGTGCACAGCCTCAGTGTGTGTGTGTGTGTGTATGTAGAGGATAACAATGGCCAGCGGTTGTCAAAACCGATTTTTTTTTCCCCCCCATAAAGCCATCATGCTGTGCCTGTGGCCACCACATCGCCTAAGCCAATTAAAAATCAATTAATCAGCTCAAAGTCTTGGCGCCTGCTAATGGACTATGTGTGCTTGGATTGATAAGGCTCATGGTTGGTGTTGATGCTTATGTACCTCCATCATCATTATATTTCAACAAAAGCTGTATTCTTTTAATCAGGTCGATCTGGAACAGACAGAAAGCAATTTGTTCAGGGTTACAAGTTAATTAGCTTGCACCTCATGCTTTGTTCCCGAATGAAACTTTTTGGTCATTTCAAATGTGCGTTTTGCTTTACGTAAGCAGGTGATTGTGAGGCATTAGCCCCTGATTCCAAAGCCCAAACTGTAAAAAAAACACAGTTTACAGCATTATGGGGGTTGTGTGCGGGACTATTTCCTAGAGTCTCCAGTGGTTGCCTAGCAACTGGTTTGCCCATAAAACAAATTTTTACAGATCAGTTTTTGTACAGACTCAATCAAGAAGATAAAACATGTTAATTAGTGAGCTTTAGAGATGCTGGCAGCTGGATTTTGTTCCCTTTGTATAAAACCAAGCTAGCTTTATCCACCTGTTTACTGTATTTATGCTAAGCTAAGCTAACGAGCTGCTGGCACAAGCTTTATATTAGTGTACAGACATGAGAGTGGTATCAAGCTTCTCTTCCAACTCTCGCCTTTATACTGAGGTTTGTCATTTAGCTAAAGAGCCCCATATTTCCTTCAGGAGTTGATAGCGACCAAAAACGGAGCTAAAGCTAAAAGACTGAACAATGGACTTACATTCATCAAGTGGCCAGAAATGGAAATGAATGATGATGTGGCTCTGAAAATGCTGGATGTGTAACTAAGCAACTGTTTGCTCACAAGTTCAACATATCAAATATATCAGTGATGTGTTCTCAAAAAAAAAAAAAAAAAAAGGAATTACAGGGTTTTTTTTATTCGTTTATTTTCATTGCAGGCTATTCTTTTGTTTACCTGTTCACTTCCACAATTACAGTATGTGCGTTTAATCTTCCACAACAGATATTAGTCTGAATCTTCTCCAGTATTACCATTTCATCCTTATTCATGCATCCTCTTGCCGCCAGTCCAGTCCATCGTCCTCTGTCCACGAGAGCTTTCTCTTCCTTATCATGTCATATACAATTATCTTCCTTGATCCAATGCATCTTTCTCTCCAAGCTGCCTATCTTTGCTCCATCTGTAGCCATCATCGTCTTCTACCTCTTCCTGCGGCTCTATGTTCTGCTCCCTAGCCTCCAGCCCAAGCCTCCCTTCCTGAGGTCAGACCTGTGATGGACATGCTGGCCGATACTGACAGTGATCCACAGTGCTTCAAGGCAGCCAATGGTGGCCTCTAGCCCGCATCGCCTCCCATCAATTCCTGTGACAGCACGCAGGATCTTATCAGGGTGGGAGAGAAGAGAAGAGAAGAGACGAGAAGAGAAGACTCATTTTTGAACGCTCCCTCTGCAGATGATGCCGACTTTATGGCTGACAACACAATGTCACCTGCAGGAAGGCAAATCAGCCTTTATCACCACCCCTCTGTCACCTCCTAAACACTGTCACCCCCGCATACAAGTTGATCAAATGTGTCACTGCCGCTCAGTCACACACAAACACAGACACACAGAGGTAAGAAAACATACACACAAGCGAACACCTGGCAGGTCTGAGTGACAGCAGCATGCACTTTGTGAACACAGCAGACAGCATTGAGTGACAGAGATGTCGCTTTGCACAACAATGCAATTAAAAGCTACAGTAATTGCCTATAAGAAGTGAGTGAGGCTGTTATGCTGTCAGGGGGTTGATGGATTTAGGAGGGTGGCATTGTAAAGGCTCCGGCTTGACGATGTAAAATCCAAATTTTCACCTCTCCGGTGGTTCCTAGAACTCCCTCGGCTTCCTCTCCCCTCCCCTTTATGCATACTGGAGAATGGATTCATTGTGCCGTGCACTCTGGCACCCTCCGTTTTCATTATCATCTTTAACAACTGTCTGTGGCATGTTTACAAGGCCGCTCATTTGAAATCATGGCATCAGTTGTCCTCCTCTCCCTGCAACGTCTGTGGAGCTACTGAGTGCAGAGGACCTCTACCCCCTAGTGGCCAGGATGAGCAATGCACCTTTGATCTTACTGTAACAGTAGTTGCCTCAATGGCACGAAAAAGCTTGGTTGCGCACCACTGAGTACTTTGACTCAAATTCATTTGAATGATATGGCTTCCGGAGTTGCCTTCTTAGCTTTATCGAACACATGCTGAGTAATGGTAATCCGAAATAGCAAAACATCCCCCCCAAAAAAAAAGCACCTTAATTGCAAGGACTATGTGAAATTGGGTTTGAGGGCTTAAGTCACTGGTGTGTAGTGAATCCATGCATGTGCTGGCAAGATTACTTATTGTGCTGCCCGATCATACATATGCAAATGCTCTCTCATGATCCCAGAGCATTGAAAGAATTACAGCTAGCATCCGTCTCACTGAAAGACTCTATACTGGCCCATATAATCACTCAGTTGAATTGAGGGCAAGTGGGAAAGAAAGGAAGTGTTTTTCTTTCTCTCCATATCGCCACAGAGAGACAGAGCAAGAGCTCCAATGTACTGCTGCACAGATGCTTTTGAGTCATTTTCAAAGACCTTTTCTTACCAAACGCCCCCTTTGCACAGTGATCGGGTACAGCTTTTTGGTAAATATTTGATGGTGCGGCCTTGTGTCTTTGAGACATGGAGAACGTCCGCGAGGAGTTGTTTTTAGGTCATCTGCAAGACCGCTGTTCTTCTACTTCTTCGTCTTCTCCTGCTCTCTCCTCCTTGCTCGCTCCCGGTGTGAACTGCAAAGGACAGGATGTGATAGGCGGAGGAGATCTGTTTGAAATTCGCCCCAGTTCAGAGGAAAACGGCATCAAGCATGTGTGTGTAAGTGTGTCAAGAGATAACGGAGGAGGCCCCGTGCCTCCTGCTTTCCTCCCACAGGGTACACAACCCATTCAGGGCTTTGATCCATGTTAAACAATGTGCCACTTTCTGTGAGGGAGCAGGGAAGTGAAGATAACCCTGAGACAACTCAAGAAGTGCTGTTTGTTGATTTCCATTTTGAAGTAGACACATATAAAAATGCTGTCCAAAGCTGTGCTGCGGCGCCCTGTACGCCAAGTCTGTTCATTTGTACCCTATAGCAATAACTGAGCTGCACGCTGATATTTACCTGCATTTCGAGGCTGTGCAAATGCGCATTTGGCCAAATAAATTGCTGATTGCCGCTTTAAATCAAGCAGCGTTTTACTTTGAAGGATCAGAAATTCTTACATTAAAATTCATACATGCAGCGTTTGCTGGAAACAGTCGTCTCTACTTGATGACTTAACACTTGTTGACAACATTTTTATACAGTGATATTATCAGACTCGTTCCGCGTGTTAATGGCACACTCCTGGCTTCGCTAAGTAGTCACACCACCCACAGACTTCAAAGTAATGGCGAGAGAGTGTGTGTGTGTGTGTGTGTCTGTGTGTGTGTGTGTGTGTGTTTGTGAGGACCAGGGAACCAGTTTGCTCCGTCAGTGAAGGGTCACCGGGGACCCAGTTAATGGGAAATCGTTATGTAAATCCAATCTAATTAAAATTAGACCCTCACTTGTTAAGGCTAAGGTATGGATGGGGAGACGTGATGCTAAATCATATTATTACTGCGCCTCATTTGCATAACCTAATTCACCGTCATGCAGCATTTCTTTTCACACTCATATCTGCTTGCATCTCTGAATAAATCCAAACAAATAACCAAGCTGTGTTATTGGGCTCAGATATAGCGGCGAGTTATTACATGGAGACCCATGGAGTTTAGAGTTTCCAAAGTAAACTCTCTCTCTTTTTTTTTTTTTTTTCTATCTCTTTGCAGTTCTTTGCAAGATCCAGAGTAACCCCGGATAACGTGTGGCATTGGAGCGTGGCATTGGAGCGAGGCCTCAGTCGCTGCCATCGCACCCGATAGCGCGCCAAATCTCCCCTCAAATTTACCTCATTGTCAGGATTAGCCTAATAGCTCGTTTGCGTAAGAGCCAAGCTGCAGGCCTTTAGTCTTGACGCTGTGATTGCTGAGTCCCTGTCATCTGATTAGGAGGCTTAACTCCTTCACTCTGATACATGGCAACGCTTAGCTCGTGTGGGTGTAATGTACAGTATGTGTATGTGTGGAGACGACAGACAGGGAGACTTTTTAATTTAATCTATTTCAATGTCATGCATTCGTGCTTCTCCAGCCCACACGGGATTAGCAGATGTATGCGCATATTATCTCACAGTTTGTACTGTAACTATGAATGTATTTCTAATTAGAATAATTTTTTCATTTCTAATGAAACATCGGTTTGGCATTTTCACCTTTAGTGGACTGTTATGACGCCGGCAAGGCTAGCACAATGGTTAGTTAGATTTATTAAGAAAATAAAAGCAGAAGTGAAGGACATGGTGGCCAAATGTTTGAAAGGGGAGAAAAGAAAAACCTGTGATGCGCATGGAGCAAGCGTATCACTCAAAAATCAAACACGAGGAAGCTCTCGGGTACTCTTTCGGTAAAGCCTTTTTTGTTTTGTGTCTAAAACGTCTGGCAGTTTAGTTTTACCTGCATTTTTCTTTGCATAACAGAAATTGATGAAAAGCTCATTGAAATTGTGCAATTTTGTTTACAGGTGATTAAAAACTCAAAGAATTCACACTGCAGGGACAGATGACGGAAAACGTGTGTGATCACTGACAAGACTGTTAGACTCGAATGGTCTGTTGAACTAATTCTGCTGAGGTCATGAAGGACTGTATTGGAATATACAGTTACTCATAATCTGCCCAACCCAAGGACTTCCATATTATGTTTGTCACATATATTTGGCTTCGGATCTTTCACAGGCTAATAAAACATTTTTCCTCTAAATAGACGAGCCATCTGCTGCTGTATAGCTGAATCTTGCTGTGGCCGGTGTCATTGCCATCGTTGTTCGTTGGGTCAGTCTGGAATGTTATTTATTATATTGACCTTGGCTGTTTCACGAGTATGTTGTATGTCACACCCTGACCCATTTTGGCAAATTCATTTCAAACGAGTTACTGAAAACAAGATGGAAAAGAATCAGTTGAAATGCTTTTTTAGATTCCCTCAAGTGAAGAAAGTCGCATTTGTATCTTGGCTGCTCTCACAGATTCGATGTCTGTACATCTAAAACCATGAAGTGGTTTTAAAGGCTTCTGGAGAGTAGGACCATTTCAGTTTTCTTTGAACTCCCAAACACCTGCAGCGTAAATGATCTGAAGTGATGGTTCCAGGCTATTTGTGCACCTATATAGTGTGTACATGTGGTATTCCACATCTTTACAGGCTAAGCTCTTGGAGAGATGAGAGAGCAGTACAACATCTGCATTAGTCCAAGCCAGTGTGCTTATATTACTTATAAAACAATAATGTCGACCAAAGGCTTTTATTTCTTACAACAATCAGCCACATTTCAGCAAAACCTGCAGAATCCTCTTCAGGGTCAGCTGCTAAATTCCACTGTCAGTAATTAGTCGGTTACTAGCAAGAACATTAGAAACAAAATAACTCTCAAAATAGAGAAGTTTAAATTGGATTTAATATATAGACATATTAGTTCTTAAAAGAAGTTTAATTATAAGAGTCTATAGTGTCTTTATTTAGATGCAGTGTGTGTGTTCATGGATTCCATCATTTGGTTTTTGCGACTGCTTGAATGTGCCCCTGACTCCTTGTTTTACTCTGTGTGTGTGTGTGTGTGTGTGTGTGTGTGTGTGTGTGTGTGACTTGGCATGTGTTCAGGGACTGTCTACAGGGGCCTGTTCAGCTCATGCAGAACAGCGCTGTGGGACAGTATCAGGTTACCTTGCATCACTGCGCGCAGACAGCTGCGGAACAGTTATTTTTGATCATGGAACAAAGCATCGTGTAGAGTCCTACCTCAGCAAATCTTCTGTGCGTACACACACACAATATGTAGGCTATCTGCAAGCGTGTGTGCGTGTACATCTGTGAATGTGCGCACAGGCATGAGCGTCTTCTAAGGCTCATCTGCAGTCGTGTTTTGTGTTTGCAGGGAACAGCATGTCCCCATCCCCTCTGATGTCTGTTTGTGCTCCGATGGCAAGGTCGACCCGACTCAGACAGACGGGCAGAAAGCTCTTGATGCACCTTTTTCCTCCACCCAGGGCTGCACATACCTTCAGCAGCTGCCCGTAACCCACAGTGAACTAATATCCACCTGCGATTAACCTCGCATTACCGAACCCAACGTGTTATCATCTGGAGTCCAGAGCCTTTAGGCTGCACTGACTCACAGTGTGGCCTCATAAAACGCACCATTAAACGATTATGAGGCTTTACGACTGCACCACCTGACCATAAGCACATCCACAGCCAGTGTTGTCTTAGGAAGTGGGCAGAGGGGGGGGGTATGTTTCACTGGGGATGTGGCGTGGGCTGATTACCGCAACAAAATGATTGACCTTTAATGTCTCTGGTTCCCAGAAATGTTTGTAAGTGGTAACAGTGAGACATTGAAGGAACTGGATTTTGTACAAATAAGAGGAGCTTGCATAGTTAGTGCTCATAATAAGTCATTCACAAAGAAACAGGCTTGATTTTAAATTCTGTGCAGGGTTGAAAGAGGTTCTGTGCAGAAAAAAGCACTGTAACTGTCTGATCTACATTAACTGCAGTGGTTGTATAGGTGACAAATATGAGAGGCGCCGCCAAGCCTGAGTGGCATTCACATTATTGTGGAACAGCATGGTTTGCACATCTCTTTTGTTATTTTGTAAATGGATTTTTTTTTTCTCTCTCTTTCTCTCTCTCTGGCAAAGATCCCTCGCTGATGTGTGCAGTTTGCTGCATGGAGCAAACCCGCGCTGAAAGTTCATTCGTTTTGAACGCTGACCCAGAGGTGGGCTGACCTTTGTGAGTCTGGGTCAATGCCTGAAAGCGATTGCTTGAGCTGCAATTACAGATGTGCTATGATAAATGAAAATGGCATTTCTGAAAATAACTGCGACGGTGAATCGTCAGTGTATTAAGATGAAATTTCAGCGTTCACTTTGCAGCTTCCAGGTTTTTCTGTGTTATTACTGGACTGCTGTTAGCGACGTTAGCACTGTAGCCTGTAGCAAAAGTCAGATTATCAGGTAATTAGCACAACCAGTTGCAGCACCTCTTTTAATTTCATACCTACAACATATTGACCAATTGATTGGTCTTCAGGCTCCAATAATATGGCACTGGTGTCTATTGTTGAATTTCAGTAGAGTTAAGTTTATTACTTGTTCCTTAATATTTACACCCTGCATCTGCTTGATGTGCAGACACCTGGACTAACTGCCAAAGCTAATGTTAACTTGCTACCATATGACAGCTAGATTAAAGAGATAATATGGAAAAATATAAACACATCTGACCTGCCATTTGATCAAAATGCTGTTAAAAAGTGGAATAGCAGAAAGATTTTAGATTACTTTTCACAGAAATAATACAATTACATTAAATCATATAATGCTGTGCATATAGGGTTAGCTTAAAATAATGTTGCTTAGGTTAGCATGACTGGATATTTGCCACCCGTTCTGAAACTGCAAGAAGCAAAGTAATACATACATTGACGACAGGTAATAAAACCTAAAATTTGCAATTTGCCAAGTACATGTCAGCATCTGTCCCTCAAGCAGTCACACAAACATGTAATATTCCTTTTCTCTGTGGTCGAATTCACAGTTTAGCACTTAACCCCGAACAGAACCGCCTCTCAAAAGTAAGTTATGGGGTAATGAAGTGTTATTAAACTAGATACAATTATTCTCTGAGAGTTTTGTTTTCATGTTTCAAGAGGTTTTCTAATAATCAAAGATGAATATAATTTGGTTGTTATTGTTCAGAGTTAATTGTCTAGTGGGTATCACTTGCAAACGAGAACATATGAGAGATGATGAATACAAATAGGTCAAGTCTTCTTCGTACTTGCCTGATTGCTTTGTGTGTGTGTGTGTGTGTGTGTGTGTGTGTGTGTGTGTGTGTGGCTGGTGTTCACAGCACCTCTCTCAGTCTTCCTGGAGGTCACAGCTCATATCCTCCCTCATATTTTAAGCGTGAAATTCTCCCAGTAAAGCTGCATTTTATTGGTGTCAGATCGTTTGCCTGTATAATGGTGCATTGACTTCATTCCCGTCCTCTCCTTCTGATTCTTATTCATTTTCAACCTGAGATGCTTCTCTCTCTGTGTGTGTGCGCGTGTGTTGTGTGAAAAAGAGAAAAATGAGCTCCTGTCAAATAGCTCTGTGTAATGTATTGTAACCTTCTAACAAGATGGCCACATCCTGGTCTGTGACATTGTGACATACAGTCCACAGCTTTTGTGAGTGTGTGTGTGTGGTTGTGACTGTGTTTCAGCTCAGGGGAGCTAATAAGGCCACTACAGCCAACAGAACGATGTGTCACAACGAAGGTCACAAGTTCAATCCCTGCGTGTAATGTCACACTGGTGACATTAAGGCGGACGGCCTCTTTACTCAGCTGCCTCGTGCTGGTCTTTGGTGCAGCAGACACCGTAGCTGAGACACTATTATGTTTCCTAAGCTTCAATTACAGCATGAAATCTTATCTTGTACAAGTTAATGTTCTCCTTCAAAACATCTGAAGGCCAATCGGACACACAAGCACAGGAAAGACGGAGAGGAAATCAAAGAACTAGGAAAATCAAAGGATCTTTTTTAAAACTTCTTCACCTTCAATTTTTTTTTTTTTTTTTTTTGTATCATACACGTGATTTCATCCAAGGACCCTATTAACCCGCAGGATGAACTTTCATCCCCCCTCTCAGGTACCCTCATCTCAGCGTGTGATGAGGGAGACGGGGTCAGCTGTTTTTATCCCAAGCTGAGACCATGAGGACCTTGTCGATCTGGTCCCTGGAGAGGTGGCTGTAATAGCATTTTCTGTAGAAATCATAGGACAAGATACAGCCAGGGCCGGGGTCAGCGTGTGGGAGAGGACACCAGTATGGCCATGGGACTCTAACACAATTACATCCTGACAGTCAGTGCTGCCTCAGCCAATGGCTCCTTCCATCAATGTAATGTATGATAAATCAGAGCTGCTTGTAACAAGATATGGCTCCAACATGGAATAATATTGGCTGTGAGCATGTGTAAAGATCAATGTTATGTTACACTACTGAGAAAAAGATCATTGCATGGCATAGTAACATTACGTTAACATACCTGACTGTTAATCTTACATCATAATATACAATAACGCTAATATGGAGCCTATTAGAGCCTTTGTGTTCACACAATTTTTACCATTAATCAAGATGCAAATATCTTACAACACTCAATGTAATTACACATAATTAAATCTCATGATCTTCTAATAACTGCCATATGGTATGATGTGCCACAGCTGTGAATGTAGGCCAGGCAATTGCTTATCACACTGTGATGGTTCCCTCCATCAGGAAATCTGAACAAGGGCAGCCGGTCTGAGGGGTGATTGTCTGGCTGCCACACTGCTGTGCATCTCAATCAGTCATCTCCTTAATAATGTCCCTGCTATTGATCGCAGTGGGGAAATGATCCGCTTGCTCCCGACGTGTATGTTTGTTGTCCTCCGCCTTGACACGGGGCATGTAAGAACAATTATTGGTGTTGATTTGTTATTTTTGCTCCTGGTGATGCTTCTTTTGTCAGCCGGGTTGTCCAGGCTATTTAATCCCAAAGCACCTTGAATTAAGAGAGTTGTTTTGAATGATTTTGTGTGTCTATCTGTGGTTTTGTCTTCATTTTTTAATTGGTATTCTTTCAGCCCATTGCTAATAATATCCTGAAGTTATTTTTCAGTTTTGAAAAATGTGATGAAACTTTATCCATCCTCCAGAGGAAGCAGCGCAAGTAAGTTCAACAAGACATCAAGCAAAATGGGTTGTGTTCACACAAATGAACAAGGCTAAGAGCCTTGTGAGGCTAAGGCACAGTGGTACTTTGAGCTAAATGCTAATGGCAGCATGCTAACATGCTCACAATGCTAAAATGTTCATTTTTAGCAGGTTTGTTCACCATCTTTGTTGTGAACACTTTCTAATTAGCACTTTACACAAGATACAGATAAGGATGGGAAGGTCACTTGTTTTAGAGGTATTATAACCACAGGACTGGGCCGATTTAAGTTTAGCTTTGAAAATTTTAGTTATTACCAAAGTTCTTAGAATTCATTCTTAGGGAAACATGAATGTCTGAACCAAATTTCATGGCAATCCATCTAAAAGTTGTTGAGGTATTTCAGTTTGGACCAAAGTAGTGGAAAGATGGAGGTTGCCATCCCTTGAGCCATGCTGCTAACATTGTCACAACTGTGTATGCAGGGGCACAGAGCAATAAAGGGTTGGACCCAAATGAAGACGCCAAGCAAGCAGGTCGAAGAGACAAAAGTTTCATGTAATAAAGCTGTTTCCAGTCCACAAATTAGCCAGGCTACAAAAACTGAGGAAGCAGGCAGAGGCAAATCCAAGAGCAAAAGCTGGATGAGACGAGGAACACAAGCAACCAAACGTGGACGACCTGAAAAACACAAGATCTAGACACACATGAGGCTAATTAACTACTGAAGCATAGGTGACACAGACAACAGACAGGAAGTAAAACAAGACATAAAACAGGAAATAAGGGAACTAAAACCCAAAAACATAACGAAAGTAGCTAAAACAGTTGTGTAACATAGAAGTAATTTAAGCTTACAGTTACTGAAAGCTAACTCTGTTATTCCTGAGTTAAATGTCCTTGTTCCTGTCACTTATCCACCACCCAAAAGCTTGATAGTGACAATGACGCACACAACCGTAAGTAGTTTTTTTTCCCCCACCAAACCTAAGCAAAATAACCATACTGGAACCAAGAACGGCTGTGCTTGCAGGTTTTTTTTTTTTTTTTTCAATGCCATTATCTCGAGCAAACAAGCCATGTTATCTCAAGATAACGTGAGGCTGATTCCTTTTATTACTTGTAATGTTCATCAGAGACCAGAAGTGCTGTGCCAGCATGCATAGACGGCATCTTGACAACTATAACAACTGATTTAAGCTGAAAATGTCAGATCAAGGAGTACCTATTATTGATCAGTGCATTAGACTGCACTTCAATCAAGGTCTAACGCAGGCAGAAATTGCCCATGTAGGACAGATCAAACAAACAGATGCGCATATAATCACCACAGCTCTCCCGAGACACTAACCCAACATGGCGTACACATCAGACAGCCTGTCTACGGTTTTGCATCTCCCCATGCTTGCATGTTTCCATTCAGCTTCATGATACTGACACATGAAAGTGCCGTCTGGGTCGTGGTTCCTGAGGATAATTCATACGATACGATATGGCATTTTCTCTTGATAAAGTAGAGTATCTCGTCTTCTCAAGAAATGTGCCTTTTGCTTCCTCAAGATAACGAGAAAACAAGCTGTATTTGTTTTTAGGGGATTTCATTTTGAATCTTTTAAAATAGGTTGAGCATGAAAGTGTCATTCTTGACCTTGAAATTAGCACTTTTTACAAAATAATATCACCTCAGTATTCACTTACTGGCTTTTTCCAGTGCTGGTTTACAGATCTGGAAGAAGCCAGCAAGTGGAACTTGAGTTAAAATGTGTTATTAGACCTGTTTGGTAGCTTTACTGAACAAAGGGCAAAGCACGTACATAAACAGTCTCACGCTCCACTTTTAATATTTGTGTCAAAGCAGTATTAAATTGCTAATAAATAGGGTCTGAGATTCTGTTGAATTGCTCTATGAAACAGAAGTAATGACGGCCCGAGAAGTGAAGTGATGACAGTTGCCAACACAACCACTCATAACACCAATTAAGCTGTGTTTTGTTTCCACTTGACCCTTCTGAACCATCTGTCTGATGTACCGGAGCGTTCCCAGTTTAAAGAGCTGATGAGAAAAGTCAGTAACGAGGAAAGTGTGTGAAGCCCCTTTGTGTGTGTAGATGTGTATTAATCGCGTTGTGGGGACATAAATCTGTTTACACAGTCACATTGTGGGGACTCGCCTGCCTTGTGGGGACAAAATGCAAGTCCTCATAAGGTAGATCATCCAGTTTTGATGTGAAAACATGGGTTAAGGTTTGTGTGCATTATGTAGACTCACAGGCATTTAGACTGGATTCTCATGGCAGTCCCTCGCGTGTCATTGTTGGTCTGTAATGGTTTCTGTATTGTTCTCTGTAGAATCATGGATTTGTTTTTGGGATATGTCATCACTGTCACTCACCTGTCAAATATTATTTCACACTACCAACTGCCACTGACACACTGGATGTATTGTGTGACTCCGTTCTCATTTTGATCAGAACGGTGTAGAACAGGCTCATATTTGGATGAATTCTGTCATAATATCAAACAGACACTTTGGCCCAACAGTTCCCACGTGTTTCTCAGATAAACAGCATCTCTCCTGTATATTTGTCTTTCAACAATCCACTTTAAAAGACATCCTGGCACCTGTCTAGTTGACGACTGAGTGAAATTTTAAAGGTGTTGCTTTTACATGCCATTTGATGATGAATCAGTCCTTTTCTTTCATTTCATTTCCATTTCTCCCCATTTTCCTTCAGCACTCAGTAGTGGTTTAAAGAAGCCCGAGTCTGTTCTCTTCACAGGAGCCCTGTAAGGATTTGCACTGAAAGATTGACACAGTGGATGATGAGCGCTACGATATTGAGGTGAAGGTGGCCAAGAATGAGAAAGAGGTACTTGTCTTTGTAATGGAAATGAACACAAGTTTAACTCTGTGTCAGAATTTTTATGGAAGCTAACCGCACTTGTATTTTACCTGAGATAACCTCCAGCCCTTTGAAGATCAAATGCTACACTCTCATCTTAATCCTCCTTCCAAGATTATATCTATTTACGTCTCTAACCACACCAAAGTGAAATTATGATCTTGTATGCACTGCCTGAACTCACAGGGAATTGCAGAGATTGGTATGAAAAGCCATGCGTCATGTCAGATTGTATTCTGCAGACTTTGTGATCTGCTCTAATCCACAAAGGATACAGAATGAAAGACATTCTGTATTCATGATGTATTTGCCTGCAACATATCCACACCAGTCTTGAAGACTGCAGAGAGAAATAGCAGGAATAGAAAAATAAACCTCACTTATTTTCTGTTGCTGACCGTCAGATCCAGTTCGTGACTTTGGAAGGTGTTCGAACAGAGATTTCATAAGAGGCCAAACCTGAAGCAAGTGAAGCAGTCTGGAGACCAAATCGAAACTCCATGAAGATGAAGGAAGTGAGGCCAGAGGCAGTGGCTAACCGTGTGCTTTTTTTCCTCGTAGAAGCATATTTTATTTATGTAGGAGGGGAAGGGTCATTGCTTGGCATTTTACAGATGCAGTTAAGTGCATTATCTCAAAGTGCTTCTCTCTAGAACAAAAAAAAAAAAAAGTCAATAGCTTTTCTATCTTGTCTCACATTCTGTAACGTGTTCCATTTTCATCCCAGGTCACCTTCACAATTTGAAAGGTGTCATGATGTGCAGAAGAGATGTCCTTGTGAACTCCTACCTCCTCGCTCGCTGTTACAAGAACATCACCTAAAATGTGAAATCAAAATGTTTCACATCTCATCCAGGTATTTCAAGCCTGTACCACGAATGTCCATGAATGCAGTACAATATGTTCTTAAATGCACATTGTCGTCTTACACAAGAAACATGTTCGCAGGAACTCACTGTAAGACATATTTTGCACGGAAACAAGTATCATGTCATTATAAGCAGCATCTTATGAAAATGGTTAACCTAAGTTGCTGGAAGAGGTCACTTGTGGTTAAAAAAAATGAACAATTTTGTGGTTAAATATACAGTAAATAGTCCATGTAACTAAAAACAGAGCTTTTAAAAACACCCAGCAAATCAGTCTTTGCTGTTTAGTTTAATGATCCTTGACCTTGGAAATTGCTTTTAAAAATATGTGCATTAGAGGAACCTTGATGAGATTCCAGGACCGTCTCAACGCAATTGAATAATAATGTGAAATACAGTACTGCAATAAATTAGTTATATTGTATGTGGGTCAAGGTTGGTGCGAGTTTATACAACCAGTTCTTCTCCCTCTCTCCTCAATAAGATATAAAATAGCGACCTTATAATACACCTATCTGCCTATCTATCTATATCATCAAATGCATGGTTTTGTTGAAATATGTGCTTATTCTGAATTTGATGCAGCAACAACTTGGGACAGGAGCAACAAAAAACTGGGAACTGCTCCAAAAACACCTCTTTTGAACATTCCACAGGTAAACAGGTTCATCAGTAACAGGTGATAGTATCATGATTGGGTATCAAACTCTTTTGGAATCAGCATCGTATATATGCATCTGTATGTATATTTTTTATGTCTTTTTTTTCACAGACAGTGACAGCCACAGTGTGCTGCAAAGAGGCTGCATGCGACAGGCTCTTACACACCTCCAACGCATCAACAAGGTAAATAGCGTTACCTTGCTGTGCAGTGCAGTGGAAAAACACTCACACCGCTCCAATGCAGCTCCACTCCTCACAGGCGTTTGGGGCATTTGCATACCTACATACCCTAACCTAGATATAGCATGTACAGTAGCTTCAGTCAAGGTCCTTGAGACCTGGTAGCAGTTCTCAGGACATGTGTACTGCAGTGTAACTACAGTCAGTATGAAACATGTGTCTCTCTCCCTGCTGTTATAGCATTTTCCCTCCCATATTGTTTGCATGTTTTTGTTATTATACCTGTCATCTTCTTCAAAATTATCAAATGCGGTGTGACACTCATGAATCTGCAGATCATTATTACACATAGGGTTTTATCTACTGTACATTCTGAACTGTTGGTGGCAGTGTAGGTCAGCATGCCGGCACCATAACAAATTAGGGATCTGACTCATACTTACCAGCGTTCACTTTATCATAATCTCCACCAGGGGCTGTCCAAGCATCACCCTCCATTCATCCGTTCACTCTTTACTGATGCATGAAAAAGGGTTGCAGGAATGACAGTACATTGGCAGGAAGCTCACACTTGAGCCTGCTGGGTAATTAAAGTGAACTAGCCCAAAGACACCATGCAGCATATGTGTGTATTAATCAAGCCAACTTTGGGGGGGATCAGTAACCAGTTTGTGCATCACATTCTTATTCAGGGTTGCTCTCGATGAGAGGGAGCATTCGGAGTGTCAGTGGAGAGTTGAAAAGTACATGTTGTGATTGCAGGTGGCAGATCTACATGTCCACATGTACAGTATACATAAAATACACCTCTGAAAAAAAATACAGTTTCCTGATCTCCCATACTCTTCCTCGTGTCATTTTGCTTTTTTTTATGCTGAACAGATGGCCTTGTTGTGATTGGACACAGATGGAGTTTCCGTGGTAATATCAAACATCCCACACAATGTTATATTTGCCCCGGCGTTGACTCCAAAGCAGAAATGATTTCAAAGCTTTATTGTCGGCTGCTGTCTCTTGTGTGTGTCAGTGCAGCTTAGACTGAAACAAGCAAGAAAAAAGCCATAAGAACCCACATATTGCCATAACCTGCTAATATTACTGTGCAGTCAAACAGCTCAACATGAAATGTCTTTGATAGGCTTTGAATTACCTCTCATGTGTCAACCAAAGTCTTGCTGGTGAGATCCATCCAGACACAGATATTTATCTTTTGATGTTTGTTGATGTGGCGGCGCTGGGATTCAGAGGAGCCTCGCGGAGGTGTCATGGGAGCGATTCAGTTAAACATCTGTGATGGGAGGTGCCCACTTAACAACCTCAGCGACATCCTCTCTTACTCACCCCTCTTTCCTAACAGCGTATCACAGCCAGGTTTCTACAGATGCACTTTAGCTTCTTCCCATGGGATACACCTTGTGTTTTAATTAATAAGAAAACTATTTTCCAGCAGAATGCCAGTTTGCATCCCCGTTCCTCTACAAAGTAAATACGTTCAGACGTGAATATTCGTCATATGATGATAAACAAGCACTGGGGTGATGACTTAAAATGACATGATTGGGAAATAGCCTCTGACAATGTGCCAAACATCCATTTATGGACATTAGGTGGATGCCAGTGGTGGATTTTTGGTCATGAGAGCACTTGGCAACAGTTGCTGCCTGGTGAGAATTACCAGATGGATTCAAAGAGACAACAGGTGCTTCCTTTGTACACTTGGTGTGTTTGTAAAGCTCTCACACCTGACACTGGGCTCAGGTTATGGATGTTTGAAAAAGCAGAGAGCCAGAAGCTAGAAATCTCTTTTCCATTGAGGTATCTTTAAAAAAAAAAAAAAAAAAAAAGAGGTCAATCGTGCTTTGAGTAATGAGTGAGGAATGTTAAAACATTTCTCATCATGACGTTTAATGTGTGCAGCTTTATGCTTTTACGCAGCCTCATGGGAATTCAGTTCAGAGCTGCTTTGATGTGACGTTTTTACCTTTGAACCACATCTTTTACATAAATATATCAAGCCAATTTTTCTGGCAAATGCTCACATTTTCCTGACCACATTCAACATTTCATAAAAGTCAACAAACAAGGGATTCTGTGTTTGCTTTGGTTAGACTTATAGCTGGGGTGACGGAGTCCCCCAGGGACCCGTCCCGGGGCCCCTGAACACGTGAAAGGGTTAGAACTTGAGCCAGGTGGGTCACAGCAAGGCTTTTAATCCCTGCCTGAGCCTCCTGCACGCTCTGTGTAACTGATCATTATAAATCATTTTATATGATGGAAATTAGCCGGGGAAAGGGGTCAGAGGGCTGAGTGCAGGGGAAGGATTCGAAACCGTGTTCATCATGCACATTAACAGCAGAGGCTTGAATTTCATATGGAACAGTTACTCCTGCAGCGATCCACGTATGCAACCCAGCTTGATCTAATGTTGGCATATTTTAAAATGATGTACATGACACAATTCTTGAAGTTTTTTTTGGTTTTTCTATTATCAGATGGGTTGTAATGGTGCATAGAGGATGAATCCTAATGACTTTGATCCAAAGTCATTTAATAGTTTCGGTTATGTTAACAATGTCATTGTGAGCGTGAGCATTCTGACATTAGCATTTACCTCAAAGCATCACTGTGTCCCAGTACAGCCTCAAAGCATAGCTGAAGACTCTCAGTTTTGCTGATTTGTCTACATGTGCTTTATTTGACTGAAGTTTGCTCAAGTCCCGTCACTCTCGTTGCATCATCAGGTCAAAATTTTAATGTGCTGTAATTTAACTGTAATTTATGACCAAAGACCTGCAAAACAAAAATATTCCCATCAGCCTCAGGTATAATGGTCAGCATTCTTCCAGCTAATCATTGGCAGATTAGCATGTTAGCATGCTCACATTAGCACTTAGCTCAAAGCTCAAAGCCGTGCATAACTGCAGCTTGACTCTTACATCTATCTGTGCTTTGTTTTGAAATGCACATACTTATCAGTAACGTTATGAACACATTGTATCGTCACTATCGCCGGTGTAACTGTGTTTCATATCTTATTCATGCCAGGATCTCTGGTTGAAAGGTGGTGCCACAGATGGACACATCAATCTGATATTCTCATGATACTCTTATTATTTGTCGATGGAATGTGGCAGACCAGTCAGTATCCAGTCAAACATGAACCATGCACCAGGGAAATAATCCAGATGTTTGCCACTGCAGGTGTCGATCCTTTGTTAGCATTTTTGTCTTTGAACGCGCACAGTAGAGAGACACAGGAAGGAACAGGAGACAGATCAGAAAGATAAAAGCCTTGGACTTATCCCAGGTAGCTGCAGGTATTTGGTATGCACATCCACCAGCTGAGATACTAAGAGATAGATAACATCATGCACACAGAGTGAGAGAAATGTGTTCATCCATTTTAAGTTGATGCCATTACTTTATCCTTAAACAGAGAGATCTGGGTTATATTTACAGCTGCAGCTTCCCTAAATGCCCTGGTTTATCCAGAGTTGTTAAAGTAACTTTTGTTTTATTATGCTATGCTAATGCTGTTGCAGAATAACATGTGAGACTTTCATCATTAACTTTAACACTTTTCTACAACTGAATACAACTTTGAAGGCAAAGCCCATCCTCACCTCTAACGTCAGTTTCACGCAGGATGGCAACATAGTCTTTCATCTGATTTAAAGCAATATGATGAAATGGGAAAATGTCAAAGGTTTGTTAAAAGCAATGTGGTGTTAAAACCTTTATAATTGGTTCTGAGGGGTTTCATCTGATGCAACATTTTGAAGGTATATGTCAGGTAGATTTGACAGTACGGATCTCTCTGGCCTGGGGCTCCAAAGACATGTGCATCCTTGACGGCTCACACAGAGCAAAACAGCCAAGAGTGTGATCTTCTTGGTTTGTGGTCGGTTAAACGTGGACAGTTATCCTCGCTCTGCTGGCATTAATATGGCGAAGACTAATAAGGTAATGAGTCCAATTCCGTTGCAGTTGTTCTGTAAAACAATCACGCAAGACCACAGCTCCGAGGAGGGTAAACACCTGAGCTCAGGATGTAAATATAGCATGTGAGCATCAACCACTGAATATAAGGCCATTGTACTAAGTATAAACATGCCCCAGCCAGAGCATCATTTTTGGCAATCGAATGATGCCATGAAGTGGTTTTGCAACAGAGTAAAGCAGGTTTTCGGGCCAAGATGTGTGTAAATCTGAAAGAAACCTGCAAGACCGAAGATGACAGGTTTATCTTAAAATACATCATTTTTCAAAGGAATGAAGATAAAGGCATTTTCACATTTGTTGAGAGGGACGGGCCCTCTGACGCCCCCTCCACTCCGTCTTTGTCTCGCACTCTGTCACACACACACACACACACACACACAGTGGGCACATGCACACAATCAACAGACTGCTTTTATTTGGCTTTATCTTAAAAAAACACACGCAAAAGAGCAGCGGTGCATATGGTGCTCATTTCTGCACCAGTGGCCTAATGCTCTTAAGTTCACTCTTTGTTCTGAGCGTCATTGTTTTAAAGGGGAAGACAAAGCGGGGCAGTGTCCACATGCTGCTGTTTCGTGGTCAATGGCAGAACACTGCAGCTATTGTGTTTGTCACCTCCTAACTTCCTGCATCCTCACTGACATTGCTGACAGGCAGAAGGTCACAAACAGCTGGGTAGCATTTGGTGGAGAGAGCCAAACGTGACACCGCAGTTATATCAATATCCTCATGTGACAGAACTGATGTTAAACATGATGGCTGCAGCTACTATTGAGGAAACTAAGGTCACGTTCTGAGTCATTTTTTCTGTGTATTTGAGGGTTTTAGCAACCAATGTTACAATTCATTTTGAAGGCTGATTACAGTATGTTTAAATTGATTCACAACAAATTTTAACATTAGTACTACCATTACCTTCGTGTTCATGTCACAGAGCTAGCATCCAATTTTCCAAAATATCACCAAGTGATCTTTCAAAGCCCCAGCATTAACAGCTGTTCTGAATGTATTTCCAGAATTAAAGGTCCGGTGTGTCGGATTTAAGGGGATTTACTGGCATAAATGGAATATAATATTCATAATTAAGTTTTCATTGCTGTGTAATCTCCTGAAATTAAGAATCATTATGTTTTCGTTACTGTAGAATGAGGTACATACTGCATATCTACAAATGGAGCAGGTCCTCTTCCATTGAGTCTGCCATGTTGGACTGCCACGTTTCTAAAGTAGCCCCGAACAGACAAATCAAACACTGGCTCTAGAGGGCACCTCTTGTGATTTTAGTGGCTACCATAGGAGAAGGTGAGGCGAGGGGTGTTCAGTTGGTTACAATATGCAACCTCACTGCTAGATGCCACTAAATCCTACCCATGCAGCTTTATGTTCTATCCACATAGCTAGAAGTTCCATATTTCTTTCTTCTTTTTCGCCATGTTAACAGTCACAACAACGATGTGATAATTTGCCATATCCTGTCATTCTGTCCTATTCATGAATTGTGACACCTTTCACTTTTGATCCACTTTCTTCTCATCTAGTGTCACCATGAGGTCAAAGTTTTGTTCTATACTTTGTTTTATGACCTCATTCCTGCAAAACTAATGCCATCCCATCAGCCTCAGCTCTGCTTTGTGTTTTGAAGATGGTGAACATCAGTACAGTCGCACTGTCATTGTGGGATGAACTTTTGCCTCTCAAATACACCTTGGCCTCTCTCCTCCCGGGCTGTTCAAAGGATCAGCTCACCCAAACTACAACTAAACTTTCTATTTTCCCAATAACCTGTGGTGCTATCCTTCCATTCAGATGGCTTTTTTTGCCCAGGTTTTGTGGGTGACTGGAATTTCACTGGTGGTGCTCAGAGCATTTTAAAAAGCTATTAAAATTCTGCTGAATTAGGACCCAATACAATAGAGCTGAATAGATAATCCACAGAAGGAAGTGCTGCAGGAACCAGAAATCATCCGCGGTGAAGGCTGATTACATTTGCATCATGTATTGGGAGGAATCTGTGGCAATGTGTAGACTGTCACTTACAGTTATTGATGTTTATTTTCCTTATTCCTTCCTCTTTTATTAAGTTACATAAACATGGGAGCTTGTTGGCCTGGCTGAGGGCAAACAGCCCTCCTCTCAGTGCAAGATTAAACCCTCATCTGATCGCTGCAGACAGATGATTTTCTCTCAGAGACCCCCCCCCCGAAGGACAGCTAGAAAGGGGCACAGTTTTGCACAAGTTGTTCGCAGAGTTGCCATGTTTCATTTGGACTTGAGCAGGCTTTCTACATGCTTTGTGGGCGCAGTCTGAGCGGCGGTTCAGTGTTTTCAGAGCAGTGTGGAGCTGAACTCAGACTGGATGTGTGATTATGTCTTAAAGGGAGGGGCTTGAGTGGGTATTCAGTTTGCTTTTTATCGCAGAGTGCAGTGGAGGACTGACTGCAGACTGGCTCCCTCTCCTCTCCTCAGACTCGACTCGACAGCTCTACTTTGTCCCGTTAAGCTCCACAGGTAAGCGCAAAAACTTTGAGCCTCCCGCACACTCAGCTCTTACAGCCTCACTGACGTCCTTAGGAAGAAAGTCCATGACGCACCGACGCTGAAGCGAATGAAAAACGCAATGCATGACTTGACGATGGAAGATGATCACATCATGGGTCTACGCTGTGCGCATGGGCTGCTGCGGATCCTTTTCTGGATATCTTGGCTGTGCGCCGCTCCTTCTTTGTGCGCTTTCCACGCCGGCAGCCCACCAAAGGCAAAGTCATCTACTGGCTCTGAGCTGTAATGAACTTTTCTGTGGGTCGCTGTCATGTAAATGTTTTGTTAACCGCGGGACAACACAAAGAAAAGCGTTTGTCCACTCCTGTAATGCGCGCTCAGGCCTCCAGGGCGGCGGGGGGGTCTCCAAACCCCGGGCCAGCCAAGTTTCTCATGGCTGTAACTCCAACTTTTCAAGGTTTGGAAAACTGCAGATGTTTTTAACGTTGACATCCAATATTTTTTGGCTGTTAATAAAATTCATAGCATCCTCAAAACCCCGAAGGAAAGCTGTGTTCTTGCCCCATAACTGCACAATGTGGGTAAACGTGTTGAAATCTTGACATGTGGTGGGTGTACAGATGTGGCCAAGAATGGGTCCCATAAGGCTACCAGCACACCACATGCCCCTCAAAGATCAGATCTGGCCATAAGATCATGCAGATGTACAGAAGGCAGTTGTCTTTTGGTGTATGAAAATGACCCAGCATCTCCTGCAGACAAAGCCATAGGGCAGCCTCGCAATAAGGCAGCCCGCTCTCTTGCAGATGAATCTGCTTCTCAGCGAATCAAGGTGTCACATTCTTTGCAATCCCACCACCCCTGAGGCAAAAGGCTCTCTTCAGCTCTCATTGAACTTGAGTTGTGCCAGCAAGTCTTTTGATCTCAGCTTTATTACATAGTAGTATCTGTGAAATGGAAGCATGGAAAATGGGAGAGGGTGGAGGGAGGGAGCCGCAGAGGGTAGATCTGTAGGTTCTCTCCTTCTGTGAACGCTTGCAGGCAGAGACAGCACAGTAATTGACCATGAAGCTGTATCTGATAAGTTGTGCAGTGTTTGGAAAACACGTGGAGAATGGCCGCCATTCCTTAAAAGGAGCAGTCCCAACCTGGTGACAGGTGATTGGAGTAGTCTCTGGAATGCGGTGCATAACAGTCTTCTTCTGCAGTGGTCTTAAGCAGTTTTTGTCTGATGTACCCCCACCGCCCTGTCAGATGAGCTGAAGTACTGCTTCACCACATAGTGCTGTTCAGAATGTGTCCATTTGGACTGATTTTCAAACTGGATGTTATTCGGCACTGTTTAACATATGAAGGTGGATACTGGTACAGTTTAGATGTAAAAGTTTGGGTGGTTTGGTCAGTTTGCATTTGTACTACACCCATCTGGAGTGTCTGAAGCTGGATATTTCAGCTATTTATCCATTACTTTTGGCTAGCCGAACTATTTTAACTGGTTATCCGCTACCTTTAGCTAAGTATTTAAACTTCATCTATTACTTTTCACTAACTGTTTAAACTGTCTATCTATTGCCTTTATCTGTTTCAACCATTTCCCTCTACTTTCAGCTTCATCACCATTTTTAGCGAACCATTTCAACTAGTGGTCGATATAGGATATGGGCTATGATGCCGATATAGTTATTATTAATTATTATTGTTTATTATAGTTATTATTATTATTATTATTATTTTAATCTGTTGAAATTCAGCAATTTAACGATATGACACACAAGTGCATACAGTTGAATACAAAATACATAAACAAAGTTCGTGCACACAGTATCACCCAGCAGCATCTCTTTGTTTTTGGTCCCAATGAACATTTATGTACAGTAATACTAATAAATCATTCACTTTGACACAGAAAAATCTTTGAAAATAAGAATGTGAATTGTCTCTGATGTGTCTGCACACATTTTTATGTTTTATCGGCCTCGTGAGCGCAAGCAACTGATGTCGATTATCTCAAAATGCCAGATGTCAGCCCGATTAATTAGCCCATCTGTTGATTGCTATACTACTACTTTTAACCATTTAGTCATTACTTTTAGTTAGGGCCACGGGGCAAGCCACGAGCACTACTGCCTACAGCAAAGCTGTAGACAGTAGTGCTCGGGGCGAAGCCCCGAGCACTATTGTTATCCTGCGTGTTTTTTCTTATTAGGGCCACGGGGCAAGCCACGAGCACTACTGCCTACAGCAAAGCTGTAGACAGTAGTGCTCGGGGCGAAGCCCCGAGCACTATTGTTATCCTGCGTGTTTTTTCTTATTATTCTTCCTCTTCCGTGTCAAATTTCGATTCGCTACTCCTCCTACAGTTTTGGGAGCACCCACGCAAATGTTATATCAAAACGTGCGTCTCGATCGGGATCGGCGTGCTATTACTTTTGGGAAATTTATCGCAGTTTTTCGCGACGTAAGTCGCGAAAAACTGCGATAAATTTCCCATAAGAAATGAATGGGAGGCGGTAAAAATTGTCGCACTTTTTCTACTGGCTACTGCTCCGGCATACTTTCACCTAGAGACTCCATTTAAACTTTAAATTGTAGACACAAGTCTTGTCTATTGGTGTATTAAGCCACGTTTTGATAACTCGTGTAGTTTTTGAGTAATCCCTCATCAATGACCATGAGCGTTTTTGGAGAAATTCTCAGATTTCAATGGGTGTGTATTGCGTGGACAGTTAGAGGCTAGAGTGGGTGACATCATCGCTAGAGTGGGAGAGAGCCGAAAAAAACGCCTAGATTTTTGCTCTTTCCACGCTCCTCCTGGCCACAGTTTACGCTCTACAGGCGTGATTTTTTCCACAGTTGTAGACAAACTTGTCCTCTCTCTCACAATGTGCTCAAAAAATCTGTGAGACTTACAGAATTTGAGTTAGCAGCCTCTAAGCGCGGCCATGTCTGTCTCTGCTCCCCATGCACTCCAATACAAAGATTTTCGGAGAGAAGCAGAAAGGAGCCCTGTTTTCAACTCGCGACTGTGTCCACAAAATATTCTGTAGAAACACAAAATTACACCAAATCGTTCAGGAAGTCCTCAAGGCGCTCACGGTGTCTTTGTTTTTCTGATAGGAGCTACCGTTCTCTCAGGAGAAGCCCAAATGTGAGAGGAGTGCAGAGGCAGAAAATGGCTCGTTTTCTCCGCTTTTCTGTCGCCCCTGTCTGTCTGCCCTTATCGTCATGGGCAACCAGCTCAAGTTGCCGTGACAACCTCTGAGCCTAAGTAGTCAGAGTGGCAGAGAGCCTTTTTTTAACTCCAGATTTTCTGTCTTTCCACGCTCCTCCCGGCCACAGTTTACACACTACAGGCATGATTTTTTCCACAGGTGCAGACAAACTTGTCCTCTCTCTCACAATGTGCTGGAAAAATGTGTGAGACTTACAGAATTTGAATTAGAGGCCTCTAAGCCCGGCCATGTCTGTCTTTGTCTCTTTTTCTCTCTCTGAGTGCATGTGTGCCTGAGTGCTTAGAGGGGGCGTGTGTGTGCGTGCGCAGCTGGGTCTCATAGAGCATGATTGGGAGGGGCTCTGAAGTTGCTGTGGCAACCTCTGAGGCTCAGTACCTCTGTGAGCACTTCTCTCTCATGCTCCCTCACACACAGAGAGACATAATGGGCATATAATGTAATGTATATGTACGCGGTCGGGCAGTAGACCCCGTGGCCATTTCAAAATTTCCCGCAGGGAAATTGTCTAGTTATTCTTCCTCTTCCGTGTCAAATTTCGATTCGCTACTCCTCCTACAGTTTTGGGAGCAGCCACGCAAATGATATATCAAAACGTGCGTCTCGATCGGGATCGGCGTGCTATTATTTTTCTCGCCCCGAGCACTATTGTTATCCTGCGTGTTTTTTCTTATTATTCTTCCTCTTCCGTGTCAAATTTCGATTCGCTACTCCTCCTACAGTTTTGGGAGCACCCACGCAAATGTTATATCAAAACGTGCGTCTCGATCGGGATCGGCGTGCTATTACTTTTGGGAAATTTATCGCAGTTTTTCGCGACGTAAGTCGCGAAAAACTGCGATAAATTTCCCATAAGAAATGAATGGGAGGCGGTAAAAATTGTCGCACTTTTTCTACTGGCTACTGCTCCGGCATACTTTCACCTAGAGACTCCATTTAAACTTTAAATTGTAGACACAAGTCTTGTCTATTGGTGTATTAAGCCACGTTTTGATAACTCGTGTAGTTTTTGAGTAATCCCTCATCAATGACCATGAGCGTTTTTGGAGAAATTCTCAGATTTCAATGGGTGTGTATTGCGTGGACAGTTAGAGGCTAGAGTGGGTGACATCATCGCTAGAGTGGGAGAGAGCCGAAAAAAACGCCTAGATTTTTGCTCTTTCCACGCTCCTCCTGGCCACAGTTTACGCTCTACAGGCGTGATTTTTTCCACAGTTGTAGACAAACTTGTCCTCTCTCTCACAATGTGCTCAAAAAATCTGTGAGACTTACAGAATTTGAGTTAGCAGCCTCTAAGCGCGGCCATGTCTGTCTCTGCTCCCCATGCACTCCAATACAAAGATTTTCGGAGAGAAGCAGAAAGGAGCCCTGTTTTCAACTCGCGACTGTGTCCACAAAATATTCTGTAGAAACACAAAATTACACCAAATCGTTCAGGAAGTCCTCAAGGCGCTCACGGTGTCTTTGTTTTTCTGATAGGAGCTACCGTTCTCTCAGGAGAAGCCCAAATGTGAGAGGAGTGCAGAGGCAGAAAATGGCTCGTTTTCTCCGCTTTTCTGTCGCCCCTGTCTGTCTGCCCTTATCGTCATGGGCAACCAGCTCAAGTTGCCGTGACAACCTCTGAGCCTAAGTAGTCAGAGTGGCAGAGAGCCTTTTTTTAACTCCAGATTTTCTGTCTTTCCACGCTCCTCCCGGCCACAGTTTACACACTACAGGCATGATTTTTTCCACAGGTGCAGACAAACTTGTCCTCTCTCTCACAATGTGCTGGAAAAATGTGTGAGACTTACAGAATTTGAATTAGAGGCCTCTAAGCCCGGCCATGTCTGTCTTTGTCTCTTTTTCTCTCTCTGAGTGCATGTGTGCCTGAGTGCTTAGAGGGGGCGTGTGTGTGCGTGCGCAGCTGGGTCTCATAGAGCATGATTGGGAGGGGCTCTGAAGTTGCTGTGGCAACCTCTGAGGCTCAGTACCTCTGTGAGCACTTCTCTCTCATGCTCCCTCACACACAGAGAGACATAATGGGCATATAATGTAATGTATATGTACGCGGTCGGGCAGTAGACCCCGTGGCCATTTCAAAATTTCCCGCAGGGAAATTGTCTAGTTATTCTTCCTCTTCCGTGTCAAATTTCGATTCGCTACTCCTCCTACAGTTTTGGGAGCAGCCACGCAAATGATATATCAAAACGTGCGTCTCGATCGGGATCGGCGTGCTATTATTTTTCTCGCCCCGAGCACTATTGTTATCCTGCGTGTTTTTTCTTATTATTCTTCCTCTTCCGTGTCAAATTTCGATTCGCTACTCCTCCTACAGTTTTGGGAGCACCCACGCAAATGTTATATCAAAACGTGCGTCTCGATCGGGATCGGCGTGCTATTACTTTTGGGAAATTTATCGCAGTTTTTCGCGACGTAAGTCGCGAAAAACTGCGATAAATTTCCCATAAGAAATGAATGGGAGGCGGTAAAAATTGTCGCACTTTTTCTACTGGCTACTGCTCCGGCATACTTTCACCTAGAGACTCCATTTAAACTTTAAATTGTAGACACAAGTCTTGTCTATTGGTGTATTAAGCCACGTTTTGATAACTCGTGTAGTTTTTGAGTAATCCCTCATCAATGACCATGAGCGTTTTTGGAGAAATTCTCAGATTTCAATGGGTGTGTATTGCGTGGACAGTTAGAGGCTAGAGTGGGTGACATCATCGCTAGAGTGGGAGAGAGCCGAAAAAAACGCCTAGATTTTTGCTCTTTCCACGCTCCTCCTGGCCACAGTTTACGCTCTACAGGCGTGATTTTTTCCACAGTTGTAGACAAACTTGTCCTCTCTCTCACAATGTGCTCAAAAAATCTGTGAGACTTACAGAATTTGAGTTAGCAGCCTCTAAGCGCGGCCATGTCTGTCTCTGCTCCCCATGCACTCCAATACAAAGATTTTCGGAGAGAAGCAGAAAGGAGCCCTGTTTTCAACTCGCGACTGTGTCCACAAAATATTCTGTAGAAACACAAAATTACACCAAATCGTTCAGGAAGTCCTCAAGGCGCTCACGGTGTCTTTGTTTTTCTGATAGGAGCTACCGTTCTCTCAGGAGAAGCCCAAATGTGAGAGGAGTGCAGAGGCAGAAAATGGCTCGTTTTCTCCGCTTTTCTGTCGCCCCTGTCTGTCTGCCCTTATCGTCATGGGCAACCAGCTCAAGTTGCCGTGACAACCTCTGAGCCTAAGTAGTCAGAGTGGCAGAGAGCCTTTTTTTAACTCCAGATTTTCTGTCTTTCCACGCTCCTCCCGGCCACAGTTTACACACTACAGGCATGATTTTTTCCACAGGTGCAGACAAACTTGTCCTCTCTCTCACAATGTGCTGGAAAAATGTGTGAGACTTACAGAATTTGAATTAGAGGCCTCTAAGCCCGGCCATGTCTGTCTTTGTCTCTTTTTCTCTCTCTGAGTGCATGTGTGCCTGAGTGCTTAGAGGGGGCGTGTGTGTGCGTGCGCAGCTGGGTCTCATAGAGCATGATTGGGAGGGGCTCTGAAGTTGCTGTGGCAACCTCTGAGGCTCAGTACCTCTGTGAGCACTTCTCTCTCATGCTCCCTCACACACAGAGAGACATAATGGGCATATAATGTAATGTATATGTACGCGGTCGGGCAGTAGACCCCGTGGCCATTTCAAAATTTCCCGCAGGGAAATTGTCTAGTTAGGGCCACGGGGCAAGCCACGAGCACTACTGCCTACAGCAAAGCTGTAGACAGTAGTGCTCGGGGCGAAGCCCCGAGCACTATTGTTATCCTGCGGGTTTTTTCTTATTATTATTATTATTATTATTATTATTATTATTATTATTATTCTTCCTCTTCCGGACTTTTTTCGATTCGCTACTCCTCCTACAGTTTTGGGAGCACCCACGCAAAAGTTATATCAAAACGTGCGTCTCGATCGGGATCGGCGTGCTATTATTTTTCTCTACAGAATACGCGTTTTTCGCGACGTAAGTCGCGAAAAACGCGTATTCGTTTCCCATAAGAAATGAATGGGAGGCGGTAAAAATTGTCGCACTTTTTCTAATGGCTACTGCTCCGGTATACTTTCACCTAGAGACTCCATTTAAACTTTAAATTGTAGACACAAGTCTTGTCTATTGCTGTATTAAGCCACGTTTTGATAACTCATGTAGTTTTTGAATAATCCCTCATCAATGACCATGAGCGTTTTTGGAGAAATTCTCAGATTTCAATGGGTGTGTATTGCGCGGACAGTTAGAGGCTAGAGTGGGTGACATCATCGCTAGAGTGGGAGAGAGCCGAAAAAAACGCCTAGATTTTAGCTCTTTCCACACTCCTCCTGGCCACAGTTTACGCTCTACAGGCGTGATTTTTTCCACAGTTGTAGACAAACTTGTCCTCTCTCTCACAATGTGCTCAAAAAATCTGTGAGACTTACAGAATTTGAGTTAGCAGCCTCTAAGCGCGGCCACGTCTGTCTCTGCTCCCTATTCACTCCAATACAAAGATTTTCGGAGAGAAGCAGAAAGGAGCCCCGTTTTCAACTCGCGACTGTGTCCACAATATTTGCTGTAGAAACACAAAATTACACCAAATCGTTCAGGAAGTCCTCAAGGCGCTGACGGTGTCTTTGTTTTTCTGATAGGAGCTACCGTTTTCTCAGGAGAAGCCCAAACGTGAGAGGAGTGCAGAGGCAGAAAATGGCTCGTTTTCTCCGCGTTTCTGTCTGCCCCTGTCTGTCTGCCCCTGTCGTCAACGGCAACCGGCTTAAGTTGCCTTGACAACCTCTGAGCCTAAGTACTCAGAGTGGCAGAGAGCCTTTTTTTATCTCCAGATTTTCTGTCTTTCCAGGCTCCTCCCGGCCACAGTTTACACATTACAGGCATGATTTTTTCCACAGTTGCAGACAAACTTGTCCTCTCTCTCACAATGTGCTGGAAAAATGTGTGAGACTTACAGAATTTGAATTAGCGGCCTCTAAGCCCGGCCACTTCTGTCTCTGTCTCTTTTTCTCTCTCTGAGTGCATGTGTGCCTGAGTGCTGAGAGGGGGCGTGTGTGTGCGTGCGCAGCTGTGTCTCATAGAGCATGATTGGGAGGGGCTCTGAAGTTGCTGTGGCAACCTCTGAGGCTCAGTACCTCTGTGAGCACTTCTCTCTCATGCTCCCACATGGAAATAAACAGACATATGGGCATATAATGTAATGTATATGTACGCGGTCGGGCAGTAGATCCCGTGGCCCTTTCAAAATTTCCCGCAGGGAAATTGTCTAGTTATTCTTCCTCTTCCGTGTCAAATTTCGATTCGCTACTCCTCCTACAGTTTTGGGAGCAGCCACGCAAATGATATATCAAAACGTGCGTCTCGATCGGGATCGGCGTGCTATTATTTTTCTCTGTAGAATACGCGTTTTTCGCGACGTAAGTCGCGAAAAACGCGTATTCGTTTCCCATAAGAAATGAATGGGAGGCGGTAAAAATTGTCGCACTTTTTCTACTGGCTACTGCTCCGGCATACTTTCACCTAGAGACTCCATTTAAACTTTAAATTGTAGACACAAGTCTTGTCTATTGCTGTATTAAGCCACGTTTTCATAACTCATGTAGTTTTTGAATAATCCCTCATCAATGACCATGAGCGTTTTTGGAGAAATTCTCTGATTTCAATGGGTGTGTATTGCGTGGACAGTTAGAGGCTAGAGTGGGTGACATCATCGCTAGAGTGGGAGAGAGCCGAAAAAAACGCCTAGATTTTTGCTCTTTCCACGCTCCTCCTGGCCACAGTTTACGCTCTACAGGCGTGATTTTTTCCACAGTTGTAGACAAACTTGTCCTCTCTCTCACAATGTGCTCAAAAAATCTGTGAGACTTACAGAATTTGAGTTAGCAGCCTCTAAGCGCGGCCACGTCTGTCTCTGCTCTCCATGCACTCCAATACAAAGATTTTCGGAGAGAGCATAAAGGAGCCCTGTTTTCAACTCGCGACTGTGTCCACAAAATATTCTGTAGAAACACAAAATTACACCAAATCGTTCAGGAAGTCCTCAAGGCGCTCACGGTGTCTTTGTTTTTCTGATAGGAGCTACCGTTCTCTCAGGAGAAGCCCAAACGTGAGAGGAGTGCAGAGGCAGAAAATGGCTCGTTTTCTCCGCTTTTCTGTCGCCCCTGTCTGTCTGCCCTTATCGTCATGGGCAACCAGCTCAAGTTGCCGTGACAACCACTGAGCCTCAGTGCTCAGAGTGGCAGAGAGCCGTTTTTTAACTCCAGATTTGTTGTCTTTCCACACTCCTCCCAGCCACAATTTAAGCTCTAGACGCATGAATTTTTCCACAGTTGTAGAGAAACTTGTCCTCTCTCACACAATGTGCTGTAAAAATGTGTGAGACTTACAGAATTTGAATTAGCGGCCTCTAAGCCCGGCCACGTCTGTCTCTGTCTCTTTTTCTCTCTCTGAGTGCATGTGTGCCTGAGTGCTGAGAGGGGGCGTGTGTGTGCGTGCGCAGCTGTGTCTCATAGAGCATGATTGGGAGGGGCTCTGAAGTTGCTGTGGCAACCTCTGAGGCTCAGTACCTCTGTGAGCACTTCTCTCTCATGCTCCCTCACACACAATGAGCCATAATGGGCATATAATGTAATGTATATGTACGCGGTCGGGCAGTAGACCCCGTGGCCCTTTCAAAATTTCCCGCAGGGAAATTGTCTAGTTAACAGTTTATACTGCTCACTTGCTAACTGCTTTTCACATGTTCTTGACTGCATGTAATGTTCATGTGTCACAGCTGACTCCATATGTGTATATATGTTTTCATCAAATCCTATTTTCTGTTTAGCTGAATTAGTTGAGCCACTCTACCTTTCAAAGTATCCCATAGCAAGTGTTTTTTTTTTTGTTTGTTTTTTACTGACTGCATGCATGTCCACACACACATACACATACACTCTCACAGCTATTTTGGGGCTGAAACACAGAAAAGTGCAGGCTTTACACCAAAAAGCATGTAGTGCTTTGTAGTGTGCTTAGGAGGGGATTTCATAATTGGCACGATATAATATGGGTGCAGAAGAATCTGGAGGTAATTGCACAGAGTGATAACAGGGGTTTGGCAGTGTGGGGCGAGAGCCAGGGTTAGGGCGGGGCGGCAGGATGTAGGGAACACTGCCATGCATTTCCGGAGTCTGGCTCTGGACTGCACAGTGCGGTGAAGGCTTCTAGTTACTGTATGCTGGCTCCCTCTGCTTCGCCCTCCCTTCTCTCGTACACTTGATCAAAGTTAAACCAGGTAATTATTGTCCTCCATTCTCATCACAATCAACATGTGCATTCACCTCTCTGTCTGTGTACACTTATGAGTTAACATGCATGCAGTATATTTGGGTGCTTTGTTACAGTTTGATCCTAGATGCTCATAATCCACCACAGTATCGAGTTCCAAAGCAAGAATCCAGAGTTTCCTTGCAAGGCAATAGTTTCTTACCACCACTGAGCTGAAGCAGCCAACCAAGTGGCAAGCTGAATTTGAATAGAATGGAAAACTGGCAGAGACAATTTTCTAACACAAATGATCAGACTGTTCTGTTCTTTTTTAACAGATGTTTACCTATACTGTGTTTGGTGTTAAGGTTTTCCAAATGTGGTTGAGTTTCCAGCGATGGCACGCTGACACGTCCGCCCAAACATACATTGTTTCTGCTCAGCAGGTGCCAGAGCTATTTTCTGGTTTCTTCTCATAACGGACCAGTGAAACTATGTCAACCATGTTTCCTGTGCTCTAGTCTCTTCGCCTCATGGCTTAATTTTATGCAGATTTGTTTATTCTAAGGATCTGCTTTGAGATAGAGACGCCGCCCCACCGACCACAAGCTAAACGAGTGCTTTCTGTTTCATCAATGGCGTCCTTGTCATTAGCGCCCATCAGTTGCCTTGAATAAAGTTAGCTTAGGTTTTCATTATGTGTCTACAGGACAACAGCAGGAGTAGGACAGGGTTCAGCTCATTTGAAGTGATTGTAATTGACGTGCAGCCAGTGCTCATGGGACCTAGGCCCTGGACTGGAGCCCCACAGCGTACTCGCTCTGCTCCCCCTCGCCTTTGAATTCGATAGCATGTAATTTGAATGTGCTGCGTCCAGAACCGCACACTAAAGTTGTATAATATGGTGAGCTTGGATGGACGGGCTGATCTGGAGTTGGAAAAGAATTCTTAACTCTTTCACTGAGCAACGACGGTCGACAAGTGGTAGCCAAAAACTGGTGGCGCTGCTTAATTGCTTGTGAAGTCACACGAGGGCATGAAACCTTAGATGATGTTTGTTTAGGTTCCGGAAAAATATGCAGTAAGATATTTGTGTTATAATCCGAACTCCTGTGTTATTTGCCATTTTAAGAAAGAAGAACCCAGTTGTTGTTCCTCATTATGCAGCCAAGCTGACGGAAAAGTTCTGGAGGGGAATATCCACGGTGCTCTCGGATGTTCTGGCATTTGTTCACTGCACAATTACACTCCGGTTGTCTCTTGGGTGATGGAGAATGCTTACTCTCATTTTTTCCCCCTCTTCTAGTCGACCCATACCCCGGCCTGTAATAGATTCACCACCAAATTAAGTCTTTATAATCAAACCACATTTACATAGCTATTTTCAAGCCACAGATCCAATCCACTATACATGCATGAAAAATGACACAGTGATCTGTCCTCCCAGGATCTGACTCTTCACTTCCTTTCTTTCCAAACTATTTCCCAAACTTTGATTCTCCTGACTGAAGCAGTCATGTGGGCATGAAAGACCTGTGTTTGAATTCCTCTAGGCTTTAGTCACACTCTGATGAGGAGGGTTTGTTAGATCAGCCCCTCTCTCGTGTCGTTTTCTGACTTTAAAGTGCTGTCACTCAAGGCCAGATTGCCTATTGGGCAGCGTGGCATGTCGGTGTTGGTAATTGCCATATTGGCCCACCATCTGCTGGTTGCCAGATGCAAAGCTCCCCCAGAGTTTTCATAGCTATGAAGAAAACTATTATATTCTCTTTCCTCTGACTATATCTTTCTTCAGTAGGTGATGATTTAATTCATGAGGCAGCCTTGCTTTATATCTTTAAAGGTAAAACCTCCTCTCTTGCTCACGTGATCTACATTTCATGGGGTTTTTGTGGATGATTGATTGTGCGAGAGTGAGGTCAGTGCTCCTAAGCAGCGCCTCTGATGTCATCCTACAAAGATGCATGTTCTCCCCTTCGTTCCCCAAAGCGGGTTATTCGGAGAAGTGTACAACGTTGTTAAGAGGGACTTTTAGCCTTTAGGCTTCTTCTCATCTGATAAAACAAGCACAGGAAATGTCTCTGTTAGCTGATTGGCCTTGTGTTTTCCTTTGGCGTTCTCCCGCTGGGACCTCAGACATGCACAGTGTGTCCCTGTGGCAGAGAAACCACCGTACTTGTCTCTCTCCTAACAGCTACATTAACTTTTTCTTCGCTTCTGTCCTTTCCTTTAACACCAATCTATTCTGCCTCAGCCCTTTTCTCCCAAAAAGAAATGATTACTATAACGTTCATTCTCACTTCACCCTGCTTCTGCTCATCGCCAGATTTCCATTCTTTCCCCGCTGTCCTCTCTTCACCTGCCCCTCCTCCTCCCTTCTCCTCTCAGCCTCTCTTCTTCCTCCCACAGCGATCCAAAGCTAAACAAATATGGCTAATCAAGAGCCTGTCAAATCGCCTTTTAAAAGTCCCATATTTTTGGGTAATGGGGAATTAAGGGAACGTGGAGGTAATAAGGTGATGTAAATCCCAGTGGCGTGTGTGAAAAATACCATTGAGTGTAAACACATGACCAGTGAGGTCATGTGTTTACACAGTTAGCGAGGTTAACCGCTCTATGAATTGCACAGGGGAAAACAGACAGGGCAGTGTGTAGGTCAGTTATAGGCCTGCTGGATTTATGCTTGTGGCTATAGAGGTGCTGGGTGTGCTGAAGTGCATATGGCGACTGTGAAGGGCAGCTTGGAGAGTCCGCATTGGACGCCTGCCATCCTGGGAGTGAGAACTGGCGAGAGAAAGATCGGGCTTGTATATGCGGTAATGATGGAAGTGAGGACTTACCTCATGCACATAAAACAATCACTGTGTCCTTACATGGTTATTCACACGAGTCAGACTTCTACTGTAATTCTGCTTTGTTCTCTGGGAGAGCTTCAAAGTTGAGCGCATTTTTTTATTCGAACCAAGTGTTGTTATATTCTGTTGTATATTATTTGAATAATTATTTCAGACTTGTGTGAGGAAACAGTGTTGTCAGATGGTCTCACACATGATGAATGTATTAAGGGCTGCGGGTAATGCCGTCCATTCTGCCAATTAATTTCTTGATTAATCACCTGTTTGTTAAATTTGTGTTAAAGTCCCAAGAGCCAACGGTGGTGTGTTCTAATTGGTTGTTTTGTCCAACAAGCAGTCCAAACCCAAAGAAATGCATCTTACAATTGTTAAAACAGCTTTGTTAGTGACTTAAAGTTGCATTCGATCTTTTGTTTGTTTTTTTTCTTTTGACCACCTGGGGTCAGTGGAAACAAGCTGCAACATAACACTGACAGATTACCACCATTTCAGCTTATATGGAATGTTTTCAGAAAAAGTTGCCTATTTGCACATCCAGCAGTTACAGAGACACATTAGCAGATGGGTTTCTGGTCACCTGATGATCGTAAATCCAATATTAGCTCTGTTTTGGTCTCCATCAACTCACTGAGGAAAATATCAGGCTCTTTGGCAGCTAAACACTCTACTATGTTCAGTAGCTAGTTACTAACTTTGTCTGTCTACTCTTTGGTGCTGGGCAAGTTGTGCGTGTTTATCAGAGCTTATTTAATTGGTAAAACCAAAAGAATGAGCTGAAAGCTGCTAAAATGCTCTAAAGCACTGCAGAGTTGGGTTACAATAATCTGAGGGTTTGTCACCTTTTACAAAATGCATTGTTGATATAAAACTATTGATTATAGCGGCTTGAAACCATTCAGGATGATCAAAAATGGGGGTTACTAATGTACTTTTGTCACAGCTAATCATTTAATAGACTTGCTTCATCACTAAATAAAATTTAATTCATTCATCATGTTTCTCGAACCTTTTCTCGGTCTGGTATCTGAAGTCAGACTCTGCACATGTGTCTCATAGCGAGGCACATTGTTTGAAATGGTCCGCATCCATCTTTCCCACCCGGGTAAGCCAGTCAGGCAGCCGCACAGTCTGAGGTCTGTGTCGGGGCTGCAGTCGGGAGCAACGGTAATTGTTTAAGAGTGCATTTATAGAGTGTACTCTTTGTGCCTCCTAATCAGAAGCATACTCAGGCATTTACATACGAGCCTCCGAGGATTGCTCAGGAATGCATTACGAGCGAGGAGAGAGGACGGGAGAGCGAGAAAGCCGGCTGTAGTGGGCCACTCCGCTGTTGCCATCTCTTTCCACTTCACATGTCGCTGCCCTGTCGGGAGGGGTTAGATTAGTGTCTGTGCCTCTGTGTGTGTGTGTGTGTGTGTGTGTGTGTGTGTGTGTGTGTGTGTGTGTGTGTGTGTGTGTAGGGGGGTTGAAAGTGATTGGCTGAAGATGCAAAACCATCTTCCTTCTTCAACTCCAGTAACAAATGTTGGGTACATGTCTACAGTTTTGTGTTTTTGAGACGTGGACACCAACGATTTCTCAAAAGAGCAGAAACCCAACCCTCTCATCTGCCCACCTATCGGAGACCTTTTCTCGATTAGATCTGTTTTTGTGGATGCATTTCAGTCTGCATTAGGTAATTTGTCAATTTTTCTCTCTGTACTCTTAACTCGGGTCTGGCAAGAGGACAAGGAGAACAAAAATATGGCTTCAGAAAACCATTTTAATCAGACGGTGCTCCGCGGGGACAGAGGCTGGCATAGGAGAGCTCTTTACCTCATCAGAGCTCTGCCAGTGGTGATTGGGAGAAACATTCAGTCAGGTTTTTATTGAATAACCCCAGCTCTGTACCGGAGGGGCTTTACTGTAATAGAGCAGCACTACGGCCGCCGAGGTGACAGCCAAATGGTACTTATTAAACTAAGGGATGATTCATACTATGTGCCCTGCTGCAGTTTAACCTTGTTGGAGGCTTACTGTTTGGCTTTAATACCAAAGCCCAGTCACACTTTTTATAACTGAGATACACATGTGTCCAATTATCCTCTGATCAGACAGCAGAGTTCACAAATTTCCTACGTAAAAACATCTCGCATGAATGCAATTATTTCATATAGATTTCATTCTCCTCGCAATTGAAGTTGTAAGCTCTGTGTGTGTGTGTGTGTGTGTGTATGTGCTAAGTGGTTGAGATCAAAGCTTTTCTGGACATACACATTAGCACCTCGACAGGAATAATAGCTGTGGGTCCCATCGCCTCCACTTATTTACCCAGTACACAGCTCTCTGCACAAATTGAGCATGACGTCTAATGGGGTGTGAGCGTGGATTAATTACCCCCGTATTTAGACTAATGGCTCCTTCTCTTCTGATTAATGATGACACATGTCACACGGAGGAGGGCAAAGCTAAATCATAGGAACAGTTTTATGTTAAAATGCAATAGCCGTCATTTTGATGTCATGGTGTTTACTCTGACACAGTCTGGTGATATGAAAATGAAACTAATAAATAAGCGAAACGATACCCTTTACAAAAAGACTGTACTAAACTATAACAATATTGCCTGGTTACAAAACTCATTAAAATAAAAAGTAGCAGTAAGTTTTTGCCAACATATGGTTGCACAATGAAATCAAAGATATAGCCCCATCATGCTACACGTACGTAGAACACACTATGTATACATGTATTTGTATTTTGGATGTGTATGTACATTAACTACACACCTGGCCCTAAATATTTTTGACAATGACCTTTATTTATTCATTTATTTATTAAAGAATATTAATCAAGATAGAATGCACTGAGCTGAACATTTTGATGGTACTGTATTAAACTCATCAGTGCTCTCTAGTGGACAATCTATGTAATGACAGTACTGTTTGTAAATTAACAATGTTAGCATTTCTGTATTCCAGTTTCTTGTTATTTACAGACCAAACTGCAACCAATATATGTGCGGTGAGCTAATATGGACCAGGCCGATTTTTCGATCAAGTTTTGCTTACTGCTTTGCTGGTTAGACATGTTGGTGTATTAGCATGGTTTTTCTGCCAGATTTGGCTTTATTTATTAGGGCTGTACAATAGTTAAAGCAGCAATCATAATTAGGTGTTTAGGATGCTGGTGATTTTGGAAGAACATGCTTTGGGCAAATAGTTTTAGGTGGATTGTTGATGGTTCACTGGATCACATGTTGAAGAAGGTACGAATGCACTGGAGTGGATAGGAGGGATGGGATGGGGTGCCTATTCTGGCTGGCCTCATTAAACCTGCCTTAATGAGAAACAAAACACCCAGACACCCCCCTAGAACAATGGGGTCTTGTTATCAAAGAGTCTGCGTCCCATGTATGATGTAGTCTGGCTTGCGTCCCAGCAGATTTTTCACGAGGCTCAGTGTGCCTGAGTCGAGCCCTGAGCCTCGCAGTGCCACTCACGTCTGTGACAGCCACCTGGGAGACCACCTTGGAAAATGGGCCCCTATTAGTTCAGGTTAGACTTAATGACCAGTAATGGTACACCGGCCAAGCCAAACTGTGCAAAAGGGCTCCGGGCAGGCCGAAATGAAATACCAGTCACTCAAGCTCTGAACATAAACACAAGGTGGGTGGTGGGTGGGGGTGAAATGGTATGTCTGTAGGTGCGTATTTGTGTGTATGAGGGGCTTCAGACATGCATCTATGTGTTTGAGAGCAGCGCTGACCCAGATGGAGGAGACACTTTTCGAGCGAAAGGAGATGGGTGAACCCCCATGGACAGATTAGTGCCGGGGGCGGGGGACGGCTGTGGTTTTGGATTTATTCCCATTTAGCTCTGCTGCTTTGTGAACCAAATCTCATTTCCAGTTTTGCCATCAGCTAAAAAAAGCTTGCAGCAACTTCAACGGAGCAACCAGAGAAGCCTCCTAAGAGCACTGCTCAATTATTTACAATTTCATGGCTGTCTAAGATATGTGTTATTCTAATAAATTTAGGAATTAGGAGGCTTAAGTACCACACATGTATTAACCTCTAAAGCTGAATTTTATCCTCAATTTAGTGGTAAATGCCACATCATGCTAATGGCATTCAATGATGATTGCGTTTTACATGCTCTAAATAGTGGTCTAGAATTAGCGAAGGCATTTAAAGTAAGAAACTCCAGCGTTTAAAACGTGATGATATGAGTCAATCAACCACTGAATAAAATTACTTTTAGCTGTCAGAGAAAAAGAGCTGCAGAGCTCCCAGGCCTGCAAAAGTCAGACAGAGAAACGGAGTGTAATCTTCAATGAAAGAGACAAAGGCAGAGGAAGAGAGCGAGCTTTGTTATGTCTCATGAAGCTCTAGGGTTTCCTGGAATTTCTGGCAATGGATTCCAAAGTCACATAACCACAGATAGAGAGAAGAAATGGAGACAGACAGGGGGTAACTCTCCTGAAGGACACAGTTCAAGACGTTCTACTGACAATGGCTGCCCTGCCACTGTGTCTCTGGTGTTTGCACTGGTGGTCATTTTTTCCTCTGGACTGACAAAAACAATGAACACAGTACAAACAGACCTGCACAGAGTGCAGAGTATAAGGTGACATACATTACCTACTGTATATCTACAGATTAAAGACCCTGGCTTGGGCCTTTCACCCCGAGGGGGGACAGCAGACGTGTACCCGTCCAAGCTGGCTGGCTGCCACGCTAATAATAACAGCCAGCACAGCCATGCACGAAAATGAGATCTGGTAAAGCTAGTGAACTTTGGCCCTGTAGAGCCCTGAAAGGATTTGAGGTATGAGGAGAGTGGAATGTATTCTTTGGAAGGAGAGGTGAGCTCTCTGTCACTTGGAGAATGTGCACCGGCTGATTCAAAAGCAATGCTAATACTTTAATATCTTTAAATTTGATACTACGGACTACTGAAAGATAGAGAAAAATGCCACGATTTCCACAGGGCTGTGATATTCGTGGGGATTTTATCTTTGTCTGAATGAAAGAGCTCTACATTTCTAGTTCCTGGCATCATATCTATCACCTAGTGGAGGTGGACTGGGAGTAGGACTGGTTTACTCCGCTGAATTTTCTGCTGATTTCTGCAGTCCTTTGTTGAGAGCTATCTAATATTTCTTCTTTCTGTAACTACAGTATTTTCTTCCCGGTGCTGGCTGCACACTCTGTGTTCGAACTTCCACTTGGAGAGAGGTTTTACTGTAAAATTCATGAAGTTCAGTCTTAAATGTAATCTCTTACAAAGACCCACAGGCAGCATTGAACTTTCTGTTAGGAAAGCAATGAGAAGGCATTTCTCGCTGATGGTAGAGGGTGGTAGATTTATACAAATTTGTGGCAAGTGCAAGACATAAAACACAAAGAAGATGAACAAACAAGTTGCAAAGGTTTCACATTTTTAACAGATCAAAAGTTGATGATGGTAATGTGCCAAAAAAAAAAAAAGTGAGAATGCATAAAAGGAAAGAAATAAGATGACTGCTAGCCAGAATGCAGATTTCAATATATTCCATAAATTATCTTTGAAATCATTTATTCAGATAGGAAATGCTTTCAAGATGTTTGTTAGGCCTTAAAGCTGCACTTTTCCATATTTTTAAATGAAAAATGGATCAAATGACTGTGTGAAAGGTGCTGCTCAGAGTGCCAAATCCACAGATAACTATCACCCAGCTCTGCACTTCGCCTCACTGCTACGGACCTTTTTAGCATCTCATTGTCTTGGTTCGCTGTTTTGATTCTCATTAGATTTGTTTCCAACCGGAACTGGCAAGTGTTTTCAGTGAAAACGCTCAGATAAACACACTGTATGCTACCTGCCCTGTGCCAAACAGTAGACAGATGGCATTTAGCAGCTGAAGAGCCAGATACTACAAACAAGAGTTGGTGGAGACCAAAACAGAGCTTAAACGAAAGAGAGGCATGGTTCAAGAGACATGTATCCAAATGAATGCTAATTTTGCTTCATTTGCTAAATCGGCAGCTATTTGCTAACACAGCTATCATAACAACTTTATAATGTGGTAACATCTTGGTGCTGCTGTCGATAGGCCAAAAAATCAATTAATGCTTATAAAGGTTGACTTCAAAGACACACTGAATGTAAACACAACTGTTTAAAGTACCTTTAAGGTAATCCAACTGTGACAGACGGGAGTGTAACTTGAACCTGTTCAATGCCTCTTACCTTAAAAATACCAATTACCTTCTCTTGGTCACTGTCATGCACACTGAAGCTCATTTATCAACTGTCTGCTGAGTGCTGACTAGAGACGTCTTTTAGTCTCCACACCTGGCCGAGGATTCCCTGCACATCCACCATTAAATGGCTTGGCCCTGCATCAGCTCACTGAGAGCATGTCAGGGCCGCATGAATACCCAGAGAGAGAGAGAGAGTCATAGCATTAAAACAAAACATCTCAGACTGTCTGCGGCTCTCTATTATCATTCCTTTTTTTGTGTGTATGCAGTGAGTGTCTTGTCTGTGTGTTCCCTAAAGAAACCCTCAGATTTCCCCTAGTAAGACTGAACTGAAAGCACCACCAGGGGATCACTCCACCTCTCCACATGTACTGTGAGTAATAGACCCTCTCGGTCAGGTCATCTTGCTCGCCCGCCACCCCACCCACAACCTACCCGCTCCTTAATCTCCTCCTATCTCTCTCCAGGAATGCAGCCCCTTATTTTGAAAAATACCTTGTCATGTAATACCCTTGAAAAGCCTCGGAGCACACTTCAAAAAATTGGCATTCCGCTCTGTGATTTACTGACTTGTGTGCTAAAACAAGGCAAGAAAGATAAAGATTTATGACATTTTGGAGTGATTTAAATAAATATGTCCTCTGTGAAAGTGATTTTCTTTGTGTTTTCCTGGTGGGGCCGTGATGCATGCGCATAAAAGGCAAACTCACATCGGGGTTTGCACTCAGTTGTCATGCTTTCAACAGGCTCTCAGTATGTGGGGGCATTGCATCATGCGTTTTAGCCTCACTCTAACCTCATGTATGTGTCCATGTAAGGTATGATGGGAAGACGTTCTCTCTTAGTGTGGTTTGGGTCAGCCACATAAATCACTCCGCCGTTTATGTTCCTTTTTTTATGCTTCCGCTTTTCTCTCTTTTTTTCACCAAAGTGTAATTTCTCTCCGGCCGTGGAGAGCCACACGTCCACCACGACCAAAACGTGGCTTTTATAGGAAGCATGTCACAAACGTTCAGCAGATCCATTTTCTTTCCTTTTTTTTTTTTTTTTTTTTGCCTTAGAGAAACACATCGGGAACCTCTCAAGCTTTATGAGAAATACATTTTTATGTTCCACTTAATGTTTCCAGCATGTCATGTTATTGCCCGTTTACCAGAGGCTGAGGGCTGCTGTGGATCATACTAATCACGTATACTTTTACATTTTAATTGTTGAGCTTTGGGGCATATCTAGAGCGACTCACTTATTAAAAAAGCACAGGTTCAGGATCTTGCCCAAGGGCCTTTCAGCCAGACACACAGGCTCTTTGCAGTGATTGAAACTGTGATCTTTCAGCTTCTGGTTATAAGCTGAACTTTTCCTCACAAATCTGAAAGAAAGTCAGGTTTTCAAGCGTAGTAGAGGTCATTTCTGTCCTGTTCTGTTTTTAGCCTTTTCCATTCGATTCTGCTTTATTGCCATCAGCTGGATAAACTGTTCTCTAGCTGCGGTCTCGGCAGTAGCAGTGCTTAGACTAAAACCCACCATATATCAGCACTCTGGTTCCACTAGTCTCCCTGGTCAGCTCACTAGTAGCAGATTAATGCCCTGTTGAGGAGACACAGACTCCAGCCCGAGCCTCATTTACTCTGACAGAAGGCAGGTGTCAAGACGGGCTGTCCTAAAGGAAGAAGAGGAGGCTGTTTTTCCTTGGAAATGGACACGAGAGAAGGATGAGGAAGGGATTTATGACAAGTCACATGTTCTTGTGTTCAGTCCAGAAATGCTATTTGTCGCTAAAAATTCGAAATATTTCAATCACCAATGGTGCAAGCGCTTTCTGTGACTGGGGTTTTTTTTTCAGTGCATTGAGATTACTATCACCTCCTTTGTCTTTGGCTTCATTCAGCATCTGTCTTTCATTAATTATTTACAATCCTATTTAATAGAGTTAGGGGTTGTCACAGTGCACCTTGGGCTACCGAGAGACTCGATGATGTTGTCCTTGTGCGTTCATCACAACTGCTTTGTTATGACAGGAAAATGATGTGGAAAAATTGCATTTATTTATTCATTAGTCCTGGTTTGTTTGATACGATTATAGTGTAGTTTGCAGTCTTAGCCCTTTATAGCATGCATGTTATGACATTGCGTTTGGTCCCGAGTGACAAAAAAGATGAAGACTCCACTGCGATGTCCTTGTGGAATTACACAACAGACTGTTAATATTGCATGTCAAGTGCAGGGGTGCATATTTATTGAGATTATTTGACATTCTGGATATTTTCACCAGAATATCTGAAGTATTTTTTTCAGGGAGGTTCTTACATAAGAGGGCTGCAGTGATGAAAACTAAAACCGCCTGAATCCTGTGCAAACAGGAGAAGAGAGAGAATGGCGTATTTATCACTTTGTTCTCCCTTGTTCATGGCTGTGCAGCAACGCAAAGCATGTAAAAGTAAAGAGTTAACATTGTCCTAAAGGGAGATATTTAAGTGGTTTATTCAATTTAACCCAACAATATTATCATGATGCGAGTGGAACTCTGGTACCATCATCATAACAACCTATCAGCAGTTTATGTCACTTTAGGGAGATGCTGCTACACTTAATTTTATGTTAATCAAAGGTAATTAGCTTAGTTTAGCATAAAGACTAGCAGCAGGGAGAATCAGCACTCACCTGTGTAAAACCACAACTTACTTCTAATTTTGCTTTTTGTACTGACAAAGCAAACAAATTAATCCAAGTGATTTTTTTCTGACCTTTGGACAGAGCCAAGCTAGCTGTCTCCCCCATGCTCCCAGTCTTTAAGCTAAGCTAAGCTAATGGCTGTTGCTTTAGCTTCATCTCTAACGCACAGATATGAGAGCGGTATCAACTTGACATTTAACTCTTGGCTCGAGAGCAAATAAGTGTATTTATGCAGGTGCAAAATGTGACTCTAAAAGGATTGAAAATTCATTTATCATTTCACCTCAACTTTAAGGTTGTAAAAAGATGCTCTTGAAAAAATATTGCATTTTTAAAGTTTAATCTCTGTCACCAAGCATAGCTTAAGTGTTGACGTCAACTTTACTCTGTTAAGAACTAGTCCAGAGCAAGGCTAGCTAGGCTAACTGCCAGCTAGCTGCACTAAGGAAGTTCGGATCTTTTGATCTAACTCTTGTCAAGAGAAGAAATAATTTCCCAAAATTTGGCACTATTCCTTAAAGTCTCAGACTGAGACTTTAGAAACAGAAGCACAAGTCTCTTTATTTATTGTTTTTTTTTTTCTCTGTTTCTTGTGAAATGACATTCCTGCATAGACATTTTTTGCAGTGTGGCCATGGCAGGAGAATGTCAGAGCCGCTCCATATAGCGAGGGGCGGGGGGGCAGATAAATAAACCGTTTCTAACTTAAGCAGAGGACTGTGGCGCTTGAGACGGCTGCTTTTTCACCAAGAGGAATGTTCCCTTCCAGGGGGCTCTGATTCAGTGTGCACTGCTGAGACTCCGGCATAGAGCTCATATGTGAAAGTGAAGAAAGCTTTTGTGTGTGTTTAAAAATGAAATGTCAGCGTCGTGAAAGGATCGGTGTGCCTCTCTTTCATGACTCCTGAGTCGTGCAGGTGTTTGTGTGTGTGTTCGCTGAGATGTCACGGCAGGTCCGACATCACCATCAGTCATGCTGTTTTGAGAGGGAGCCAACTCTGTGGCCACTGTGTAGTGAGTGTGAGAGCTCTATCTCACTGTGCACACAGCATGCAAGAAAACCTTCCCCTTTTTTTTTTTTTCTTTTTCCCAGTTTGGTTACGGGAAAAGGCAGCATTTTTTCCTTCCATATTTGGTCATATGGAGCACCGCCAGTGAGCAGTAGCCTTTTGATGCCGTACAAACATCCCTATTTTGTGTGGGATATGTACTTTTTGGAATGCTTTTTCTCTCAATTCTGCCTGATTGTGGGTGTAGCATCTGAAAGTGCACTTTTAAAAGGGACACAAGCCTTTTAAAAGTCAAAGACTGGAGAAGAATTGCATTGGCTCTTGCTGCTGTTTCACAAAGAAGTTGCCTTTTTACAGTATTATTTATGATTCGGGCAGCAAGAATCCAACTTCTATTGCAAATGCCCCTCTTAAAACCAACATTTAAAAGTAAGACAGTGTTTTATAAGCCTTCTTTTTCAGCCAGCTGCTACATCAAGTCCTCTTGGGCAGTTTTTTAATTTGATAAATTGGATCAGCAGCTTAGAAATAAGAATTTATCATCTGATTTCAGTGGTTAACTGTTAAGAGATTCAAGTGAGATTTCGAAACCTGCTGGAGCTGGATTTAGTTAGATCTCCTGAAGAATGAGAATAAAGATGAAATGTTTGCAGTTTAAATGGAGCACCTGTGTGCTGAAACCTGCTGTCGAAAAGCTGTGAGATTCAGATGATGGATATGGCATGTTGGGGTGATGTTTTTTTTGCAATTTAAGTGTGATTTAGCTCCAGGCATGAGGTTTAAGGACACATAAACACACCCTCAGCCTGGAGGAGAACGCTGGCTGGTGAAGCGCAGGTGTTTTCAGCTGTCTCTCCACAGGAGGGAAAGGCCATAACAGCTTCAGATGTAATGCAGCCTGAAGTGTGATGAGCAGCACAAAAACTCCCATCCATGTGTGGGTTCAGGAGAGGAGAACATATTAAAAGAACAGTGAGTCATAGTCTAAATATACAGCAGATGACAGTGTGCTCAAAGTTTATCGCTGACGGTGGAAAATAAAACACAGGATTCAAGAATGCAACATAGAGGGCAATTTGTTTTTATCAGGACGATACAAGAGTGAAGAAAGTATCAAACTACAGCTTCCTTTCCAAAAGGATTTGTCAGTTTGAAAGATAATTGAAACAAATTCTATTTATTATCAGGAGCATATCAAAACATGCTGAGAGAGACAGTGTCATGAGGGGTATAGTTGAGTTACACTGTGTTTTAAAGGATCATTTACGGATGTTTCTGAGTTGAAGTCTGATAATTCAAGAAAGACAAACAGCTTGACTATCAGATTGGTTGTATGCAAGCCAAGAGTCAAGACAGATCATCTAAACCACTTCATCTGGAGGACTGAAAGCACACCCGATATGTCACTGATAATCCCTCATAGCACAGGACAATAGTGCAACTATGGCAAGTACAGTGGCTCAAAGTTGAACCAGGAAGTTGGTCTTTCGAATGACAATGTGTACTAGGATTGTGCCGATTGGTGATCAGATGGCATATCGACAGTTGAAGAAGTTGTCATTTTCTGGCTGGAAAGTGCTGATAAGGGAGCACTGCAATGAAGCACTTTTGTACATTGACAGCCCATCACCACTCTAACCGCTGCTCTATGATAGACTACCATCATCCCTTAACATTGTTTTTTCACCATGAGCACCAAACGGAGGATGCTTGCCCTCATACTTCATATGAATGAGTTTAATAGAGGTAATGTCCCCGCTGTCACTGCTCAATCTGACAGCTGTAGAGCAAGGAGGATGTGGGTGCATGACACAATCCATCAGATTGTGTAGAGCTGATGATATTCACCCTACACAATCTGACACACTACACATTCAAGAGAAACAGTGAGATGAAGCCTGGTTCCAGGCCTGTTGTAGGATAACCAAGAGGCAATTTGACCTACTCCTCCAGAAGGTTGGCGGGGCCATCTCCAGAGCACAGACAACGGGTAGCTTGTGAACTTCACCAATGGATCAGTAAGTCTGCCCAAAATAATACATCATCAATTATTTGATTATATTTTGCATTATTATTCTGAATCTACAAACTAGTAGCTAAAGGTATCAAATACATGTAGTAAAGTACAAGTACCTCAAATTTGCCTGTTTAACCAATAGGCCTGCCACACCTGCTTGTGTATTTTACGGTGTGTGGGTTAGAACTGATGAAATGTCTGTTGCTGGAAGATGTCCAATTTCTCAGTCTATACCTTTCTGACAAAAAAAGCTAATTTAATTACATTTATTTAATAACTACTTGCTTTAGTCATCCCTTGAATTGAGCAGGGTTGGGATCAATATTCACCAATGCTGAAAACATTTTGCCTTTCAGAAGTTGTATTATCCAACCTACTGAGAAGTAAATGAAAAAGATTTTTCCATCATGACAAACAGCAGTTTCTGGGAGAATTTTGCATTCACTAAATTGATCCAAACCCTGGTAGTGAAAATTGAAGTAATTACAGTTCTTTTTGAAAAAAATAGATGATAGCTGCTGAAACTTACTGACAAAATAATTACAATAACATACGTCTGACATTATAGGCTCCTTGCAACAAAGCACTTCTACAGAACAATAGTGTTCAGCTGTGTGGGCTACTGCACAGTGGTACATGCAGTCAGGGATGTGTGTGAGGCAATATGGAGCTGTCTTCTGCAGATTAAAGATTTCAGTACCTTCTGGGCCTTTACAAACTGCCTATGTGCAATTGATGAGAAGCATGTTATCGTTCAAGCCACACCTTGCAGTAGTTCCCTGTTCTTTAACTATAAAGGAACCTTCTCAGTTGTTCTCCTCATAGTGGTGGATGCCCACTGTTGTTTCCGGATGGTTGATGTGGAAGCATATGGGAGAAATAGCAATGGAGGAATGCTGCATGCCTCCACTTTTGGCAAGGCTCTATGCCAAGGTACACTGGACCTACCTGAAGACACCCATCTCCCTGGTGCAGAGGAACTGAGCCCCATCCCCTGTGTCTTTGTAGCAGATGAGGCCTTCCCTCTCAGAAGAGACCTGCTGAGGCCCTGTGCTGAGTAAACAAAGGGAGTGAAACGGGTCTTCAACTTCAGGCTTTCCCACGCCAAGATAATGGTTGAGTGCTCCTTCGGCATCATGACCGCTCAGTGGAGGCAGTATCAGAGGGTGCTTTGTATGTCTGAAGAGGTTGCAGACAGAATTGTGAAAGCAACCTGTATGCCCCACAGCTTCATGAGGTGGGAAGATGGTGGATCTGTGCCAGTGCCACAGAGCCCCTCCTTAGTGCCCAGGACATCAGGGTTGTAAGCAGCGATGCCAGCAGAGAGGCCATTGCTGTCAGGGAAACATTTACTGGCTACTTCTCACTGACAGGACAGATGCCACTGCAGAACTGACTCATCTGAGGACTACCCACCCATCTATGCCCCCCCCCCCAACCACCAAGTTTCTTTAAGAGCCTCCCACAGATCAGTGATCAATGCAAAACTAGCAGCGGCAGCAGCAGCAGTAGTAGTATGCAAAATCAAATCAATCACTTTCTTACTCCTCGTCTCACTTTAAGTAACAACTCTTATGAGCCATTAACAGAAAAAGTTTCAGCAAATACGAAGAAATGACTTGACTGGGCTGACAGTGAAGTCATTTATTTAACGAATATTAGCTACGAATAAAACAACATTCTGCATCATATAAAAACTGCTGGAACTTGATATGGATAAAGGCTTTTCGGAGCAGGTACCAAACTCACATGACACTCAGTAAATGTGCCTCCTCGCCAGGGTCTTTGTTGAGGAGATGAATCACTCCACTGATGGTGGGGCCCCTCCACGTTTTGCTCCCTTGCATGACCTCCCCGTAGGCACCGGGCTGGCCACTGACCTCCCTCTGCGAGGCAGCAGGTGGAGCAGGTATCTCTGCCGGTGGTGCATAAACAGAGCTGGGTGGCGTTATACTTAAGTTTGGAGATGAATCACTAAGCAGTCAGTGGCATTATGTAAACAAACCTCATCACATCACAGTGGTATCTCACCCACTGAAGTGATTGTAACCTGAAGTAAAGCGTTACCTCTGTGACATTAAATGATGGATTTAGTCTACAATCTGTCTGCTGTCTCTCCTCCCTGAAATTTGAGCTGGGCCTAACATTTTTCGCTAACGTTCGAACTGTTTTGGTTATTTCACGGGAGATGTCTGCATGTGTGTTTTTGTCTTGGCTTTTCTCACTGGTTTGAAGAGGCTGTGGCTAAGTTGGAAAAAGGTACCTGTTGACAGCTGTGGAGCTGATCTGAAGCAGGTTAGCAAGGAGTTTGAGTGTAAAACTTAAATATTCAGCAAGATTGTCAGGTAAGTCAGTACTTTGTTGCTTTTTTAGTTGGGATTACTTAAGGTTTCAGGTCCCTGATTCTGTGAAAAAATCACTGGTTGGATATTTCTAGCAGTACTTAGTGTAGTCTGCTTGCACCGTGTGAAATATAATGCATTTGAGGTATTCCATTGAGATTTTCTTGGCTCTGTGTGTGTGTATGTGTGTGAACAGATAACCTCAGTCAATCTGTCTCATTGTGTATGATTCACAGGGCACAGAGAGGTGTTATGGAATGTGAACCATTGTCTGGGAATGCAGGAGTCTCCTTTTTCTTCACCAAATGGAAACTTAACATCTTTAACTTTCAGCCCTTTTCTTTACACCGATGTGAAATTTTCCCATCACTGATTCGTCTTTTATCCAAAAGCTAAAGTCAGCACGGAGGAGATTGTAAGGCGATTTGAGGGAGGATTGCGTGTGATCGCCAGATCTGAAGTCACTAATGACAATGCATCAGAGGCATTCAAGGACTCTAGCCCTAACCCTCAAAACCATCAGCACGTTATTTCACCGCATTCACTTGCCACAGTGGCATCAGCCTCTCAGGTTTGCCTATGAATACCTTTAGCTCATGCTCAGTGAAATTTTCCCTCATTCGAGCCGAAGCCACACTTGCAAAAATTTGTTTTGGAGGAGATAGAGTGTGAGTGGAAAGCAGATGGTATTGAGATTGAGCTGAGGTCTGATGCAGTTGGCCACCTCGTACGTTGCCTTGAATATATAGTCACAGCTGAAGACCTCGACTTTGACAGCAGACATTGTGGTTGATAGTCACACTGTGGCATGCGGATGCAGACAGGCAAATACAGAAAAAAGCTTGGCTGCGTTGACGTGACTAAATCCTATATAATTAAACCAAGTACTAAACTTAATTCATAGACAACCAACCCTGAGGCTCCTTGTGTTGTAGCTGAACACACAGTCTGCAGCTGTTGGCTAAGCTACTACACTGTGGGCCAAGAGGAAACAGCAAGAAAAGAGTAAAAAAAAAAAAAAAGGCCATCAGCAAAGACAGGATACTGGATTTTTGAGGCTGGAAGGTAAAATTAGTAAGTAAAATTCGGAAGTAAAATTGGTATTAAATAGCACCAAAAACTAATTTAAGCAGCATATAATGAATAGAAGTTGCAGCCTATAAAACAATGATACTAAACATTACTTAAACACTTGAATTACGATAAATCTTTGGCATTTCTTTTCTGCAGTTTTTAGAATTAACTGAGTAATTTGCTCAAATTAATCTAAATACAACCCATGTATCTTAAGTCTGAGCTATATTTTTAGAATTGACGTGCTTCTGTTCACTCACAGGGCCTCCACTGCCTCTCGTGCTACAGTCTAACGTTAGCATAAGGCAGCTGCCTTTATCTACATTTCTTCCATCAATCCCTCACATGACTGGACTGGTGTCATCATTATGTAATTGAAAAGATCATTCCAGATTGAATATTTGATTGTTTCTCAGTTCAAACAGTAATTCGTGATAGTCCTGTTATGTGCAGTATCGGTCAATAGTACCAGTTCACCAATGTCTCAGTCAGGCAGAGAAAGACTGTAGATGACAGATGAAGCTGAGAGAGGGACAGGCAGAGATGGAAAGAAAGAGAAATTCTTGGCCTCAGTGTGCCAAAACCCTCCAGTGAATTTATGAATGCTCATCCGCAGCCGCTCTGCATCCTGCGACTGTAAACGTGTTAATGCTGCCGAGGGCTGGACGTGTGAGAGGAGACACATAGCACAGAGAACCACAACCGCAAGGCCAGCTTTCCAAACACAGCACTGTAGGTGGTGATGGATATCACACATGTACACACTGTACCATAAACACACAAACTACTGCACTGAAAGTGGTCTCATGTATTTTCTCTATTACAGTAGTAAAAGCATGCACTCACATTCATTTAGAGTGCAAACACAAAAGGCCGCACAATCGTTCACATGTACATATCTGCAGACACTTTCCTCGCACATGTTTTCATTAAGACACAGACCACGTCTACAAATTTAAATCTTGTTTGTTAAATGCTCTTTATTGTGATGCGCACACACCCTCGCACACAGGCTGAACATATTTTAACCGCCCTGTCATAATTCTCTCAAGAGACTCCTTACCCCTGCAGAAAACGTTAGGTTTACCCAACTCAAACTGTCCCCAGAGCCTCAGCCAAAACAGCTGTTAGCGTGCACTACCTACAGGCATGCAGCATCTCCCTCTCTTTATTTCTCTCTTCCTCCCTGTTTTACTGCAGAAGCTTTATCTGTGTGATAAAATAATCATAAAATCATCATTCTTACTTTGCCAAAATACTTGCAGTATATCAAAGCTTGCACTGAACCGATAGACCTCTGTCTCTCTCGTTTTCCCTTTCTTTTTCGGCATATGTACAAATAAATGTGTTCATCTCCTGTCAAGTTAGCATCCAGCAATTCCATAAATGGGCAATTCAAAGCCGAATGTCCCATAGCTGCATGCAAATGGGGGAGCATTTCAGCGTTAGTGGTTAAATTCCCGAAGTGTCAATTAGCTCCTGCATACTTGAAACTTGAAACTTGAAAAGTCTCTCCCAGCATGGATTCTTCAGTGCTTCAGTTCAATCCCACACCGTTCAATGGGAGGAAAAATGTGCAGCATGGCTGTTCTTTGGTGAAATAAACTGTCCCCAGGATTAAAGGCAAGTTTCTGACAGCTAGTGGTGCTACAGTTCAAGGTTTTGATGACCTTGTCATGACTTTGACGTATCCTGTCAACCTATTAGCCACTGAGCTGATTGGCAGCAAGTCTGACTGATGAGCTCTTTTGTCCAGCTTTTTTAATGAATTCATGATGTATTTGCATGAGCACGGAGCTGAAACAGTACTTTACACATTCCTGCCCACTGTTTCATGGTGGTGATACAACAGGAAATGCAGTCAACACATTTGTTGCATCTCAAGAATACACACAGTGTAGTAAACATTGTTTACAAGAAAACTCCACAGAGTACCTTTTCAGCTAAGGTGACTATTAGCAGAGACAGACAGAGAGGTTGTGTGGCAGCCATTTTCATTGTGACAGAGAGGTGATTCGCATGTGTCAAACTCGTCTGGCAGACCCATGACAGTATTTGAAGAGAGGCAATCCTGCTGTCACAAATTTGTCAGAATGTGGAGACAATTGTATTTTCATCCTCTTCGACTTTTGAGTAAAAGCTCCACATTTTTAGTCTGACTGACTAAGTATTGATAGGTGAAGACAGCTGATGTCAACTGAAGTCCTCCAGCTTGTGAAAACTTTTCTTCAAAGGGTCCATGTCCTCCATGATATTATATCGGGACACTTTCCATAGAGAGCAGCTCAGGACGATACTCTTTAATGTACAGAGACCCAACAATTCCCCCACGAGTGAGCACTTGGTGACAGTGGCGAGTCGTTCATGAGTTTCCCAACATGGCAACCGCTGAAGCAGGTGGGCAAAATATTTTCTGACATTGATGCAAAGACAAGAAAGGCCAGGCTTTGTGCCAGCGTTGCTTTCACATTCCAGATTACTGGAATACCTCTCTTTACCTGGACACCTGCACAGCTATGTACCCAATAGACATGCACGGTAACTGCTCCTCTGCTCTCTCCACAGAACGATGTGGACGGTGTTTCTCACCAATAGAGTAATATATCGTCTTATTCTAAATGTAATGTCATGTTCCAACATGTTTGATTCATGTAGCAGATTATGTCAGCATGACGGACTGGATTTTGGGGGTGTTTTTACAGTCAAAAAGATCATTTTTTAAATAAACCAGAATCCGTGTGTGACTGTTTCAGCCTTGTAGCCACCAGCTGTAACAAGCCACCATTGTTTCTTTATTTGCCAACCTCACAGCTGGCAAGCACATAACTTGCACTTAGATAGTTTTGCCATGTTTATCTTCACATTAATTCCCTTTATTCAACAACCAGATTACTCACAGCACACATGAAAGATCGAAAGGAGGAGGGTTTCTTTGACTGCCATGTGAATGAGTAATTTAGGGGTTCTTTCAAGTCCCCTCTGTTAAAATCAGAGGTTAAATAGCATTCCTCACATAGCTCCATAACCATAATGTGGAGATTAATGTGTTTGTCTAAAGGTTGCGCGGGGCTAGCTGCTCCTAGCTGAGTATCACAGGAACAAATCTGACCAAAAAGCTGCAGTCTTCTTGTCTCACAGAATGCTAAGCCAGCGTTAGGAACATTTTACCAAATCCAAAAATAGATCTGCTGCTGGCCGGTACTTCTTCTTCATCCTTACTCCCAGACTTCTACTTGATCTACTTTGTGCCTCAGTTGGCCGATAGGGGCCTATTGTTTTGGTGCTTTTAACTCAAGACTTCGTGAGAAGATAGAGGCATTATAAGGTGGTGTAATCCCAGTGGCTGTCAGGATAATATCAACTTGGCTTTTAAGGCTTTTTTAAAGGCTGGCACTTAGACACTGGGTTCTGTGCCAGGGGCTGGCAGTCTCGACAGGTAGTAATTTGACTGGTAAATGTGTCATTATAGCCATTGTAGATGGTTGGGGCAGACAGGGAAAGAAAGAGGGGGAGGAGGAGAGAAAAGAGCGAGACAGAGTAAGAAGGGAGGGCGAGACGGATGGATAAATGGTGCAATAAATGGACAGATGCAGTGAAGGAAGAAGTTGTTTTTCAGTGGACAGGCTAAGATGGGCTGAACTTCTTGAAAGTCTGAAAATGTCACAAACTTGTGACTCCAGGTTGCTCAACTTTATGGAATGCTGTCTTACTCTCGTTCTGCCTGTGTTAGCTTTTGCAAAGTGTGGGTGGTCCCTGCAGTGATATACACAGCAGTTACAGTTCAACGTCGTACTGAGGGCCTCTTCTGCAAGCCACAGGCTTCCTCTTCTGTCCTACGCCTGGTATTCTCCCATGTGGAGACAAGACAATGTGACTGCGTTGCATTCAGTCTTGCATTCAGTGAGCAGCCCTGTTCATACATCATATATCAGCTTGAAAAAAATCTAATTATCTCAGGTATATTATTCATGTGGAATCTTGCATATATAATCCACTCTGTTATCATTTTGTTTACAAACCTTTTATTCAACGGCAGATTTTTAAATGATCTACAGCTCACTTTTATACAAAACTGAACACTAAATGGGAGCTGCATAAATCATGCCATTATTTGCAACAATAGCACCAAATTTATACGCTGCCGTGCTTGTGTTTCTAATAACTTTCTCTCCCTTGGCGTCGCCGGTTCAGGGAAGTATGTGATTAGACTGGTGATGTTTGGGGGCCTTGTCGGTTTTAGTTATTGCTCTCATTTTGTCTTAATTACCGTTGTTCGAATAGCCCCACATCCAAGTGCCAATTGCCCCCCACATTTCACAAATGATACCAAGCATGTATCTAAACATAGAGAGTGAATTTTTGCGGTATTGAAAAGCTCTCTCCCTCCTCCAAGTCGCCGAGGCTTTTAAAGCGTAGAGACGAGGCTGTGTTTACTGTACAGGCTCACAGGGGGGAGGAGACTGGGTGAGAAGATGCAGAGGGGAGGGTGAAGGTTAGGAGGATCCCTTGGAGTCATGGTTCCTTTTCGCATTTCTCTCCTGTCTCTGTGTTTCCTGTCTTTGTGAACATCTGTGTGCACTCATTAGTATGCTTATTAGTGTTAAAACATGCACACAAATGCTGTCATGTTGCACCTACATGCTTGTGTGCATGCATAGTTATATACAGATGTCTGTATAGAATGAGGCCCTCTTTGATCCCTCATGCAGATGAAAGAAAAGGCAGGCTGAAAAAATGCTTATAGCGCACAGGAAGCTGGGCTCAAGTGCAGAGTCATGTCCTAGAACGGAGTTTAGCCAAGCTCTGACATGTAGGTAAACAACACAGGAAAAGCTAGCAGCAGAGATAGGGAGGGGGAAGGAGGAGGGAGGGAGTGAGGAGGGTGAGACTGAGGGAGAGAAGGAAGGAGGTCACTGAGGGATGGAGGGAGGGACAACTAGCAGGGAGGGGAAGGAACAGACATTTGCCTTTTCTGTCAGCTGAGGCCGGGCTGCGGGACACTACTACCAGACGTTGTTGCATTGTGTCTCTGCTTGGAGAAGGCACTGTGAAAAGCTGGTATGGTGTGAAGGAAAACACACTGTTTGAAGGCTAATTCAAGGTATGACAGTCGTAGTTCTTCCTTTGTTCTGCTGCACTTTGAAGCATCTTCTTTTCTGCCACAGTTTCCTACTCATGCTGTACCACCACAAAGATAAAGTATTGGAATATGATTGTAGTCCGTGCTGTGTTGTTATTCCATGAGCTGCCATGCACCTTTGTCTTTTTCCCTCTAGTGCTCTGCCAGTGTCTGTTCACTCTGTTCCGGTGTACAGTAGATGTTGCTGGTGGTTTAGCAGGGATACATAGATGTTTGATGGGAGGCTCAGCAGCTCCTGGGTGGTCTCGGTCCTCGCTGCACAGCCCTAGTGGGGTATTTTTAGTGAGCCTTGCTCTTAACTGATTGAGTTAACATCCTGTGTTGGCTTCTTCTTCCTCTCTCTCTTTCTGTCTCTGCTCTTCTTTCTTTAATTTCTGCCCCTTTCTTCTGTTTTTCCACCAAACTTTATGGGCATTGATCTGTCACCTGAGGCTGAGGGTTGTATACAGAAAGATATGACTACACACTGCTGGTCAGTGCTGTGTGTAGAAGGATGGATTGCACTTGAAGTTGTAACCTTCATTGATTCGGAGAACAGGTGAAAACAGCGATGTTTGAATTCGACAGTAAACACTGACTGAGCAGCTGCTCAACGGCTCTTGTTCTTTGCAGAAAAATCTAAAATGCTGAACTAATAAAAACGTGCTCAAAATGATTATCTTGTTTTGTGGGCACAATTTTGATGAGTGATGTGTCTAGCTGTGGTGAGAGATGCGTTGTGTTTCCTGTGGCTGCTTCACAATAAAAGCCACTTTCACAACTTAAATGCTTTTAATGTGTCACACGTTCTGTTTGCATTAGCAATGAGGCAGATATTGATGAGATGAATAAGAAATAAATTCAAGTGCTCTGAGTCCCCTGTGCGTGTAAAGGCAATCTGAATCCAGTATCAATGTTTTGTTTTTTTCATGAAACTCTTAAGGGCTGTAATTGATTTCAGCAGATATCAGAAAACTAAGGCTTTGTTTGACTGGTGGACTAGTCACCGGTGTCCTGCCCCCTCAGGACATTTAAATAAATGCCTTTCCCTCTTTCTTTCCTGTCTTCCTTCCTGAAAGTGAGCAAATTAACATGTCAATGTTTGATGATGTCATCCCTCAGGGCACAATCATGGAGGAAATGGACTTTGAGCGGCGCCGGGAGCTGAGGAGGCAGAAGCGGGAGGAGATGCGCCTGGAGGCGGAACGGTAAGACCCAATTGGTTGTCTTTCATCCACGTCTGCAGATTAGTACTCGAGGATTTTCCAACTAATTCCCCTGCAAAGAAGAAAGTGTTTAAAAAGTCAGTCCTCCACAATGGCTTCATTTATAGCTGCAGTCGCAGACGGCCTGCAGTCCAGAGGGGGCTGTGAGGCTGTCACTGAAGATCTTAGTGCTTAGGTTGTGTGAAGCTTAGGGAGCAGCTTGTGTTGTGTAATGAAGCTCTGGTTGTCAATTCGCAGCGCACTTCCTCTGATGTTCGTGCCAAGTTGGAACAGGAGGGAGGCAGTTTTAATAGCTTATACCCACCTCTAGGTCTTTAAAAGCACAGCTCAGCAAATATTGGCTTCCCCCAGCCTAGGCTACGAGGAAAAGGTTGATCAGAAATCTGATAAGCAATGTGATGACCTTTAAGTTGGAGTTACAATCATTCCCTCCCTCCCTCTTTCCAATTTTCTCTCTCAGATACAGTGGCTTTGTGAACTCTCTTTGATTCAATGTCAGAAATTGATTAAACTAAAGTTCATTTCAGCAAATTGATCGAGTGGTAACACACTAAGCGTGGTAATCAAAAATAGTAAAAAGGGGGTTTTATTGCGAGAGCTCGATACATAGCGTGCCAGGAGGTACTTTATTGGCCCTTTTCACAAAAGTCTCTTCATCTGTTCTGCAGGCCTTCCAATTAAGGATGAGGGTGATGCGGATGCAGATACTGGTCAAGGTCACTTGCTTGTTTGATGTGTCTCTGAGAAGAGTTTTATTAGAGCCAGTTACTCCGTCACTGATGAAAAACAAGCTGACATTGGTCTGACGACTGCTGAATACATAGATGTTTCTTTCTGATAATTCTATTTTATGGCACAAAGAAAACGTGAGTAGCATTTACCTTAAGCTATGAGCAAGGCCCTTTGCTCAAAGTAAAATAGCATTTCGAGCATAAAGGTAAATGCAGTCTGCAAAACAGTATAAATAATCCACAGCAGTGAAGGACATGGAAGGTAATAAAATTCAGGGTTAAGTCATTCACCCATACATTGGAAGTAAAGCGCCTGCCAGCTTGTGCATGTTGTATAGATTGTGCTAGTTCATTTTAATTGAACTTACCTATTTTGCATAGTGAGCAAAGCCTGACCAACACATCCCCATGTGCAATATAATCACTCAATAGCTTATCAGAGATGTATGGTACCACCACGTCAGCTGATGAATAACAATAAATTGCAGCACAGAAATGCCAAATCTAATGAATGGTTGTGTTTTTTTCAGCTGCATTACTTGGTTTTTCAGCCCCTTGGGAGTGCAGGGGTCTGTAAACCAAAACAATGATAAAAGACAGTTACTGCTTCACTCCATCAGGTCATACTGTAAACATACCGTAGCTACTTTATCTGCAGCCTTTGTAACCTGAGAATCATTTTAGGGTAAACATCCTGTACATTTTCACTTCGTATAACAGCCTCTTTGTTGGCATTTTTTCATTCTTACCTGTTTTAAGCTTTTACGCCTCATTTCCCCAGACGCACTCTAAATAGCTGATTGAAGTGAAGGTTAATGCCGTTATTATGTTTCTTGGCTGAAAACCTCCATAAACCCCCTGCTGCGAGAATTATTTATGCAGTTTTTGCATGTTTATGTTGCACGGAGAAGATGGAATTTGGCAGAAAATGTAGACTAAAAAGAGAGCCGACAGAGGGAAGAGTTGAGGACTGAGTGACTGAGAGACAAACGAACCAAGAGCGCAAAAGAGTACGAGCTGTAAGCGCCTTCGACATTTACATTTTCAGCTCGGCGGGAGTTTGTTCATGACTGTTTATTTGGTCCGAGCAGCAATAATTTCAGCTGGCAGGCGACACGCCGCTCCTGTTATTGATAAAAGATTACATCTCCACATTGTTTCCATTTCTGCCAATATATTGAAACAATCAATATTTACATGGCCCTCTTAGTTGGACTAGTAAAAACCACATGTTGTCTCATTGGCCTGCTTCCATTCAACCATCACTGAGCACGCTGTGAGAAGACGGAGAGCGTAGGGAGAGCGTGGGGCCATATAATAACGGTTGTAGGAATGCCAAATTCCTGACTATTATGTGTTTACTGGCCAGGTCTCCATGAGCTGTTTCCTACATGCTGGGACAGTGAGATTGTCTGTGTGTGTGTGTGATTGTGAGGTTTCTTTTTCTGTGGATGTGTGCTCTGTGTAACTGTGCTCATGTTCAGGGATGTGCATAGGGGTTGGGATGAGTGCATGAATTCAGTTAAGCATGCGGGCGTTTGCTTCACCGTGCATGTGTGTTTGGATCAGCATCAGGTGATGAAGGCTTGACAAGCTCCATTCACTTTTCTGATCTACGACTGAGTGCGTGTGTGCAAGCGTGTGTGTGTGTTCTTGTACTTGCTGCATAGTGAGGACTGGAAGATGTTTTTAACCAACAGAGTGAGGACGATTTTGGAAAGTGGGTTAACGTTAGGGTCTCAGTAATGTAAATCATTAAATTTTAGGGTGAAGGCTTTGGTTAGGGTTAGGCAAGTAGTGGTTCTGGTTATGGTTAGGTCTCCAGGAAATGAATGTAAGTCTACATAATGTCCCCAGAAGTGATGGAAACTTGAGTGTATGTGTGTGCATGTGTGTGTGTGTGGAGGGAGAACAGCCAAGCCTTCCCTGTTCTGTCTTACATCAGCCTCAGTTATAGTTGTAAGAAAATGATTGTTGACACAGAGGTGCGCAATGGGCTTCAATTCACTACACACACACGCACACGCACACGCACACACACACACACACACACACACACACGCACACGCACACACATATATATAGTTTTCTGCTCTGCTGAGGTTTCTCACACTGTCCGTGCTGCTCATCAATGTTTCTGTACGTTTCTGTTCAATGAAACACTCAGTCACACAGGAATGTCTCGATTTTTTTTCCTTTTTTTTTCCAAAGAGAGCTCATGGACGTGGAATTTTCCCAGTCAATTCAGTGACCAGAGGGTATCTACTTCAGCTAAAAATATTCTCCTTTTGTAACACTGATAGTAGCCTATTTCACTAAAAACGATGCCGTTGTCGCAGGCTCAGGCTGGACGGAATATTTACACAGTGCACATGGCCACAGCGGTGAGTCATCGCTGTCGTATGTTAGACAAAGGAACATTTCAACATTTAGGGACTCGTGTTTACTCACTTTGTTGCTGTGAGTTAGATAAGAAGATGAATAGAGCTCTGGTCGCTGCATCTGGTCCAGAAAAACTCCCACATAAGATCCAGTAAAACTTGTTTTTATGCTTTCAGTCTTAATGCTAAGCTAAGCTAATCGTTGCTGTAGCTGCGGCTTCATGTTTGGGGCGCAGACATGAAGGTGGTATCAGTCGTCTCATCGAACCTCTAAGAAAGCCGACGAGCATGTTTCACAGAACGCTCCTTTGTGTTGAACGTAATGGATGTAATGTCGTTTTGCTCAATGTACAGTGTTGATTTTGGAAAAGACTTTGCATTTCTTCTTCTTTGATGTCCTTTTTGGGAAGTGTATTTATGCCATTTCCCTCTGTCTCCTCCTCCTCCTCCTCCTCGTCCTCCTTGCTTGTCATACTCCATCTCCTCCCCTTCCCTTGTCTTTTCCCCTGGGTGTCACTGTCTTTCTTTCCCTTCTTTCTGTCTTTCTCAGCTTCCTCCCTCTCATCCTCCCCCCGCTTCACCCTTCTCGTCTTCTTCCACTTTCATTTCATTTCAACCCTTCTCTCTCTCCATACTCTTCTCCTCTTTCTTCTCACTCTCTCCAAACCTCCTCCTCCTCCTCCTCCTCACATCTTCCTTCTTCTCATCTTTCCCATGCGTCTCTCTTTTGATCTCGCTCTTCCACTTTTCACATTTTCAACTCCACATCCTTCTCCCGCTCCAGTTCCTCTTTCTCTCTCGCCTCCATCCTCCTCTTCCTCCTCTTCCTCCTCTTCATTCGTAACATCTGCGCTGGCCCCTCCCCCGGGGAGACCAGGAAGGGCCGAGGAAATAACACCCATCCTCCGTGAATGAGCCATGCCAGACGATCCCCGCCCTGGTTGAATGGACCGCTCCAAACATGACCCGGTCCTGCGTCGTAAATTTTGGTTCTGACAGGAAGACAGAGGGCGATTAAGCGATAGAGAGAGGGAGTTCGAGCCACGTATGCTAACTTCTAACTTACCACATCAGCTTGGAAAAGACTTAAGCTATTGTTTCAGGTTTTTTTAAGCCTCCACATTTTTTTTATTTCAGTTTTACATGCATGCTACACTGCCTCATTTATCTGTGAGTAGGAATAAATGCAGTCTAGGGGAATTCTATCACGGCTAACATTGTGTATTCTTGGAGCCGGCCCAGCAGAGAGCAGGGTGGGGAAGGGAGACAGACGGGGTACGTTGTGGTTCTTTGGGCCAGCAGTAGGAAGGGAAATAGTCCAGAGAGGCCAGCGTGGGAATGGGTCAGCATTTCTGACAGCATAAGCAGAGCCCCCACCCTCTTTCCCTCTCCCTCTCCATCCCTTCCTTCTCCCCCCCCCTCCCCCCTCTGTTCACAGCAACTTTTCCCTCTATCTTCCTCTTTACTCTTCTCCCTCTCGAGGAGGGGTGAAGAAGTCTTTTCTCATGGGCTTCTCCCAAATTGTTTTCACTGACATTTCTGAGATATTTCGCTGTAAAGAAAATATTTGGACATATTTCTCCCTAATAGGCTCGCTGATGGCGATGTTTTGTGCGCCTGTGCTATCCACGCAGGCAGTTGCTTTTGCGAGTGCAGAATCCTGCTTAAATCAGCTTTACTGTACTATGAGGCATGTGAGGGGAAAGTCAGGAAAATTAGGAATGTATGTCCGTGTGTAACGAGACTTTTAATTTCCTTTTCAGCTGCGTTATAGCTGCCACATGTGTGAAGGGGTTCATATTAGCTGTCAGTCAATGCTGTGCTTTTCCAACATGCTGCACTTGGCCACCCAAGGAAAGGCATCTGTTGCGTACTATATTCTGACAGAATATCACACCTGAAGTTTATAGCCGTGGCTACACTGTCGTTCTGTACAGGAAAAGGTGTCGTCTGTGATAAAATCTGCAGATTACTCCGTTTTCCATTATCGCACACACCCTTTCCTTTCCCGTTTTTCATTTCCCACTTCTCTTCATGCACACTCTCCATTTCGCTCGCTTTCCTTTTTTTCTTTCCCCCCATCCCCTCTGCCACCTCTCTCCATATTTCTGTGTCAGTATGCTGATAGAGTTTGGGGCCTAGGTAAGGAAGGGGATATTAAATCAGGGCTTTGGTTGTGTGTATGCGTCTCTAGCCAAGGCTGTGATTGACAGGAATGCTAATTCAGCTTTTAGGAGTTTGTTCTTCTCTCCTACTGAGGAATCTTTAACCCTGAGATTGTCGTCGTCACTGCCACCAAGGACTCTTTTGTTCCATTTTTAGCTGTTGTCGTTTTCTCTTTCTCATGACATTTGATGCCGTTTCGGGGATGGCGCAGTCTTTTGGGAGTTAAGGCAGTTGTGTCGCTTTTTTTTTTTTTTTTTTTTTCTTCACAGAAGCAACATATCACTGTGGCATTTTAAAAAAAAAGAGTTAATATACTTTCTACCTCAGGGGGACTCAATTGAAGTTGAAAGGATATGAGTGGCAATGAAAAAAAACTGAGATTTGTAGAAAAAAAAAACTATTTATTTAAAGCGAGACTATTTGACTTTTGAAAGACGAAATAACACATTCTTCCTCTTCCAAATAAAAAGTTGAATTCTTCAGCAATAAAACACGCTTCGATTTTTATGCTGCAGCTTTGCTTGGTCTGGTATGACCGGTAGCTCATTGTTGCTAATGTTAGCCAATGTTTGCAAACTTAAGACAGGTATTGTTAGTCAATTTGCTGACTTTACGACTCCTCTCCACCATTTAACATCTACCACATGCCACAGTGGTTGATGCTGAGCAAAAGTCACGCTTTAAGGCTGAATCTGGATGCTTTAAGATGAACTAAGCACACACACATGCAAACGTGTAAAGCATTGCCTGACGTCACTGATGTCACCCTCCCATTGGTCCAGCTTGGGCGTTAACAGATTCATCTGCTCTGTTATGACAACAATCCTCATCTGAGAAGTGGGAGGCGTGGGGAACAGCAGAGGGGAAGGAAAGGAAGAAGGAAACTGCTGCTCACAAGCTGTAAAACCTAGCATAAACCCAAGCAGCTTTAGCTCGGCTCACCACACATGTTGCAATTAACATGCAATGGCACGCTTCGCTGGCTGACCTCAAAGGCTGCGCTGTGATGTGAGGTAGCTGGGCATGTGGTAAGCAGTGGGAGTGTAAAGGTCAGTCGGAGCAGCACAGATCAAGCATGGAGCTGAGTTCATAGATGTCAGGTGGCCAGAAACACAGCAGTTTGGGAATTGAGTTGGTGAAACTCTGTCTCTGGTCATATTGCACTGTTACAGTTTATGATGCTTTCATTTGTACTGCAGTATCAGATATACTTTTTGGGTGTAGCCTCCTTTCCTGAAACCTGTCTACCTCTGTTTCAGTTAGATTTCCTGAAATTCCCAGAATAACTGAGAGAGAGAAAGGCCTCAACTTGTTTTTTTCAATCAGATTTAAGCACATAAATATACAGTAGCTCACTAGTCGACTACATTGTGAACAATGGAGTTGTGTTGATGATTACATGTAGCCGCACCCTTTACCTAAACCACTTCATTTAATAAAGACGTGCATAATCTGCTTTGGATTTTGCCCTCTGAAGGAAATGGGTGGTTTGTAGATCTTGTTTTGTTTTTGTTTTTTAACAATGGATTTATCCCTGTTAATGGCAGGGCAAGGCAACAAAGAACGACAAATTCTCAGTATCTAATGTAAGCAAGTGATATTTTAGACCTGACCTAATGTGACCTTGCTTCATCTCCTGTATGCTTGATCAGTTATGCGTGGTAGTGAGAAAAATACACCACCAAATGTGTGTTCCACTCTGTTAAAATAGAATTCTAATTATATACATGCATTCTTAGTTTGTGAAAGAAAATAAGCAAAGAAAGTAATATTTGTGTTTTCACGGGTTTATCAGCAAAATGGAGCTTGTATCAAGAGGCAATATTTGAAAGCTCCTCCACCTATTTGCATAAAGAGGTCTCTGTTTTTGCTTCTCTTTGGGGTAAGATTTTAATAGAAAATACTCTTTTTTTGATGAGAATGACATGAAAAGATCAATACCACTCTCATTTCTGTCTCTTAAATATACAGCTACATGTACGGCCAGCAGATGGCAAGCTTAATTTAATGTGAAGACCGTCAATGGGGAAATAGTTAGCTTGGCTCTGTCAAAAAGTAAACACATGATATAACATGTTAATGATGATGAGTTTTGGAAGTGCTGGCAGGCAGATTTTAGCCTTCAGCTCGCTCATATGAGGTATGAGAGTGACATCAATCGTCTAACTCTCTGCAAGAAAGTTCATAAGTGTATTTCCAAAAATGTCAAGCTGTTCTTTTTAACAGGGAAAGTTGATATTTGTGTTGAAATGAGTGTCTCAGCAAAACGAAGCTTGCGTCTCGAATTTTATGAGTTAAGTTAAGTAGTTTTGACAAAAGAGGTTGTTTTTTTTTTTTTAACCTCGGTTTGTTAACTCAAGAACAATGTGATTTCTACATTTAATGTGGTATTAAATTCCTTGTTGAAACTTTGAAGACTGGTGGTTGTTGCACACACACACACACACACACACACACACACACATACACACACACACACACACACCTCTCTAGTTTGCTCTGCTCCAACACTGACCAGACCAGCGCAAGCACAGTTTCTCTGGCTCTCTCTTATCCTCAGCCAAGCCATGTCTCCAGACTGAGTTTTTATCAGCTCGTGAAAACTGCAGCCATGATAAGAAGTATTGGTTGTTGCACAGCTGACAGGTCAGCTTGATAGGAGAGAAGAAAAAAAAAGAAAAGAACTCCTCCAAATCCTCCGGGTTAGGTCACTGTGATGATTACAGTCCAATTTAAAGAATCGCTCCCTTTGAAGTTTCTAACCGTGAAGCTAAATTGAGGAAAGGGTGAAGGAGATGAAGGGTTGAAAGTTGGTCGGGAAAAAAAAAGAAAAAGAAAATGCCTCTCTTTGTTTCCTCACCCTTACTTTCTCTCCTCTTTTGTCTCCCTCAGGTTGGCGAGGAATGATGATGATGAGGAGGAGGCGGCCCGCGAGAGGAGGCGCAGGGCACGCCAGGAGAGGCTGATGAGCAGGGAGAGTGAGGAGCCCAGCGGACAGCCAGACAGTCTGGTCATGACCAACAGCCACAGGTGACACATGCGGATATATATTTATATATAGCAGCACAGGTTCTGTCTGTGACGAATATACAGTCAGCAGCCGACAGCTTTGCTCTCAATTTTTTGTCCAGCTCAAGAGGCAAAGGAGCAGCGGGGACGAGGGAGAAAAAACTGTCACTGTCATATCATCCTGCCCAGTTAAAGGGGTTGTACTTCATCAATAAATAATCAAAGTAAATCCCTCCTCTGTGTGGCGAAAAATGTCAGGACAACTCAGAAGAATGCCACCAAAGATTCTTGCACAACCTCTGCTGTGGAAAGAATACAGTATATTGTAGGGCTGGAGAGCGAGTTTAAGACTTCTGGGACACATTCAGTGGTTTTATTCTTTCCTAACACAGTCGTCCGTTAGCTGCTCTCAGTTATTGCTGCAATGCATGTCCAGCCTCTGGTTCGTGTACCACGTGTATGCAGTTTGCAGTGATCCGATTTGCCACTCAGAAGACAAAAGCAGTCCGAATTTCTAGCTGGCAACTGTCAGCTGTAGCTTGCTCACTAATGTTAGCTCCATAAATTGGTTGAAAACTCTTATTTAATGTTTGCTCGCTATACATGTGATATATATTATTATGTTTGGCTGCTTGCCGTACGTTCTTGTACCCATTTTTAAACAATATATTTGCACTTTTAACACTACAGTAAAAAAGGACGTGCTCATTAGCATTGGAAGTAACACTCCTATAGGTAGTAAGCTAGTTAGTCATGCTAATATTTGGTACAGTCCTTGCACTTTTGGTTTTGTGTTTCTGGATCTGGAAAGAAAGAAACTCTTGGAGTATATGGCGAGTATATCTCTGACTACAACCCCATGCACACCACTTCAACATGTGGAGAAATACAAAGTTTGTCAGGCCTGCCATGCCCGGTTATGGTGGCTAAGCTGACACAATATTGTAATACTGTGAGGTGTTGAATGATGAAATTCAGTGAAGTGGCTTTTTCATACCAGATTTCTTTCCGACCAATGCAGGAATTGAACTTTTTATACCCTTTCCCAGCTATCAAAATGAAAACCAACTTGTGACCTCATACCTATCCATCAGAAAGACTGCCATAGGAGCAAAGGGGGCTAAATATCAATTTCTATGCAGTTTAAGGCTATGAGATCAATCCTGTCTTGGCCACAGTGGAAGTGGTGGGCTGCTCTGACATCTCGCAACACAGACGCTGCTTTGTGGTCATGAATTTTTCCTCTCTATGAGCTCAGAGATACATCCTGGGCCCGGCAAACAACAAGGGGATTGTACAGGAGGATGCTGAGACAGGACCTAGTGTTGACTAGCCATTGTTGATTGTGCACATGTAATGATAATGTTTGCCAGACATTTAGGTCAGAATATCATGAGTCATGCTATGTGGAGCGAGGTGGATGGATGTACAGTTGGTATTTGGTTGGCTGAAAGAGATATACAACACATACATAGTTTTCAGCCATGCATGTCGGTCAACAAGTACTGGATGGATTGACATTCATGGAAAGACATTCATGTTCTGCAAAGGATGAATCCTTTTGCCTTCGGAAATCCCCTGACTTTTCCTCTAGCGCCATCATGTCTTCATTATATTGTACTAGGTAGGTAAAGCTAATATCTGAGTGAGTGCATACAAAAGAACTATTGACTCAAGGATAAAAAAAACTGTGAACTCAGGACCTAAAACCCAAGATACATTTTCTGTTCATTTTTAGGCCTGACCAATAGTTTATTTTAGGAGAATATCTGTGGTGAAGACCTGTCAATACAGCCAATAGTCTGCCTTCTGCACATACAAGAGCTGGCAATAATGTAGCATCCATTCTGTAAACTTTGATTTCCTCTCACAGAATTTCATTTAGGATCTCTGGCAACCCAGAGAAAGTTTGCTTGAGCATTCATGGGCTTTTTGCACATTTCTTTTGGCATCAGTGGCCAGTGTAAGTCACAGTCCCTCAGTTGATCAGGTCCCAAATAGCTGAAGAAACTTTGCAGGGCATGTGCTTTTGTTGAGTTTTTGGAATTTTGTCTTTTTTGTTGTTTTCCACTGTCAGAGATCTAATCCCAAATGAGTCAGTCTTTGTCAAAACACAAGCTTATGCTCATTCAGCACCACCCTGTTGTACATTAATTCCTCATCACTGCTTAAAATGAACACAAGTCTCTTGTCAGGAAACAACAGGCCTTGATAAAGGGCATCTCAGTGGTAACAGGAGACAATATGTATTCAGCCTCCATGCCCATTTTTTCTGAACAGCTGACGTCTGTTGCTCTGACCTCAAGCCTCCTTCGTCATTAACAGAAGATTGTGCAGTGAAATATTTGTCTCCTCTTTCTCCTCCCAGTGTGACAGAGACTGTGAGCAGCTCTTACGGGGGAGGCGGCGGAGACGACGATGACCAAGCCCTGCAGGAGCGCATGGCCAAACGGGAGGAGAGACGGCAGAGACGCATGAAGGAGGCGCTGGAGAGACAGAGGCAGCTGGACGCCACTGCGACTGAGGGCAACGACAGCGTCGCCATGAAGAAAAACAACGCAGAGGAGGAGAGGCCATCCTCCTGGCGTAAGGGTCGTTACCGTGACAATGAGGAAGAAGAGGAGAAGACGGAGACGTACACCTCAAGGAGAGAGGAGAAGGCACGAGAGGAGCCAAGGGTGGAAGAAGAGGCTGCTCCTGAGGGTGAAGACGAAGCAGAGGAGGGTGTAGAAGAAGAGGAGGAGCAGAAAGTGGAGGTGGTGGAGGACAAACCGAGAAGGTCTTACTTGAGAGAACAGGTGAGTCACCTCATCATTTATTTGAGCCATTTAATTCATGTTTTGTAGCTGACAGTCTCTACAAATGTAACGCTTGTTTCTGTAGGAATCAACTGAAGAGCCTAAAATTCCAAACAAGGTATGGTCATTGATTTATTGACTCTTTAATGCACATCCTTGAGTCGCTCACCAGCCTTTCTTTCAAAGAACTGCTATAAACCTTCTGTCTTAGGAACTCGCTGAAGAAGAAACACATTCAGTAGTCAGTGAGCATTCCAACCGAGCCAAGGCAGCACATTCAGAGGCTGGGGAGGATGTAGTAGCATCAGAGGAGGCTGAAGAGGTACCTGAGGATGGTTATGTAGATTACAAGGCTATGACAGTCAGAAATGACACAGAAGAGGACAATGAGGTAGCTGAGATACTGCACTCAGGGGATAATGAGGTATCATACATGTGGTAAGATGTTCAGTCGAGTGTGATGCACAGCACAGAAAATCTCTCTGGGTAACTTCAGTGTCTTGATGCGTTCATGAGGAGACATGTAAACAGAAATCTTTTGAGAATAAACCACACAAAATTCTCTTAATGAGGCTACCGTGTTGACTTTGTGATTAATGTCGGAGCCAGACGCTGAAATTACCCAGACTCCTCGTGTTGTCACAGTGTGGTTTGCACCATTTGCAAACTGGTGGTGGCTGCGCCTGCCAGCCAGCCAGCCAGCCATGCTGTCAGGTTTTTGATAAAGTTAATGCTATGCGTCACAGAGTGGTCACAGTGTTTTTCTGCATGTCTTCCACGTCAGCTGTAAAAGCAGCAACACTCATTACACTGACTCCACTCCAGAAGCTCACTGTTACAGAGGGACATCCTGCAATTTAAAGTAATAAGTGTCTTCACTGTCAGGGGACATCATAATGACATCAGTGATGAGCACGTCATGTGTATACTTCCAGTCAAACGTTTTGCACACGGCTAATCCCCAAGTGAAATGGGGATTGTTTTATTATTACCAAAAGTCAATGGCCTGAGGAACTACAAATCCCCAAATTATTTCTGTTAATACATCTTTCATGTCGCGTAGCCCTCTCTTACACAAACAGCCTCGTAAGTGAAGCACTTCATTTTGTAGTCAGTCTCGGTCTGTCTGACCTTTTTTTGACCGCAGCTCTTCTCTGTTTCTAGATGCCTTTGATAGCGTAAACAGTACAGTGCTCAAAGACGCTTTCTCTGTTAAGACAAGGACCTTTCACTGTGATTTCTTTTCTTTTTCCGAACCTCAGATTGCTACAAAAACCTAATTAAAGTTAAGCGCACATTAATGGGTACGCTTTCCTGTCGTAAATAGAGTGTTAAGGAGTGCTCTATTAAAGGGAGGCGTGCTGAAAAGATCCATCAGCTCAGTCTATATTATACTAATAAATGCAAAGACCGTTCTGGATGGCATCAGCTGTAAGACAGATGTACTCTATGTTCTGTGCTACAGGTTAACAATATATTGTGCTTTGACTGGCAGTGTACATAGACATATAATGAGTATAATTTATACAACTTGAATCATGTTTTTGATGATGATGAGCAGTCAGACAGAAAATATGCAGCTGCAGACACTCCCATGTTGATCACCTGTTAGTTAATCCTGTCTCAGTAGTAATTCTGGAGTGGATGCTGCGTTATGTGATGTTCTGTGTTATTTTGTTTGGGGTGTGCTCGTGTCCCCGTTTCTCATTTGACGTTTGCCGTGATGTCACATGACAGACACTCCGCCTACCCACCAATCGCATTGTGGTTCACTGTCCCTGCGGTTGTTTCTGTCCAGGTGGACGAGAGAGGAAGGGCCAGGGAGGAGCAGGGGAGGCAGAACGGAGGGCTGTACGAGGAGGAGGCAGCTCCCAAACAGCACAGGAAACCAGAGAGGACCCTCAGGTAAACAGACAACAATCCACATCAAGTGAATTCATGGTTTCCACTGAGGCCAAATTGGGCATAGCAGGGCCTGATGAATTATTCAAGAAACTCTGTTTTCAACAAAACTCATCAAAATACACGTCCCAGTTTGTTTCCTGTCAAGAATATGTGCCTGAACCATCAAAATATTTACCCAATTGCTAATACAATTAGCAACCAAATCACATATTTTCTCCTTTTTACATGGGATGCATCAATATGGATTTTCTTCAATCAATATGGAATGTTTTGCCACATGCGTTTTCAATATTTTAATATGAGACATACCAAAAATAATTACAGTGATTAGTTTGCTGTCAAAAGGGTTTGATGCCAATTTGACAGTAATATGTAACATACAGAAATTCCAGTTTCCCAGTTGCCTCCACATTGGCAGTAAAACCCTTCAGTAGAGAAACAGTGAGACTTCTTTATGAAGCTGATATTGCAATTACAACAGTATGCTGATATATCAGTGCCTGTCCATAATGGGCCAGTTGTGGAAAAGTACTGCAGTAACTTAATATCCTTGACACAACGGTCTGTTGAGAAGATCAAGCTACCTAACGACCAAAGCTCGCTGTTACTTTCCAACATAAGAGATCCAGAAGTGAGAGGAAAGCACAGTTATTCCTACGATGAATCACTGATAGCACAGAATTAAAGCAAAATGTAGTACATTTTAAAGGATACCAAATAAGTCCTGTATTTGTTATTTACTAGTACTTGACTGGGTCTTATTTTGATAACTATGGAGGAGAAATATTTGTATTTGTTGTAACACTTCACAGCGTTTGCCTGTTCTGAACAGGGCCAGTCGAACCAGACAGCAGCTCACTGATGCTGCAGTTTGACGCTTATTGTTTGTCACTCAGGCTGGTATGAAAGAATGAAAGTGTTGCTCAAGGCATCTGTAAAATACTTGAAAAGCATTTCTGAATCAGATTTTTTCAAACAAACAAGCAGTTTTTGTGCAGCAGCAGTGTGTTTTGAACACGGGTCACCTACAGTTAATCCCCAGCGTGAAACACTGGATGAAACTTAAGATGTGCTGTAACATTATCTTTGCAGAGGTGATTGTTGGTATTTGTGTGTGTATGTGTGTGTGTGTGTGTATACACATGTGCTTTTTTGTGTCCATGAAAGAGATAAATCCTTGAAGCGTTTGTTGAAATATTCAGCTCGTATCAAATGTCAAGCGATCACCTGTGTGTCAGCCAGCTTTGCGTCCTACTTACACAGTGTTTGCTTCTGTTGTGACCTGCATGTGCGCTCTGGCCCGTGTTTGCGTGTCTGTCGCAGCCGCGGCAGCGTACGTTCTCCCGGGGTGTCCACGGGTGACGAACAGGACGACGCTGCCCGCCTGGAGGCAGAGCGCAAGCTGGAGGAGCTGAAGCGGCGCCGCGATGATGCGGAGAGCGAGGAGTTCGAGAGGATGAGGCAGAAGCAGCAGGAGGCCGAAGCCGAGCTGGAGGAGCTGAAGAGGAAGAGGGAGGAGAGGAGGAAGGTGCTGGAGGAGGAGGAGAGGCAGAAGAAGCAGGAGGAGGCGGAGAAAAAAGCCAGAGAGGAGGTAGAGGAGAGAGAGAGATGTTTTCATGACGTCAGTGTGGATGCTGTTTGATCAGTTCTTCTGTTCTCCCTAATCCCTCTCCCTGTTCTCCCTCCAGTTTCCTCTTGATGATTTGTTAACGTTCAACTGAAATTTTAATTCTCCTCACTGTTTTCTGTAAGGAAATGTTAATGATCCTGCAGGTATTGTACAGTTTTGCATTTTATGAAAGAAGAAAAAACTGTTTTTTGAACATTTGTGGAAACAACAGCGGGTGTGTGGGTGTATCCCATGGCTCACATCTGAGAGTTAACTTTGGTGCGCTACTAACTGGAGCACATAGCACCGTATAAGCTCCATATGTTGATACATGGCAGGTTTTTTCTCCCTGTTTTCAACAAGCGCACTTAGCGCTGGTTATGTACCACCAGAAATTGAAGGCATCTGTCCCCTTATGACAGTTCAGCACATCATCATGATGTTGAGTTTCTATTTCAAGGAAAGCCGAAGCTTGCAATGTAAGCTACTAGTTAGCTTAGCTTGCTAATTAGCACAATGTAGGGCCCAATCACTGCTGGGGAATTAGTAGAGCTTTAATTCCATCTTTTATGTATTACAATTTAGACCAAGTAAGCACACAAGTCAACATACACCAAGGATATAAACTTATTTACTTACAATATTCACAACCCACGTCCTCTTTCTGTGTTTTTCACACCACCTCTTCCGTGTTGATTTAGCCTTTACAGCTGCGCGAGCTGAAGCCAATGCGTCACACTCATACTAGCGCCGCAGTGACGTTATCTCTCCATAGTTCACCGTTATCATGACTCAAAATGTTCGGGTCCCCATTCATAACTCATGTATGCCATTCCTTCTCCCTCCTCTCGTGGTGACCTCATCCTTATGTATCTCAAACGTGATAACCTCCTCCTTCCTATGTGTTCACATCTGTATTCAACCACGCGATGCCTTTCATTCTTTCATCTGCACGCTTTGAGGCCCTGCGTTCTCACTATTACCCTGACTGGTCTTCTTTGTTGATCTTGGCTCCGAATGTGGCGGCCCGTCTCTCACTATCTGCCCCTATTCTTCTCCTCTTGTGTGATGTTAATGAGGCCTTTTGGTTTGTAATTAAAAGATGGCCCAGAGATACAGAGAGACTAATTAACCAAGACAAGGCTGCTGGAGAGGGCTGATATACCGACAAGCACCAGCCTTCTTCTGAATACAGTACAAATGGTTCATACTTTAATTGTAAAAAAAGAAAAAAAATGTTCATAGTCTGCATGTCTCCAGCTTACCAAAAGGTTTTTTTTTTTTCTTCTAATGCAGGCAATCGCTGTAAATAAGAATTTGCTCTGAGTAATGTAATTAGTTCCTGACCTGCTTCATTAGATAAAGTAAGTAAATCAATTAGAAAGCAGCACATATCTATTGTCTGGGTCGGCTGCGCTCCTGATTGTTCGTCATCTGTCATGTTGGTGACTTATTCTGTTCGATATAATCACCCAGAATAGTATAAATACATTTCCATTTTCTCTGTTACCTGAAAGTCATTCAACTTATACCCATTTTTTTTCTTTTTTTAAAGATTTTACATTTGCAGCTCAAAAACACTCCTGTTAGTTTGTTCCCAGGCAAAATCCACTGGTGCACAGGAAGCGTGATGTAGGTTTCCAGCAGCAACAGTGGTTTGTTTAAAGTAAACACAAGAGGACAGGCCGCTTAGCATGAGCAGCAATATCCGGCATGACTGAGCTAAAAGAGCAGAGCGCCACCTACGTACGCTCAGGCTGAATTAACAGGAAGTTCCCCGTCAACTCCAGAGATGCTGCAGATTAAAAAATGACAAAAGATGCCGAGGATTGCTACCTGCTGAACGGGTCTCTGCTCTAAACGCATCTGTCTTTCTCAGGAGGAGAAGAGGAAGATGAAGGAGGAGATCGAAAGGAGGAGAGCAGAGGCAGCTGAGAAGAGGCAGAAGGTGGAAGACACTACGGACGGGGTGGACAGACCCTTCAAGTGTGTCAGCCCTCGAGGCTCCTCTCTGAAGGTCAGTCTGCCATTTTTAACCTCCCATTTCTCCCCTGTGTGCAACAGGAGAGTGTCAGTTCAGTTTTATTTGCCAAATGACTGTTGCTAAGCCCCATGTTTTGTAGTTATTATTGTAGAGTTACTACTCAGCATCAGCAAGTCATTTTTCAAACAGTGGGTCCTTGATTTCAGGTGATTCAGTTGGTTTTGAGGGCTCAAATGGCAACTGTCCCAAATCCAGGACAGAGCTGCTAGCTTTACTCCAGACTTCTCCACAGTGAGGAAATACTTGTCGTGGACTGGACTTTTTTTCCTTTTACATAACTAATTTAGTTAGGTAATTAAATGCTCCTTGGCTTGGAAGCAGTGTTCAGTTACTATCGTAGGCTGTAAGTATGTTAGCTGGAAATGCTCACGATTGCAGCTTACGTTAAAGCAGACAAACACACTGTTTAATTCAGCATATTTACTCTGGTGTTTATGGTTTGGGGAAGATAAAAAAAAAAAAAACGTGTAGAAAACTATTTAGATGCCCAATGTTGCTTATATTACAGCCTCATGTGCTGCTTCAACATGCAGAGACATTTAAAGCTTGACAGGCTGTCATGCTTAGTTACAGTACAGCTGCTAAGCTGCTCCAGGGAGGGGTTTAGTGAATTGTCAATTAATCAGGCAGTTCTTCATAAACCGATAATTCAGTGCTTTACACAACTGTAACTGTAAAACACTTTGCATGTGTTGTATTTTTCTGTCTGTATGTGCATCTTGCCCCTCGTCAGCATAATGGAATCAATACAATAGTTCTCCAAATCCTGCAAATCCCACTCATCCGGCAGTTCAGCAAAGCTCAAGCTAAATATTCAAAATATTTGGAGCGATTAAGTGCCAGATGACCCGCATCTGCCCCTCTCACCTCCTTCAGCTCTCTGCATGAAGTGTTATCTGCCTGAGATGAAGGCGCTCATAAATAGAGAGAGCCTTGATGAACTCGGGAGAGAAATGTGAAAAAGTGGCAAGTTTCTGTTCACTTTGAAATTCTGCTGACATGCTAACCTGTTTGTCACAAGAAACGCAGCGCGTGCCCCTCCCCCGCCTCGTCCAAAGATAAATGGTTGTCACAGCGAAGGAACGTTTAATCAACTCAAATGTGAATAAATGTTCCCAGTGTTGCCAAAAGCCAACTCCCACACACAAAATCGAGGGGGATTTTCAGCCAGTGGAGAAAATCTAATTAGTGACAGTTAGCAGTAATATCCATCTGGCCTGTCCCAGTGAGACTCCAGACTCTAGGCTAGACTGTAGTGGTGTATGAGCTCTGATTGTACCTGAATCAAGTACTTTATGTCTTTGTGGTCAGTTTTGTAAATAGTGTTGTTCATCTGTAATTTTTCACCCTGCTGCACTCAAGACACAGCTGTACTTTGTGGTCATGTTCACTGTAGGTACATCTGTGTTCATCTGTGTGTGTGTGTGTGTATATGTGTGTATCCTTGGGCATCCAGCTCTGTATTTCATACACTATGCACTGTGTTGCTTTGCATTGTTAAACATTGTGTTTATGTGACACTTTATTAGCATGTCTTAATACAGCTGCATTACATTATTTATTTATCTTCTAACTTTGGATGTTTTCTTTCATCACACTTTAGATAGATTTCTGTGTTTCTGGTCACTTAGTGATTGGAAGTCCAATATTTTAACTCTATTTTGATCCACTGGCTTCTGTTTTCACCGGCTAGCTGCTCGCTAACTTTGTCTGCTGTCTGGTGCTTGGTCGATAGCTTAGAGAAGATCTCTTGAAAACAGCTGCCGCCTACAGCTGGAAACAGGAGCAGTGAGACTGAAACACAACCGTAAAGTGGTTTTGGTTCCATAAAACCAAAACAACAATCTTAAAGATGCCAAAAAAAAGGCTCTGAGCTGAAGAGTTTAGCGATAGTTCTCTGGTTCAATACTATGAGTAATGCCTTTCACATCACACTGGTCATTTGAGCCATTGACAGTATCAAAATATTGATTAGTGCAGCTTTAAAGAATCTTTGTTATCACTGCACACAATAAGGAAAATGGTCATAGTCATATAAACGTAAAGAACATGTCGTATTTTTGTCACATGTTGCACGTGCCTAATAAAACCAACTGCCAATAGACTTGCTTTTTCCTGTTTTTCCTATCTTGCGGGTTCATGTCTGGGCTGAGTGTATTATCAGCCCCTGCAGTTCTTTGAAACCCGTCAACTGCCTGTTTCAAAGCTGCATGCATGTCACTGAGAATATACATTGTCTTCTTGCCTTTTGCCATTTGGTGTTTCTTGCCCAACAACTGCCGTATTGTGGCTCCGGTTACACTAAAACCTCAAGAAATATGCCTCGCTATCAGCAATCACCTCCCAGTGGAACACGCAGTCCCAGGAGCTCGCCTACATGTTATCAGCGGTAAAGCAGCATAACCCGGCTCCGCGCTGGAGATAAAGTGCAGTGTTCTCTGGAAGAGACGGACAGAGGGACGGAATGGGGATGCAGGGAAGCGATTAGGTTTAACAGGATTACTGTAACTGCGTTCGGATGGCCACGGCTCTTTAAAACGCATCTGAGAATGGGGAATTTCCTGTCGGGAGTATTTTGGGAACTCCCACATTCGGTAGCAGCCGAGCGTAAGGTCCTTTTTCACAGGGAGAGGGGGAGAGAGCTTTTTCTGCGCTTTCTCCCTTTGTCCGTTTAAAACCTTTTTTTTTTGAGTGTCCAAGGAACGCATGTGTTGCCCCCCTCTCTCTTTGCCTGTTTTTTTGCATATACCATAAACAATCCTCTGAGATTCCCACAGTCTGACAGCAGAGATAGAGAAAAAGCTTGCTGTGTTTTTTCCTGTGTGTGTGTGTGTGTGTGCATGTCTTTCAGAGCATTTTGCACACACAAGGAACAATCAGTTGCATTGTGTGTTACTGCTCAGGAGGAATTCAGCTCATTAAGTATGTGAAGAAATGAGACATCCACCATTAAAAACATTAAAATACAGTTGTAGTCTAGTTATCATTGGCAAGAAAGTTAAACACGTAATACTGTTAAAGTTATGAATCATATAAGAACCTGTAATTACTTAATACAGAATCATGTGTGTCTACATGTTGACATATGAACTCAAGTCAGGGCGGGTTTTACAATAAAACTACTCATGAGTGCAAACAATAAGGAAACGACAGAAACACGGAACTCAAGAGGAGGTTAACATCTGTTTTCAGGCTGCTGAAGGGTGGAGGAAACTGCTGCAGTGATGTACGCATGTGTGGAACATCACTGCAAAATTTATGAAACTAAAGCTCTAATAACCTTTCCTCAACAGATCGGAGAAAGAGCAGAGTTCCTGAACAAATCAGCGCAGAAAAGGTAAAAACATACCAAGCTTTTTTTTTAAGCTTTTAGTCGAGCATGTGAGCCTTGCAGTCATGTTTTTGTTGAATAGGAAAAATGTAACCTGGAGTTGAAGTTTTAATCCCAACTTGGGGCTGCAAGTTTCTCCTCTCAAGGCAGTGAAGATGAAATGTTTGACCACACTGTGCGTAATATTCAAAGTGGTCCCATGCTGCGTCTGCTAACTGTTTGCCTCTGCCCAGCAGCACAGTGAAGGCGTCTCATTCTCCTGTGGTGTCCAAGATAGACAACAGGCTGGAGCAGTACACCTCGGCTGCTCAGGTTAGCATGACTTCGGCTGTAAAACTGAAAAAATGTTGGAGCAAAACGGCAGCAGTGTAGCATCGACATTCGGTTTTACTTTCGTTTTTTGTGTAGATTTCTGTGGCGAGCAAAACATTTGGACTATCCAAACATTTGGCAAATTTGGTTTCACTGCCTCATGCTAATTCTTTTTTACCCAGTATGCTTCTCTGTTGATTTGAATACCCAAAACAAGACAAGACACTGTCGGAATTTGTCCCTGTTATTCTCAGCAAATTCATGTGGGTTTCTTTGAAAAAAAAAAAAAAAAAGACAGGTGTCTGAGCTCTGATCTGAGCAGCCATCCCTGCATGTTCCCCAGTTTAAACCATCACCACTTTGTCTCAGCAGAGAGAGAACAAGGAGTCTCGATCCCCTCGCTCTGGGGCGGTGGATCTGCCCATGGTCACCGACAGCATACGAAGCATCAAGAGCATGTGGGAGAAAGGCAATGTGTTCGCCTCGCCTGGGAGTGGTGGGAGCACGTTCAAGGTAAGTGAAGAGGTGGTGGAGGATGTGAGGAGGTTCGTGAAACTTTGTGTGTGTGTGTGTGTGTGTGTGTGTGTGTGTGTGTGTGTGTGTGTGTGTGTGTGTGTGTGTCAGTGGAGCAGAGAGAGAGAGGAAAAAGCCCAATTCACTGGCACTTCCTGCTTGGCCCTGTTGCTGATGACGACCAGGCTTAGCTGACCTTTGACCCTATCCAAACAGGAAGCAGCTGTGATGAAGACAGGCGTGGCAGGCCGCATCAACGACTGGCTGAATAAAACTCCGGAGAGCGGCAAAACGTCAGGAGGAAGGCCATCGGTAGGTCGTCACCGCCGCCGTCAGGAAGTGCAGTACATGGACTGTACAGCTCAGGGCCCGAGAGAGAAATGCTCACTGTCCTCTGCAGCACGGCTGACGCAGCTGTGCTGACTGACCTGCAGTATGCTCAGATGATCTTAATGTATGTGTAGATTTCTGTTTGAAATCATCAGCGATGTTTCGTGATGGGCTCTTACATGAGCACGCGACTTTCTGGCTGAGTTAGGACAGTTTTGGTTCTTTCACAGGAGACATTTCTGTGTTTCTTTTTTCTTTTCTGTGCTCATCTCACTGGTTTGAAGTGGGCGGGACTTAGTGGAAACAGTGTGATGTCATATATTTCCATGCACCAATCAGGATTGAGCAACTTTTGAATCAGAATCTGATGACATTTTTGGTGGGTTGTTTGATCACTGTCAATCAAACCACACCCACGCAGTCCTGGAGATGCACTCAAACTGAGTTTGTGTATGTCAAACTCTTCAGAAATAATGATGTTTTTTTTACTTTAGTATGAGGTGATTCAGTCGTGAATGGTAATTGTTACAGAGAAATACTTAACGTTTAAAGGGGTTTAAGGGCCTTTAAGTAATTTCTCCACTTGTAGTGTGAGTGAAGACAGAGCTTGGTACATTAATGAGGCATCTACTTTGTTCAAAACCTTTTAAAATCTCACTTGAATGAATATTTGTCTACAGGGTTCAGTAGTCAGATCTGAGCTGCATTAATTCCAGCAAACACGGGTCAGCCTCATAACAAACTGCAGTACTCTCACTGTTATATCACCCTGCAGTATAATTATTATCATGGCAATGTCACAATCGCTGCTGGTCATGTTTTGCTCAGTCGATGTTTTATAATCATTTCAAATGATGCAGGGCAGGTTGAGACTGCCTGGCGCCACCTGGTGGCCTTAAAGAAAGATAACTCATGAAGGATCTGAGCTTGCTGCAGTCCACTCTTCCATCTGTCATAACATACTGCCACAGTGCATGCGGATATTATGGTCTTGGCATCAGTTTGTTATACAGTGTCACTTAAGTATTTTATCTTAAGCTTATCATAAGCTTTGCGAGCCGACACACAGCAAGCTGGAGTGTTTGCTTTGTTTTTTTTTTCTCCAGTCCCGCTCATGCATGTCTGCCTCTCTTCACTCTTACCTATATTTTACCCAAATATTTATGTTAGAGCTTTCCATGTCGCGGATTATGGCTCAAATATTTAACATGCAGCAGGAGAGAGTGAGGATATGAAAGGAAACTTTGTTTAACTGGAACTCTCTTGCCATGCAATGCTGCCATCCAGTATTACAAAATTAATAGTGTCTCCCACACTTTGCATTGTGCTGGGGTGTCTTGAAAGAGGAGCCTCTTATAGTGAAAGTAAGTGCTATTTTACGCTTCCTCCAGACAAGCACCCCTCTGCTTGAGAGTGTCCTTTGCTCCCCTCCTTCCACCTCTCTCCTCCTCTGTCACTCCTCTCCTCTGCATCTCAGCTACTATTTGCCACAATATGACGACTATTTTCAAATTGACCCACAAAGGCCGAGCGCTCCGAGCACCGCTGATGTGATGCTTTGTTTTTTGCTCCCTTGTTTTCTGCCTCCCTCTGTCAGGACCTGAAGCCTGTCGACGTCACCAACAAGAGGAGTCTATGGGAAAACAAAGGTGCCTCTCCAACCAAGGTAGCTTTTATTCCTTTCAAATTGCTCGCTGTCTAGTACCATGAAGAAAGAGTGCCAGCCTCACCCATCGGGGAAAATCCAATCCATTGCACATCCTGGAGCATATCCAGGCAAAGTTTTAACTATGCCAGATTGGTTTGTGGTCTTGGAAGGATTCCCCGTGGTTTTTCATGGTTTTCCAGTTGTTGTCAATCAAGAGAACTTTATGTTAAAGAGATGGCGTTGGAAGATTAATTTCACGATATTTTGACCCCTAGTGTCTCGGCAATGGGAGTAACAATCACTTCTGTTTGTTTTTTGCTTTAAAGAACTCTCATAGCTAGTTGACCTCACCGTTAAATCTGGAATAAGCCTGGAGAGGTAAAGGAGTGATTGTTCCATGTTGCTTCACAGCACTTATCACAGAATGAGCTCACACTCTGCTGTCACACTGTCGACTTTTTGCTCTGTGTTGTTGGCAAAGCTGCGCTCTGTTCTGCTGCTGCTGGACACGACTAATCATAGCGCAATTAGGCATTTCTGATTTGACAAATGTGTCTTGCGTTCACATGATTTGAGTGATTTTTTTTGGCATAGGCTGGCATTTATTATTCATGTCCATTCGCACACGAAGTCACAACATTTTAGGGGATGTAATTATCTGCATTTGGAAAATATTGAGCAATAAACATCGGTTGCTTTCCCAAATGCACAGAGGGCATTAAGAAATGAAACTCCTAACTTGTAAAGCATGTCTGCCAGATGTTCTAAGTGCTGTAAAATAAAAGGAACAAAGTGAACACATCAACAAAGCCATAGTAAAGCCAATTTTAAAGGATTACGCCGTTGACTCCATTAACACCCATAACTCGTTAAAGCCGACTCAACAAAATCCAGAAGATTACAGTTTAGTGTAAATTCTGTGTCATAAAAAACCTTTAACAGTGCGCCTGTTGTCCAACTGCGGGCTGAATGCTTTTCACAAATGGCTGTATCACATCACCGCTCCTTCTTCTGACAACCACAAATCACTACCCTCAGTCCAACTTCACTTGACTTTATATTGCCCTAATGGAGAAACTGTTTACAGCATTCTTTACAAGTACGACGCCTTGCTGAGTTGCGCGGTGGAAGTTTGGCAGTATTGAATCACTGTTATCACCTCGCGCTTTCAAACAAGTCTGACTAAACCTGACATGAATAAATTGTCTTATCTTTATTTCTATACATAGATAAAGCTGTGTTTGTAGAGCGACTTAGTAGAAGTGAGACCCCACACTACAAGGATGTCCTACGTACCCAACTTCTTTAGTATAAACTTTCCTTCCTTCCTTATTTCCTTCCTTCCTTCCTTCCTTCCTATACTGGTAGTAGTGTGTTTCTGCAGCCAACAGCTGCAGTGCAGGCCGGAGGCTGTGGTCCACCACATTGAGTAGTGGAGCTGGAGGGCACCAGGCGGTGGTCTGCTCTGACGTAAGAAGGGCCCTGGACAGGAAAGGTAGCGGTTAGCGACCATGTCATTAGCTAACCCTGCTATGCTGTGATGTCAGGGAAGGCAAGATGAGCAGGATAACGACTGATGAGGGAGGCTCAAGAGTCCGTATAGGTGGAAGACTAAGATCAGAAGTGGTTGTAAGCACCTGCTGCTTTGACTGGAAGCTTTGCCTGTTTGTTTAGCTAACTTTCTGCATCTGTCTGCATCTTTTGCTACCTTATTACCTTCCTGTCTTCGTGTCTTGCAGATGGCAGGCAGAGGGGAGACCAAATCAGTCGCCAACGGTGAGTTTTTACAAGGCAACAGAAGTGTCGGCATGTAACTGCAGAGCTTGTGAACGTGTGTGCAAGAAAACACACAAATGGGTGGGCATGTGGGCATGCATACTGCAGCTGTTGGGTGAACTTGTGGCTCCAAAATGTCAGCTTTTCAAAAGCTAAACACCGCCTTGTTCTTAGCTTGGCCACAGTGGGGTTTTTTTTTTCTAATTGCTTTCAGAAACCAACAGACGAGACTTTCTCAACCCATAAAGGAGTGCCCTAATCCTTTAGTTGAAGGAAAAACAAGGAAATGACCAAAATGAGTTTTGAATGAGGTTTTCACTCAGCAGTGTGTTTTTAAAGGCATGTAGGCAGCCTTCCTGGCTTGCTGACAGTGCAGCTGTAGAGATAAAAGGGAAGCTTGACACTCATTTTGTCATTGTCTCGTGTCACCAGCCATTTGTTTCTTATGCCTGTTAAGAGCTACACTGTTTGGGCATAACACGCATCAAGTCAGGCATCTCAAAACACCACTCAAAACAGCCAGTGCAGCCAAACACACATGATCCCTCACTGACTTCCCAGCAGTAAACCTTTCCAGTTGTGTTCATTAGGGCAGAGGTCCTCGCACTTTGGCCGAACAGTAATTATTGCAGAGAATTGAGATGTGACCTTCTCGTTAAGTAAGTCGTCTTTGGCTCTTTGATGGATACAACACCATGTGTTTCAAAACCAGTAACTGACCGTATCATAGCCGACCCTGCAGTCTCTTTCAGTTTGCCATTTGGCCTTTCGCTCCACAGCATTTTAGGATGCCATTTAAACATTGCTTGCTATTTTAGAATCAGATATGAGCGCAGCCTCCTCCTCGTTTTGTTCCCCCGGTGGGCAGAAGAAGGGTTTTGGCCTTGAGGGATTCCGTACATGTCTGCATAATGCATTGCTTATTCAGCACACAGAATGACACACACACACACAGACACGGCCACACACCAATTTCACCTCTATAAACCCACTTAACAGCCATCTCGACGCCACTCAAACCTTTCAGCTTTTCCACTCATGTACACGGCCACTTGTGCTGCTCATCCTGCTCCTCGGAGTGCTGCCAGGCCGGTTTGTCAGATTAATAGCTGGTATGTTGGAGATTAGCACACCATCACAGTCTGACAGAGGATGACAGAGGCTTTGTATAGATTTTGTATTTCTTGCAAGTAGCTGGCTGCAGGACCTTACAGACATTTGACACCACACTGGAACACATACAAGTCAGGAGCCTCACACGGTCCACATGCTTGGATCTAATAGAGATCTTCCAAAATAATGTTCACCATTATTGAAATCGTGCATACAGACATTTAAATCTCATTGTCTGTATTGCATTTAGAATGGTAACCAAGCGAGAATTCAAAATCGATTACATTTGTGCTCATTAGAATATGCAACATTTCTATGTCGTATACGTGTGTATAGAAAGTAACATTATTGTGCCCCTATCAAGTATCAAGTGACCTGTTTTGATATGTGGGTTTAGACCATGAAATGTAGGACAAGACTAATTGTCTACAGCCATGCTAGCAGCTCTGTGAGCCGGTGCTCAGGCACAGCAGTGCTTACAATGCTCACCATCTCAGTTTAGGTGTTAACATGCTAAAATGTGCTTATCAGTGCTAAACAATGCAGCAGAGGCTGGTGGGAATCTGATCAGTCTGATCATAAACCAAAGGATTGAAAACACGTGAAAATAGTATCTGTGATGTACCACATAGTTTTCAGATAGGATATTTAGAAGACTGCCAGCCAGCACATCTTAATTTTAGCAAGTTTTGAGTGGACTCTGGGGTGAAGCTAAAGTAGGACAAGCAGAACCAAACACGACAGTCTGGTAGGCCTGTTAATCAAACAAACACCCCCAAAAATATCCCTCTCAAAGATGATGTCTTTTATTCCAGAAACATAAAAGCAGGAAAATTACTTTGATTCCTTGTGTAGGGGGTCTTTTCCATGAAGTTTAATGCAGCATGCATCAAGTGGCCTGTAAACTGCTTGTTAACTGCAAGACTTCAACACTTCAGTGCAGTGTTTGTTGCCTGGTTTGACCTTCTGTGGCACAAGGTCAGAGTCGTGAATCCACACCTGTCTGCAAACGTATAAAACCACTGATGGACTTGTTTTGTCTTTCACCAGGTATGGGACACTAATGTCTTGAGGGAGCCATGAAAGCTGGGGCCTACGACAATCCAAGACTCCTCCTTTGACTTTGTCTAAAGAACCAAATAAATGATCACACTCCCAAGAGGGACCCCACGAAAATGGAGGGACAGGAGAGACACTGTCCATAGCACTGTACCGAAACAGCATCACATTTTTTGTACGGTTGCAACGTATAGTGCCTTTGCACAATGATTTTTGCTTTCTAAAAGAAACAAAATGCTGTGAAATTTGGACATTTGTAATTACTATTACTAATTACTTTATACAATCCTGCCAGGAAGAAAAAACAAATTAAATTTAGATTTATCTGTTGTACTCCGTGCTGACAGTTTTGATAGAGACAGAGTAGATGGGTTAAAAGTTTCCACATTCCAAAGAGATGGGTGAAGTCATCAGTTTCCCTCATACAGTACATTTTCCATCTCTTTTTTTATTTATATTTAAAGCAAAAGCTTCACACATTGCTATTTTATTCAACGTTCACCAGTTCAGGATAGAAATATAAGCACTTCTAGAATTTAGCTGATTTCACTTTTATTATGTCTTACCAATAGTGCAGCAATGGTCTGAGTAATATATGTTAGCACACGATGTTTTGAATATGACCTATCATACTGTATCTTATATAACATCTTTATACTCATAACAAAAGGTATTTTTGCTTTTTTTTTTTTTTTTGTATCCAGAAACTATTCACCAACAGGCAGTTAATTTCGATGGTGATAGGAGTGTTGAATATTCAGAAGGTCATTCTGACTTTTATTATCCTTTATGTCATTTTATTTATGTTTTAATGTGTTTCGGTCTTTTCTATTTCTAGCTGTTTTTGTAGCTTTTGTACCTGTTTGATCACTTTAAAATCTTCAGACATTCCTCTTCAAAAGCAGGTGCACAAGGTGCCTTCGCTGCTTAAAATCTGTAGGTTTTATCATGTAGAAAGTCAGCAAACGAACCCTCTTTTTTTAATAAATCTACCTTTAACTTCTTTATCGCCTCTATGCACACTCTATTGCTCAGCAATAATTTCCTAATTGAGGGCATACAAAGTAAAACCAGGGTGCCTAAGCATATAACAAGATACTAGTACAAGGATATTTACCACTATGTAATTCTTTTGGCCTTATGATTGCAATGAAAACATTTATGACAGCTGAGGTACAGTACATGACAGCCTCAAAGCAACTCAGTATGATATTAAGACTTGTGATTTTCATGTTTCTTTGTCACTGACGTAGTCTTAAGTAGCACATTCCCTTTCGTAGCTTTTGCGCGATGCAAGCTTTGATAATATTAACGATTTGCCAGGGCATTAAATTCATCAATGTTACTGCTCAAAAGTCTGACAATCACATTCCACAGCTCCTGAAAAGAGCAGGGGAGCTTGACCAAAATACTCTTAAGCTTGATTTAATGTGACATTTATGTTTGTTTTTTTTTAATACAGTGATTTCAAAATGCTGTATTGTTTTGTTTTGGTTTTTTTTTTACAACCTTTTGTCCATTTTATGTTTTTTAAAGCTCTTTTATTTCCATGTTTAACCAGACACTTGTTGTTTGTGTAGTGCTAAGCCTATGCAAAACACACTATCTGTAGTCTCTCTAAACACTCCCAATGTCATACAAGTGGGCAGTTTCCAACTGGATGAATGTTTTAAACATTGTACCCTTGACTCAACAACAGCAATAAAGACATTGAGGGATTTCACATTGTTAAGTTTACTTCCATAACTCCACCACTCTACTGCAGACCACATACTGAATCAAATCTACAAACTATAGCAATGTCGTTTAGTCTTTTATTTATCTTTCATTAGCTCATTTAGTATTCGCTGCTCAATATTTCATTTTTCATTTTCCTCACGCAAGCTTCACTGAAAACACGAGTAGCTTAATAAACTGAGCACCAGCCTTTCAGCTAGCTACGGAACTGAAGCTAACTTTTGCCATAAAAATGACGTAATGTTAAACATCATTGCTGTGGCATCACCGTATGAACTCTTGTAGCAGCTAGCTATACCATTTTAGGCGGCAATCATGCACTAGCTGTCTTAGCTAGCATAGGCCATTGTTGTCCTCACTAACTGTTTCCAACTACCTCATGTCTCATTCCCATGTACGAAAACATTATAATAATGAACATAAACAGCAAACATGCAAATCCACCCCCAAAACAAACAAACCAGGTAATCAGTCCAACCGTAATGCGGCAATTGTGGCATCACTTTTCACTCCCTTCAACTCCCTCCGTTTTTGCCATTGTTGAAAAGTTGACTCAGGTTTCACCTTTTTGCTATATCCAACCTATTTGTGGCCTTTTCTACCCCTGTCTTTATTTTCTTGCTTTGTTTAGCACTGCAAGCTGTTGCAGGTATAACAGTTTGGCAGAACTGGAAGTTTTGGCTTTTCTTGTGTGACTAATGTTAGCTTGCCATAGTTTTAGCATAGTTTTAAATATATCTGTCTAGCCTTGTGCAAGACAGCAGCCATATTCAGTGAGTGTACAGGCAGAGTGTAAGTGGGTCAGCAGTTACGTAGGTGGACAGCCACAGAATGGCTACAGAGCATTTGACTTACTGATTGCTGTAGGGATGTAAAGAGAATCTGGCTTTAAATCACAAACTGTTCATCTGCAATGTCATGAATGAACATTTTATTTCTCCAATTTGAGTCCTTGTAGACCAGAGACTACTCCGAGATGTAGCTTTTGTTTTGAAGATGCATGGAGCCACATGACACACATCTTCCAAGTAGCATTAGTTGTTAGTGTTAGCTTGTTGGCTAGGTTTGCTTGATGATTGGCGGTAAAGGAAAGAAAAGTACCAATTTAATTGGATGTTAAAGGAAAAGCTTTAGATTCCTATTGACACACTATTTTAATTACTTGACATTTCAAGGTATTATATATACAAAGTAATTTTTTTTGACTATTTTGATAACTTTTACTACATTTTCTTAATTTTGGGGCTCCTTATAAAAACCTTATTACTACTATGGCAATTGTGATAAGTGTTAATCTTTTAAGTCATTTTTTGAGTACATGTTCAAAGCATTTGATTCCTTTTGTCTTCTGTGAGAATTTGCTGTTTTGTCTGTATTGTAGGCTGTAGTTATAATACCCACTTGCCCTAGTTGCACATGACATGTCATATAGTGTCAAGCGTATGACACATGAAAGACTCAGTCATTGCCAAGTCCTCTGCTGCCTTCAAGTACAATCAGAAATATTGTAAGAATGAACTTTGCCAACTTTTTTTAATCAAAATCAAGTGACCAAGATGTGGTAAAGGTTGGTCAGGCATTAATTCATGATTCGAGAACTATGTTGCAAGCCTTTTCTACTTTACATTCACCGACTTTGGCACAAAGCAGCTCTGTGCTGCATCAATTCTCAAAGCAAACAGCAACAACAAACAAAAAACTTTCCAAGTTCTGTTCTATCTCCAGCCAAATATCACTTTTGAGGTGGAACAAGTTGTATTTCCAATTTCTGGCTTTGAACAAAGCAGATTGCAAAGAGCACTTGAAGGCAGCATTCCTCTCCAGGTATAACTCATCTCCTGCCTCCAACAATAGAACAGACGATCCTAACCACTCATAGAAAAGATATGTGGTCACATGATGGACAGGGCTGTATTAAGTGTGCTTTTTGGTTGCGAGGATGATTGAACTCTGTCTGGATGTGAAAGAATAAGACCTGTACTTGATGCTAATCCCAGTTCTTCCTTAGGGATATACAGGAGGTAAGATCTGAGCATGACCATGACCTCTGCGTGCATGACAGCAGAAAGATCAGTAACATCACTGAAGTCCAGCTAATATTTTTCATTTCTAATGAAACTTTTTATTGACAAATTTAACAAAAAAATGTGAGTTCTGCTGAAATACATAAACCTCCTCTGCATGATTTAAAAACTAGCTGTTACTCATTCAAAGTCATGAATGCTGAATTAAATTGTCGCAGACGCTGCCTAAGTAGACTCTTAAAGATTTTACGATGGCTTTTCTTTCATGTATTCTGATCTGAGCAGTGCATAGGCCGGTGAAGAAGGTGCTAAGCTCGCCCCTGAGACTGCCATGTTGGTAGCATGCTTTGGGCTTTGCCGTAATACTGCGTAATGCCAAAACCAGCACCCGCAACATTCCTGCCACTGTCAGACTGTGTGTTATTTCACTGTTTCAGCCAAACGGGGACTGACCGCACGCATTAAAGCAAATACACATTTAATACCCCAGCCATGACAGCCCTCATACACTGTGAATTCTTTTTGGGTTTCCAGTCAGTGCTTTTCATCAACCAGATGGTATTCTTATATGTCTCCTTCTCTATCTGTCTCAGGCTCACTCACTTTCTCCTCCTCACATTTCTCTTTGTCCTCTGATGTCAGCTGCTCAAACTGATGACACAAGTGACAACCACACAGGAACTCCAGCCTCGACAACGTTTGAATTTGAGCTGACACGTAACAGAATTTAAACTCTGCACAGGAGTCATATACAGGGAAAGTGTAAATATGGCATTTAGAGATCAAATGTGTAGCTGGTCCTTTGAAACCTTTTGGAAAGAAAGAGCAGGACTGTAACCAGGTAGAAGAACGAGGGAGGGTGGGATAGCTTATGTGGAGCTAAGTTTCTTTCACCCATTCAACATGTATATCACATAACTCACTATTATTACCAAAAACCTGGAACAAACTTGTTTTTATGAGGAGGGACAGAAGCAAGACAAACTCCTGAGAGACATTGCTATAAAAATGTTCCCTGCAGCACCAGCAGCTGACCAAGCCGCAACAACAAAAATAGCCTGTCTGAATGTGGGTCCCAGCTCATTGATTTACTGTGAGTACGGTGAGGTGAGCCAAACCCATTGTCTGGAGGAGCAGCTCCACACCTGTTCAAAAGCATGCTCTATTATTCTTAAAAATAGACCCTCACCCTCCCCCGCTGTTCTGTACTGACACCGGTTTTTACGATCTGGTGATTTATAAGCCCATGGAAAAAAATTCAATGGACTGTTGTGCACAACCACATTCTGACATGTAGCTTATATATATACATATATATGTGTGTGTGTGTGTGTGTGTGTGTGTGTGTGTGTATGTATACCTTGATGAATCCACCCCTGTAACCTTGACCTCAAACACTCAAATGTTGGTGGGGGTTTTTCTAAGTTAAAGCGGCTGGGTCTTATGTAGTATACTTTTTGAAAATAAAAATAAAAACACTCACAGAGACACAGTATGCAATGCACATGAACTCAATTTAAGCCTTAGTGTTAGTTTCTAATATGATTTTAACCAAGTTAAACAAGTAATTTCGCACTGCAGAGTTTGACATTTAGAGCTTATTTGCTGTCCTTTATAGGCTTTGATGAGATTGATGATCATTCTATCCCATTAAAATTGAAGGTACTACCAGGAATTTGAGGTTAGCTTAGCTTAGCATAAAGACTGGAAGCAGGGGGAACAGCTAGCCTGGCTCCGTCTGAGGTAAAGGTACAAAAATCCACTTCTCAGCATCTCTAAAGCTCACTTATGAACATGCTATATCTTGTGGTGTTTTGGGGGGTTTATGTGCTCGAATATCTATTGACTGACAGAAAAACTTCCCTGAGTCTTCACTGGTTGCCTAGCAACCTAATGTAGACAAGCATCCATCTGTGAAAGTGGCGTCGTCTCATGTACCTCCTGGCAAGAAATTAGCAAATTCCCTCTATATCTAGAACGGGCAAAAACAGAGCAGCAGGCAGACATATCCTGACTTGTAGTTGGTAGATGGATCAAGTTTCAAAAACAGTGGTGCCTGCATTTCCCATAATGCAGCTCAGTCAGTCCTTTCATCAGACCTACATGGTCTTCTGATAAAATGTGAAATCTCAAGCTCAATACAAGGCAACCCTGATGATATCATCATGACATCATTAGTTTTTCTCAGACCTTCGAAAGCTCCTCCAGAGCCACAGAGGACATTATGCAACTGTCTCCACAGGCTGAGTGGTGTAAAATTGGTGGAGTAGCCTTGAACGAATCAAGTGTGTTTCAAGAGGATTTTTGAAACTGCAGTGAAATCAAATTAGATGTTTTTGAAATAAGCTGTTACGCATGAATATCTGACTAAATCACGCTGGTTATTATGGACGTTTCTTGCATGGTACCACTTCAAAGCCTTCTGAGCCTCAGAAATATATTTTTTTTTCGCGATCGCACATGTCTGAGCCAATATGGTATGCGTAGCTTCAGATGCGTCAGTTCGTCCATGAAGGACTCTTGCAGTCCTGGTTGTTTCAGTGCTGTTCAGACTCCAGTCGGCTGCCTGCAGCCTTGCTCAGTGCCAAGAGGAAATGGCTGAGGATTAGGCCTGGAGCTGTTTAAAGCCCTGGGCCTCTGCTTGCAGTGCCCATGGTGGAATCATTTCAAATTCTACAACCGCTCCAATCTCACAGCATGTAGCCAAGGTTTTTTTTTGTGGGTTTTAGTTCTGTTGTTTGCACAAATGATAAAAGCACTGAAAGGAGAAGAAAAGAAAAGAGATACAAACCATCTGGCCAAGGAAAAAGAAATCTCAAGGGCATTACAGTTGATAAGATAAAGAGGAAAATATCAAGAAGACAAATAAAAATACAAATTGCAGCAAGAAAAACATTAAAATACAAATATGAATGTAACCAACCCTAATTATACTGATCCTAAGAGAATTAAAGGTCTGGCTCCGTGCATGTGTGTGTGTGTGTCAGAGAGACAGCTGCATTAAAATTCCTCTTTTATCTCAAAACAAGTAAATTCATTAAAAATGCATCTAGTCTATTCTATGAGGTGATTCTCGATGTTTTGATGAATTGTCTGCTTTCCTTTCCGCTGCAGGTAATTGGAATCTAAGATGTCTGAAGAAGTAGTCGAGGAGATGCTGTGAGTACCTTCATTACATTTTAGCAGCACTTGTAGTGTTTTAAGTTAAATCAACAGACAATCTGAGCTGATTTTGACTCATTGCTCACTTCTTTTCTTTTCAGGGAGGAGGGTGAGTAAGAGTTTGAGAGCATTCATTGTCTTTTTCGATGGCAAATGTCACTTCCAAGCCTCTGTTGCGAGACGTAGCCGACCTGATTATGTCTTCTCAGAGGTAGAAACCCAGCATGAGGAAGGTAAAGGCTTCTGCGTGGCTTCATGTGTGTGTATCATCTTGTTTCCGGTGTGTCTCCTGCTGTTACAGTGTCTGCTGCCGGTGATAAAAGCCATAGCGCGCTAGCCGAGTGTGTTCAGTTTGTCTTTTTTTTTTCTTTTTTTTTTTCCCTCATTGGTGCAATATATCAAAACAAAAGACATGAAGCAGAGTTGAACAATGGTGGACGTGTCAGAGCGTACAGACATTAACAACAACTGACAGCGAAAGTGTAGGAGGAGTGTGGGAAGTTTATGCCAATCACTCCGACCAGACAGCTTGTTCTCCATCGACTCTTTGTTGGACTGATGTGCAAATACTGCACACCGAATACATATAATAGTCATTGGATTTTAGATATTATACTGCACTACACTCAAACTATACTAGGTTATATTTCATATTCTATGCTGTACTGCTGTGCTAAACTATGTATTACATTCTACTATATTACTACAGATGACCTTTGTTTCTATATTATAATAAATAATACTATTATGTATGTATGCTGTTACAGTAGATTGTGTCATATTACTCTCATATTTCTCAGAAGGTTGTATTTAAACAGCTGTTCAAGGTCTAAAGAGGTAAAATTGTGCATTATTTCACAAAATATTGAATATTTATTTTGTGGCCACTGGATTAAACTGCTGAACTGTAATAAAGTTGTTAGAACTAAGTGCACCTTGAACAGCTACAGCAGTAAAATGCTGCTTAATCATTGATGCATCACTATTTTTCGCAGAACGAGTACTTTGTTATTTTGACACTTTATGCACATTTAGCTGCTACTTTTGCACTTTGGGGGATTAAGTAAAAAAAAAAGATGACACAAAGTGAACCGAAATGATGATGATTTTTCCTGTTGTTCTGTCATGTGTAGAGATTCCCCTTTGATTTCTGACATATTACAAACAGCTCGCGGGCTCAGTTTTTTGATCCCAGATCATTCCCTGTTTTTAGCTTTGTTCAGAATGTCAGACACCAGCATTGGTTTCAGCGCGTCCCCGGAGACATTATCACAGTGCTCAGAGTTTGACCAAATCCAAGCCTCAAGCTGCTTGCCAGAGTCTCATTGATCCACTAATCCTTATTTTGTTCGCTCAAATGTGGAGACACCGAGAAAAGAAAGTTTGTGTGGCTTGTTTTTGTCAGTAAATAATGCCTTTCCATTCATATTTATCTTAATGTACACACTTCAGGTATAGTGCAGTAAGTGGTACCATGTGTTCTTTGGGTTTCATTAATTCTTGTTATGTTTTTGTTGTATAGAGGAAGCTCCACCTGCAGTGGAAGGTAAATATGTGCCATTATAACTCTATATATGAACATCATATTTCTATAGAAAAGGGCTAGGATTAAATGTTTGGTATTATAATAGGTTTATGTGTGAAACTGCTCACGTAGCATTGCTTAAATATGACATACATACTCATTTTCTATTAATAACACAGGCACTCAGTCAGAGCTACTCACTCCACCTGCGCAGCACAATGCAAATTAAATAGTCTTTTCTTGTTTTACCTCTGGTTTACTTCAGCACCCTTCATTTACCTGTGTCAATATTAGCTTTTCTATGCTCGGTATTCACTCCTCACTGCTGTGTTTGGCTGCCAAGGAGCCGCCTGCTGTGTTAGTGTTTGATGAATTTGTTCCAAAATGAGACATCCACTTTGTGAAAATTGTGACATCTACTCAGACAAAATTACTGTTTGCATGCAAGTAAAACTCCCCCGCTTATTGTCGAGATGGGAGCTTTTTTTCATCTATTTAGTGACAGAATATTGACATTTCCGAGGTTTAAACGTTTAATTTAATATGACAATTTTTCTAAAATGTTAAAACATCTCATTCATCATATGTACTGGTTGTCTTGCATATTTCATGGTGCAAAGAGAAGTTATCCCAGTCTAATGACTTCATGTCATTTCCCTCTGTGAACATATTGTTGCATTGCATTTTTCTAAAGACAATCTGACACATAATCACATCTTCATTGTTCCACACAGAACCTCCTGCTGCAGAAGAGGGTAATGACTTTTTGCTACTCTTTTTATTTCTATTCTAATATATTAAGTGTTCAATGGTCCATCTTTAACAAATATATTGTATACATGTGAGAATTAAACATTATTTTGCTTTGAAATATGACACCTCTTATTTGCAAATGCTTATCTTCTTTAACTTTAAGTAAATTGGTTGAACTGTACTTTTAGGAATCATCAACACGTTCTAGTTAAGTTGTGCCATGTACTGATGAGCTACTCTCCATTTCTTGCACTGATTATGATTGCTGTCACTGATCAACGGCCTGGTCGACATTACCTTTACAAAGAGCCTGCAGAAGAAGGTAATGATCGCGTTTCCACTGTTTGTTTCTATTCTAATATAATATAAAACAGTATACGATGGTCCAGCTTTCACAAATATATTGTATCCATGTGAATACAGCCTCCTTTTGCTTTCAAAATGACATCTCTTGTACACCATGTGCTTGTTTAAGTATTTAATTACAGGTATACTATGAATATTTAATATATGCTCACTGATTTCTTGCATTGATTGTGATTGCTGTCGCTGATCATAGAGCCTGCAGAGGAAGGTAATGAACTTTTCCTACTTTTATATTCTATTATTAGAATAATATATAATAATGCGTCTCTAATAATCTCTTGTATGCCACATGTTTATTTTCTTTAAGTATATTTTGTCTAAACCATACTCCTCAGTCACATTAACACATTTAAAGCCATCCTATGAAAATTGACCATAGTCTTATTGATTTCTTGCATTGATCGTGATTGCTGTCGCTGATCAATGGCCTGTTCAACTTCAACTTTGCAAAGAGCCTGCAGAGGAAGGTAATGAACTTTTCCTACTGTTTTATTCTATTATTATATATAATATCGTATATAAAAATGCACAATGATCCAGCATTCACAAATACATTGTCTACATATGTGAATACAACCTCCTTTTGCTTTGACATCTCTTGTACGCCACATGCTTATTTTATTTAAGTATATTTTGTCTAAATCATACTCTTCAGTAACATTAGCACATTAAAGCCATCCTATGAAAACTGACCATATTCTCATTGATTTCTTGCATTGATTGTGATTGTTGTCGCTGATCAATGGCCTGTTCAACTTTACCTCTGCAAAGAGCCTGCAGAGGAAGGTAATGAACTTTTCCTACAGTTTTATTCTATTATTATATATAATATGATATATAATAATGTGCAATGGTCCAGTTTTCGCAAATACATTATATATGTGAATAAAACATCCTTTTGCTTTGACATCTCTTGCATACCACATGCTTATTGTGTTTAAGTAACACATTAAAGCTATCCTATTTACCATATTCTCATTCATTTCTTGCACTGATTGTGATTGCTGTCGCTGGTCACCGGCCTGTTCAACATTGCCTTCACAAAGAGCCTGCAGAGGAAGGTAACTCATACGCACGGTGCGACTTCGCTGAATAAAAATATATGCCTCTAGTTTGTGCATCCTACCATGTTTTACAGTCATTTAGCTGTAGTAAGAAGACCTTAGTGCTGAGACATTTGTGGAAAATAGCAATAGTGACTTTCAGTCTTTTCAGTTCCCTGTTACAGATGAATTTATATATGGTGTAAATGTCTTCCTATTTTATTTTTTTCTTCACGCCTTTATATTTATTCTGATAACACATTTATATAAAAGAACTGCCGCCACTGTCTGAAAGTGAGCTTTCATGGCTTGAAACCCCCCTAGAGCCACCAAGCCGCTCTGACAAGGCATACAGAAACTGTTTAGACTTTCTATTTCTCTTTCTGACAGGCAAGAAAGTGTTTCATATCAAAATATGTAAAGTAGATATTATTGCTGTTTGCAAATAATAAAGTCAATCCATTTGTATTCTGCCAGCTGAAGCACTAACATGTCCTTATGTCCTTTGCCGTAGAGTCTCCAACTGCAGATGAAGGTACTGTAACTTGCTGATGGGGCCTTATGAGGACATTTTGTGACCGTTGCTGTAGTTGAACATGGCTGTCTGGTGCCTTCACTCATCCACTGGAGAACCACACAGTGTAACACATGCTCACAGACACGCTGCCTGCCAAAATGATGAAACGATTTTAATCTTGGAGTCCTCCTGCAAGATCTATTGTTCCAATACTCATTCACTTACGCAGTACATTCGTCAGAGTGCATATTGAGTTTATTTGTCTTCCACTGTTGCATGAGTGAGGATCATTAATGAATTAATAATCTTTCACTTCAATGTTTTTGGCCTGCAGGAGAGACTCAGGGTGAGTGAGTGCTGGCATTTTATCCACTAAAGCCAAACTGTTTGACACTGGTGGATTTTATAACACAAATATATTGTTTTGTTAAGATCAGTATTTTATTTCTATATTAAAATGTATAAACTGGTGCTATAGTAACTGTGATTATCCTTTTTTTTATGGTGATAGATGACTCCAAACCTAAACCAAAGTAAGTGTTTCTTCATGTGAATTTCAATCTGTATACATCAAGCAACTGGTCGTTCAGAGGTCTTCTTATTGTAACCCAGAAATGTGATTTTAGGGCATTTGCTGCACCGATAGCTGTGCCAAAGATACCAGAGGGAGAGAAAGTGGACTTTGATGTAAGTGATTGATAATAGTGTTTTTGTATGTAGTGTGTCTGCGTGCATAAATGTTTGTCTATATTATCAGGATCAAATGTCTGCCAGAGCAGACTTTGCTCAGGACTTGATTAGAGTTCTGCTCACTAAAGGCTCTCATAAATTTGTCAGTACAAATGTGTGTCTGTGACTGCAGGACATCCACAGGAAGCGTCAGGAGAAGGATCTGACTGAGCTGCAATCTCTGATCGAGGCCCACTTCATCCAGAGGAAGAAGGATGAGGAGGAGCTCATCGCTCTCGTTAACAGGATCGTAAGTCTTCCAGGAGAGCCAGATCACCGGAGCATTGCACCACCCAGAAAATAGTCACACCGTGCGCGTTTGTGTGTGTGTGTCTGTGGCCGTGGATGTGCAGGAGAAGCGGCGTGCTGAGAGGGCTGAACAGCAGAGGGTCCGTACTGAGCAGGAGAGGGAGAGGCAGATTCGTCTTGCTGTGAGTTCCCTCTAATCATCATCTCATCTCTTTCACAACATGACCCCCACATGCAATAAATAAATAGTGTTGTATAACAAATTACCTTGCTTCCCAAATACAATTAGGGAGTCGGGGATGTGTGTCTCCTGGCGGGGAATCTTCTCTGGCTGGAGGAAGGGACAAATATAAACTTGTAAACAACAGAAAGGGAATACTCCATCCTTGATCTTGTGCTTTGATATATAAAGCACCACGGGCCAGTCTTTTAAATGAGTGTGCTTAGTGATGTCACCTTACAAAACAGCCTTGTGCAGCTTTAATTTCAGCTCAGATGACATACAGTAGATTTGGATCGACCTGAAGTTCCTGCCTCTGGGGGCTCATTTCTCTGTGCAGCCTGTTGCAAATAATTCAGTATTTGATTTTTCTTTAAAGGAGCTATAATCTAGATTTTTATAATGCTGCAAACTTGTCACATTGAACTGCAGTTCACTGTGGCTTCATGGTCCTCTCAGTCCTGCTGTGTGTTCACCTCCGTTAGCTGTAAGCTGTTAGCTCTTTTAGCCATTAGCTCTGTTAGCTCTATGACCACAGGACTGACAGTCACGTGTCAGGCGGAGCTGTCCTCCTGCATTTCAACACAGATCATCAGGAAAAAAAAGTCTGTCCCCCATCAGTAGTGAGCTTACTGCGTCCTTAAGACTTTAATGCAAGGATTTTAATGCATCATTGTTTTTCATAGGTGTCCTGCTGAGTCACCCTGCAGCGATTGTACAGCATGAGAAGACGGGGTCTGCTGCCATCAGCCGTCCGTTCAGTCTGTCGTTTGCTAAGCCAACGTTATGCATACACATACAAAAGTCCTCTCTATCCCAAAGATGTCCCAGGGAAGACCTCTGTTTGTCCTAATATATACATGCGACGCCTCAAGCCCTGCAGTATCGTTAAGCTCATCATTTTAGTTTTCTAGCTTGCAACTTTAATATCTGTGTTTTTGTCATAGCATCATTTTCAGATGCAGCAGGCATCTGTTTTCTGTGGAAAAAGCTTTAAAAAGTGTACATGATCTACACCAAATTGCACCAAAAATAGCAACTAGTTGGTGAACATATTGCATTTAGCACATGAAGAGCCTGACATTTCCCCCAGGAGTTGGTGGAGACCAAAAACAGAGCTAAAAGGAGAGTGAATATTGGATTTACACTTTGCCAGATGGCCTGAAATGCAACCCCAAATGAACAATAATGTTGCTCAATTTGTAATTAGGCAACAGATTTTGGTTTCAGTGTTGGTTCAGCAGTTAAAGAAACAAAGTGGACAGGTGGTGTTTTTCTTTCTCCGCTGACTGCGTTGCACGATCCGTACCACAGGAAGAAAAGGAGAGGAAGGAGCAGGAGGAGGCACGAAAGAAGCAGGATGAGGACGCCAAGAAGAAGAAGGCTCTGACAAACATGACTCAGCAGTATGGCGGTGTCCAACAGAGGGTCAGTCATCGCACGCAGACACACATGAAAACTGAATTCTAAATGATTTAATATGCTGTCATACAAATGTGAAGCACTGCGGATACCCACAATAACAAAAATCCCAAATCCCTTGTGGTTTTAAGCATTCTAGTGTTGTGAAATAATTTCCACATTAATTCTGAGAAACACACAACCATCACCGAGATGACTGACAGAAGATGAAGACTGTTACCGCGATCATGAATGCAACACGTGTGTTTGAGCTTGAATGAGCGGGAAATGGGGCCAGAGTTTCAGAGCTTGTGGCCTCTTTGATATTCTCTTTCTTTCATTATTTCTTTGTTGCGTTCTTTCAACACGTCCTCTTGGATCGGTTCCCCCATCCAGCAAGATGGAAAGAGGGGAGCGAAGAAGCAGACAGAGAGGGAGAAGAAAAAGAAGATCCTGGCGGAGAGGAGGAAGCCTCTCAACATCGACCATCTCAGCGAGGACAAAGTGAAGTAAGGATACTCAGTTTTCGTAGACATTTATGAAGTTATTGTTCACAGTTCTATAGACCAACTAATATCCATATTTACAGTCTGATGCAGGTGATTTATTTGTGAATAAACGTCCACCTACTTTCCATTCCTCGTATTATAGACTCTTACAAGTTTGACATGGCTTTGTGGTTTTCTGTCTCTGAAGTACTCCCGCATTTTGCTCAACAGGGAGAAGGCCAATGAGCTGTGGCAGTGGCTGATGACCCTGGAGGCTGAGAAGTTTGACCTCACCGAGAAATTGAAGAGACAGAAATATGATGTAAGTACTTTGCCCCAGGGCTTTCATGTGCCAACTGCACCATGAAATGACAACAGAAATAAAAACTAAGCTTTTATATGCGCCTTTAGAAGAGCCAACCTACCTTTATATCAACAGTGTAAACGTTACATCAGTCGTAGTAAAGGTAGGAAAGTTGAGGAATGTTTTCTGGCTCCAGCTATATTGACTGCACAGACATGAGAGTGGCAAGAAGATGAATACACTTCCCAAAATGTCTTACTATTGCTTTAAGGTGTTACAATGAGGTACCTAGAAAGCTTCAGATTAACAGCAATACATTTATGTCCAAACCTGATTTATGAACTATTATTTTGACCCACTGGATAAAATGATAATGACAAACACTCCATATTGGTAGTATACAGCCCACAGCAATGATAAAGCCACAGAATACGAAACGGTATGTACTGTGCTTTTAAGTGCAAGGCTGTCCTGAGGGCGCCTATCTAAAATGAATGTGGCTTGACTTCCAGATCAATGTACTGCAGACCCGAATCAATGAGCAGCAGAAGTTGTGAGTAACTGTTAATGAGCAGTGTGAGCCTCTTGGATGTTGTGTAGTTTTGCAGTCCGTGTGTTGGGTCACAAACTGAGTTTTTCGGACAGTGGAGGAGGAAGGAAGCTGGGCCACAGTCACGAACAGAAGGTGAAACTCGCAGTGTGCGCTGATGAAGAAGCCTGCAGAAGCTGCCATGTGGTTGTGTGTAGACTTAATGCTACAGCTAACTCCACAAGTGAAAGTCCATAGTAGTATTCATGGAAAATAACCTGCAAAATACTTTTTGCACTGTGTACAAAATCTGATCTCAAACATCTCCGGAGCATCATTTCAGCAGTCTTTCCAGCTTTTCACAGCTGTAATTCGATCTGAAGTCACATTTTGCTTTGCAGCATCTCGTCCCTCATCTCCAGCTGTCAGGGACAGTTTCACTTCTAATGGTGCAAGCACAGCTGAAACATGATAAAGACGAAACACAGTTATGAGATTGTGTGACCTTTTCCTCCAGTGTTTAGTTAAAGGATCAGCTCAGAGGTGAGTCCTGATCTGCAGGTGAGAGTCTTTGGACGTCGGGTGAACGCATCTTTCTCTGCTGAGCCGTTCTTTAGGACCACACGGTCCGCTCTTTGGCTCAGCAGGTGTCCGTCTGTGTCTGCTGTTGTCCCCGTGCTTAGCCAGTCCTCCATGTTTGTCCCCCACAGATCAATGTGCTTCTGGCTCGCGTTAAGGACCACCAGAGGTAAGTTGTAGCCACCTTTGAAGCGTGGCTCATATCGGTGCGCCGAGTATCATCCGTTTCTCTAAAAGCCACGGATAATGTATTGAGGTGGTTTTGGTCCTCATTTAAAGAGCCTCGGGAAATTTCAGATCATTTACAATATGTCTGACAAAGTGTTTTCTGTAATACAAAATTTGGCATTTATATATAGTCATCACTGCCCTAATCCATGCTGAATCTTTATTTGCCCAATTCCTTTATGTATGAATACAGTTGTAAATGTAAACTACCCCATATGCAGATCTTCAATGTCTTATATATCTCTTGCACCCCAAGGCCTTTTAAACTCACATCATCCTACTTGATATCAAGTGGGAACATGTGACAGTCTTTACTGAATGAGTTGTGAGCATAGCAATAGTTCTAACTTTGTGCAGCGCAGATCTCACCTTCCTATGGCTTCAAACAAGTAAAATACTGCATTTTACCTGTTTCAGACAGCCATGGAAGTCTGATCAACTGAGTAGTAGAAAGTCTGCCATTTTAAGGCGTGCATGCAGTATTTGATTACTTGTTTTTACCTTATTGTACTGGATTCTTACTCTGGTTAATATTCTTTATATTCATCTGTTGCTCAACATCCCTCTTTACATCTCCATCCAGGCAGCGTGAAAACATTGTGTTCCTGATCCACAGCTATATTTGAGCTTTGAAGTTGGTAAAAATTGAGACGCAGTGTGGTTTGAGTGAGCGTCCCACAGCGCCACATGTTCTGAACTGAATTTGTGTAACATTATCAGTTACAAATTGTGAAATATAAACCGATCTGAACCAAACCTCTTGGAAAAAAAAAAAAAAAAAGTCTCTTAAGAAGCTATGTGTGTCGATGTTTTGAGGCAGAAAGCGAGACGTCTGTGTTGAACCAGCTGGTAAGTGTCTGCAGTCTGCTTTTCAAGTCAAATATCTGGTAAACTGTGTGTGACGTTGTGGGCAAAGGTGCAAAAAGAGTGCAGTGAATCAAAGGTAAGGCTGCTGCTCAGAGGACACAAGCATCGTTTGCCAGCTGTGTGAAACTGCGTGCGTTTCCCTTTTCTAACTGCATGTTTAGTGTTCGCCCACTTCAGTCCTCCACATCACTCCAGCTCACCCTCCACTACTCCTAATTTCATTATCCTAATGAATACTATAGCACATGGGGAACTACATGACATCAAACTTGCAGAAAAGTCTGTCAAAGTAATACACACAGTACAATATGTACTCTAAGTTTGGAATCGCAGTGTTATTCTTTGATCAGTCTGTTTCCGTTTTAAATCAGAATTTCCCAATTTTAGAATATTTAACTTTGGTCATGTTCCTGTACTGCCAACTCGGCTCATTATTATGAAATGTTACCCTGCTTCTTTTCACAATACCAGAAGTGTATTTCAGGTCATTCTTACTCAATTTGAACACTTTTTTTTTTTCTCAGATTTCTTGTTTTCTAAAGTCTGTTTCTGTTTCACAATGACTGCTTTAATTCTCAATGCCACTTTTTCACCACATTGTCTCCATCTGTCAATCAAGACAAGCTGAGCAAAGCCAAAACCTTTATGTGACTGGCTGTCTGCTCATTCAAACCAAAGCAACAGCCGATCGCATAAAGAGCAGATGGATGAAACAGTTCACATTAATTAGCGGAGCTTTGAACCAAATTAAACAAGAATGGAATTAATAAATATGAACTGATCCATGTAAAGAGGAAATACTTGAATGCTTTTTGTTTCCACAGCGCCAAAGGAAGAGGCAAGGCCAAGGGCAGGCTGAGATAGACGCACACGTCGGCAGGAGCTCTTCAGGGAAACGCCTGAAAGTGACTTCAATCACATTAATATACGCTTTTAAACAATTAAACAGCAATGCAACAGCTGGTTTTAGACATACACAATAAAAAGACTTGTGATTTTGAGCTGCTATGTTTGTGTTGTTTAAGTTTCAAACTTCTACCAATCCCCCAGTGTCTCTTCGTCTTAAAAACAAATGAATGCAAATCATTCAACTGGCAATAAAATAGCTCTATTTATTCATTTGGGACCATACACAGAGAACCACAGTGCACCAGAAATTTCACATGTAGGCAGCGATATGTAAACATAATTAAATGACTTACTGCAGCAAGCTGCAACAGTGCTCATTACATTATCCACACGTTTAAATAACACATTAATAAATAAAGATTGTGATGGTAATACAGTGTCAGGGTGGTGGACTTTCTGTACAGGACAGTGTGATGACAACAGTGCAAAAAATAAAGTCATGTGTTTGAGTATGTACACAGGTAGGAGGACTAACGTTGGCTGCAAGGCCGGAGCAACTTCTGTACTTTAAATCAATCCCCGCTGAGGTTCCATGGCTTCTGACACATGACAGCTACTCCTAAATGAAAAGGCTGCAGATGAGGAGATGAATAATATTTTTTTAACTTCTTTTAGAACCTCGAGCCAAAACATTTGCAGAGCGCTTTGTGGAGCTGCCAAAATAGCATCAAAACTTTCATTTCCACTTCACACAAAAGTCCATTTTCAGTCTGGTTAACCACCGTCTGTCAAAAGATGAAAAGTGCTTCGCCTTTGGCTGCACTCTCAACTCCTCCAGGAGCCATGGGGGGCGAGTACAGTTTCTAAAATCTTACCTTGAACATTAGCTAAGAGAGGCAGTGCATTTTCATATACTCAACAACACCAAGCGTTTTAAATGAACAACTTAAATTTCTTTCAGGTAGCTTGTGAGCTAATATGCTAGCTACTTTACATTTCAGCAGGGATCAGAACAGTGCATTTTTATGGTCGCTAATCCAAAAACTTCATGCTCACACATGATGAATGCATGGAGCGTCGGCCCTTCAGGCATGGTGAGGAGATAACAGATCAGGTTCAGCGCCCTTTGTTGATTTTTCACCACAGATGTGTTTCCCTGATCTCAGCGATCACCTGGCTGGCTTTTTGTAAGGCCTGCGGGCAAGATTTAAAAAAGAAATGACTGGTAAAGGAACCTCAATTCATCAGGGGGAACTAGACACAACAAGGTGGGAGTCTGTTACCTGTAGCATGTCGGCGGCCT